>NC_092873.1:323109466-323725466 GCF_028372415.1 Notamacropus eugenii | reverse complement strand
TCCAAAGAGATAAAGGAGTTTTCTTCTATCTCTTCTTTGTGGACAAATTTGCTTTATCTTATTTCAGGGCATTCAGATTTGATTGCTTTGTGGTGGTTGTTTCAGAGAAACTTGGAAAGCTTAGATGAACTGATATAAAGTGAAACAGGCAGAACAGGGAAACAAAAACAACCACCTAATGTAAATGGTAAGATCAAACACCACAAAACAAAAACAAACCAAAACAAAAAGAAAATGTGAGTGTTATAAAGCAGTTTTTAAATGAATAAATACATACACACATACATACATATATGTATGTATGTATGTATATACATATACATATACACATATATATATACATACATATATATATATAGAATGAGTGCTTGAAGAAACAGTAAAGCAATTAATCACATCCATGAGACTGAAGATGTAGGAGAGAAGAGGGCTAAAGATATAGATTGTGAAGTCATATGAACTCCTGAACTCTCTGAAACTGAGGATACAGGAAAAAAAAATACCTATCAGATGCTAAATTCTGGGGACAGCCTACATATATCATGAAAGGGGAAATGGATTCACGGAAAGAGGAAGAAGAGTAGGTGGTAACAATAGAGAGGGCAGTGTCAGAAAAGAGTTCCAAGAAGGAGGAGGTGGTCAATAGTATAGATTGTTCAGGCAGCTCAAGGAGATTGAAGAGTGAGGTTGAAATCATTTTATTGATTAGGAGGTCATAATTTCCTTTTAAGGGTACATGTTCAGCAGTGGTGGAAGTCAGAGTATGGTTAAGTGTAGCAGGTGGTAATGAAATGGATACAGCAAATGTGGAACATTTTTTCAAACACTCTAAAATGAAGAGACATGGGATAGCAGTTCATGGGTATAGCACAATTAAAACAAGGTTTTTTTTTTTTTACTTTAAAAGAGAGAGAAGACAGAAATATGTTTGTAGATAAAAAAGAAGAAACCACTGGAGAAGGAAAGACTTGAAAATATGAGAGTAAGGGGATAGATAACTGGTAGTGCAAAAGTCTTAAAGGAGTTAGGGAAGGATGGGATGAAAACCATGAAAAATAAAGAAGACAATAGTGGTAACTACAAGTGAAACTAATGTCTGAATGTTTAAAAAACCAGAAAAGTCCATTTTAACTGAACCTATCCTTTTACCCCTTGTATCTGACATTCTTTAGGGGGAAGAAGCTTGGGATAATTTAAAAAAAAAACCTAGCCAAAAAAAAAAAACCACAGGAAAGTATAAACACCAACTAAAACACATTACACATAAAATAAATATGAGATTACTCACACTGTCCACAGCTAGAATTTTGGCCCATATGAAAACAAGAAGTGGCCTCAGCTCTCTGGCTGAGCTCTGGAGTAATTTCAGCACATAAGGGAAGATGCCAACTGACAAGGCCTAGGGAGAGAAAAAGAAAAAGAAAATTAAGAATTACTAATGAGCTCACTATAGGTTCTGTACAGGAAGTGAGTGGCACAGGTGGCAAAACTACAGAGCTCCAGGACACAGATGCAACATTATTTTCAGCACATCTGGGAAATATGATCAGAATGAATATCCCTGATTTATAGTAAAGAGGGATTTCCTCTAGATTTATTCATCTCTGATTTAATTCCTTAAAGTTGCCAGGTATTTCGAGACTCATCTGGTCTACAGAGTCCTAGAATTAATCTAGTGGCAGCTTTTCCTCATTACAATGATTACAGCTTTGTGCCTGAAAACATGCTGCTCTCCACCTTCAAATAAGGCTGTTCACTTTCACTGTGCATGGGTACACGAGCACGCACACACACACACACACACACACACACACACACACACACACACACAATGTCTCCTGAATTCTCCATAAGTAGGTAAAGTACTCCGGTAGGCCCCCACTGCCAACCTCTTGACAATTTTACATGATAATACACATGTACACATTTGAAACAAACTTGAGAGGCTAATATTGCCAGGATGAGAAAAAGCTTGGTGCTTAGTTAACATGGAGCAGGTGAGAGCTTTTGCCCCTCATAGTAGCTCAATACTTCTTAGAATTACTGGCAGGATACCCTCTTGTGGGGAGCTCCTTAATTCAAAAAATACAGAGGAAATGGGAGAGAGCACATGCACCACAGTGTGCTGAACATTTATGAGAAGTTCAATTATTTTTAATTGTTTAAGGCTTTGCTGTCATCTTACATTATCATCAGACAAAAACAATATAAAAACAAAACGAAAAAATTTTAAACCCCAAGCACCCACCCAAAAAGGCACTTCACCACAAAAGAAGTGCCTTTTGTGACCAGGGCAGAGGACACAGTGAGCTGAAGCCTTAGATCCAACTGCAATACTGTTGGGGGGGGGGGGGGGGGGGCGCATTTGGCTATTCCTATGCCTATTTGCACATAGTTCAGCATTTCTGTCTAGAGTGGTTTCTAATTTATTGGGTATTGTCAGGGAAGGAGGTTTTTACCCATACAGATGAAGTAGGTCTCTTATTATTCGAAAACTAAATTTTATGTTTAATCATTCAGGATAGAATCTTTCTTAAATGTATTAATACACACATCTCTGTCTTCTAATACTGATAACATTGAAAATAATTAACTTCAATGATTTAGGTTGATCATTATGAATATCAATATTTATATTGGGCTATGTAATACAATAGTGCTCCATGAGACTATTAAAATATGAAAAAAGGTTTTTCCTATACCAAATCGCCTGAAACTACTATGCTATTTGAATTCCTACCTGCTTTTTCTGCTTTTGAACTATCTTCCCTTGATGTAAGCTGTCATTTTTTGTTCTTGTCAACATGCCTGTCTTTTATAGTGCGCCTCCCTCTTCCCCTGTCCTAATTTGCCCTTAATCTTCTGTGGCTGGGAAACAAGACAACCAAGCTTGTCACTGGGTCTAAATTTGAGCAAACAGGCTCAGAGTAAGCACCTGAATGTTTCTTCCACGAGTAGAATGCTAGGCTATATTTCATGGACTTTATTACATCTAATTTGACTGCTCAGAGGCCTTTTTTTGCTTACTTCCGGGTTCTTGGCTGTGTTCCGGATAGCTGAGGTTGCCGGATAATGGACCTCCACATAAGTGAGTAAGGTGTTACTGTACTTTCTTTTCTGCAAAGGTTATGGCTAGGTGCAATCTCAGATGGAAGAAGAGGGATAAAAAGTGAATAATGGTAGTTGCTTTGGCCCACTGAGAAGACATTTCAAGTACATTTGGCAGTTTCCAAATCCTACTGAATACAGCCAGATTTGAAATTGAACTTAGGGATACAGAAGGCTGTGGTCAGTTCTGAGACATTCAATAAGTTCACAAAAGATTTCCCCATTCCCTTCATGCAAGAACAACTTATCATACACAATCTACATTTCAACTCATTTGAAAGGTTCTTTTCCCTTCTGTGAGCTAATGCAACAAGTACACACCAGGCTCACTGCCCAGGGGCCCAAGTCTAAAAACCTTCCCAGTAAGTCGAGAGCTCTCAACCGATGAACTTGACTTAACAGCACCTACAGAAAGAGGAAGAAAGAAACATTATTGCAAACCCTCATAAATCCACACCCTAAAAAAAGATCCCCTATTCCCAAATATGCACCTGAGGAATAAAGGCAGATGTTTTAAATAACTGAATGATTCTGATGGATGAGAAAAGAATTTCAACTCATCTACTCTGGACTCCAGCCACTTTCCCCAAAAGCCACTTACAGCTGATTCTGCTACTTTCCATCCCACTCCTCTGTAACTCATAGATGCACTATACGTTGACTAAAATTTGCATTTCTTTCAGCTCATAGTTAAAAAGACAAGTAATTATATCTCAGAAATATTTTGGATTAATGTTTTATTTGAGACTTCTACATTCAACTATAACATAGTCCCTAGATGACCTTGGGTGAGGGAGTCTCCTAATTTCCCAAGTTTGAGCAAGTGGGAGGGGCCAATCACAGCTATAGTATCACAGCAATTCAAATGCAACAAATTTTATCCATGATGCTCACAAAAACCAATTATATTTCTCTTATTCATCCTATTTCTTAAACATCTCCAAATAAGAAGAGAACTTTGTTTTCCTTTACCAAATAATTATAAAAGCACTTGGAAACAGAAGAAATAAGTCCAATAAACTTTTAATTCTTCTATGCAACATGCATTTAATAGGAATGTACGTGTAGAACCTATATAAGATTGCATGCCGTCTCAGGGAGGGAGTGAGGAGGGAGTGGAAAAAAATATAAAATATATGGAAGTGATTGTCAAACACTGAAAACAAATAAAATAATTCACTTAAAAAATAATTAAAAAAATAAAAATCTCTGTGAAACAGGACAATCTACTTAGTGTCCCCTGGGCCTCAGTTTTCCTATGTGGAAAATAAAGGGATAAATGAGGTGATCCCTAAGGTCACATTCAACATAGGGTCTAGACAGCTAGAACTCTCTCAGTTCCTTAAACAGTCTGTAGGAGTTGTAGATCTAATGTAATTTAATATCGTTTGTTGTTTCTGCCTTGTATTTCTGACTGAGTCAATCTTATTTGGTACAAAATTTAAAAAAGTAAATAAGTGACCTGATGAATTATTCCAATAACTTTTCTGCTCTGTTTAAGTAAAGAACAGATACAAGCCTGTGTGATGATTCAAATTAAAGCCATACTTGTCTATGGCAGTGGTTCATTATTGAACACTAGACTTTTGTAATGACAATGACAATGGAGATAAGAACTACAGTTAAACAGAAGATAACAGAACACTTCCTGCATTAAACTTTGACTTAGTTTCATTAATATTACAAAATAACAAAAACAGATAAAATGATGCAAATGAAGTGGACCAGAGCCATTTTCATGAAATGCTTATATCTATTTTTACCAATTCCATTGAATTTACCAATTCCATTGAATTAAGGTATGTTTTTAGGTTATTACATTATTACAGAAGACAAATTTCTTTCCTTTACCAGTCCTTTTTGTTGCTACCTATTCCCCTCATTCCTGTGACTCTCACAAATATTATATCTGAAACAAATAAGGACAATGTCTGAAAGCCTTGGGCATTGCTTCTTAAGAGCTAACAAGCATATAACAATGGGAAGCAATTTGTATTGTTTTGTTCTAAGGTAACTCTGCAGATATATGCCTTATGCAACAAACCTCCAGAAATACCAACCAATGTACGTACAAATATTATCAAAATGGCTTTTAATAAGAATGTAATTTTTTTCTACATTTGGGTTAAAAAAAATCCTACACTATTGAATAAGGGAAATGTGGCTTGTCAATAGTTCATGTGAAAAAAGAATGGGGGGGAGCAGGATAGGATGGAGGGAAATATAGTTAGTCTTTTACAACATGACTTTTATGGAAGTGTTTTGTCTAACTGCACATGTATAGCCTATATTGAACTGGTAGCCTTCTCAATAGGGATGGGTGGGGAGGGAGGAAGAGAGAGATTGGAACTCAAAGTTTTAAAAACAAATGTTAAAAATTGTTTTTACATGCAACTGGGAAATAAGAAATACAAGTAATGGAGTATAGAAATCTATCTTGCCCTACAAAAAAAGAGAGAAGATGAGGATAAAGGAAGGGAGGAGTGTGATAGAAGGTAGATTGGGGGAAGAGGTAATCAGAATACATGGTGTTTTGGGGTGGGAGGAGGGGAGAGATGGGGAGAAAATTTGAAACACAAAATCTTGTGGAAATGATGTTGAAAACCAAAAATAAACAAACAAACAAACAAACAAATAAATAAATAAGAAAGAATTGGGATTTTTAACGGAATAAAGTTCAAAGTAAGCCAATCATAACAGTCCCTAAAGCTAATCAATCAACAATTATTTATTAAACACCAACTATGTAACAGTCAGTGGGGATACAAATAAAAAAGTGGGACTATCCCTTTCTCAAAGAGCTTAAATTATACTGGGGGGAAAGAGAGGGATTCTGTCATTATCTTGGGCAACATTGAGAGGCAAATGTCCAGAATGAGGGGGGTAAGAGTCCTACTACGCTCTTCTATACTCAGGCTATAATTGGGGTACTGTAAGTCAGTATAGAGGGCATAATTTAAGATGGACACTGACATACTTGATTGTGCCCACAGGCCAAACAGGAAGAGTAGGGGCTGGAGACTAACATCATAGGATTGATAGAACGAATTGGAGATGTTTAGCTTAGAGGAGGAGAACAATATGTAAGCTATTTCAAGTATTTGAAGGCCTGTTATAAAAGAGGGACAAAAAATATTCTATTTGATTAATGAGTAATGAATAGAAGTGGTAGAGAAATGGATTTAAATTTGATATAAGGAATAAAATCCCTCAAATCAGAACCATCCAAAATAGGAACAGACTGGGGGAGGGAAGAATAGTTACTTTGGAGGCACTTCCCCTAAATTGAAGGTTTTAAAGGAATAGCCAGATTTCCATTTTGGCTAAAAAAGAGGTTCTTGAACAGACATATATTGTTCTAAAAGGCCTCTGAGATTCCTAGTCAGCAAGGGGAGTGACCAGGGGTAAAGAGAGGTGGTGAGTATGGGGTGTGTGTGACCCAAACTCTGTTTCTGTAGACATTATTGACCTACAAGGCAATACAGTAATTTTTACATGAAGAATAGTGAACTAACTGCACATTACAAGGATATATTTTAAAGTTGTTGACTGACCCAGGACAGTCATCAGCCTCTGCCTTTGGGGATGAGGTAGAAGAAATTTTTTCTACCATATGAAAAGAAAAGCAGACTGTTAAAAATGAACATGTTTCTCAATTAAACTTCTCTTTCTCCTGAGTAGTATTTAAAGAACTTCCAAGGTGTAGCTGGATAATTTATGGATAATAAGGTCTGGGCTTTGGCATCAATAATGCTTTTTAAGATAATGCATGATAGAAGAAAAAAGCGCAGGTCAATGAGACAGCAGCTATAATATTATACAGCAGCACCAAATAAAACTTGTGAATCTTGTCTTGCCTAATTCCTTACTGGAATACGAATTAATATCATCCACCTGTACTGGGCAAGGAACTAGAAGGAAAGCCCTTAGCAAAAATTAAGAATCTTCTGTCTATGCTAGTTTTATAGAATTACACTGAAAACAAACAAACCAAAAACCTATTTCTTTTATTTTACAAAGGAGTTTCTTCCTATTTTGGTAGCAATATATTGGCTCTGTTAGGTCTCCTTCCCTGAGGGAGTGTGGAATTGTAAATGGAACACTTTAAAAAAGTCAATAAAAAACGATTTACAAAAGGATTCTCTAGGTTTGGTCCCTAGAAGAACCAAGTTTAACATGTCTGGCATCATGTCCTTGTGACATAAAGATTCTGGTTTACTACACAATAGTATCAGGGATAACTAGAAGATCATTGTGCTGCTTCTGGATAGAAAGGTGTAGCTTCCCGTGAAGAAATTTGTAATTAGTGATTCAAGAAGAATTGAACAATGTATCAGCTTCCTTTCCAATTCCCTTACAATTTATTTGTTCAAATAACAAATAACTACTATGGGCCAGGGAAATAGGCTAGGCACAAGGGATACAAATACTAAATATGAAATCCTTGCTTCTCAAGGAGTTTATAGTTATAATTACGCTATCTTCTATGTAGAGAGATCTCCATAGTCTGGCTCCAATTGTCTATTCCACTTTATTTCACTTTACTTTCTTTCATACATTTAACGTCCCAGCCAAATTAGCTGTTTTATTCTGCCCTCTCTAGCCTCCACAAATTCGTGTCAGTTGTTTACAAGGCCTCGAATGGGTTATTTGCACCCATCTTGTAACCACTACAATGCTGATATATGCCTTCTTGTCAAAGGCTTTTTTCTCAGTCTTATTTCTTGATATCCTTTTCTTATATGAAGTTTTCTCAGATTCTGAACAGCTAAAAGTGACCTTTCCCTCAAATTTTCCTTAAGTCCTTTGTATTGCTCTCTCTCAACACCACATTCTACTTTTTAATAGGCTTATTTGAATATATGTTGTGTCACCCTGAAACAACCTATGTTGACTGGTAGCTCCTTGAGTGTAGAAATTGAGTGATTTTTTATCTTTGTACCTGTAGCAACTAGCACAGCACACACACACACACACACACACACACACACACACACACACACACACACACTGCTTTCCTAATTGATGAATGGTTCTATTTAATGCTTACATTTGTATACTACATTTAAATTGACTCTTTCTTCTCTGTCCTCCTTGTCTTACCATGAAAGATTCCTGAGGGAGGTCCCTATACCAAATAAAATTTCAGATCTGTTGCAAGGTTAATTATGAATAAAATCTCCAGTTGCCAGCTAATATTATGGCACAACATAGACTGAATACTAGAGAGAATACCTGCCAACTTCCATAGTAAGGACAGAGATGAACTATTCATCTATTTTTCAAAACCTCACTCAGACATGGAACCACTGAAAAATGAATGTTTGATCTAGTAAAGTCTGATGGTCTGGCCCTTCACAATGTAGTTAGTAGCATTTAGCAAAGAGAGTACAATTCTTTCTACTAGGAAGTGAAGCAGATGTCCTTGGAAAGGCAGAAGATAATAAACAAATTCCTGTCTCACAATAGGCAAAAGAACCAAATCACTGTACTTACAGAAAGGTTTACCCAGGCAATAATTACCTTTTTAGCATAATAAAGGCTTTTTAGAGATGGGACTCTCTTAAGTGTAGTAGACACCTACACTTAAGTAAGGTGTAGATGGAGACCAAAGAATGTCCTTACTGGTAGGAAAGAAGGGAGGGAAGGAAGGAGAGGAAGAGAGGAGAGAAGAGAAGGATGAAAGAAGGAAGGGAGAAGGGAGGGACAGTTAATAAAAAAGTTGTATGTCCTAAAGAGAATGACTGGGTGCAAGTATGAGTTTTGGAAAAACATATAAGATACCTAGAAAGGACATTCTTTGTAACCACTATAACTCTGATACATGCCTTCTTGCCAAAGAGGTGGACAGATCTCTAACAAAAGTATGAGTTTCTGTGTTAATAATCTGCCAACAGACAAAAAAAGTATTATTTCCTTCTTAGAATACACTTTCTTCTGAAGCAAGAAGGTATTCATAAGAAAAATTTGCTTCATATGTTCACAGTTTAAAAGCCAAGGAGGGGACAATACAGCCAATAGGTTATATTAAAAGATATTTATTCGTTTCAGCACGTTTTCAGATCAAAGCTCATTGTGAAAATGAATGGGGATGAGGGAAGGTAAGGGTGGATAAAAATTAATGTGTTACAACAGGCTAATGCACCATCTGAATTCACATTTAATTGGGCGTAGGGTGACATTCCATGCTTCTATCAAGAAAGTCTGCAAGGAATATCCAAACAACTAATTCTAATTACTCCTGAAGGAATTAATATAATTAATTTACCCAACTACCATCTGGCCCAGAGTATAGCAATCAGCAGGCACATGTTTCACATACCCCATACACTTCATAAAAACTAGACCACTGAGCTTAGGGCTATGAGTTCTTGTCTTTCTTCTCTCAGCTGTCATGGGGTGACAGTCAAGCTATGTGAACCAAAGAACCTTACCTGCAAGACTATGGGAAGTTGTTCTGGTGGGTTCCTGTTCTCTACTCCCATCGTGAGCCACACCTGGAATGCAGTCAATTGCTCAGCAAAGAATGGACTGTGCTGTGGGACAAAACAGAAGGAGTAGTGAGTTTGCTCTTCCTTTCCATGTATAACACAATTAGACTTCTTTGTATACCTCATATACAAATGAGATAGTGAATTCTGACCAGAATAGTGAAATATCGGTAATGACTCTTTCCAAATAAGCATTTTTAAATTCTTTTCCTCCCATAGAGGATAGAGAAAATATTCAGAGACTGCTTATGTTAAACCACTTTGGAGAAAAATGAAGACAGACAATAAAAGGGTGGGACATAAGAGAACACTGCCTAATTACATTTGAAGAAGACTAGGTCATTGTCTTAATACATTTCTTCATGTAGATAAAGCGACAATTGATTTCTCTTTCTTATATGTTAAATTTTTCGTATACATTGTGTCTTTTCTGAGCACAAAGTGAAACAATACAGTATGAATGAAAAATGTACCCTTTTTCTTTTGCTAAAGTATTCTGATGCTTTCCTGGAAAAAAAAAAAAACAAACCAAAATAACACCCAGTAGATCATTTCAGGACTATGTATTTTAAAAAGAAAAGTGAAATTATTTTATCTGTTATAAAAAGAAAATATAAGACAAAAATAGTTAATGATAATGATTTCTATTTGTAGTCCCTAAAATCCCAGGAGTGTGGGCAACGTGTGAGGGTCTGACTCATAGTCTAGGAAGTCATGGTCCCAAGGGATCTTCTGGAGTAAAGTGAGTGTTGAAAATTCTATTTGATATTTTTAAAAGAGTAACTTGAGGGTCAGAACAGCATGACTCTTGAGAAAAAAGTTTTGTTAGGAAAGAAAGGTCCAATATGCAAAAAAATAGTCACAGTGCCACTTTTTTGGTGGTTTTAAAGAGATGAAAAAAAGACATGCCCAATGACTGAGGAATGGCTAAAGAAATTGTGGTATATCAATGTAATGGAGTTATACAATGCTGTAAGACAGAATGAATATGAAGAATCCAGGGAACCTTGGAAAGATTTACATGAACTGGTGCTGAGTGAAGTAAGCAAAATATGGAAATATATACATTGTCTTCAATAATGTTAATGGAAATAACAACAAGGGAAAAAATGTGATTATAATGACCCAGCTTGGTGCCAGAGAAACAACAACAAAATATACCTCCTTTACTTCTTTGCAAAGGTGGGTGTGGAACAGTGCATATATTGTCAGATTCAGGCGATGTGTTGGTTAGTTTTGTGAACTGCTTCTTTTTCAATTTCTTTGTTGTGAGAGATGGCTCTCTGGTTAGGAGAAGAAGAGTGATCCATTTGGAAATGAAGGTGATGTAAAAACAGAGAAAAAACAGAAAAATGAAAGATGAAAATGAAAAAAATATGTTGGTATAAAAAATTTAGGGATTAACATCGATGGAGAATTAGACAAAATATAGTTAATTGTACTTGAAAGGCAATTTGTGATTAAGGGAAGTTAATGCTTTTCACACTTGATATAAACTACTCATAAATTGCTTTTTTAAAGGAAACTAGGTAAGTAGATAGTCCCTGAGTTGCGATAGGTTAAAAAAAAATTAGCAAACTGATTTTTATTCAGGTAAATTACATAATTAAATCCCTCTTTCTCTCTTCATTTAAAATCAATTTTGGTCTATGGATTTTTATATGCTGCACCTTTGCTAGTAACATCTGCTGGGCCCTATATATGGATATAAAAAAGCGTACAAAAACACTGATATCTTCAACAAGGGAACTAAAACTGTCAAGGGATGAAAAGGCTCTCCCAACTCAGTGTGACTGAGAGAGTTGGTCATGTTTTCAAAGGCTCAAGAAATGCTTGATGTAGTGGGGAAAAGTATCTTTCAATGATGAGACAGGCTCTGAATTTTCAATTATGCCAAAACCATGTTATGACAGAGGTTCATTTTGTCTCTTAAGACACTGCCCAAAGCAGATGTTCCAGGATGGCCCAAGATCTTCTTTGGGATCATTGCCACTGGATGTCAGGGCTAATTTTCTATTCTTAGGGGAATACAATAAATAAAATCAGCTCATACAGGACATTGAGTATATTCTTCTGGACTGGGGGTACTAAACAATGTTTAACAGTATTAAGGAATTCCTGTTCCCAATTTTCTTTGTAGATTATAAAAGGATGGTAAGAGAAGGGAAGGAAAATGGGAGAATTCAGACAGAATTAGCAAGAAACACTCAATATTTAATCAAATAAAATATGTTTTTCATCATTGTTACAAAAGAAAGCAACTACACCTATTGAGTACCTTATGATCATTCTCAGTCACCAGTTCTGAAGCAAAAAACTCATGCTAGATTACATCTTTCTTGACAAGGATTTGGCATGTTTGATATATACCTTGTTACCTCATTAATGATGTGTACTGAATTATTTTAAGAAGTGAAGATGACTAAGAAGCAAAAAGTAAATGAAGTGTTTAAATATAGATTACAAAAATTTGTTCAAGATTTTTAGCATACAAATTTAAATTCACTTTTCAGTATGAAGTAGTGTGGCAAACGGTCAAGAGTCCTAGACTTGGAGAAAGAAGGTCTGATTTTATTACTAAATAATGTGTCTAGGGACAAGGCAGAATCTCTCAGAGCCTTGGTTTCCTCATTTCTAAAATGGACATTGTATTTATTATATTTTCTACCAATATATTACTTCTCTGACAGAGCTGTTTTTAGGATGAAAATGTTTCAAAAACCGCAGGGCATGATGTAAATGTAAGCCTTAGTGTAAGTATAAATGTAGCATTGCTGCAAACACCTGTTGGTACAGGTATATTTCTCCCCACTCTCTATGTTGATTGGATAAAGATCCATATTCAATGTAACTCAAAACTTCTATGCAACATAACTTAGTTGGATATGGAACACTGGCTTAGCCAGATAAATGAATTGCTTAATTTCTGGATAAAGGAAAATGAATTCAGCCCTCTCATCTATGGGTAGGAGATATATTCTTAATCAAGCAACAGAAGCAATAATAAAATATATAATTTAATCACTGTAATCACCTTGTAACAATGTATGTAATAATAATTTAATAATCAAATAACTTTGATTATATGAAATTGAAGAGTTTCTGCTCAAAAATAATGTCCCTAGGGTAAAGCAGGGAAGTGGTTGAATGGGAAAAAAAATTTTTTGAATCAAATTTCCATGTCAAGGGTTTTCTATGTAAGATATACATACCTATACTTATACATACACATATATGTCATTCCCCAATCTATTAAGTGGTCAAAAGGTATGAAAAAATAATTCTCAAAAGAACTGTAAAGTATCACATATTTATAACTACATGAAAGAATGTTCCAACTCACTAATAATTTGAGAATAACTAGAGAAATAAGAATCACAATAAATCTAAGATTTCACCTCACACACAGCTAACCTGGCAAAGAGGACAAAAAATTGTCAAAATTTTTCAAAAAATGTTGGAGTGGTTGGGGAACAATAGGTACAATCATACATTGTTGGTAAACCTGTGAAATGGTATTATCATTTTGGAAAGCAATTTGGAATTTTGGAAACAAATGACTTATATGTTTATATCCTTTGAATTATTATTACTGGGCTTATTATACTCCAAGGAAGCCACATATAAGAAGAAAGTCTGGGAGAAGACTCTGGGAAGATGGTGGATCAGGTCAGAAAATTCCAAGCTTTCAAGATTTTCCCCCACAAAAGAGATAAAATAGCACCTTAGGGTGAACAAAGTACAGGTAAAAATAAATAAGACTAGGGGCACAACAGGAGTCTTTTTGGGACAATTTGTGAAGATTGAAGAAAAATCCCAGGACAAGGTTTGATCCCAGTGAAGAGTAAACAGCTCCAGGCTAGGGTCCCCTTTATCTACAAACTGCAAGCCCTGGGGTTAGTCAGTTTGAGAGGCTGCCTCAGCCCCAGCCAAAGGAACTTTTACCCCAACAATAGTGAGAGGGGTTGGGAAGAATGATGGAACCTCTGTTGACCAGGAATGGCTAGACACAGCGAAGAGTGGCCAGGGCAAGAAGGAAATAGCATATACTAGGTGAGTACAGAAGCAGTGGGGCAGAAAGCCCCTGGCTGTGGGGACTTACAGGAGGTTGGAAGTTTAGCTTTGATTCCAGGCTAGAGGGGAGAACTGAAGATCTGGGGCAAGAGGCACCATCCTTCGTACCCCAGGGCTAGAGGTGATTACAAAAATGCACAGGCAAAGGAGAAAGAATCCAAGCATAGAAAGCTATTATGGGAATAGAGAAGAGCTGGCTTCATCTTCAGAGGAGGATACTGTAGCAAAAAAAAAGAGCCCAAAGAGTAATGTCAAATGGTCACGTGCCCAAAAAGTTCACAGAGGATCCTAAAAAAGATTTTCATAGAGGATTCTAAAAAAAGATTTTAAAAATCAAATGACAGAAGTGGAAGAAAAATTTTTTAAAAAAGAAAAAGAATAATCCAAGAAAAACAGGAAGATTATGAAAGGAAAGCCAACCAATTAGAAAATGACATCTTAAAAATTAGAATTGAGCAAGGTAATGCCAGTGAAATTACAAGAGACCAAGAAATAGTTAAATAAAATATGAATAATGATAAAACAGAAGAGAAAGTGAAACATAGGAAAAACAATAGATCTGGAGAATAGATCAAGAAGAGAAAACATAAAAATAATCAGACTAACTCAAAGCTATGATCAAAAAAATAATCTGGATACAATAATGCAAGAAATAAATAAAGAAAATTGCCCTGAAGCATTACAACAAGGGGGGAAAGTAGAAATAGAAAAAAAAATCATCGATCACCACCCAGTTCAGCATAATCCTCAATGAAAACAATGGACATTTGATCAACTCTCAGTTTCAAGATTTTGTTTAAAAAAAAAACAACTAAACTTAATAGAAGATTTGACATATAAGAGCCAAGAGAAATATATGGTACATATCAAAGAATGATTATAAGGGATTCAATAAGGACAGACCGCTTACTTTATATGTAAAATGTAAAACATATGTCTAAGATCCTTCTTAATAATTGGGTAGCTCATAAGAAACATTGGTGCAAAATGGATAATTCTGACTACATTAAATTGAAAAGTTTTTGCATAAACACAGCCAATGCAACCAAGATTAGGAGTAAAGCAGAAAACTGGGAAAGAATTTGTACAACTAGTGTCTCTGATAAAGGCCTCATTTTTAAAATAAAGAACTGAGTCAAATTTATAAGAATACAAATCATTCCCCAATTGATAAGTGGTCAAAGGATATGAACAGGCAGTTTTCAGGGGAAGAAATTAAAGATATCTATAGTCATATGAAAAAATGCTCTTTATCACTATTGATTAGAGAAATGCAAATCAAAACGACTCTTAGGTACCATATCATACAAGTCAGATTGACTAGTATGATAAAACAGGAAAATTATAAATGCTGGAAAAGATGTGGGGAAAAATTGGAATACTAATTCATTGTTAGTGGAGCTGTGAGCTGATTCAACCATTCTGGAGAGCAATTTGGAACTATGCCCAAAGTGCTATAAAAATGAGCATACCCTTTGAACCAGTAATACCACTTCTAGGGCTGTATCTCAAAGAGATCATACAAATGGGAAAAGGACCCACAAGTACAAAAATATTTATAGAAGCTCTTTTTGTGGTGGCAAAGAATTGGAAATTGAGGGGATGGGCATTAATTGGGGAATGGCTGAACAAATTGTGGTAATGTAATGAAATACTATTTTGTTAAGAAATGAAGAGGAGGTGGATTTCAGAAAAACATGGAAAGACTTACATGAACTGATGCTGAGTGAAGTGAACAGAATGAGGAGAACACTGCACGCAGCTACAGCTACACTGTGCGATGACTAACTTTGACAGACTTGGCTCTTCTCAGCAATGCAAGTCTAAGACAAACTCCAAAAGGCGCATGATGGAAAATGCTGTCCACGTCCAGAGAAAGCATTATGGAGTCTGAAGGTAGATCGGTGCATGCTATTTGCTCTCTCTCTCCTTTTTATTTTGTTTTGTTTCCCCTTTCTCGTGATTCATTCCATTGGTTATAATTTTTCTTTACAACATGACTAATATGATAAATATGTTTAATATAAATGCATATGTAGAGCCTATATCAGACACACTGTCTTGGGGAGGGGGAAGAGAGAGGAGGGGGGAAAATTTAAAACTCAAAAGCTTGCGGAACTGAATGTTCTAAACTAAAAATAAATGAATCAATTAAAAAATTGGGGCAATCTTGAGTATGATATGAATCTAAAAATTTAAAAAGTAAAACCATTTAGGAACAGCAAAAAAGAGAAATTATTTTTTACAAATGAATTACAAGAGGAAGAATTGATACAGAGAAATTAGATGGAGGAAGAGGGCTAGTAGCTCAGGTAACCTACTTTTATCAGGAATGGGTTTAGGAGAGAATAATACATATATATTTAGAAGAGTTTAAAAGTCTCCTAAATTAAGAAGAAATAAAACATTAGGGTCATAGGGAGCAGGGAGAGGACAAGGGAGGGATTTTTGGAGAAGAGGGTGAGGGAATAGGCAAAAGTGGGGTATAGAAAGGTGTTCAGATTTCTGGGAATGGGAGGATAGGGGAGAGATCCTTATGGGGGGTAGGGAAGTAATAGGAGGGAAAGGTAGCAGGTGGAAGTAAAGTAGAGGAGGTAGGAAGGATAGGACACAAAAGATATGCAGAAACATAAAAAAAAAGATCAGGACTAAAATATATTTGGGAAAGTATATGTCTATATATGTATGTATTTATGTGCGTGTATACGCACATACACACATATACAAATATCTATACCTATAGAGAAACACATCCAAACTTAATTGTAGCCTTTGGGGGTGGGGGAGAGAACAAAGCAATAAAGTGTACAGCAGAGAAGAAAAGCAAACTTACAAAGAAGCAAAGAAAAGATAGGCAGTTCTCAACACAATGTACTATTTATCACACAGGCTTTCTTGAAATGAAAATTTATTGCTCCATATTTTGAATCCTCTCTTATGTTCTGCTATACACGACAAGGTTTTTTTTCTTTCTTTCTCTGGATTTAAGTTACAATATTTAAGTTTATGATATATTTTTGTTTCTTTTCTCTATTTGGTATTTATGTTTTGGCATGAGTCTAAAATAAAATTAAAGACAAAAAAGAAAGCCTTCATATACACTTTTTGTGATGACAAAGTGGAAACAAAGTGGATGCCCATTGATTGGGAAATATTTAAACAAACTGTGGCACTTGAATATAATGGAAAATTACTGTAAGAAACTATGTATAGGTAAGTATGGAAAGATCCAAATCAGGGGTGGGTGGGGAACCTGCATCCTGAAAAATAAAATCAGCCCTCGAGGTGCTCAAGTGTGGCCCTTTGAATCCAAACTTCACAAAACAAATCCCCTCAATAAAAGAATTTGTTCAATAAAACCTGGACTCAGCCAAAAGGCGATACCCAAGGACCTAGAAGGCCTAGAAGGTTTCTCACCCCTACAGATGAACTGATGCAAAGTGAGGTAAGCAGAGACAAGAAAACAATACACACAATAATGACAACATTATACATGGAAACACACACACACATATGCACACATAAGTGAATTAGCAAATTATAAAGATCAAGCATGACTCACATGAAGAGCTCTAAAAGAATACATGCACTACAACCCTTTGTGGAAGGTATTAAACAATGCACACATTTTTGGACTTTTTTAATGTATTGATCAGTTGTACTTATTTTTTTAAATTTTCTTTCTCTTTTTTTAATGTTTAAAAATACTATCTTTTATAGGTAAGGGACAAGGATATTGGCAATAACTATGATGATATAAAAAACTAGAAGACTTCAATAAAAGTTTATTAAACACACACACACACACACACACACACACACACACACAAATATACCAGTAAAAAAAGAAAGAAAATGAATCTGGAAAGCTAAGTAACAAATGTCACCTTCCCTCCCACTCTCCCACAAGGACTTGTAGCCAGTTCTGTCAGTTTGGCCATCTTTTTCTTAAGTAGAACATTCTGATCATTGTAGGTTAAAATGAAGAGTTATTAAGACACTGAAGATATCTGAAAAGCAAAGATATCTAGAACTGTACCTGAGGCGTAGAAGAAAAAGGTGAACAACACATGCATGTACAATTTCTTCATGCAGCAGTGAAATCTTTCACACAAAACAGTCAGAAAAAGCGATGTTCCCAGCCAAATAATGAATGGAATGGGACATTAGGAAAGTTTTAAGTGCTTATATTTATAAGGACTCACCCTAAATGCAGTTCCTTCCTCTATAATGGTTGGCAATTGGGAGAGGCAAATATCAACTGCAAGGTCCCAAGCTTGCCTGGGAAAAGAACAGAGAGGGTAATACAAAAATGGTTATTTCTTTCTTTCAGATAATGGGAAAAACCCACCACAAAGTGAAAGGTGCTTTGATATAACTTAGAACAAATATTCTCTTCCCCTGAGGCAATGGTATGGGAGAAAAATAACCATGAAATGATAATTAGGAATATTATGATAAAGAGCCTTTTTTGACCAGTGAAATGTCTGAAGTCACCAGTGGCATTACTCTGTTTTGGTTGGTTGGTTTTTTGTAGTAAAAAGACAGACTGACTAATCTCAAAAGGGGAACTCTTACCGCTTTCTAATGGAACTAGGCTACTGGAGACAATCTAGCCACACCCTTGGTCAAACAGGATAGAGTTTTATGCAAGTGAATCTGGTTTGCTCAAAATGAATGTGTGACAATTTGGGGTAGATGTGGAAATAGTCTGAATTATTAAAGAGAAACCATATAATAGTTACTGCAGGCACCTGGACTCCTATCCAATTACTTCCAAACCTGAAAGGAAGACAGAAGCATTCCTAACTCTAGAGAAAAGGGGAGGAAAACACCTCATACATAGAGATTTCATTGCTCTAAGGGACCTGAAGTTAGAAGAATCAAGCTACGGGTAGCATAGGGGCAATGTGGCAATGTAACTATGTCCCAGGGTGAGCACCAAGTAGTAACAGGGAGGTGTAGGCAGCCCCTACCAACAAGACAGTTTTAATTGCATCTTTTGCTTCATAAATAGAAAGTGAAGTATTGTTTACTCTTGTTTAATCTCTTGACTTAATTTCTCATTATAATTTTATTAATGGCCAGTACCAGGGCATGACTCAACTATTTCCATAACCTCAAATCCTAAAACAGACATATACTACCTAAATGTTGAGTACATTTAAAAAATACTTAGTTTTCACTGCATTAAGAACATTGATCTCCTGGATAAAGCATAAGTACCAGCCAGCCATGATTATCACATCTCTTAATTCAGCTTTGAGATCAGCATTTCAATTTAACTCACTGAATAATCCTGTGGCTGAGACATAAAAATATGATGATAACTATAGTTTCAAAACCACTAATTCTTAAATAACCTTTGGGATGTAGCAAACCAGACTCTCTGAGTTTTTAGTTATGTTTTTGCTTATATTTTTCTGGAAAGCAGTGGCAAATAAGATGACATTTAGTTAAAAAAAAAATCAATAATTTATAAGTGACCTGTAAGAGCTAATTTACAAAGTGTCTAATTTATGGGAGAAAATAACTAATGAAGTGGAAGAACTTGGATGAATCAGGGCTTGACATTTTCAGCTGTCACCTCATAGATGGCAACCAGGTTGAGAACAGATGCTTAGTGTCTGGCTGCTTAACATCTGTTTCCACAACTCAGCTGTGTGCTGCCTATGTATCTTAGTAAAACTTTTCACTCAAACTTTCAACTGATAGGCCAAAATGAACATATGGGATTGTCAAATTGGCACCTCTCCATACGCCTGCTCTCCTGGCATTTTAACTTACTATCTACATGACCTTCAGCAAGTTATTCAGCTTTTCTATAAAATGGAGGTCAGGGTGAGGGGAGGGTGTGATGGTTGACTATATTGCTCCTACAGCAACTTTCAGCTCTAAACAGATGATCCTATAAACTTATTCGTTTCACTTTCCTAGTCTGTCTACTCCATCATAACTTTAGTAATCCAAAAGACTGATAAGTGAAGAAATTAATTTCTGGACATAAAAATGCTTATTAAGCTTGTCCTGAATAATACTGACATCAGATAGAGATGAAAAGACTTAATTCTCCATTAGACTATAAATTCCCTGAGGCAAGAACTAATACCTTTCTTTTCATAGCTAGTATTTAGAGTAGTGTATGCTACATAGTAGGTACTTAATAAATGTTTATTTAGTATTATTATTTCATTGAATTATTCAGTGGGATATCATATGAAGTATGATTGTAAGTGATGAAAATGATTTTCAAAAAAATATTACCCAAACAAACACCTAGATGAGCACTGCTGTCCTGTCCAAGGTGGCTACTGTGAGAAGCAGACACTTATTCCAAAGATGTGACTTTTGCTAAAAATCTTCTTGAAATATTTGAAAGAGCTGGAGACAATTGCTTGCATAAGAACAATGGATATTTTTTAAAAATCACATTTATCAGGAACACTGAAGTTGAAAAAAACATCTTCAGAATAATATTGTGACATGGGAGCTACAAGGATTATTATTTTCATTTTGCAGATAAGAAAACTAGCTCAGGAAGGTTCGTCTTACCCATGATTATAAGCTAGTAAATACTTGATGTGAGACTTTAATTCTAAATTTCCTTACTACATGTCTGACTACAACTTGTTATCTCCTAAATTATAGCAAGTCATTCTTAAAGGGTGGATATGCCAGACACAATTTATTTGAACACGAGGCTGATCAAACAGGAAGGTAATCAAGCTGGACAATATTATTTTGGGCCTCCAAAAATGTGTGATAAAAAAACAAGACTGATTCTCTACCCTGGCTTACAAATTGGTTCTCAAGACAATTTTGAAAGAATACTCTTGAAAACATAGAGTAATGCTCATATCATTGTAATAAGTATATTGAACCTCCAAAAATGACACTCTGAAGGATAGCTAGCAATCATTTGAATGAGTAAGCTCTGGGAGGTTGGCTTAAAAAGAAATCCCTCTAAACCAGTCATTTCTTTAGAATCTAAACTAGTATATAACTATTTGGTACCATTTTCTTTCCCCGTTCCTGTTTGTGGTTTTTCCATCACACTGCTTACTAACTGAGGCAGCTATGTGGTTCAGTGGATAGAGCTGGGTCTGGAGTCAGGAAGACCTGAGTTAGTTCAAGTCTGGCCTCAGATACTTATTAGCTATGTGATCCTGGAGAAGTTATTTAACCTCAAACCCTTAAAAAAAAACCCCAAAAATCAAACCCTTAAATTCTTAAACCATTCCAACAACCACAAAAGCTTACTAATACTTGGTTAGACTAAAACTGAATCCAAAGAAAAGAAATACACTAATGTTGCTGTTCCATCTTTCGGTCGTATCTGACTTTTGGTAATGCTGTGATCATAGTATGCCAATACTGTTCATGGTGTTTTCCTGGCAAAGATACTGGAGCTGGTTGCCATTTCCTTCTCCACTGGAATAAGGCAAACAGAGGTTGAGTATGAAGGTGGATTTGAACCCAGGTCTTTCTGACTCCAGGCCCAACATTCTATCTACTGAGTCATGTAGCTGCCCCACTAATACACTAAGCTTCATCCTGAATAATAATGACACCAAACACAGATGAAAAGTGTTAACTGTACATTAGATTGTAAGTTTCTTGAAGCAGGAATTGTCTTATACTTTTCTTTCCATATCTAGTGCTTAGAATAGTGCATGGCGCATAGAAGGTGCTAAATGACTGACTTTTCCTTTTCATTGACTATACATGTGTAGGCAGTTGCCAGTCCTTTGTTTTTATATTTGCAATAATACTTATAATATCTGGCCCATACTCTCAGCTCCTATTTCAATCACCCTAGTTCAGGCCCTCATGTCTTCCTGGCTAGAGTAGTTACCTCCTTGATCTCAATCTACCCTCTCTACAATTCAACATGAATACAGAGAGACACGGAAAGACTTAACTGAATTGATGCAGTGTGAAGGAAGCAGATCCAGAAAAGTAACATACACAATGACTACAACTATGTAAACAGAAAGAACAACAAATAATACAAAATAGTTGAATGAGAATGTTGCAAAATTACAAAGAAAAAGCATAGTTCCCAAAAAGAGGTAAAAGAATAAACTTCTCCCTACTTTTTGGCAGACATGAAAGGTCCACAGTATAGATGTTAACTACTGTATTTGAACTGGAAAGTTTCTACACAGGTCAGTAATGCTTAGAAGTCATCTATTTCATTAAAGATTCATTTTCCCTGAACAATATATTCGGTTTTGTTGGGCAAGTTCTTCTTGGTTGTAAGTCTAGTTATTTTGCCTTCTGAATTAACATATTCCAATCTCTCCATTCCTTTACAATGGTGGCTGGTGAATCTTGTGTGACCATGACTGTGGCTCTAAGGGTATGTAAATATTTTATGGATGCTTTCAATATTTTTTCTTTGACCTGGAAATTCTGTATTGTGGTTAGAATATTCCTGGAAGTTTCCATTTGGGGATTTCTTTCAGGAGGTGACCAGTATACTCTTTCTATTTCCACTTTGCACCTGTTTCTAAAGGATTTGGGCAGTTTTCTTTTAATATTTCTAGAAAACTGATATCTAGGTTCTTTTTTTGTTCATAGCATTCAGGTAGTCCATTAATCCTTAAATGATTTGTTCGTGATCTGTATTGAAGGTTAGTTGTTTTTCCTATGAGATAACTGACATTTTCTTCTATTTTTTTTCAGTCTTTTGACTTTGATTTAAAATTTCTTGAATTCTCCTGAAGTCACTGGCCTCTATTTGGTCAATTCTAATTTTCAGGGAGTTTGTTGCACGAACAAAGTTTTGTACTTTTGTCAAAGTGGAAATTCTACTTTCAATTATTTTCTCCTCCATTTTTTTGCTGAGCTAATGCCCAAACTCTATCTGCCTTTTAGGCTGTGGTTATAGATGTTTTGTAGTCATAATCTTTTTCTGGGTTTGTGTCGTGAGCATGTGTGTCACCGTAATAGTTTTATAGTGGGATTCTCTTTTTGTTTGCTCATTCTAACAGCCTACTTCTTGATCTCAGACTTGATATTAGGGCAAAACTCTGTGGGTTTTTAGAGGAAAGTTGGTCTTTTTGTTGCATTTTTGGAGACTGAGCATTCATTGTGTTCCAAAATTTCAGGGACATCCCAGATTAAGAATATGCAAGCTTTCAGAGTCAGAGGTAATCAACATTTATTAAATGCCTACTGTGTGCCAGGCATTGTGCTAAGCTGTGGGGATACAAAAGAAGGCATAAGGTATAAGAGAATCCCCTGCCTTCAAGGAACTCACTGTTTAATGAAGGAGACAACATATAAAAAGAAGCTGAAAAGGGAGGTGGAGGAGAGGGGAAGAGTTAGCTGGCCTAGGGGCATGATTAAATTCTATGGCTAGGGTGGGAAATGATCTGAGGTGTGAGTTTCAGAGATGATTTCATCTTGTAGAATGATGACTTTCTGGAGACGCAGGAGTCCAGCAGGGCAGTCAGGTAGGAAATGATCCGTAAAGTTACTCAGGCCTCCTTAAATGATGAAGAATCAGGGAGGAGCTCCCAGATACTCACACCTTACCCACTCCAACCAAAGGGAGTCCCTGAAGCGGCTTGATATAGGACAAGGTCTGATTTCTGTTGTCTTGATCCAAGCTCTACAACTTCCTGACCTGGGTTTGAGCTAAGCAATAGTAGACTGCTACAAGACTTAGCCACTACAAGCCAGCTAGGAATCCACTGGCTCAGTGACAAAACTTCAGGTTCCCCCTCATTCTGAAATTCTTGCCTTGATTATTCCTCTACATATTTCAGACTGGGCTAGATGTTGGAAGTGAGTCCCTGCTCTGCTCCTGAGATTTGAACTACTGATGCTGCTTCCTTCTGAACCTGATTCTCTCACTTGAGGGCCTGAAACCATTCATTACCCTGGAATGCAATCCTTGGATGCAAACTCTTCGGCTCTAAAATCAGGAACTGGGTATTGAGGAACAAAACTGTCAGACAGCACCTGTTCCTATAATGGTGCCCTTGTATATGTCAAGGCTCCACAGACTTTTCTGTCTCCCCATGCTATCTTGGGTTGAAAAAATGACTGAATTTTTCTTAGACTTCTTCATCAGGATTCATTCTGGTATATCTTCTAGCTATCTTTAAAGGAGTTAAATCTGGGGAAGCTTCAATCATGGAGCCATAGAATTATGGCTCCAAAAATCACTATATTCAATCTCTCCCTGTCTAATGGCTGCCCTACTGCCTACAAAAATCCACATATATCCTCCAGTCTCAAAAAACCCTCATCCATTGCAATGTCCCATATATCTCTTCCCTTTTGGGGTTAAATTCCCACTTCTTACCTCTGATTTCTCCAAAGTTACCAATGATCTATTAATTGTAAAATGAATGGCCTTTTCTCAATCTTCATCCTTCTTGCCCTCTTTGTAGCCTCTGACACTGCTGATCACCTTTTTCTTGATATTCTCTCTAGGCTTTTGGAACACTTCTTCCTAGTTCTATCACTCCTCAGTCTCTTCTGCTAGATCTCTTCATATAGATGACATCCACTAAAGTTAGCTATCCCTCAGGGATCTATCCTGCACCCCCTTTTCTTCTCCCTCTATATTTTTTCACTTAGTGATCTCATCACTCCCAAAACTTCAACTTTCATCTCTATGCTAATGATTCTTAAATCTACTTATCTTGCCCCAGTGTCTCTGCTGACCTCCAGACTACCATCTCCAACTGCCTTTCAGACATCTCAGACGGGATGTTCCTCAGATACTTTAAACTCAACATGTCCAAAAATGAAGTCATTATCTTTCCCCACAAACACTCCCCTCTTTCTAGCTTCCTTGCTATTGTGAAAGGAACCACAATCCTCTGAGTCATCTTCACTTGAAACCCATCTGTAATCTTTGATTCTTTACTCTCATCCTCCAACCCAATTAGCTGTCCAGCAAGGTCTGTCAGTTTTACCTTCTTAACATCTTTAGCCCCCTTAAGTGGGCAAGAGATCTCTGAATCCCACTAATCCTACTGCCTTCTTTGGGTTGATGACTTTCAGTTTATCCTATACATAACTATATGATGTATATGTTTGCATTAGGTATAGTAGTATGTGTGTAGATATGTATAAGTACGCATAGTTGTTTGCCCCATTAGTCTGAGTTGCTTGAGAGAAAAGATCATTTTGTACCTTTGGTTGATCTCCAGTGCTTAGCACAGTACCTGGTACACAGGAGATACTTCATAAATGTTTACTGACTGACTGACTTTTCCCATTTCCTCCAACTTTCACCCTTAAACAGATCCTGCTCTGCCGAGTCCCAAGAAAGAGGGAGGGATTAGACAGGCTCAAAATGATCCTAAAAGCAGTTGCCCTTGGCCTGAGGGAAGGACTAATGGAAGCAGAGCCAGAATCACCATGCATTCCATTATTCTCTAAGGTAAGAAGGTTATGGCAGCATTGGAATACCAAGAAGATAAAAAGAAAAATATTGGGCAATCAAATATATCAAAGAGAAAAAGAAAGAAATAAAACCATAGGAGAAAATTAGGAGTAATGCAGAGTCAAAAATTAGAGATCAATGTAGAATAGAGTATTCAATACAAAATATAGAAAACAAAAGACTAAAAAAATTTAAAAGGACCTACTTTCTAATCCATTTTGCTACTCTCGTTTTAAGGACGAGTTCATCCCATTCACATTCAAGAAAACAATTATTGTGTTTTTTTCCTCTTTTTCTTCCCACCCCTACCCAAAAAAAGAAAAAAGAAGTTTGGAAAAGATAGGAAATAGAATCAACATTAATAATCTATAACTGGAGTCATTTTGCCCTTTCACACTTCACCAAGTAACAAGTTCTTAAATTTTCTCTCTATTTAATGCCCCCTTTATCAACAGTCCTCACTAGACAGAGTTTATTTTGCTATAGACTATTTCCTTCCCAACTCTAAATTCTGTCTCTTAAGGCCCTCTACCCTCCTTCCTATACACCCTTTAAGTAGTACTGTGTTGAATTTAATATATTTCTATATAAAATTTTTTGGGTGTTGGAATGTGTATGAATATTCAACCCTTCTTTGCCCGGTTTAATAAGTTTCATGAAATGACCAGTCTATCAACCCCAAACCCCATGACTACAAACTCTTCCTTTAGCCTACCAAATTAAGAGAAAGAGCAGGTTCCTCCATGATCATTTCTTTCCCAGAATATTCATTTTTCCTTCCCTTTTTAATTTCTTTCTTAAAATCAACAAAACAGAACAAAGACACACCTAGGTCCTGAGTTTGTCTTTCTTTATTCCCTCTGTGTCCCTTGAAGATAGTGAAGACAGTGAGGTTCTGAAAGTTCACCTGTCTCTTCTTTGCCTATTAGAATATAAGCACTCTATTACAACATATTGTTATGTCCATTTCTGTAAAGACCATTAAATAAAACTGGCTCAGGCCCAAAGCATTAATACTTTAAAATGAACCAATTTAAGGTTTGGATTTTATGTGATAACGCTCAAGAATTAAAACAACTTACATTCAAATAAAATGAATTTATATAATTAACCTATTGCATTATGAGACTATTTTTTAAAATTTCTTTAGGGATATTGGTCAAAAAGGGTTAACCTTCAAAGACAATATTTTTTTTTCTCATACTCTCTAATTTTGTACAAGGTAATGATTGATACACTGTATTTTAGTTTCTTGTTTGAACACTTTGTCCTTACCAACTGACTTTCTGAGAGCTTAAAAGATTCATACTAATTTAGATTTATTTATGAAGGAAAATATTTGCATGGTGAAAGGAGTAAAGGATGGGATTAAAAACTTCATTTTGGCAAAATTTTAAAACAATCAAAAATAGGTGAAATAAAAAAGATCTGGGGAGGGGAAGGGAAGATCTTTAAGATTCAAGATGAACAAAGGCTGAAAAAGAAAAGAACTCCATTTCCCAATAATCCAAAATATGAAATAAATTTCACTTCTCCCACCCTTAATCCCAGTCGTTTCCACTTTCCCCTGGACAATAGGCTGTCAATATAATTAAGAGGTAATCAGGATATAAACAAAACTGCTTCAAAGTACAGGCAATAAATAGTTCTCCTATGCTCAATAAATGTACAGGCTTCAGGCAAAATGGTTATTCAGCACTGGTGAGGGAGATATTTATTCTGGGTGGAGGAAGTAGCAAAGTCAATTATTGTAATTAAACTCTATATAGATTCTTTGAATTTCACCAAAGGGAGAAAAAAGTTAATTTCAGGGACTGGAAGAAAAGAAAGATGCATATAAATTAGAGAGGGGACTAGAGGATCAAGAGGGAAGCATCTGATAAACTATAAAGGTGAACCTTGGCAGGCAGCTGATACATAGAGGAAATATCTAAATGGACTATTTTGCTTCAACTTACTACATGAGAGAAACTCATGTCAAATTATGTTCTCCCAAAATAATGCTGCATTGGTTATTATCCTGAAAAATCATAATGCTACAATGTTATTTCATAAAAGTCATCTGAGGCAAAGAGTGCTAATGCCTGATAAATTTTTCTCTTTCATTTCTGGAAGGTTAGGCCATTTTAAAATGGTATCAGAAGAAATAAATTGTATGAGAAGAAAACGAATTCTTAATCATGTCTCCTCCTACAGCCCTCACCAGACCTGTGATTTCACCTGTACAGTCCTAGTGAGGAAATTCCTCTACTTGGATAGCCTGACACCTTCTTCACACCTGGGGCACTGAGAAATTAAATATCCATTCCAGAATCATATAATCATTGTATTCTAGTGGTAGGACCTAAATCATGGGCCTCCTGACACAGAGACCAGATCCTGTTCACTATGTCATGTCATTATTTTTTTTTTTGATCTTCTACAAATGGAAATATTAAACATGAAACAAGCTCACTGCCAGAGGATTCAAATCTTTTTATAAATAAGATAATGACAGCATGACATCTTACAAAAGTAGCCCCTGATGCGCTGGCATGAAATGGCTACAGAGTACGTTCCCTTCACTTTGATGTTAGCCAGTCATTCTGTGTGGATTTGAAACAATTTCAACCATCCCTTTAGCCAAACTGGTTTAGAACATATACATTTATTAGTTCAGGTCAGTGTATTTGTGAAATTAAAGAACCAACAAAAGAAAACAGTGGGGGCAGCTAGGGGGTATAATGGATAGAGTGCTGGGCCCAGAATCAGGAAGACCTGAGTTCAAATCCAACCCCACGCACTTGCTAGCTGTATGACCCTGGGCAAGTCACTTATATGTCTGCCTCAGTTTCCTCATCTGTAAAACGAGCTGCAGAAGGAAATGGCAAACCACTGCAGTATCTCTGCCAAGAAAACCCAAAAAATGGGTCATGAAGAGTGGTTAAACAACAAGAATAACAGTAACAAACAGCACAGAGGTTGGGAACCGCTATGGCCCACTTCAACGGGAAAGATACACACAGCAATAGTTGAATTGAATATTATATGAGGAATAAGGACAAGAGATTGGATTTTTCCTCCTTTTTGAAAGGGACTTAAGAGCATAGGCAGAGGAAAAAGAAATAAATTATTTGTCAATTTCTTTTAAAACATAGTAACAAATGATAAAATACAAAGAAAATGCATATAACTGCTCCCCCAACAAATACATACTAAATTTCTATTTAGTCATTTGTAATGTTCACAAGATTTTTAACTTGAGTAAGGTTTTATACCTATTGTTCCAAGCTATTAATTTTCTTTCCAAATCATTCTTTCATAGCTTTCATTTCTTTCCACATGCATTTCTTTAGCTTTCTCATTTGATTTTAAAAATGACTTTTTAATCTCTTCTTTGTTAAGCAAAAAACTGAAAACTAATGGGATGCTCATCAGTTGTGGAATAGCTGAATAAATTATGGTATATGAATGAAATAGAAAACTATTGTAAGAAATAATGAAAAGGGAAACCCAGAAAACTTTTATGAACTGATGCAGAGTGAAGTGAGCAGAACCTATATACAGAAATAATAATGTAAAGATCAACAGCTTTGAAAGATGTAAGAACTCTGATCAACACAGCGAACAACCACAATTCCAGACAAATCATGATGAAACATTCCTCCTGACAGAGAAGTGTTGGACTCCAAGATTTAGAATTTTTTATTCTGGCTGGGGGTGGGGGAGGAAAACAACAGATTCCTGCATTGGATGTTTTGCTTGACTCTTCATGTTCGTGACATGGAACCTTTTTCTTGCTTTGTCAATACAGGGAAGGGGAGAGAGAAAATGAGGATCTGAAAAATAATATTGAATTTAAAAAGAACACACCAAGCAAGTCTACTGTCTATAGTAATCACTATACATTTAACATTCAAAACAAGAAAAACATGTGAGGCAATGTAGTGGAAGTAAAAGAAACCTAAATGAGGAATCAAGAGACCTAGGTACTAGTTCTAATTATGACCTTGTAAACAAGTAACTTTAATTGTCATGGATTTAGTTTCCTTCACTTCTAAGGTAGCAAAATATAGTGGAAAGACAATTGTCAGAATCAATGCCTGAGTTCAGATCCTACAGCATTCTCTCCTTGTCTTACCTTAAATAACTTAAATTCTCTTGGCCTCAGGCTCCTTAGCTATTAAGGGGGGGAGGATCTAGATGGTCTCTTCGAGCTTCAGATTTATGATCCTATGACTAAGTTACAGCTATGATTCCATCATTGAACTTGATTATTTTCATATCACAGGAGAGCTTTGGCTATGTAGTAAACATAACAGAAATAACTTGCTGCAAGGTCCTTTAGCCATGTATCTATGAGCAGAATATCTTTATGTTCAATCGAAATAGCATCTCATTAAGTGAGAAAGCTGACAGTCTCAGAGTAAATTCCAAAATTAATTTGTGGAATGGAATTTTGAGTTTCAGAAAAAGTAGGAAAAGGATAAAAGTTTAGGGGGTACATTAAACCGGGCTGTTTAAGAAACCAGTGCTGTGTGTTTTGGCATCTGAGGCAACAGCAGAAGTTAAGAGGGAGGTTAGGAGGTGTCTGGATTAGCACTTCCCACACATTGCTATGAGACAACCACACTGTACTCCCTAGGAAGGGAGAGCAGCATGGTTACTTGTTTTCAAAATAAGATTTGGGAGGGAGGAAAGAGGTGGGATGGGAGAGGAGGAGTGACTAGCTGTGACCAGAGGATCTGAAATTCTATACATACTCCTTCCCTCAACAGCTTGGAACAATGTGACTTTCTAAGCTGCCTGCTACTGTGATGACTCACAGTACTGAAAAACATGGCAAAAACCAGGCAAGAGCTTTGGTTTTCAGGAAACAGGCACTAGGATGGCAAATGTCCAAGGAAGAAGTCTAAAAGGAAAACAATCTAAGCATATGCAGAACTTCCATCTGCACTGATCAATCAATCCATGGCACCCTCAAGGGGAAGAGAAAGTACAGGTTATTACCTCAAAGAAATGCAAGGATTTTAGGACCTGCAGAAATTGAAAGTGAAATAAAATGACCCCTCCCCCCATGATTTTTCATCAAAAATTAGCCAGGATATGGACCTCTTGTCTATCGTTCATTTTCCCCCTTTTACTCCTTTGAGCAGAGCCTGAATATATTTTACTTTATATTTTCAATCTCAATTTTTGGTAGATTTTGTTCATTTTTCTCTTACTACTTTCACTCCATGGACTTTGCTAACATGCTTCAGTTCCTTTCTGTCTTACTCTTAAGAGTCCCCTTCTCCAAATGGTGAATTCCTCTCCAAATTCCCATTGTGAGGAAGGGCCCAGACCAGTCATTCTTCATTGTTCTAACTACACCACCAGGTCTCTGAGCAAGTACCTTCCTCCATTCCCACCTATTTCATCCCTTTTATATGTTGTTTTCTATTAGAATGCAAGCTCCTTGAGGACAAGGACTATATTTCTTTTTGCTTGTGTTTCTGTCCCTGGTATTTATTAGTGTTGTGCTTGGCACTCTTTCATAAATGTTTGTTGATAACTAAAAGTTCAATACCATTACCCTATTAAATTTCATGGCCCAAGGAATAAAATTAATTGAACTTTAACAAATTAATAACTCTAATTGATCTACTATGATTATTCTTTTGAGCTTCTTAGGAAGGTGCAAAATTTGGACTGCTTAGATTTAGTATTGTTTGAGTTTAGGGAACATGAAAAATAGTAGAAAGAAAAAATAGTAGAAAGCTTTCAGATCACTGCAATGATTAACAAATGGCCCAGAGGACCAAAAAACAAAATAAACCAAAATGCAAGTTGTACATCTCCTGAGAAGGGAGGTAATAGGTATCCAGCTTGCATAGGGTGTTCACACCTTTGGTGTGAGGACTTGTTGAGCCCTTTTCAGGGCTGTTCATCCACCTTTGGTGTCTGTCTGATCCATTCAACTCTCACATATGGCTCTAAGAAGCTGTAGAATGCATAGTGGCTATACCCTCGTAAACTATCTTGGCACACGGCTACACCAGATTGAGGGTAATCAACAGGCCTCAAACCCATTACAAGTTAGGGGATATCTATCCCAAACTTGTGAAAACTTTCCTTGGCAGAATAGGTAGATGAGAACAATTTGTTCCAAAATCCATAAAGGCGTCTGAAGCAGGTGCTATGGAGCACTTAGAGCTTGGTCAGTAATCAAAGATGGCAGTCATACATTGCATGACTGCCATCACTTATGGTCACCACCATCATTTTGATTTTTGTCTGGCCACTGGACTTTGAGGACTGAGGAAAAGATAGTGAGGCTGACGACTGTGTGGAACTCTGCCTCACTTAAAACCAATTCATGCACAAGTCAAGAGATCACCTGTGCTGTCCTTTGTCCTCTTTGAAAACAAAGAACAACAACAATGGGCAACCAATCCAGGAGATAACTAGATATTTCCACACATAATCAATAAGTGGATTTGTTTTGCTTGACTATGCTTGCTTGCCACAAGAAAGGGTTTATGTTTTATTTTTTAAAAGAAAACTTTTTCATGGGGGGCTTTAAAGAATACGTAGCAGAGAAGTGGAGGAGGGCATGTAAAAAAAAAAAAAAGAGAATCCTTGAAACATAAAAAAAACCAGACACACAAGAAAGGAAATTCAGAGGGAAAGAGGTAAGTTGGTCAGCTTTAAAACTAACATGTTGAATCATATGTTTTAAAAAAACAAGTTGTTTGTAACAGATATTCATGTTTCCATATAGAATTTGCTTTTTCGTATTAATTGGTTCAAAATATATCAAAAAATGAAAACTATTAAAATAACTACACAAAAAAAATCACTAGAAATTCTTTTGTGAAATATATGGGACACATTCCTTAAATGAACTATTCTTAAATGTTTTGGAGTTCTCATCTGATAAGCAGTAGCTAGCAACATAAAATGGCGGCTATCATATTTAACTGATTTTCTTAGCTATGGCAGTCTTCCTGTTATTTATAGTTCTTTCATATTGTTTTTATAAAGCCTCTCTATATTCTCAAATTTTTAAATTCTGAAAACAACTGATCTTCATTGCATTTTTCCAGAGGAAAGATGGAAAGAAATGAGACTCAGGCCCACATCTATCTATTAGTGAATTTGATTTACCCAGGGACTGATAAAGAATGCATGATAAAGAATTCATCAGTCCACCTGAAGATTCCCCCTGGATCTATGACTCAATAACATGTTTTTTTGTTTGAATTACCATCAAATTTCAGTTTAAATTCAATGTCATTTAGAGATATGTGCCTTTCTGGAAAGAAAACTGTGCAATGTGTATTATCTTTCTTAAATTAGCACATTTTTAGTGCTCTTGAAAGTCCTGGTCTCCCAACCTTTTCATGGCCCAAATCCTTACAATCCCTAGAACTTGAGTTCTTTCTAGGTTCTAGTTAATAATCTCTCAACATCAAAGATGCTTTGACTTCCCCATGCTTTATGCTAAGATTTAATGATGTTTTCAAGACTGTCATGAGAATGTGAAAGTTGCATTCTCTAAAACAGTTTTTAAAATAAACAAGCCAGAGAGAAAGGGCACAAGACAACACTGAGATAGAAATTTTATGACTGTGAAATCCAGAGGACAGCCAAATTGTTTTGCTATGTTAGAATTCGCTTCCTATTAGAACATTGCCTCTCTGCTTGAAGTTCTATTCCAATACTTCCTCATGCTGGGATAGTGACCTTGGATTTACAAAGGTTATGCCCCCAAGGTGCAGTTTCTTGCCAGTCCTTCCAAACTGTAAAGTTCATGTACAGGTTAGGTGACGAACTACGACTGCTGCTTGAGAACCAAGTCCCACTAACTTGAGAAAGGTTTATCACGAGAAGCTGGGTGATAAATGCTTTTCAGCCATGGCCATTTGTAACATTTGCTTACTGCAGTACAGAGGGTTTGCGTTCTGTGTTAATAGAAAGAGTGACCACACTGATGAGATTATTGCTCCGAGAAGGATGGATCAAATTTACAGATCAATTTCTCAGTTTACAGGATTTGGACATGAAATAGCTAAAGCTCTTTAGGCAAAGCACCAGCAAGTGAAGAGGTATACTTTGAATACAGGAGAGAAAAGTGAGAACCAGTTTCTTGTTGAGCAAGATTCGAATGGTCACGTACATCAAGCTTTTGTTCTCAATGCTGCTGACTGTTTGGGTGGTTTGCTGAGTTTTGATGACTCATTTTGGAGTTTAGGAAAAGGGCGACTGAAAAGGGATAGGAGGTAAAGCTCATCAATCTGCTTGATGACGGACCAAAAGAACCACAAAGAGCTCAATGATAAAGAGTTCAACTTAGATCTTTTTCACCACTTGCAGTGAGTGCAATGTACAGCCAGGCATTATTTTCATAAATTGTTCTTTAGGCATTTTAATTGTGTCTGATTTCTTTGTGACCCCATTTGGGGTTTTCTTGTCTAAGATGCTGAAGTGGTTTGCCATTTCCTTCTCCAGCTCATTCTGCAGATGAAGAGACTGAGGCGAACAGGGTTATGTGACTTGCCCTGGGTCATATAGCTAGTATGTGTTTGAGACAGGATTTGAATTTTGGTCTTCCTGAATCCAGGCCTGGCACTCTGTCCAATGTCACCTACATGCACTTTGTTTTCATAAATAATAACTATTAAATGTTAGCAAATAAAAATATGGTAGAAAATTAATTTTAACTAGACTATCAGAGTTTATACTGTTAAGCTAGCCTTCTTGAGGCATGAGTAACTGTTGATGGACAAGACCAAATGCAGATGTCTCAAGTTCTGTCCTTAATGGTCTTCCCACATTGCCAGTAGCACCCTGAGAAAGACCTCTATAGAATATACATGACCTAGAAGCATGGAGGAAGGAGCCATAGGAAAGGCAAATAGAAAGAGAGTGCTTTTTCCACATCTCAAATAGGGTAAAGGAGAGGTGCTGGCCTGGTACTTTGGGGTGGGAAAGAGATAAATGGAATTTAGTTGCTCTAATTCTGTAAGGACCAGAGATTAAGTGCCAGGCAGAAGTCTTCACAGTTGCCTGAAGAGGCTCTTTTGTGTCCAATGGGCTGGTTTTGGGTCTTTAAAAACAAGGGATCTTTCAAGTATACTGACTAGTCTTGAGCTAAGTTGACTTTAATACCTCCAAAAGGAAGGGGCGGTAGGGGGTCATAGGCAGCTATGGATGGAAGTAATAAATGCTGATCAGTTTCTAGGAGTTCCTAGGACAATAACAAAATAACCACAGAGTAAATATTAAGAGATTTCTTTAAAAAAAATCAAGGAGAAAAGAATATAAATGGAAGAACTTATGGTAGAAGAAAATGCCTGAAATGTTAAGGATGAAACCTCATAATACCTTACCTAGAGGGATAATCACTATTTTATGGGGGATTAAACTGTAGAATAGGAAGGCACATAAAAGGGAGGTGGGAGGAAGAAAATACAGGGGAACACATGATGTACTGTAATCAGATTCATGGTAAATAAGAAAGTGACAAAGTTTTAAAGATATACAGAGAAAAATTTTCAAGGCATATTAATGTGAGGAAAACACCAAAATAATAGAAAAACATCAAAGTTTCTAATATATATTTGTTAAAATTCATGCACAATTCCTTGACAAAAGTCATCAGAATTAAATTTTGTCCTTGGTACTAATTATCAAGATTAAGCAAAGCAGTAAAACAGGCAGGCATGACAAAAGTATTTCCCTCTGTCATGGAGGATATCCTACACATTTTCCAAACATAAAAGAAATGCCATATAAACAGTGAGATTCACCAGGATCCTTTTTCATATTATATTTTTGTTTTGTTTATTTGTCTTTATTTCAGGAAAGCTATGCTTTTAACCACTTATTTTCAGGGTGAGGGCCAAAGCTTTGGGGGGAACCTAGGTTCTGGTCATGTTTCAGGCTTGCTCTCAAACAGGTTTGTACCCAACCCAGCTTGAGGGACCATGGAATGTTACAACAGCTTCACCTCCTTTCCCAGGAAGTGGTTCTATAGGAAGTCACAGAGATGTGAAACCACAGTCTGGAAACTAGAGCATGCTGCTCTAGCAGAGTCTCGTCCAGACTCTTCTGAAAGATCAGTGCAGACCTCATGTTGTCCAGGCTGCAGCCCCATTTATCTTGGGCAGTGGTTTACAAAGCCCTGAGGATGATCCTATGTATGTTTTGGAGTAATGGAAGACACTCATCATCCTCATGCCTTTCCTTTAACAGTGACTGGCAAAAGTACAACATCATTCAGGGCTAGACAGAAAGACAGGGGCAGATAAGAAGGGGCCCACAGCTAGAAATTGATTAGGTGCTATAAAATGCCATGGCCTTTTTGGCTAATCAGGGAGGTAGAGGACATGAATTTTATTACTTAGAAAAGTCACAAATTTGTTTTGATCAGCCTTCTTTACATGTAAAATAAAAACATAACTAAATTCAATTAAAGAAACACCAAATCTTTGCTGTCAGCAAAACAATGAACTAGGCACTGGGGATATATGAAATCCCTATGCTTAATAAGCTTACAAATTTGTTGTTGTTTGTGGTTATTCAGTCATGTCTGACTCTTTTTGACCCCTTTTAGGGTTTTCTTGGCAAAGATAATGGAGTGGTTTACTATTTCCTTTTCCAGCTCATTTTACAGATGAGGAAACTGAGGCAAACAAGGTTAAATGACTTGTCACACAGCTAGTAAGTGTCATAGGCAGAATCTGAACTCAGATTTTCCTAACTCTTGGCCTGGTGCTGTATTCACTGCAGCATCTAGTTGCACCAAATTGTTAGAGTTAGTTAAGGAAAGGATACTAAGTGAAACAGCTCTAGGAGTGGTCTTGACAGTTGAGAATGAACCTCTTTTACAATACTTTTCAACAAAAGGCTATGCTAGCTGATGTGGTACATAGTCTCTTAGCTCTTGTAGCATGGAAGTGTGACTCACTAATCTGTAATTTTTAGGAATATTTCTTACATTTATGAAAGTCCTATTGCCATGCTGTCAGTACTGGGATTCTGTCAAGGCAAGTTACACACTCTGGCCAACAGAGCAACACAATATTGTGCTATTCACCAGCAGCACTTCAAGAGAATCTAGTATATCCAAGTACATTTATCGCTACTTAAACTATATAACCTCTGATCTATCTATTTCAAAAGGCAACAAAAATATACCAGAAGAATTGAGTAAGGTTTTTTCGTCTTTCCTTTTTAATCACAAACTGTATACTTCTTACTGTGATTTTCAAGTAGTAACACTGATTCCAAAGGTAGTTTTCTGACACTGATGCATTTAAAGAAGCTTTTTACAGCATAAGAAAGAATGTGCCTTCATTACAAAGGCAGAGAAATGTTGCATACAATGTCAGACTTAAGTTAATTTTGCAGAATTGTTATTGTGTCCTCCCCTCCATCCTCCACTACATTTTTTGTTAAAAGGGAAGGCTCTCTAGAAAGGATATGTTTGGAAATGAAGGCAATACCAAATAACATTTTTAAGGTAAAAAATAAACTTCATAATGGTTTGGGAATTCTTTTTTAATTGATCCTCAAAGTATTTTTTCTTAAGCCTGTTGCTGAAGTTCTAACGCATAATTTAAGCCATTTTGTTGGCTTTTCTGGCCCTTTTATTTCATTTTTTTAACGTTTAAAAAAAGATACTTTTTTGTATAAAGGGTAATTAAAATTTTACCAATTATCCAGTAAGAGTTGGTTCCTCCACCATGCCTAATCCCTGCCGCAAGTGCAGGATTTTTTTGATATGTAGTATCTGTTTTTCCAACACTTCAAGTTGGTATTTAGAACTAGTTTCTTGGATTTCACAAGTTATTTACATTTTAAACTATTCTTTTCCTCAAGACTGAATGACTGAAAAAATAGTTTCCCCCATTTTAAATGAATTATCATAATAATAAATGGGCCAAAAGCTTAATATTCAAACCAAGAAAAAAGAAAATAATTCAATATGCTATAATATAATTTCTGTTTGGCAACACAGATGTAAGATCTGTGTTGAGAGGATGCTATTATAAAGGATGGTTTTATATCACAGAGTAATTTTCATGACTTGTCTCCACAGTAATAATGCTTAGCTAATCTACTTACAAGGAATTCTCTACAGCAAATAATTCAGTATAACCAGTTTTTTTTTCCAGGCTCAATTTATATGACCTGCAGTCCTGGATGGACAGCGTTATTCACAACACATTACTGTGTTACCATCAAGGAGAAATCATATATCAACTCTGTATACTCCATCTATTAGAACTACCCCTAAAATTTTCAAATCACCCATCTAAACAAAAAACTACAAAAAAAAGATGGAAGGGTTTAGAGTTTGAAAAGAGTGGGGTCAAAAATGTATTTTTCTTTCCTATCTTTACCTATAGATTGAAGAACCTTTGTTTTTATGTGATGACTCACTATAAAGAATTGGGGCTCTACTGACCATGTAGGAAAATTTTTAATAGTTTTAGTTTAAGCAGGTCCTCACAACAAAATCCCACTTCCAAGAAAAATGAAACAACTTAAAAATCCCATATAGTTCATTATACTGGAATTTTACCTATACTGGAATTGAAAGGTAACAACACACCCATTCTGTTCTTTCTAGTCTCTGAGAGAGAAAACAGTAATTCACTGAAGGACTGACTAGGAAAATTCTCAGAAAAGAAAGTTAAGCCACAACTCTTCACAGGGCAGTGGGTTGTAACTGCTGAATCAGAAACATATACTTAAATCTTCAGTGTAGAAAGGGGTCCAAGAGAACACACAAATCAACTTGAGGAAGCTGAGAAATAAAGAAATAGGAAAATTTCAAGCATAATTTTATGACTATTATAAAGTAATTCCAAGTTCCTTGGTATATGCATATAATCATTTTCCAAATCAACTTTAACCATTGCAAATTTTCATATTATTCCATGTTCTCCAGGCACAAAAAAAAAAGTAAAAATGAAGATTTAAACTACTGTTATTAATGTTGTGCTAAATTCTCATGCTAAAATGCTGTATTCTAAGTGGGAAAGGCACTAGTAACACTAATAGGGGATTTTATTACATGACCATTAAGTCTAGATTCTAGACTTTAAAAAAAATCAAAATAGCACTAAAAGGATCCTGGAATTAGGAAACAGGACAAAATCCAAATAATACAAAAAATGAATTTTCCCAGCATACTAAAAAACAACAGGTTTTCCTAGCCTATCTATAGCAATGATTTTTTTCCCCACTTGCTAGCAGTGTCAGTTTGGTGGCAATCACCTATTTCTATTCACTCTGAACTTTTTATTCTCCCTGGCTCTACAAATTAAGAGATACTTTCTATTCCTGCCTTTTTTCAGCTTCACAATAGCCTATTCCTTTGACTACACACAAGCAATTTGTGCATCCAAAGAAAATATGCAGGAAAAACAACATATTACATGCACATGGTTTGAAAACTGAGGAAGGCATGATGCCATTTCTCTCATAATTTTATTAGTTGATAGTTAAATTTAACTAACTGTTGATTTTCTCCTCTAAATCCTTTATCAATTTGTTCTCCATCAGCCAATATAACTCCTGAAATTTTCAGTTCCAGTTCCCTTCTTGCTCAGAGGCAGTCAGTTATTATGATGACTTCAATTAACAAGTTTTCAATCCATGACCTAAAATCACCATTGAAGTGACCCCATGGCCATTTTAAAAAAATTTGAATTCTGATGAAAGACTAGTCTCCAGAGCAACAGCAACTGCTCTCTAGAGGACTCAACAATAAACATGATTATTTTTTCATACAACCAGGCTCGTTTGAGACTCCTTTACTCACTAACTGTTGATAAAAACATTAGAGTGACATTTTCCTACTTCCTGGGCATTTAAAAAAAAGCATTCCATAGGACTGTGACAACAGCCATATTTTTTATAATTCTTTTATTTAAAGGATAATAGAAAATTAAATGAATGAAAATGGTCAATGATCATGGGTTCATCATCTCTGTGCAGATAACTCCCAGATCTAGACATCCAGACCTAGTCTGTCCAGTCTTACATCACCAACTAATTGCTTACTTGATATCCTATGGGCACCTCAAACTCAGAATATCTGAGGCCAAATGTCTTTCCCAATATCCTTCCCAGTCCAAAACTACCTTTCTTCACAATTTCCCAGTTTCTACTGAGGTTACCACCATCTTTCCATTTGCCTATGGAGTCAACTGCAACATCATCCTCAAATCCTAATTCTCACTCACTCTATATTTGTTTCCAAATATTAGTGATTTTGTTTCTATAACATCTGTCTCCTTCTTTCACTAATACAGTAGCAACCTTTGTTCATACCCTCATCATTTCTCCTCTGGACTACTATAACAGCCTTTTAATTGGTTTCCTGCCAAGAATCTCTTCCCATGCCAACCCTTCCTAAACTACCAAAAAAGATTTTCCTAAGGTACATGTCTTAACATGCTACTCACCTTACATCATATAATAAACTGCTGATTCCCTATCACCTCTATGATCAAATATAAATTTCTCTATTTTATATTTAAAGCTCTTCACAATATTGTTCTTTCCATGAACTACCCCTTTTGTCTATACATTCTATGGTTCAGCCATATTAGCCATCTGGCAGTTTCTTGCACATGAAAATTCATCTTCTGTCTACATGACTTAGCACAGGCCATCTCTTATACCTGGAATACATTTACTCCTCAATTCTGTTCCTTGGAATTTTGAAATTCCTTCCAGACTCAGCTCAATCTACACTTTTTTGCCTGTGGGGTTTCCTGGTCACTTGAATTACCACCAAGGTTATCTTATATCTGCTTTTTATGTAATTTCTATCTATGTCACTATATAATTCAATATTATATACTCAATTAGACTATAAGCTTCTGGAGGGCATGGCAATTTCTGGCATTCAAATAAATAATATTTAACCAGGATGGAAAATTAATCAATCACCCAGCTTTTAAAAACATCCTACTATGTATCAGGCACACCCAGTAGATGTTTTTAAAAGCTGGGTGATTGATTAGTTATTACTTGATTCTTCTACGATGGATAGAAATACAGTAGTCTGTGACATCTCTTTTTCTTTTCTACATATGATTGCGTATGAGAGATCTTAGCAATGGAGAGACTGTTTCAACTTTTGTTTAGGGTTCAGCTCAGGGCGTGCTACATATGATGTGCTCAGAAGAACACAATCAAATACAGGAACCTCTTGATGGTTCGTCTGTGAATGATGTGCAGCAAAGTTTTAAAAGCCATGCTGTTTTTCACTGGCACACAAAGGGTTCTGGGCTGATTCCTATTCACTTGAAAGCTGATGTGTTTTCAAGGAATGTGATTAATTTTACTGAATTAAAGTAAAACTATTGCCAAACAATTTGTCAAATAGATTCCTAAACCAAATATATATGATCTACACTTTCAGATAGTGTTGCTGCTATTTTATCTGTTGATGCATGTGCTGTCAAGAAAGTTTTCTCATTAATCAGTATTTAGGAACGGTATAGAACTTAATAATCAAACTATGCAGAAGGTTTTTCTGTCAAGAATGAAAAGAAGAAATGAAGAGTCTTCAGTCAAACTGTCTACATTAACTTCTTCTCATAGTTTCAAGAGGAGTTTCCCAGGATCAGGGAAAAGCAGTTACATCAAGAAAGAAACAGTTAAGGACTGACTTTAAACTAAAATTTACACGTACGCTGAGCTCACAGGTGCAGAGCAATTTAGGTAACAAAATGCCTCCCAACCTCAGTTCTGCCAGCCTCAAGAATTCATTTGCAGAAGGCCTGGCTCTTTTCTGGAGTGTGGAAAAGCCTCAGAAAGGAACCATGAGTTTCTTCAATCTCTAACCAGGCAAATATAGAAATTATCCCACATATGGGTAGTTTCTAGTCACCTTTGTGAACATGTTTTTGGGTCTCTAATAGTGCCAATTAAATCTTCTCATATTTTTAACTTAAAGCAATGCAAAAATTAAAAGAAGATCAATTACAGTAGTTAAAAAAGCAGTAGATGTTCAATTGTTGCAGACTTACCACATTGCATGCATATAGGTAGGAGGTAGGCGTGGACTACTGACTGGGGTACAGTTATATGATCTCATGATCCTTTCTGCCAACAGAAAGTTACGAAACAGACTTGCCACCAAGAGGTCCTGTCTGAAAAGCTTTTGGAAGAGATCTGGAGACAAATGAAAGTAGATAGTATAGTACCTTGTTAGTCAAAATTTGCATGCAAAATCACTCACACACACACATACACATACACACACACCCCCTTCATCCCAGAACTGAACAAGCAAGTTGAAACTAACATGTACATTTTCTACTGCCCAAAAATAAGTAGCAATTCTGGCTACAACACACCAGAAGACAGTTAGTGAGTTAAGAGGAAAATGCATTCTGAATTTGGCAAGCAAATACTGGAGAAATCCTAGACATGTATACTTCCTACCTTCTGACTGTGTCTGTCACTTCATTAGGTAACAGCATATGCTTCCTACTTGACTTCCCTTGTGACCAAATGTGGACTCTAAATGTCTTCTGTCCCTTTAACCCCGTTGTCCTTCCATCCTTCCCGTGAAATTATCCTCAAAGTTAACTTTGCACACTCTTTATCTACTAGAGAGATTCATATTATTCCCTGACAACCTTACCCCTGGGCAGCACATTCCAAGCAATGGTATCTGTGATTGCAGTGAAGATCCAATTCAGTTCTCCCAAAGGAGTCCGCCTGTCATTGAGCCTGCCAGGAATCCTATAAAATAGAGGGCATTTTCATTAATACAAATTGGGGGTAAGAGAGGTAGAGAGGAGAATTAAGACACGGAGAAAGAAGCAGACAGAACATTCCATAACAGAGTCCAGACAACAGACTCAGCACCATTCACCTGAAGCTTAGACCATCCAGTCTAATCTCATTTCACAAATATATAGGTTGACTTAAACTTGTCCATGGTCATTCAAACAGTAAACATCAGACATAGGCTTTAAACTTAGGTCCTTGGATACTTTGGTTCTTTGGAAGATCTTAGTATAGTCTTTTTTTCTCCTTATGTTTTCTGTTGTCTTGTTCTTAAATTCACACAGCTTTTGCTTCTGAAGAAAATAACCCTGCATTTAAACCCAGAGCTCACCAACTCAATGCTTATTTTTGACTTTCTCTCCTGTTGCTCCCCTCTCACTGCCCCAATGACAAGTCAAATCTTAATGATGACAAATGCCTTTAGACAGAAAAACTGCACACCAAGAGATGGCTATGATCTTGCCATAGGTAATTGATTTGGTCACTTCTAACAAACTAAAGAATCCAGATATTATCCTGGAGTGAGATGCAATGCTATTTAATCCATCTTCCCAATTTCACCAAAACAAGTCCTTTGTTATTTCTGCCAAGTACCCACAGTAATGTCAACATTGTACTTTACATTCTACAAAGCTGAAAATGAACTTCTTCTTTACCTTCAGCTGGCTGTCTAGCTTAATTTTATCCAGCTCTTAGCAAAACAACATGATTAACAAAAAAAAAAATCTTGATACTAAGAGATGAAAGTCTGAATGTGTTCTTAACATATTCATACTGTCCTTGCCTCCAAATTATAGCTGGAAAGAAAAATCTTTTCCACTTTCCAATTGCAATGGTACAAGATATGAAGCCTGACAGAAAACAAAAACTCCTAATAGCTCTACCCACCTTTTTGTTTTGTTTTAAAAGCAAAGTTTCACAATGAACATAGTTCAGAGTTGAGAATAAGATACCTTACACTTACAAGATGGAAAAGATTAACAGCTTAATTTTACAGAGCCCAGTTGAAGTAAATTATTTTATTGGCAAAATCATTCCATGCATGTTCACAAAATGGGATCATAAGAGAATCTATCTATGAAACCACAACAGATGGTGCTTTTTTCTTTTGTTGAATGTTCATTTCTTTAAGACAATAGAATTTCTTCCATTTGCTTAAGGTTAGGGCTACTCAAGCAGCTTGATCAAAGGGAAAAAATTTCAGAAAGGAAATGATTACATGATATAATAATGAGTAACTGTCTGAACTCAAGCAATACTAGTAGAAAGCAATACTGATGAAAATTTAAGAAATTTCTAATTTCTGAAATTTAAATGTGCTATGCAGATAGAGGTCTTGCATATTTCTAATCCCAATTACAAACTACTTGTGAGACATTTTAAAATTAATGTTCCATTGGCATCTCAAATTTAACAAGTCCAAAACAGAGTATCTTTTCTACTAAATCATTCCCTTTTCTCCACTCTCACAGTCAAAACATCATTCTACACCTTTAAACCCAAATCACTCTGGCTGTCACTGAATGGCCCTAACTCAAGCCTCCCTTGCACATTTTCAGGGTCTTGACAGCTTAGAATCAACACAAACAACAATTGTTTTCTGTACTAGCCAGAAACTCTGAGGGTCTTCCTCTCCCAGACTGGTACTTTTATGATGGTAAACTAAGTCATATTTTGTCTCAATTCTTACTAAGCCCTTAGTACTGAGACCCGGGAAAGACCTTAATTTCAAAAGGCAAAGATCAGCCCTTAGTACTGAGACCCAGGAAAGACCTTAATTTCAAAAGGCAAAGATCACCCACTACTTCTGGGGCCATGACCAGTTATCTTGACTCTAGTTTTGCTACTGGACTCTGGTGGCTCTGAAGGAGAGAGTTAGGCTGATGACTTTGGGCAGTTGTACCTCACTTAAATCCAGTTCACTCACAAGGCAAGACATCACCCTCCTGATGTCATTGGTCCCCAAACAAAGGGAGAACACCAAATAACGTCATTACTTCATGTCCTCATCAACTCTCACCTGGACCACTGCCTCAATCACCTCCTAATTGGTTTTCCTGCTTCAAGTCTTGCTATTCTCACTCTAGTACATCCTTCACATAGTTGACAAAATGATTATACTCAAATGCAGTTCTGAAAATGTGATCCATTTGTTAAACTTCAGGGAATCCTTATTTCTTCTAGGATCAAATACAAATCTTTATTTAACATTTAATACTCTGTCCATCCTAGTTTACCAATCCTCTTATACATAACTTACTTTTCATGCACTCCATGGTTCAGTCATAATGTTTTATTTATTATTTCTGTAACACAATACTCCTCCATCTCCAGTCTCTATGCTTTTGCAATGGCTTTCCCCCATGCCTGGAATACTTTCTCTTTCTATTTCTTCATCTTAGAATCTCTGGTTTCCTTCAAGACACAACTCAAGTGCTACCTTATTTATATAGAAAGAATTTGCCAGTGATAAACCCCTCCCTGCCCGAGTCTTAACTAAGGTTACGCTTTTCATCTACTCTCTCTCTATATATATATATCATATAAACATAGTTACATTTACATTATCTCCCTCCTTAGAATGTACAATCATTGAGGGCAGAGATTGCTTTTGTTTTTTTCTTTATATCTCTAGAATGTAGCATATAATAAGCTGCTACTAAATACTTGTTAATAAAATGGATCAACAAAGGAAGAGACATAGCCAAAAAAATAATTTAAAATAATCCTAAAACCACTGGTGAGAGTTTAAAGCTATTCCTTTAATAAATTAAAGAGAACATCACTCTGGTGAATAAATGAGAGCTGATTCTTCAACAGTAATCAACAAGAATAATCAACAAGCAACTATTAAGTGCCTACTATATGCTGGGTTCTTTGTTAGACCTTGATGGTACAAATACAATAAAATAAACTATCTCAGCCCACAAAGAGCTTGCATTTTAAGATGGGGAGAGAAATATATATAAAGAGAATGGATATAAAAAATGCAAAGGAATTAACATAAGATAGTTATTAGAAGTTAATATAAAGTAGTTGGTATTTCTATGATTAATATGACATGGATAGAAATATATAAAGAAATTTCAGTCCTTTCAATAAGATGGAAAAGTTTCCCTTTTCAATGATAACTGAGATGCGAGAACATTATTTTGCATATATTTTATTTATTAATATTTTTATCCTGCATATAGTTTTATGTATATGTATTTTATCACTCATTAGAATGTAAGCTCCTTGTAACTAGGGATTTTTTCATTCTTTTTACTTTTATAGCCAGCATCTAGTGCAGTACATAGCACACAGTAGGTATTTCATACTTCTTGACTGACTGATAGGCATCTCATCCAGATTTTGAATAGTGAGATGTATTATATTAATATCTCCTAGATGAATGTAAAATTTCCATATGTAGGAGTATAAGCAAATGCCACAATATATATACCACAAGACCAGACATATTTAAACCCTTGAGACAAACAAGAATTCAGGCAAGCGGGATTATTTAAGCCAATCCCTGTTAATGAGCCTTTGAAAAATGAATCTCAGAATCTCAGAGTTACCTCATCTGTGGATCCCCTCTCCAATTACATGCCCTCTTCTATTCCTATTTTATGAAAAAAATCTATATTCTTCTTATGCAGGACCAAAACATTCTAATCTTCTTAAGGCCTTCTTCTTTTAACAACAACATACTTCTTATTTTATATGCTTAAAATGAAGTAATTTTTAAATTGACTATCTCTTGATTAGTTAAGGATATATTTTCTACCCACTGCTGACTGATTACTTGAAGCTTTAGCTACACAGACAACATTAATGCATGTAGGATAAGAATGGAAGTGGTTATGTGGTGAAAATTTTTTTTTTAATTTTTCTAACAAGCTTTTGGTATCTAAGAATGTGTGTGTGTGTGTGTGTGTGTGTGTCTAATAGTCATTCAAATGATATGAACAAACAGTACACAAAAGAACTGAAAAGTATTCACAACCACATGAAAATTGTTCCAAATCACTGATAATAAGGGAAATGCAAGTTAAAGCAACCCTGAGGTTTTACTCTATCTACACTCTGCAAATTGGAAAAATGACCAAAAAATGGCAACAGTTCATGTTAGAGTGGTTGTAAAAAGGCAAGCAAATTAATCTGTTGCTGGAGAAGCTGTAAAATGCTACAACCATTTTGGAAAGCAATTTGGACTTATGCAAATAAAGTGACTATCCTTTGAACCAGAGAGGCTCCATTACTGGTCTAATACCCCAAGGAAGTCATCAATAAGAAAATAAAAGGCCCCATAAGACTCTAAAATATCAATAGTAGTGTTTTTTTGTGAAGGGTAAGAAACAGAAACAAAACAGATGGTCAAAGGAGATTGGTGGTTATTGTCCTTCGTTCTCAAAGAGGACCAAAATGACATCACCATGATAAAACAAAGTTTCAGTGTATCTGACAGTAGCTGATCAGACCAGTATGAGCTCGGAATGCTCTACCACAGATTGGGCACAGATAGTCCGCGTGAATATTTGGGGTGATTACTCTAAATTTGTGCATCCTATGTTTACTTTGTGCTGTCTCAATTATGCTTTCTTCATACAGTGCAGCACCTTTTCTGATGTGACAATGCCATGCTGAGTGGTCTTAGGCCACTGTCTCCCATGTCACACAATCAAATCCAAAGTTTTTGAGAGAGACCTTGAGAGTGTCATTATATTGCTTCTTCTGACCACCATGTGACTGCATGCCCCATGTGCGTTCTCCATGAAATAGTCTTTTTGGCAAGCGTACATTTTGCATTTGAACAACGTGGCCAACTCACTGGAGTCGTGCTCTCTGAAGCATAGTTTGAATGCTTGGCAGTTCAGCTAGAGCAAGGACTTCAGTGTCTGGCGCTTCATCTGCAAACAGAAAATCATGCACCAACACTCCCTCTACTTTGTTCTTGGCTTGTAGCCTTTTCAAATTGAAGAACTTACCATCAGTATGGTAGTTGACCTTGATGCCTTGTTCATCCTCATTGAAAGCGTTTGACAACATGGCTGAAAACATCATGCTAAAAAGCATGGGAGCAAGCACACAGTCCTGTTTCACTCTATTGGTGACTGGGAAGGTACGACAGCATTGTTCACTATCCAGAACCTGGGCAAACATGCCATCATGGAATTGACATACAATGCTGATGAACTCCTCTGGGCAACCAAATTTTGACATAATTTTCCATAAGCCCTCACAACTAACAGTGTCAAAGGCCTCGATCAGATCTACAAACGTGTACAGACCTCTATTCTGCTCCTGGCATTTCTCCTGGAGTTGTCGGCCTTTTCTGAAGCCACATTGGCTCTTAGGTATATGACTACTTTCCAGGTGAAGGATCAGTCTATTAAGGAGAATACTAGCAAAAATTCTGCCAGCAATAACAAAGAGAGAGACCTCTCCTGTGATTGTCACAGGACAATCTATTCCCTTTACCTTTATAGAGATGGACAATGGAGGCATCCTTGAATTCCTGGGGGATAACCTCCTCTTGCCATATAACCTGGATAATTTCAGTCAACTTTTGTATAAGCAATGGTCCCCCTACCTTGTAAATCTCAGCTGGAATAGAATCAGCACCAGGTGCTTTGGCACATGAAAGGAGCCTAATGGCCCTCAAAATCTCTTCTTCAGTTGGAAGCTGAACTAAGGAGGGATTGACTTCAGCCTTAGGTAAATGGTCATCGGCCTCAGCATTGATTGATGATGGTCTGTTGAGAACACTATGGAAGTACTGAGCCCAGCTCTCTAGGATCATGTCCTTATCACTAATCAATGTGGCTTCATCAGCACTGAGTAGTTGTGATGCACCATAGGTTTCTGGTCCATAAACAGCTTTCAGGGAATCATAAAAGTGCTTTGGATTGTTACTATCAGCATAGAACTAAATTTCATCTGCCTTCTTACTGAGCCATGAATCCTGCATCTCTCTAAGCTTTGCTTATGATGGAATTAATTGCTGCCTTCTTAGAGGTGGATGAACTAACCTGCTGGTAAATCCTGTGGATTTCTCGTTTTTCATTTAGCAGCTTTTGAACTTCCCCATTATTTTCATCAAACCAGTCTTGGTGTTTGTGAGTGTTCTGACCCAGATGAATAAATGCAGTGCTATACATCAGATCTCTGAGAGCTGTCCACTCCTTTTCTGCTCTACTGTTGCCAACTGTATGTTGGCTCAACTTTCCCTCCAGGTCAGCAGCAAACTGTTCACGCTGAGAGAAGAGCTCTAATTTGTTGACATTAATTCTTGTGGTAGTCATTTTGCCTTGGGGGTAGCGTTTTTGATGATTGCGAATATTTAGCTTGAAGAGGATAAGTCTACAATCAGTCCAGCACTCTGCACCACACATTGCCTTTGTCACTCTCATATCTTATCTGTCTCTTCTCCTTACAATTACATAGTCTATTAGATGCCAATGTTTGCTGTAAGGGTGCAACCTTGAAATTTTATTCTGTTTAGGTAAACAGAAAACAGTGTTGGTTATAAGAAGGTCATGCGATGCACAAGTCTTCAGTGGAAAATGACCATTACTGTTGCTGTTTCTAACTCCATTCCTCCCTATGACTTCCTGCCAAGTCTGGTAATCTGAGCCTACTCTAGCATTAAAGCCACCCAGAATTATAAGCTAGTCCTCTTTTGGCATATTAATGATAAGGGTCTCTAGGTCTTCAAACGATTTCTTTTCAGGCTGAGGTCAACCAATGGGTCTCAAACCCATTGATGTCTACCCCAAGCATGTGAAAACTTCCCCTTGTGGAATGGGCGGACGAGAACAATTTGTTCCAATGGCCATGAAGGCAGGTGAAGCAGGCAATATGGAATGATTAGAGCTTGGTTAAACACTGAAGACACTAAGGTCATCCACTGCATCCTGAGTCATTGCTAGTCATCTTCACTCTGTCCTGCCACTGGACTATGATGACTCTGGAGGAGAGAATGAGGCTGACAACATCGTGCAACTCTGCCTCACTTAAATCCAATTTACGCACAAATCAAAAGACATTCCCCATACCATTTTACTATTATACCTCAAAGTCCTGTGGTGACAGGCAAGCGATGAAGCAGCAGGTGCGGATACACTGGTAGCTGGAGTGACAACCCTGCACACAGGTGGCCTAGGCCATAGGGTCGTTTCTCACTGAAAGCAGCAGTGGGACTCGGCAGCTCCCTGGGTCTCTGAGCAGCCTTTTAAGGATCGCACTGCTCACCTCCTGGTAAGAGGAAGGGGGCTAGAAAGGTGTCCTAAAAATTGTCTGCTTACCCAACCCTAGCCTGATTACTGCAGCAGGCAGAGAATTCCACTATGCGGTCAAAACACAGAAAAATGTACAAAAACATGCAAAGATGATTCCACTCACCACTGGCACATGGAACGTGTGCATGTTTATAGACAACACAAAATCCAGTAGACCTGAAAGACAAACTGCTCTTGTTGCAAGAGAACTAAACAGGCATTGCATCCAAGTAGCAGCCCTGGGTGAAACAAGGCTGGCAAATGAAAGTCAGCTTACTGAAGTTGGAGCTGGATACACATTTTTCTGGAGAGGTCACAGCGAAGGTGAGTGCCATGAAGCTAGCGTAAGTTCCCCAATCAAAACTAATCTAGTCAACAAGCTGGTATGCCTGCCAAAAGGAGTGAATGACAGGCTCATAACAATGCCATTGCCACTTGCAGGAAAACACCATGACACCATCATCAGTGCCTATGCTCCCTCCACGACGAACCCTGATGAGGTCAAAGAAAAATTTTATGAAGACCTAGAGACTCTTATCATCAATGTGCCAAAAGAGGACAAGCTTATAATTCTGGGTGACTTTAAAGCTAGAATAAGCCCAAAGAAGATTAGAGAATTGTGCTACACAAATTGTGCTACATAAATGTAATGGAACACTACTGTGCTATAAGAAATGATAGATGCGATGAATACAGAGAAGTATCTATATGAACTTATGCAGAGGGAAGTAAGCAGAACCAAGAAAACAATATACAGAATGATCAACAACGGAAATGGAAAGAATGATACACCAAAAAAACCTAAAGTAAATACAACAAAATTATAACAATTAAGTGGGACTCAAATGAGATACAAGGAAACAACCCTAAACTTCATGGAAGTGAGAAGCCAATAAGTGTCACGTGTTGCACATGGTTTTGGACTTTTTCAATGTATCCATCAGTTGTGCTGATAATTTCTCCATGTCATATGGGATGACTCTGGGGGAGGTGAGGGGGATTGGAGACATACATGGGATACAATGATGATGTAAGAAACAGAAAATATCAATAAAAACTTATTATGAAAAAATAAAATTAAGCAAGTATCATCTAATACTGACATTAGAGCAGCTCAGATGATACAAGTTATTTTTTTAGAAATTTTTGCTCACTTCAAAGTGAGAAAAATGATGATTAATAAGCAATGATTTGGGGACATCCAGAGTTTCCCCAACCCTTTCCTAAAGTCATGATTTTTAAAAGTTCAGGACAGTGTAGATGAGATTGGATTAACTTTCTTGTTTAAAATCCCACTAAGGTAAAGTAGCCATTGTGTTCTGCAAGCATGGGTGGGGCATAAATTCTTTGAATAAATTGCCCAAGGCTATGGGTGGTCTGGGTATAGAGAGTCCCTCTGTCCAAGGGTGACAAGCCACTCTTTTTCCAAAAGAACATACAAAACCTGAGCCCAACCTCATGATTGTCTTTGGTCTAAGAGAGATGGCCAAATGACCATCCTTTTATTAATAAACATGCTAGCCTTATTAACAAAATTATTAAATTAATCAGAAAAAAAGGAAAAAATGAGAGAATGAGGGGAAAAAGAAGAGGGACAGTAGATGTAAATAGCATCATCAAGAACAGCAGCATTTATTGAACACCTGCTTTATTAAAGGCATTATACAAAATGCTGGAGATACAAAGAGCAATACATTAAAAATGGAACACCGGGGAATGCTAGAGAGAGGATTTAAATGAAGGCATGGGATGATACAGGGTATAGAATTATGGTTGAAGGACACAATTTAAAAACTTACTGAAAAAAATATGAAAAAGCTCTTCAGTACCTCTGTTTTATAGAATTTTTAGTAAAAATGTATATTGTATTTTGCAAAATGGCTATTTCTGCATGTACTGAGGAAATTGTCTTTCTGTTTTTAATATGATTAAATATACTATTTTCCAAATTTTGGAACCATACTTGCATCCCTGACATAGACAGATGGTCCATAGTGAATAATTAACTAGACAAATTGTTGTAGTCTTTTTTGCAAGGATTTTATTTGAAAGTCTTGAATCAATATTCACCAACAATACCTTAGAGTTCTCTTTCTTTGCTTTATCTTTTCCTTCTTTAGGGATTAGAATATTTATCTCATAAAAAGTTTGATGAATATTTTCTTTCTCAGAATTTGAGAATAATTTGCATAGTACATGTAGTATTAACTTTTCTTTAAAATATTTACATATTTTGTTGTAATATACGTAGCACAAATTTTTGTTTGTTTTCAGTTCAGGGTGAGAGGTAGTTCCACTATAGCTACTTCAATTTCCTTTTCTGAAACTGGATTATTTAAGATCTCTATTAGATGCTGTTACCTTGGGTGTTTTGTATTGATTTCTATTAAAAAAAATTTTCTATTGACTTCTCAGCTTTACTGGACTACAACTGTAAAGTATGTTCTAATGATTCTTTTTGTGTTTTTCTCTGCTGTGATTATATATAGCTTCTTTTTTATTAATTAAATTTTGTCACTTTTCTTTTTTAATAAGGCTATTTTAAATAAGCAACTTTATAGTACTTTCAAAATAAATTTTCTTTTGAAAACTGTCATTTTGGAAATGAAGATTTGTTCCTGTAGCAGACTGGCTCTATTTAAATATAGGAATATGCTAACCTTCTTTGTTCCCTCTTATTTTTAATGAAAATTGAAATTAAAGCAGTTCAGAAATTATTTGTTTCAGGTTTCTTTCTGTACCAGAACCTAGGAAATGTCAAAACACTACCCACTCTAGAAATCACATGTAATTCCTATGGCAGTACCAGTAGATAGAAACAAGATGCACAGAAGGAGAGAAGCCATTTGTTTTTAAAAGCTTCATTACACCCAAAAGATAAATTCTTTAATGTTCTAAATAGCCTATAAAATTTAAATTCATATTTGTTCATCAGTAGCTGAATCCCAGTAGCATAAGGGGGTATAAAATGATAGCTGTCCTGGGAGCAAAAGAACAAACATCCAGCAGAGTATCATGAGCTACTAACCCTACCCTTAAAGAAGCAATATGGCTGGAAAACAGGAAGACCTGAGTGAAAGTCCTGCCTATAACATATAATGGCTATGTGCTCCTACTGATCTGAATTAATAGAAAAAGTTCTTCCCCTGGCAAAGGAATACTTATTAATTTAATCTATACAGGTAGTTCATTTATTTGTTTTACACATCTTGTAGTCATTTTGAATAGGATTTCCCTTTCTGATACTATCTCCTGGATTGTTTTTATTATACAGACATGCTGTTGATTGTTGTGGGTTTATTTTGTTGACCTTTGTCTCAATCACTAATCTTGCTGATCTCCAGGATTTTCAAAATAAACCATCATGTTATCAACCAAGAAGGATGGTTTTATCTTCTCTTTTTCTAAAGTTATCACTTAAATTTACTTCTCATTTCTTTGCTATGATATTCAGAACTATATCAAGTAATAGCGGGGAGAGAATAGATACCCTTATTTTACTCTTTATTTATTGTGAAAACATATGATATATTGCTTTTAATTAATAAGGCATGTTTGCTTTCCCAAAGTATAAATGAGCTTACTACTTTGTCAATGGCTTTTTTTTGGAGAATGTGAGTAGGAGGGGTCATATACTGTGATTTGGAATATTTTTGCTTTTAATATAATTATGCTGATTGCTTTCCTAATTTTGAACATATCCCTGGTATAAATCCAATTTAGTCTTTCAATATTGAATGATTTCTGGAATGAAAGGTAGATAAATAAAAGAGTAGAAAAAGGAGAACTAGAAACAATGAAACTCAATAATCTGATATTTAATAAACCTGAAAATTTAAGTTACTTAGGAAAGAACTCCCTATTTTATAAAAAAAAACTTCTGGGAAAACTGGAAAGCATTCAGATAGAAACTAGGCTTAGACCAATACTTTATGTCATATTCCATAATAAATTCAAGAGAGACATTATCTAAATGTCATACAACAAAAAATTGGAAGAGAAGCAGATCATATACCTTTCACTGTTAACAAATATTCTTTAAAAAAAACAAGAGATCAAAGCAACTATAAAAGCAAGAATAGATCTGTATAAATAGAATTATTACATGTAGGATAAGAAAGCATTCAAATGTGAAAATATTTGTATAAAATCTCTCAAATAAGGAGCACAGATAATTAAAAATATAAAACACATAACTGATTAAAGTGAAAAGTTTTGTATGAATGAAATCAATTAGAACTAGGATTAAAAAGGGAAGTAGTTGATTGGGGAAAACAATCTTTATTAAATATTTCTGATAAAGGGTTGATATCCAAGACATAGAGACAAATACATGAAACTAAAAGATATTCCAATACATAAGGGGTCAAAGGATGTGAACAAACAGTTCTTAAAATAAGAATAGCGAACTATTAAAAACCATATGATAGAATGTTTCAAATTAGTAACAGTAAGAGAAATATAATTCAAAACAACTCTGAAGTTTTACCTCACATCTAGAAAACTGGCAAAGATGACAAAAACGAAAATAATTGACGTTGGGGGTGGTGTGAAAAGATAAGAACATTTATGCATTGTTGGGGGAGTTATTAATTAGTTTAACTGTTTTAGAAACCAATTTGGAATTATGCAAAGAAGGTGACTAAAATGTCCAAAACTTCTGCCTCAAAACTTCAACTACTGGAGATAGACCAAAAAGAGGTTAATACCAAAAAGAATTTTTTTCAAATTATTTTTCAAAATATTTCATACATTTCAAAATGTTAATATGACCTTTTTTTTGTGGTGGCAATGAACTGGAAACAAAATAGATGACTACCAATTGGAACACTGGTAAATAAATCATGGTACACGAACATCCTGAAATCTTACTTTGCTATAAGAAATGAGGAATATGATGACTACAGAGAATAATGAAAATATTTATATGATCTGATATAGAGTACAGTATGCAAAACCAAGAAAATCAAATATGCAATTCAAAATAACAATTTCCTGATTTTCCAACGCATTGACTAATTTCATTGATTTTCCTGATTTTAAAAAAATATTTGTTATATGGGATGGCTCTAAGGGAAAGAGAGAGGGAATACTGGGAAAAAAAATTCTTGAAATGCAAAAATAAAAATATTTAAAAGAAAATTTTTTTAATGTGTGTGTGCACGTGTGCATGCACATATGTGCATATACAGGATTCAAAGTCAAGGGAATGAAGATTTACCAGAGAAGGAAAAAGTTTAGCCAAAGAACAGTTTGTATTTTTTTTAAATGCAGGAATCATTTCTGTATCACAGTATTAACATACACATACACACATCCCCACATACACTCCCCTAAACTGATTAAATTTACTTGAATGGGGCAGGCTGCTAGGGTGGAAAAAAAGTATTAACTGGCCATTAAGTAAGCTGTGTCTCTTTGGGGAAAAAAAAACAAACCTGCTAATATTCCCTAGATCGCGGGTTCCTCTTCTGTAAAATGAAAGTATTAGGCAAAATGATCTTCAATGTCCCTTCCAATACTAACCTTCAGTTTTGCCCTCTATATTTTCACTTCATGGATTATTTTCCTGGCCCTTGATTCATAATTTACTGGAGGAATCTTTTTCATTTTACCACTGTGAAGAATTCATGAGCTAAAGACAAATGTATTTTTGATTTCAAACTAAATTGTTTTGAAACTAGCAAAAAAAAAATTAGATTGAAAAAAGACAAAAAAGTGAGTGTTTTAAAATTACAAAGGAAAAGCATATTTCCAAAGAAGAGGTGTGCAAAGACAGCAGCCCTCCCTCCTTTTCAGAGATTCATGGGGGAGTAGAGAGAGTAATTGGAGGTATCATCAGATTTGTTTCAATATATTGATTGATTTTACTGAATTTTCTGTACTTCCTCTTTTTAAAAAAATCTTGGCTACTAGGGATAGCTCCCTGGGAAATCAAGGCCATGGAAAAAATTTCAATAAAATTTATTATTTAAAAATGAAAAATAAATGAAGGTTTTTCATGGATTATGAAAACATTTTAATAAAACGGTCATAGAACTATACTCTCAAATGCTATATCAATTATTGTAGATAGATAATTTTTAAAAAACTTAATCATGGATTGACATAGGCAAACAAAATAATACTAGGTCTTCAGCATCAGAAGTCACTTGACTCTATCATATTATTACTTTTCATTCAACATTTATTAGGTTCTTACTATTTACAAAACACTTGGTTAACTTTTGGGTAACAAAAAGAAAAACATTAAACTGAGTTATTAGAAGGGACAAATAGGAATATAAAGCATGAAAAGATGTACACAACTTCAACAATGTAAATGGAAAGAACAACATCAACAAAACAAGGCTGAAAAATTACAAAACACGTCTGGCCCCAGAAGAGATATGAAAAAATACTCTTATTTTGCTCTTTTGAAGAAGGCATTGGCTCAAGAGTAGGGGACATCTCATATGTTTTTGCCCTTTTTTAAGCAATTGATAATTTTTGGGTTTTTTTTTTTCCTTAAAAATATGCTATATTGGCTGGCTCTCTAGGATGGTGAAGAGGAGGGATACCAGGAAAAATTTTTACAATTTAAAGATAAAAATGCATGTATTAAAAAGATTATTTGGGAAATGGAATAGAGAAAAGAATGCATATGGAGAAATCAGAAGTGAGAAGACCAATTCTGAGGTGATTGCAATGGCATATACAAAAAACTGATCTATAATCTCAAAAAATCTAATTAACTATTAAGCACTTCATTTCTTTTTTATAAAAAAAGGTGAATAAATGTGTTTGGATTACTCATATAGGCATCTGAGAATACAACTACATAAGATTATATATTTTTAATATTGTGGTCACTAGCAGTAAATTGCATTTCTTCTTAATGACAGAATAAGTAAAGAGTTGATTTTATATTATTATTTCTTCTTGAAAATCAGATACCTTTTGTATAAGATATCATCCTGAATATGACATCATAGTGCTTATTCATCAGGCTCCTAGGTTAGCTTGGATAACTGGAAATCAGGGTTGCTCAAAAAAGGATCATTATAATTTATGTCCAAACTCTGCAGCTTAATTAGAAAATAAATACTTTCTTCAGCTTTAAAGAAAGCACATACACACACACATATACACAACTGTAATAGCCACATACTGCCTGGATCTTGTCTTTGTATAACAATGTGTCCTTCGTAAATGATAAATGTGACAGATAAAAGGCAGTAGAAGGGTGGGGAGAAAAATGGGAGAAATGGAGAATATCCGATTCCCTCAGTTATATTCTTTTTTGATAACTTGCATGATGGCATTTACTTGCACTAAACTACATGTATTAGAGCTGTTGAGCAAGCCATTGAGAAACTAAAAAATTTCTGACTGATTTCCCAAGAGATGGCAAGAATGGCGGCTATACTACTAAATGAGGTTTGATTTCTGAATTCTCTGGCAGCAAGAATATCTCTTTTCATCTTGATACTATCTAGGCAGCATGGTGCACTAGACTGTGAGTCTGAGTACCTGGGATCCAATACTACTTTTATATGATCTTGGGCAAAATCACTTCTATTCTCTAAGTCTCAATACTCTTAATGGTAAAGTGAAGGAGGGAGAAGAGACGATCTATAGAGCCTGAATGAAGCTCTAAACCTTATCATGCTATGATATGAGATATTGTGGCAGGCTATTTACTACCGAAGAGTTTAAATTCAGAGACTCAGAGTGGAAAAATACATTAAGCAGTCCTTTGTGCCTTGAACACTATATATAAAAGATAAGTTGTTGTTTTCTTTAACTTGTGACAGCAGGAGCCTTCATTGATGCAAAATAATTTATATTTTCAGTCATCTTTTTTCCCCATGGGTCAGGTAAATTTATGGAAATCAAAACTATTTAAAGATATGACAGAGACATATACACCCACATGGCTGCTGGCTCTGACTCTTTTAGTTTTACATGGTGACATGTGAAAAGCGGGGCAGATTTTTAGAGGGCAGGCATTTATAATCTGAGATTATAAATATCTCAAAGACAAATATCTATGTAAGGATCACGAATATATTCTTGTACTTTAACAAAAATCATTGATCTCTAACTATATAATGCACTAGACATTCTTTTAAGAACCTCTCTTCACAACTGCGTGAGTGTTGGTAGATCACTTAACTATCTTCATATAGATTTGCTGAGGCATAAACCTGACTTTATCATGTTCTAAAGTAACCCTGAGTTCTTGAAGACCATGCCATTAGAGCACAACCTCAGATAGGTCAAACAAAACTAAAAGTCTGTCAGGGAGAAGCTTTTACCTGTCACCTCAGCAGCCCACGGCCCCAGGAGAAGTGGCAGCCATCAGTGCATCCTGTTTCTGATCTGTTCTGTCCAGCAGTTTGGTGGGCAGTGGCCTTGGCCCTTACTAACATGGTCTGTGAGCTAGATATTATGCTTAATTTCAAAAGGCATATTTTATCCTTGACGAGTTTATAATGGGTGGAGAAGTCCAGAAAACCTCAAAGAAAAGTGCTGTCATGGCTATAGAAGGCTCTGATACGTTACAGGACACAACAGAAGAATACATGAACAAGCCTGCATTTTAATGGAAGAATCTTCTTGACAACCCAATGATATGCATGTCAGAAATCTACAAAACTTCAGCTGGATGTGGTTCTTTTCCGTTGTGCCAGAGCATCATGCCCGAAATAACTTAAATGGATTGTGCGTGAAACTTCTTGGATACTTTGGGATACTGTGTTCAACTAGTAAGACTTAAAACTGTAGCATATTTGTAACAGGTACATGCATATATATTATTCTCTGTACATGGATTCTCTCAACTGTGGAACTTAAAATAACCATCATTCAGTAGATTGCATATTTTGTTTGTACGATGATTTTATCAGGAAAATAATAATTTTAAAATATTTTTTGAGAAATGAGCTATGCTTTATTTTTGTAGTACTCAAAGGACAACTTGGCAACTATTTTGTAAAAAAAATATTATGAATGTACTGCCTATCTTGGACTAAAATAATAATTTTTTCTAACTTTAAAAAAAAAGGTTGTCCGATGGGTCACATCAACAAACCAAGGTAAATGTTAAGAATTTTGTCCTCAAGTGAGCTGTTGTAGAGTGATGAATTTTTGGGCTGTCACAACTTTTAAAATCTACCTACCAAGGTACTCTACAGTTTGGATTATGATCTATGTTGTAGAGGGAGCTTCTACACAGATGAAATCACAGATACTTGGAGAATTTAAAAAATTATTTATATTGTCATTGTTTGAATATGGGGGCTTTAAACAATTTTGTGCTCAACCCAAATATTTTTGAGAATTAGTGTTGTAAATTCTGTAATTAGTTTTGCAAGCTATCTTTTAGTGTCTAAACAAAAAGTATCTTTTCAACAAATTTTTGTCTAATTTTGTAAAATAATAGTCTGAAGATATACTTTGTAAAATTTCTCCCTCTTGAATTTACAACATGCTACACTGTATCCAATCAAGAGATGAAGTTTTGTAAGTAATTCATGAGAACTTCACTTACATGTGTGTGCACAGATTGTCCTTCATGATCATCTTTGCCTCTGAAAAGCCTTAGATTTCATTCAATGTAAAGTTCAAATGTGTCATCCTACAGAAACTCCTTTGTGAAGCCCCTAGTTTTTATTAATTTCCTCTTTTAAGCTACTGTCCACATATTTACCTGTTTATCCACTGTATCCCCTCAATATTAATTGATAAGGGAGAAATTACTGATAAAGAAAAAAGGCAGGAAGTATATGTATATCATTATCATTTTCTTTTTGGCTACTAAAAATCGCAGAAAATCAAGTGTGCCCATTTAGTTAAGCCTCCTACTATATAGTTATATTATGATTTGTTTACAGTGGTAAGATACGTAATGTTAATCAATTTATAGATTTAGCAATGAGAGCCATGAATAAATGGAAGGTATTTCCATGGGGCTTATTAATAGGAAAGAAAATTATAAGCATACTTGAGCACTGAGAATTCTTGTAAAGCTGGTAAAAGTCAATAATTTAGGAAGTTAAAGTTTTGCCAAAGCTATATATCATATAGCCCTTTCTAAAATGTGTTCATGTTAGAAACCTTAATCAGTATGTAACTTCAGACTGCTTTGGTAGCATATAATGATTTTGTTACCTGATTATTTTTTAACCACCTAAAGTGTTTAAGAGTCTATTCAGTTTAAAAAGACATAAAATAAGAAGAGATAATCAAATAAAAACACAGCAATGCTATATTCTGGGATTTCAGAAAATTATGCTGTCAATATGGATGCAAAATATAGCAGAAGGTAGGTATGGCTGCTTGAGGTTGCTCTTATATGATGCCTTGTCCATTTTATTTTGCCAGACATATCTGTGAAAGGGGGTCGTGAAGGCAATATTCCTCAGGAAGTTAATGATACCAGAGAAATCAAAATGATGGATGCCCTCTGTCAGTTTTAATGTAGAAGTGATTCAAGGAAATTGGAGCTCCATTTCTCTCATACAGGAGAAACATTCACTGAAATGAGACATATGGGAGTATCACCACCAAACCAATTATTCCCCTCCTTCCCTGCAAAACTCCCAAAATGACTTCACAACTATTCTGATAGCTTTGTCAATAGTGTGTATGTTTCACTGAAATTGTACCACTATTCAAAAATGCTATTTTTAAAAAATAAGATGAGGCTCTCCCAAATTTCAATCTAAATAGAGAAAAATTTCCCAATGATCCTTAATCCCTAGTCCCTAGGATATGTGGACCAGGTAGGAGATTACAGCTCTGTTACTTGTGACCAGGGAGAAGAAGAGAGGAATTAGCTCACATACCTGGGATGTGGCCTGAAGCTGAGCTGAGGTCAGGGAGTGCTAACCAGGGATGAGCCTACAAAGTTCAAACCACATGGGGATTTATAAGGCTATACTCTAGATCAGATTGTTAAGAGTCCTATGAAAGTTAGAATATGATATTTCCAACAGCAAGCTAGATATAATCAAGAATATCTTAGCAAGTAAAACTTGAGTTTATTTCTAGAGGAGAAAAACAATCGACCGTTAATGAAGTAGAGACTTTCTCAGATTCCCAATAAAAAGACCAAAGATAAATAGAAACTCTGAAATATAAACACAGAAGTCAAGAGAAACATAAAAAGGTAAATTTTAAGCTATCAGAAGAGCTATCAATAAAGGTCTGCTTTTAAAAAAAAGTAATTACAGGTCACCCTTTTTAAAATCTACTTTAATATTTTAAAATTTCCCAGGAGTCAGTTATATTCATTTGAGTGGATTTTAAAAAATTTATTTTCTCTTTTTGAAAATCAGGAAAATCTCATCATCTTCAGTCATGTGGCATACAGTACTTTCTATACAGTTTTTCAAAGATCACAAACAATATTTGAGCACTCATATCTGCAAAAAGACCCCAGCAGATATCATCTACCTGATTTTGCAAAATTAATTCCATTAAATTCAACTACAGCCCCATTACCTACATTATCATCTTACTATTGGGACTCTGTCCCAGTTTTTATTTCTTTCAGTTCAAGATCATTGTCTTTGATAGAGAAAACAGGAGAAAAAAAGTTTGAATAATTATATCTTCCCTCCGCAGCCCACTTATCAATCTCCTTGCCACAAAAGCAGCTGTCCCATCCTCTCTTTTGTATATTTTTTGGATCATTTATAGTGCAATTGTTCCTACTCTGCAAAAATTTTTCATTTTTTTTTTTTTTTAAATAAAGCATACCCTTCCAGTGACATGTTCCAGCTATGGGTCTACTGAGACTTTGGGAGAGATAAGTATCAGTGTCTATTTCCTCATTAGTGTCTCCACTTACTAGTATCTGAGTATCTGATTTTATGTCTTTATTGCCTCAAGAAGACATTATCATAATTGCTACCATGGTCTTTCCTATCCAACCTCTCACCACTTTATTCCAGATTAATCTTTCTAAAGCAAAACTCTTTTATGATATAATAACTTATGACATCATCCTGACCATATCTCCATCCTCCCAATGAAGTAGTATGGTATAATGGAAAAGCACGAGTTGGTGTTTGAAAAACCTGGGTCAATTCTCACTTTAGAAATATTCTGGGAGAAGAATCTGGGAAGATGGCAGAGTAGGTCAGAAAATCCAAGCTCTCAAGAATTTCCCCCACAAAAGAGTTAAAATGACACCTTAGGCAGAACAAAGTGTGAGTGGAAATAAATAAAAATTGGGGCACAACAAGGGTCTTCCTGGATTAATTTGAGAAGATAGGAAGAAAAATCCGAGAATAAGGCTTGATCCCAGTGAAGAGTGAACACCTCCAGGCTAGGGTCTCTTTTAAGAACAAGCTGCAAGCCCTGGGGTTAGTCAGTTTGAGAGGTTGCCTTGGCCTCAGCCACAGAAACTTTCACACCCACACTCCCCTCCCTAAGAGGAGTTGGATTTTTGACTTTAGGAAGATTGAGGCCAGATCCAGTCCTGCTGCAAAGAGTAAAGAGTGGCAGTGGTGAGAAGGATCTAGCACACCTCTGTGAGTGCAGAAGTAGTGGGGCTGAACGTCCCTGGCTGTGGGCACTTACAGGATGTTGAAGATTTGGTTTTTGATTACAGGCAGGCGGGGAGAACTGAAGATCTGGAGCAAGAGGCACCATTTCTCATACATACTCCAGGGCTAGAGGTGATTACAAAAATTAAGCTATTACTACAAAATATACACAAAGGAAAAAGAATTCAACCATAGAAAGCTATTGTAGGAGTAGAGATGACCAGGGTTCATCTTCAGAGGAGGATACTGAAGTAAAGAAACCTGCAAAGAGTAACGTCAAATGGTCACTTGCCCAAAAAGAGTTCTCAGAAGATCTGAAAAAACAGTTTAAAAACCAAAAGACAGAGAGGTAAAAGTAAGGAAAAAAATAAGAATAATCCAAGAAAAACAAAAAAGTTATGAAAAGAAAGTAAAACAATTAGAAAAGGAAATTCAGAATCTTAAGGAAGAAAATGACTGTGAAAATTAGAGTTGGGCAAAGTGAAGCCAGTGGAAATATAAGGGATCAAGAGATAATTAACCAAAATATGAATAATGAAAAAATAGAGGAAGTGAAACATCTTATAAGAAAAAACAGGTTTGGAGAATAGGTCAAGATAAAATATAAAAATAATAGGATTAACAACAAGGTTGAAGGCAACAAAATAGATCCACAAGAATCAGCAGCATTTCTGCATAATAAAAAGATCAAAGATGTAATAATAGAAATCATAGTGGCCTCATTAAAAAAAACCACAAAATAAATAAAACATTTGGTGGCAAATATACTAAGGAATACAACATATTGTTTAGCTTCCATTACAAAATGCTCCTTATGCAAACAACAACAACAAAAAAGGAGCAGGAGTTTCAGAAGGGGATACTTCCAAGCAGAGCAGAGCTGGTACTGTCATGTTCAACTTAATATATACTTAAGAAAACAAAAACTATACATAAAAGAGATTCATTATTTGTTGTTCTTTGATTTATGGAAATATTTGTATGTATTGAAGTTTTTTGAGTCAATAAGTAAAAAAAAAAAAAAAGAAAGAAAGAAAATCCTAGGGAATCAAGGTAGATACTGAGAAAATTAATAGATTTAGGAAAGTTATAGGTAAAGGGAAATCAACTATGAAACTGATACAGAACTCAATAAAATAATGATAAATTCATTGAGAGGAATAAAAGCTCTAAACTATCAAGAGAAATAATTTAAAAAGGTAGGGATGAAGGCAAATAACACTTCCAAGCCTCAAAATATTTTTTAATTGATTATAGAGAAGTAGATGAACAGACTAGACTAGCTATGAGAAAATCAGAAATAACGGAACTTAATAAACAAGTGGTCAATGCACTTGAGAACTCAAAATGATAAGAAAAAGACTCTCTATTTCATAAGAATTTCCTGGGGGAAAAATGAAAAGCAGTCTGACAAAATTTGGCTTAGATAAACTTCTTATATTAAAATCCACAATAAATTCAAAATAGATCCAGGCTCTGAATATTAAAGATCATACCATAAAATAAATTAGAAGAGAAACAGATTATATTCTTCATCAAAAAACGTGGAGAAGCTATTTCAAAAGGTAAAAACAGTTCATTTTGATAATATGAAACTTTTAAAAGCTTTTGCTCAAACGAAATCAAAACATCTAGAATAAGAAGGATCCAATCAGGAAAAAAAAAATTCTTCATCAAATTTGTCATATAAGAGTTTGGTATCAAAGATAGACAGAAAACTAACTGATAAATACATAAAAGACCAAAAGCCACCCCTAAAAGGAGAACTCATCAAAGGATATCAACAAATAATTCTCAAAAGAAGAATCACAAACTAGTATTAACTATTTGAAAGAATATTCCAAATCACTAAGAACAGCAACACAATTCAAAACAATTCTGGTGTCTCACTTTATACTCAGACAACTGGGAATGATGACAACAGATAGGAATAATCTACGTTGGAGGAGTTAAGGGAAGATAGTCAAACTAGTGAATTGTTAATGAAGCTGTGAATCAGTACAACCATTCTGCACATTCATTTCTAATTATGCAAACAAAGCGCCTAAAATATTTATATCCTCAGAACCAGTTATTCCACTACTAGGTAAAAACCTCAAGGAGGTACATATACTATATATGCCAAATTATTTACAGAAGCACTTTTCATGTTAGCAAACAACTAGAAGCAAAGAACTAAACTGGTATATGAATGTACTGTAATATTAATGTGCTATAAGAAATGACGACTATGACGATTACAGAGAAGCATGGAAAAACATACAAAATGACCACAGCAATATAAACAGGAACAAAAGTTACCACAAAACAATGGAAGGTGAACGATGCAAAATAAGAAAGAACAAGCATGGACTCAAATAAGAGTAATTAGAAGGAACTTCTCTCCCCAGTCCTGCCAAGATGCAATGTCACTAAGCATGGAACAGTGCATATGTTTTTAGATTTTTCAATTATTGATTGGTTTTGCTGATTTTTTTCCTTTCTTCTTTCTCTTTAAAAAATCATCAATAAAAAGTTGTTTTTAAAAAGTTTATATAATATCAGGGCTTGTTTTCCCCCCATTTTACTGACTGGTCTTTCTCTTCCTACTTACTTTCATTTCTTTTTAAAAATTTCTTTGATATAAAAGTTGGACACCTTAGTTGAAGGGGGAGGATGGTCAGGGACAGATACAGAGAGAAATGTAGGCAATGTAAGAAAAGATCAGCAAAAAACAGAAAACTTTTCATTTGGTAGCTAAATCTCAGTTTGGGATCTAGAAAAGAAAAAATTAAATCATCTAAATCAAATTTTGTCAAGTGATAAGGTACAGTGGTCATGTAGCATTTCAAATATCCACAAAAATGCATAAAATATTGGGGAATCATCTTACCAAAGCATATTAAAAACTTATGTAGATTTAACTTCAAAATGCTCCTTAAAGAAATAATCACTCAAATAGCTGGAGGAATATTTTGTGCTCAAGACTGAGCTGTGACTATAAAACAAAAATGATTATATTACCAAAGTTAATTTATAGATTTAGTATACTACCAACTGAATTATCAACATGTTATAGATATTATATTCATTTGGAGGAACATTTAGAATGTCAAGGAAAATCGTGAAAAAAAATAAGAATAAAGGGAATACCAGATTAGATTTTAAAGTATATCATTAGAACAGAAATGATAAATTTGGAAACACTAAACAGTGTATATAATCTAACTTGGTTGACTAAAGAAATAGAAGGTCGTTTTTGCTACAGTACTCAGAGAAACATTTCAGTAACCAACCATCTTGTCTACTCTAATTTAAAATAATACATCTCAAATCTTTACCATCTTTCAAATACTCACTAAGCTTCCCATCCTCATTCCACTGCCTAGAAATTAGTTCTACATGTTGCTCAGAAGTGCAGAACCTAGAATCTCTCCAGAATAATTCTGACAACAAGCATTTCTAACAGGCAGTAAAGCCCTGAAATCTGATACATCTTTTTAAATTACTTACTCTGACTTGGGTAAGACAAATAAAAGAATTCCTGTAAAACCCATTACTTTCTTACAAGTACAAAACAAAAACTCTTTGAAAACATACAGTACAGTACCAGGTATTCTTACTGGGCCTTCTGGGGAAGTGCTTGTTTGTTAGGTGATGAAATGTGAGGACAAAATAGTATTTTTTAAAGTCATTCACACTCCTAATCAAGATGCCCTTTGAAGACTTCATACTTTCTGAATGCTGAAAAAAAGACTGTCTGAAAAGATCTAAAAGGAAGTTCAGTGGTATGAAAAAAATCCCAAGTAACTAATTTTAATGCAGTAGAAAATGAGGGAGCATTTACTACATCAAATCAATGCATAATGAAGGTAATAAGATAGTACTCTAGCATTCTTATATCACTCTAAAAGATGCAGATTATAAATATGAAGATGTTTCTTCAGCTTCAAGGATCCTAAAAACTTTTCTTAATGTGGCACCTTTCCTTTAAAGTCAGTTCACTTTTCTATGTCTTAATTTTCTCAACTGAAAATTGATGGATTGGACTAAAGGATGTCTAAGGTCCCTCCAGCTTCAACATTCTGTGGTCCTTATGATCCTACACCGATTACAGCTGAGTGAGCTTTGCTCTTAGTTCTGACAGAACGGAGCCTGATGAGTCTGTGAAAGGGATCATTTATTATATTCTTATTAGTTTGTCATTTTTTTCTAATTCTCATTGATGAAGTTATATCCATCCTCTAGCACAGTGACTTGAAGATAATAAGTGCTTAATATTTCATGAATAAAAAAATGGACAAATGTAGTTAATTTTTATTTGGTTTTGGTAAATTTTATAAATAAGTAATTGTCAGAATTGTTTTTGTGGTATTTCTGGAACCTGCTACTTAATATGAGTTAGCCAGATGGCTGTCATTGTGGCTAATAACAGGCACCAACTCAAACCTAATGGCAACAAACTGGAGTGGGATGTCTCCAAGGAAGTAATTTTAAAATTCTAACTGAGATTTGCCTTAAACCTGACATACTCTAACTAGCCTAAGAAAACTAATAGTATTCGTTTTCACTTTTTTAATTCCCAGGACTACTTCTGATCATGACGTCCTTGTCTTTATAATGATGCCCATGAACCCTCTTATTTCATTGAGTCTCATCAGTAAGGATTCCTATGTCAAAGTCACTGTGCTAAGTGCTGTGAACCAAAGTAAGGTAAAAGACAGTCCCTGTTTTCAAAGAATTCACAGTCTAATGGGGAAGACAACATGCAAACAGTTATGTACAAACATGCTAGATATGCTGGAGAAAAATAGCAAAATGAAGACAGTGGCCTTAAGGAGGATCAGAAAAGGATTCTTAAAGAAAGTGGGATTTTAGCTGGAACTTGACAGAAGCCAAGAGGCAATGAGGAAGAAAGAGGAAATTAGAGCCAGTGAAAGTGCAGAGTTGGGAGACAGAATGCTGAACAGGAAAGAGGCCAATGTCAGTTGTTGGATGGCAGAAGTATGTAGAAGAAAGTAAAGTGTAAGAAGACTGGAAAGCCTCTGGCACATTGTGACACTATCAAGGAAGAGATGGAGAGGAAGAGAAAAAGGAAAAGATGGAGAAGAGGTAGTGGTGGAAAAAATTAAGCTGGAAAGGAAAGGATGGATAAAAGGAACAGGGGAACTAAGTCCCTAACTATCTTCACATTATCTGCAGGCATTAAAGAGGGGCAAGTTGAATTTAGCCTCTTGGTGAAGGGAGTAATAAGGGATGTGACCTGATCCTGACACCACTAATCAAGCTGATTAGATACAGATATAATGGCCAAAAACAATAAAGTTGAACTAAACTCTCTAACGAGCATTTAAGTAACTCTTTTGCTAGGTGGCAAGATCTAATATACAAATATAGTTGGGGGGGTGGGGTGGGGGAAGAGAATGGAAAGGATATCAAAATAGCATAACCAGAATTAGGTTACATAAACTCTCATTCTATTCCACTTGGAAAATATGTGGTTGGAGGGGAGGGGTAATGATAAACACATAGATGGAATACAAAATGATAAACATTCAATGAATTTGGGGAAAATATGGTATTGATAAAAGGTTAAAGAGGGAAAAGATCTAAATTGAATGGTTTAGGGGACACAAGGAAGAAGCCAGAAAATGCTTCATGGAAATGGTACCTTTTGGCTTGGGCTTTGAATGATAGGCAAGGTAGTCTGAGCCAGGGAGGAACTTATTTGGATTTTCAGATATTCTATGAACTCGTCATGCCCATCTCCTATCTGTGCCAGGCCCTATACCACCATACGTCTGCCCTATTGAAATCATTCCTTTCCTTTAAGGCCCAAATCTAGTAGAATTTTCTGCACGAAGTTTTCTCTTGATTCCCCACTGCAGAAAGTGTTATTTCCCAGCCCACATGTCTTTGTGGCAATTCTGTATCAGATTATGTTTTGCCCTTACTTGGGATTTAGACTTCAAGAGCTGGCTTCATATCCATTGCTACTTCCTAACTGTGTGATCCAAGTCAAGTCACTTAACCTGTAGGCCACATTTCTCTAATCTGCAAAAGACGGAGAATGATCCATAGAACCTTATTCATCCCTTCCAACTTTAATGTCTCTTATCCCAACTCTAGTAATTATGTTTGGCAAGAAGGTGTATGGGGAAGAAATCAGGAAGGGCATACTTTGTACCATTGCCCCTTGGGTCATCATTCTCTGTAAATGTTGTATTAGGTTTAAGCCCTTAAAGGGAAGGGAAGCTGTAACTTTCCACCTTTATATCCCAACTACCTAGTCCAAAACAGGTACCTGACAATCTTTTTTTTTTAAGTTTTCAAATAAAGTGAATTGATAAAACACTTTAGACTCTCTACACGTTAAAAAAAAAAAACTTTTGAGGCTCAGACAGATTACAGGGCTCAACTCAATTCTTCTCTCATAAGAGGTTTGGAGGGGAGGGAATAAACACTTAGATAGCACCTACTATGTGCCAGGTACTGTGCTAAACACTTTACAAATACTATCTCATTTAATCTTCCCAACAATCCTTTAAGGTAGGTCCCCTCTTTTACAGTTGAGGAAACTGAGATAAACTGAGGGTAAGCATCTAGCCCAGAGTCACACAGCTGATAAGTGTCTGAGGTAGTATTTGAACTCATGTTTTCCTGACTCTAGGTCCAGAGTCCCATTCACAGAGCTTATTAGCTACTAACAAATACTATCTCAGAGCTTATTAGCTACTAACAAATACTATCTCAGAGCTTATTAGCTACTAACAAATACTATCTCATTTGATCCTCACGACAACTCTGTGAGGTAGGTGCAGTTATTAACTTCATTTTACAGAGGCAGCTAGTTGCTCAGATAATGATGATGATATGATAAAATTATATTCTTCTCTATATATACATTCACCCTTGCTGAGTTCAATATATTACTACTGCTTTAAATACTCTAACTACACAAGAGATTATCAAATCAATATCTGTTCTGAATTCCAGTCTCACACTGTCAACTGTTGTGTGATCATCTACTATAGTAGCTATCTCTTGGTATCTTAAATTGAATATGTCTCAGTTTGGACTAAATCTTATTCACACAGCCTGCTCTTACTCCAAACTTCTTAGCTGAAAGTGCCACCATCCTTTAATTCCTGCAGTTACCTAAGTTTGGCATATGACTTTCACCTTTTTCTTAGCTCATATTAAAATCTATCCCTAGAACATGTAACACTCATCTTCTCTCTACTCACCTAGTCACTGATTCTAATTCAGGACTTCTTATACTCTTGCCTGGATTACAGTCATGAGATATTAATTAGTCTTGACCAGCTATGTTCCTGCTTCTGCTTCTTTCCATTTTCATATAAATTCTCAACACAACTTTTTTACCTATACTTATTTCATATTACTTCTTTTTCATAAATTCTCACATTATTATTTTCATGTCAGAGAAAGCAAAAAATGTCTATCAGTAGAGAGGTCTTCATATTACAAAAAAGATATAGAAACAGATTTTTTCTACCTTAATTTTTAGTTTGAAAAAGGCTAAAAAGATTGAGAGGTTATGTTCTGCAGTGGATGGCCTCAGAGCCAGGAAAACGTGAATTAAGCCTCTCTGACATAGGCTAGCTGTGTGACATGGGGCAATCCTTTGAATGTGTGAGGGCTCCAGCTAATTACTGAAGGATATAAATGGCAGATAATGTGCTGACTTGGACTGGTAAATAGAGTTTCCTTATCTGAAAGTTCTGCATATTAATGAAATCATAGGTCCAGGCCCAATCCCTTCTCTTCATCCTAAATTATTCTGACAGTAAGTATTGATACTTCGCAAAAACTGGCCTTAATAACAGTACAAAGAATAGGAGACCACAGGCAGATGAAGGAGAAACAACCCCACAACAGCAGAAAAAAAGTTCCTACAAAGAAAATATGAAACAATAGGAAATAATTTCTCACTTGTCTTGAAAATCAAAGTCATTTGAGTATATTAAAACCTTGCTTACTTCTCTATCAAATCCAGTGTGACTCCAGGCACCAGACTGACACATTTCTGCATGCAAAACCTGTAGAAGAGAAAACAAAACAAAATCACAATACCTGAATGTTAAGCTTAGAGAAAGCAACAGTATTGTGGGAAAAATAAGGAATTAAGGGCATTTGCAATTAATCAGATATAGTACAATGGAAAAATGATTGTGGACTTGGGAAAACCTGGGTCAGTTAAGACACTGGGAAAAGTTGTTTAGTCTTTCAAAGAAAACTACACAAGTGTTAAAAAAACTTTTTTTCATGAATGCCTCCCACATCAGTCAAATAACATGTCTGCACTTCTGCCTCCAATTTCTTCCCATCTTCTTCCCTCCTTTACCACATAAAAGGGACTGTTTTAAAAAATCATATACAACTCTCATTATCTAGCTACTCTTGGGTTCATATCAAGCTTTTGACTGGTTAAGTATCAAGCTGGAAACTATTTCAATATAAAGAGAAGGAGCAGAGAATTTGAAATCACATAATGTATAGTTCTCGAGGGGAGCCCCAAGATACTAAATGTGTGTGTGTATGTGTGTGTATGTGTGTGTGTGTGTATGTGTGTGAAGCAATGTGGGCACTTTGTGTTTCTCTTTAAAAATGTAGACATAAAAGATAGGAATAAAATTTATTTAAAATGAGAGTAAAAAAGAAAGATGTGGTGTGAGTGTTGAGGGAAGAGGAGACTAAATGAGTAGAAGGGATTCACAGAAGAAAAGACAAAAAATGTGAACTCAGATTATATCTTACTAATGTTCATAAAATCACAGAAATGAGAACTAAAAATAACTTATTAAATACTGACAAAACCTTCCATCAGTAACCATTAAAAACATTTCTCAGTGCATAGCTTCTGCATTATGCCCTAAGCTAAGACATTATTTCTTCTAGGGCAACTAACCAAAAGAATGACATGAAAATGAGAGCCAAAATATAAACAAAAATCAATTAGTTCTCTTTTTTTTTATAGAGAAGTACTAATAATTCAGCCATCAGCTTTCAAAATTAAGATGACAAAACATTACATGATTCAATAAATGGACAGGGATATTCACAAAGATATACAATTGTAAGGGATAAGAGAGGATAGAGGGAGGCAGAGGGGTGAAGACAGGAAGAGACAGGAAAAGTTTCATAGGGTTCTGAGTTCTGTCAAAGTAACTCTTATACAATGAGAAGTCTCACTAATTGACTTCATAAGATATTCATAGGTTCAATTAATAGTACCTCAATGTAGATGACTCTAGTTTCTCTTCTGAGCCTCTATCCTGAACCACCATGAACTGCATGTTCTGTACATATGCACTTAAGATCACAGATCTATACACCTATAGCTACAAAGGATGCCCCACTCCTACAAATTAGAAGAAAGGCTGTGACTTTCTAAGGTCAAATAGACAGAGACGGAATTTGAACTTCTAAGTTCAAATAACTTTCAAGTTAAACATTTTCTTTATTCTATTAGGCTGCTTATAAAATGAATTCATCTTTCCTCCCGAATCCACCACTGATCTGAACATCTCTATCAATGGTGAGAGAATCAATGTCTTTTTTTTCTTTTTTTGGTGAGAGTATCATTTCCAACTAGAAACCTTGGTGTTACCTTCCATGATTCCTCTCTCTTACGCACAACTCACATATCTAGACTGTTTCCAAATTTTGTTTTTCTTTCTCTACAATATCTCCCACATGTGTGTCCTCCTCTATGCTCCCACTGCCTCCCTCCTAGCTGTGGTCTCCTATTTAGTCTCCCCATACCAGGTGACTCCCCACTCTAATCCATCCTATACAGAGCTCTCAAAATGATTTTCCAATGCACAAGTCTCCTCATGTCTCTCCTCCACTCCCTCAATAAACTGTAGTGACTCTTTATTTGATCCATAAGCTCAAATGGCATTATTTGGCATTTAAAGATTTTCAAAACCTGGCCTTTTTCTAGTTTTTTAATACTTCATAAAAATTTCTCCCCTACAACCCAGCTATATGGGCTTACTTTTGATTCTGCATCCACAAATAATCTATCTCCTATTTCCAAGTCACATCACCAAATGCATATACTATAGTAACTGTCTATTACCCTAGATTCAAATATAAACTGTTTCATTTGGCATTTAAAGCTCTTCATAACCAGGCTCCAACTCACCTTTTTATACACACACACACACACACACACACACACACACACACACACACACACAAAATATATCAAACTGGTTTTGCTATTCCCCATACATGAATTATGAATTCATATAAATTTAGATGCAGCGTCAGTTTACTATCAGTATTGGCATAATGTTTATGATTTCATGCATAATATAATCACCCTGCTTAGCAAGGCAGCATAAGCATACCACAGATTGGTTTCATATGGAAAGAGTTTATGCACTAGGCAGTCAATCTCCCTGAGAAAAGTAGTTGATGAATCTCTGTGAACTCTTTTCTGATGCAAGAGAAGGGATGTATGTGCAAGTTACAAGAGGCAGATGGCACCCAGACTTGTCTTGGATATAGATTTTAATTCATATTTCTGACAATGTGATTTTATTTATTTTTTTGTCCTACAACATGAATGGAATTCCAGCTTTTTAAATAATCACTTGGTACATAGTGAATTTTGTTCCAACATTTGCACCAGTTGTCTTTCTTACATATAACAAATTGCTTGTTTTTGTTTTCTTACCCATTATGATTTTTGTTTTATTGAACCATTTAAGCAATTCACATTTAGAGTTATGGTTGTTAGGCTTATATCACTCTCCATTTTTACTTTTTGGTCTACTTCTTCCTTTAAATAAGTATTTTATTCCTTTGATAAATTTTTGCTTATGTTACTCTGACAGTAGTCTATTCTCACTGGTTCCTCCACTGCCATTTGCCCATTGACTAAGGAATGGCTAAATAAATATGTGACTGTAACACAATAACATTATTGTGTTTTAAGAAATGATAAGCAATCATAAATGCAATGATATAAAGATGGAGATCAGAAAGAATCACTGTATTCAGTTTACATTTAAAACTGAATTAAAAGTACATCATTTGGGATTCATAGTAGAAGGTATCTTCCTAATCTACATATTTTAAGTAGCTGCACTTTTCAATGCCTAGAAAAGTTAGTTTTCTTCAGGAGTTTCTAGGCCAGAAACCAGGGCAAGGAACAAATTAAGGTTCAGGCATCTGCAATCAAAAGAAATGAGCTTCATCACACTGGACAATCATCAAAGTTATCTTCTATGTGCTATAATAATTAAACAGAAAAACTGCCTACATTGGCTTTCATGTAAGCAGAACTGGGACTATAAGGCCTGTGTAGAGAGGATGAGTTAAACCCTTTCATTTTACAGATGAGCAAACTGAGGGTGAGATAGGTTAAGTGATATCCCAATGGTCACACTGTTAGGAAATGTTCAAGACAGGATTTGATCTCTGGTCCTGCTAGACCAAAGGCCAGCATTCTATCCAGCACTGGAAATAATTTAAGGTGGAAGACCTGTTTAAACAAATATTAATGGCTGAATTTTCCCACCATGTTTGCAAAGGCACAAGAAATCAAATTTTAAAATGAAGTTTCTTCCTTTTCTTACTTTGGACTTACTATCATTGAATTGTAATAAGCCTGAAAGAATCAGGGAAGAAACCAGTGCCATGTACTGAAAATAAAGTTATTTTCACACACACAAAAAAATCATGACTAATGCCAATTAGAAGAAATGCAAACAACGCCCCCCCCCAAAAAAAACCCAGTGAACTTCAACTGAGCTTCATCAAATACTGATTTATTTTTTTCTCTGCATCATAAGAGCTTTTTAGATCAAAGACTTTATGGTATATTCAAAACCCCTACTCATCCATGGCAACTTCAAACTCCAGTCTCTAAACAAAATCAAAATATAGAATAGATGAATTTAACAAATCTGAAATAGCTTAGGATATGATTGCATTATAGTTTTGGCAAGATGTAAACTCTCCAATGAAGATGAATTTGTAGAGGGGAGGATCAATCTGTTGGAAAAGGGGGGATGTACCCCAAATAAAATGAATATACCTAGAACTCTGAAAATAGTATATATTTGTAACCTTAAAGGTTCCTTCTTCTCCAGTGTCACTATGACATGGTGTTTCCATTTTCCAGACTGTAGTACTGCTGAACACTGGCAAAAGCTACAAGCCCTTGGGACTTTGTTATATATAGTTCTATAGATGGAAGATAGTGCCAAATAGTTGACTTGGAATGAATTCCAACAAATGCATCTGTTTACTTTACACAAGGCAGCCGAGGCCTCATTTATCCTTGTCTCAGTTGTTGGATGTTGTCCTGACAGACATACAGAAAAGTTAGATTTATAAAAATGTGTATAGTATTTCAAATTTATAAAGTGCCACTTTGTGTCCCTTGGCATACCCACTGTAGCCACACAGGTTTTTTCCTCATACATCATGGCATAATGAAATGAATGCTGCACTCAGGAATCAAGAAATCTGGATACAAATCCTGCATAAGACAACGAGTCACTTAACTTCCCAAAGAATATGATCTGGCAGCTATTAAAAATAGATAGTACTTCTATTGCCTACCTCACAGGGCTGTTAAAAAAAAAAGGAAAATAAAAACTTAAAATAACTATGCAAATGTGAATTGTTAATAAGTTAAAGAGTTATGCCTGCTCCAATAATCAGAGATTTCACATTACTAGCAGTACATGGAAAACACATATCACCACGTTCATATTGGCTCAGAAACCCCATCTACAACACAGCCTAATAAGCTGCTAGTCTTAACAAATTCTAATATAAGAAAGGCAGGAGGAAGATGCAACATTGACAATAAAAAATGAGCACTTCAAAGGAGGTGACCCTTTTAAAAAAGACAAGCCTATAACAAACTTATAGAGAAGCAGTACTTATATGTGACATTGTCCACTTTCAAGTATCATTTTAGAATAATATCAAACTGATGTTACTGCACAGATCTCCTTGTCTAGTGGCCCTGGGTCAAGTTCTCATTGTCCTTCCAATTGCAAGTTACAGAAGAAATCAGCTAATCCAAGTTCTTGCCTAGTTGGAAAGAATTTTAAACAGAATTGGAAGCCAAGATAAGCACTGAAGTATCACAGTTCCTTCTGCAATCAAAAGATACAAACAAAAAACCTTCCAGTGCATTTCACAGATTTTATTTAAATAATGTAGAAATTAACTTTTTTCTTTCTAGTCTATAGGGTTTATCCCTCCAAAGAAACATTCTTTGAAACTGAAGGATAGTTCAAAAGTTACCTACATAATTTGAAACTAAGATGCATTAGTGGTAATTACTCAACTAGCACATATTCAGATACTAAAATCCTCCACAGAAAAAATTTTACACTTAATTCCATTTTAAAGGTTAGAGAATTCTTAACTCTACCAATACATAAATGTACCTGACTTACTTCAAGTGTATAATTTATTAGTAAAAGCACCTAGAGAAGGAACCTCAATAACTTCATTGTAAAACTGTTCCTCAACCCTAAAACTTGAGGTATTTTCCCCAGTTACTGAATCTAAATCCTTTCATTCAGTTAAACTTCTAGACAGCAAGAGATCATTGAAAACTGCCTGTTAGATAAATATTTAGACCGTGTTAGACAAATGGAGAGTAACTGCAATAAACTAAAAAAAAAAAAATTATTTAGTACTCTTTGAATTACAGCTATTGAAGACTAGAAACCAAAACTAATTAAAATATGTCCAACTCCACCCTATGACCTCCATATTACTCCAGTCATCCATCAGAACACTCTAAAATAAAAAATTAAGTAAAGGAGACTCCTTACACGTTTCAGGCTTTTTATTTTTTTTATGCAAAGAAGGGAGCTAAAAGTGAATTAAATAAATGTTATTTTAGGAATAGAGGGAGCAAAAATTAAATGAGAATAGTAGTGTTACATGTGATGACTCTCCAGAAAGGAATATGTAGGGATACATGAGAAAATTGAAGCAATGGAAAAATAAAAGATATCAATAAAAAAACTTATTGTAAGAAGAAAAGGAACAGAACTTAACTAAAAATAGCTATGGATATGAAGTAAAAGCAAGATCTTCAGAATAGCGCACATTATGACTCTATCTGGGTTACCTACTGATTTCTTTTATTGTAAAGATAATTTATTATTGATGATCTCTATTAATTTATCACAATAGAGTAGAAAAAATGATAAAAATTACTCCAAGGTACACTGTAAATAGGGTACAAGCATTAGTATTCTGAATATCAAATTGTTCCACTGGAATGAAATGTGAAATTAAAAAAATCATGTCTTAATAAGTTATGGCAAACCATTCCAGTATCTTTGCCAAGAAAACCTCAAACAGGGTCATAAAAATTTGGACACAATTGAAAATGACTGAACAACAACAGCATACTTCTAACCAACTTGGGAGGATCATAGACTAGCTTCCTGTGAGTTAAACATATTCATCAGTGAAATAAACTGTTAAATCATGGAAACATAAGATGCTTATCAACTGTTAGTCTATTACCAATCAATCTAATAGAAGTGGATGAGTATAATCATAATTTTTAACGCTGCTAATTTAAGCAACTTGCTAAAAACTCTGTGAGGCAAACCAAGAGAATTTAAAGAAAAAGAACTTGGTGAAAAGAAGATTTTGTGTGTATAACCACTGCCATATCAGGTCAGAACAAGTAAATTAATTCTGGATATTGTAAATGAAACTTCCCTGTTGTAAAGTGTGATAAAAATCACGTGCAACATTAAACTGACAATATATGAAACCAATCTATTTCACAAAATTTTTTGTAGCAGAAAGGATAGGTCTATTCACATGAAGTTTTCAATTAATTTCAAAAAATGAAGAGTCATGCTTCAGTCATTTGAGACACTGCCTGCTGTATTCTGAACTAACCTGCAGGTTTAGTATCATGCACCAAGAAATAAATATATTTACTTCAGTTACTAAGAAGCAGAATTTTCTGAATGCTTCCAAACTGCATTTTAGGCATTGTTTTGTGAATTTCTAGACAATCTTTGGTGCTGAGACACTCTTTTTAAAGAGAAAGTAGATTTTAAAAGGTTTCCGTTAAAAGCTGGGCCTGATTCAGACCAGGTCTTTCTGCTGCCTGAAGAGAAATGGACTTGGAGACAAGATTCTATGCACCTAAGAGTTAACAAAAAGAGGTTTGCTTTGCCATGGAAAGAGATATTACATTTAAGTTTATAGAACTGATTCAGTTAGAAACACCCTTCCTGCCTCTATGTTGGTGATACTGATGTCTTAGTGAATTTTGAGGGAGAACAATTCGTGCCTTTTGTACATATTAAAATATACCAATGTTTTGAGCCTTAGTTTAAAGTTTCAAAACCTTTTAAAGAAAAAGTAGGGAGGAGGCGGAGTCAAGATGGCATAGCACAAAGACAAACCTGCTCTAGCTCTCCCCGCATAACTCATAAAATACCTGTAAAAAATGACTCTAAACAAATTCTAGAGTAGCAGAAGCCACAGAATGACAGAGTGAAACAGATTTCCAGCCCAAGAGAGTCAGAAGGCTGACAGGAAAGGTCTATCACACCAGACCTGGAATGGAGTGCAGCCCAGTCTGGGCCACATGGCAAGGACAGGACTGGAGCAGGCTGAAGGACACCCAATCACAGGTAGCAGCTGCGGTTCCCAGATTTCTCAACCCACAAACACCAAAGACAGCTTCAAAGGTAAGTAAGAAAGTGCTTTCATGTGGGTGAGAGGGGATTGTGGTCTGACCCCAGCCCTGGCTCCAGGGCAGTACAGGCCACTGCTACTGCAGCAGCAGTTCACTTTTGGAGCCCTCAGGCCTAAAGACCCTGGGGGAAGCAAGCATCTAATCTGGATCTCAGCCCTGAGTGGTAGTCCTGGGGTGAGGAAGAGCACTGGCCCTGGAGTGGGGGAGCTGGTAATGGCTGTGAAGAGGGAACTCTACTCATAGTTCCAAGGCAGAAAAGAGGGAACTCTACTCATAGTTCCAAGGCAGAAAAGAATGCCTGTGGTTGCTCACACCTCAGAGTGCAGGCCAGGAGAGGAGTAAACTCCTCTCCCTTGATTGTGCCACCTTGTAGGAACTGAGAGCTTACAGGTTTCTAGAGATATCTCAGAGAACAGCTGCACAAAACCTCTTAAGTCTAGGGTAGTATACCCTTCACTTGACAAAGGACTCAAAAGTCAAGTAACTGGCCGGGAAAATGCCCCAAAAAGGGTAAAAAAATAAGACTACAGAAGGCTATTTTCTTAATGAAAAGGTGTTTTCTTCCATCCTTTCATGTGAGGAAGAACAAAACATACCATCAGAGGAAGACTTCAAAGTCAAGGCTTCCAAAACTCTCCAAAAAAATATGCAATGGTCTCAGGCCATGAACACCTTTAAAAATAGACTAACTCAAATGGCAAAAGACATCCAAAACGCCAATGAGAAGAATGCATTAAAAAGCAGAACTGGCCAAATGGAAAAGGAGGTTAAAAAGCTCATTGAAGAAAATAGTTCTTTACAAATTAGGGAGCAGATGGAAGCTAATGACTTTATGAGAAACCAAGAAATTACGAAACAAAGCTAAAAGAATGAAAAAATAGAAGACAATGTGAAATACCTCACTGGAAAAAAAACTGACCTGGAAAAAAGATCCAGGAGAGATAATTTAAAAACTATTGGTTTGAAAACCATGATCAATAAAAGAGCTTGGACATCATCTTCCAAGAAATGATCAAGGAAAACTGCCCTGATATTCTAGAACCAGAGGGTAACATAGAAATGAAAAGAATTCACCTATCACCTCCTGAAAGAGATCCCAAAAGGAAAACTCCTAGGAATATTATAGCCAGATTCCAGAGTTCCCAGGTCAAGAAGAAAGTATTACAAGCAGCCAGAAAGAAACAATTCAAGTATTGTGGAAATACAATCAAGATACCACAGGATTTAGCAGCTTCTATACTAAGGGAGCAAAAGGCTTGGAATATGGTATTCCAAAGGTCAAAGGAGATAGGATTAAAACCAAGAGTCACCTATCCAGCAAAACTGAGTATAATACTTCAGGGGAAAACATGGAATTTCAATGAAATAGAGGACTTCCAAGCATTATTGTTGAAAAGATCAGAAATGAATAGAAAATCTGACTTTCAAATACAAGAATCAAGAGGAACACGAAAAGGTAAACAGGAAAGAGAAGCCTTAGGGAACTCATTAAAGTTGAACTGTTTACATTCCTACATGGAAAAATGTTATCTGTAACTCATGAGACCTTTTTCAGTTTTAGGGTAGTTAAAGAGAATACACACACACACACACACACACACACACACACACACACACACACACACACACGGGGCACAAGGTGAGCTGAATATGAATGGAGAATACCTAAAAAAAAATAAAATTTATTGTTGAATGGAATGTACTAGTTGTAGGAGAATGGGAGAGGTAGAATGTAGCAAATCATCTCACATAAAAGAGGGAAGAAAAAGCTTTTACAATGGAAGGGAAGAGAGGGGGAGATGAAAGGGAAAAAGTGAGCCTTACTCTCACAGGATTTGGCTTAAGGAGGGAATAACACACACTCAATTGGATATGGAAATCTATTTTACCCTGCAGGAAGCGGGGCGGGGGGGGGGGGGGGGGGGAAGGTGATAGAAGAGGGAAGATAATAGAAGGGACAGCAAATTGAAGAAAGGGATAATCAGAAGCAAACACAATTATTGTAGGACCGGTCAAGGGAGAGAATGGAAAAACTGAGGGCAGTATAGGACAGAGGGAAATGTAGTTAGTCTTTTACAATATAACTATTATGGAAGTGCTTTGCATTGTTACACATGCATGACCTATATTGAATTGCTTGTTTTCTCAATGAGGGTGGTTTGGGAGGGAGGAAGAGAATATGGAACTCAAAGTTTTAATAATGAATGTTAAAAATTGTTTTAGCATCCAACTGGAAATTAAGATATACAGGCAATGGAGTATAGAAATCTATTTTGTCCTATAGGAAAATAAGAGGGTAAGGGGGATAGAAGAAGGATGGGTAATAGAAGGGAGGAGAGGCTGGAGGAAGGGGTGGATGGGGTGCATGCTGTCCTAGGGTGGGGGTGGGGAGAGATGGGGAGAAAATTTTGAGTTCAAATTCTTGTGGAAGTGAATGTTGAGAACTGAAAAATAAATAAAGTATATATTAAAAAAAGAAAAAGTAGACAGCCTATAAGGAAGATATTATTCTTAACACAACTTGTTAGAAAATATGTCCCATATGTCTAAAGAAGGGGGGTTCTCTGACCCTCGTACTCTGATCAAAAAGATAATCTTGATAAAGATATAAATAAATAAATGAAATTTATTAAGCAGCAGACATAAGTGATATACAATGGGGATACAAAAGGAAACAAAACACTGTCTCTGGCCTCAAGTTGACAGGAAAGACAACATGCGAATATACATACACACACACACTAAGCTATATACTGAATAAAAGGCAAAAGATTAATATACGGAAGACACTAGAATTTAGAGGAGTTGGGAAAGATATAAAAGATGGGATTTTACTTGATATTTAAAGAAAGTCAGGGAAGTCAATAGGTAGAGTTGAGGATGGAGAGTGTTCCAGGCATGGGAAGACAGTCTGGAGAGAAAATGCCTGAAGTATTGTCCTGTTTGTGAAACACTGGATCCAAAAGTACATAGCAGAGAATAAGGTGTATGAAAAGTGGGGAAGGAAGGGTGAGAAATAGGTTAGGAAGGGCTTTGAATACCAAATGGAGAATTTTGTATATGATCTAGGAGACAACAAGGAGCCATTGGAGTTGAGCTGCACATTAGGAAAATTGCTTTGGTGGCTGAATGCAGGATGAAACAGATTGGAGAGAGACTTGAAGCAGGTAGATCTACTGCATCAGGCTTTTGGTAAAATACAGGAGGGAGGTGATGAGGGTCTGCATATTCAAGAGATGTTACAAAGGTAAAACTGATAATCATGGGCAACAGACTGGCTAAAAGGGAAAGGCAATAGGTGGGGAGGTAGGAGTGGGGAAGTGAGAAATAGTAAGGAATCAAAGAGGACTAAGGTTATAAACTTGAGGGACTGGAAGGATGGTGTTTTCCTTTACAGTAATAAGGAAGGTAGGAGTTGGGAAAGGTTTAGAAAGAAAGGTGAGTTCTATTTTGAACAGGCTGAGTTTAAGATGTCTATTGAATAACTACTTTGAGATGTCTGAATATCTACTTTGGCAATGTGAAATTTGTGAAGCAGGTGCTATTATTATCCTCATTTTAGACAAGGAACTAAAACATTTCCTAAGGACTCGATGTAAAATTCCATCCAAATCCAGAGAAAGAACTATAGAGTCAGAAGTCAGAATGAGGCAGACTATTTTCTCTTTTGTTATGTTTTGTTTTTTCTCATGATTTCTCCCATTTGTTTTAATTCTTGTATGCAAAATGACTAGTGTGAAAATGTATTTAATAAGAATGTATGCGTAGAACCCATATAAGGTTGCATGCTGTCTTGGGGAGGAAGGGGGAGAAAATTTAAAACATATGGAAGTGATTGTTGAAAACTGAAAACAAATAAATTTTTAAAAAATGTTTAAAAAAAGAAAAGAAAATTTAAAAAAACACATTTTCATCAATATAGTTATTAGGGCTGATGTTTTTCCATTCAAGGTATATCAAACCAATCTCTAATATTTCCTGGTATATTTAAGCATATAATATTAAAATGTGTATTGCTGAGCTACTATCAATTTGTACAAATGAATAGAATACACCACTATGTTTTCGTACTCATGGTCAAGATAGAGTTAGTATTTGAAAGGTATACATGTTTTAAACAGATTATAAACTTGGCTTTCTTTGAATATCTCTAGCACTCACCACAGTGCCTTGCATATAGTATAGGCTTAATGTTTAATGACCAATTAAGTACAATTAATAATATTTACAAATAACATTTCTCTAATACTTTATAGTTACAAAGTATATTCCTTCTAACAATGCGGTAAGGTTAGTGGTATAAATGTACCTGTTTTACATACAAGGAAACAGAATTTCAGAGGAGGCAGTGACTTGCCTAAAATTACACATATAGCATGTATAACAAAGAAAGCTCAGATCTCTCCTGATTCCAACTCCAGGTCTCTTGGTTTTTCTTTTCTTTTCTTTTCTTTTCTTTTATTATTTTATTTGTTTTCAGCATTCTACATTTACTACCATATATCTTAGATTTTTTTCCCCTCCCTCCCCCTCCTTCCCCCCACCTCCTCACTCCGTCCCTGAGACGGCATACAATTTTATACAGGTTCTACACATACATTGCCATACATTTTCATCTTGGTCATATTGCATAGAAAAACTAAAATGAATGGAAGAAATCATAAAACAAAACAAAACATAACACAAAAGAAAATGGTCTGCTTCATTCTGCGATTGAATTCCATAGTTATTTCTCTGGATGTGAAAGGCATTTTGCCTTAAGAGACCATTGGGAATTTTTTAAGTCCTTGCATTGCAATGAAGTACTAAGACTACCAGAAAAATTCCTCACAAGCTGTGATTGTTTCTGTGTACAAAGTTCTCCTGGTTCTGCTCACCTCACTCAGCATCAGTTCATATAAGTCTTTCCAGGCCTCTGTGAAGTTCCTCATTTCTTATAGCACAATAGTATTTCATTACATTCATATATCACAACTTGTTCAGCCATTCCCCAATTGATGGACATCCCTTTGATTTCCAGTTTTTGGCCACGACAAAGAGAGATGACACAAATATTTTTGTACATTTGAGATCCTTTCCCATTTTTATGATCTCTTGGGGATACAGTCCTAGAAGTGGTATTGCTGGGTCAAAGGGTATGTACATTTTTGGAGCCCTTTGGGCTGGTTTTTCTTTTTGTAAATTACATTTTATTTGTTGTCAATGAGCCATGATTTTCCTTTTCTCCCTATCACTCTAACTCTAATTGAGAAAGAAAGAAAAAAAATTCCCTGTTAAAAATATGAATAGTCAAGAACAACAAATTTCTGCATTCATCAGATCTTCACCTTCACATCCACAGTGTCTCTCACTGTGTACTCTTGAGACTTTCTATCTCTGAGTAGATAGACTACTATCTCTCAGGAGGTGGTTAGGAAGTTTCACCATTAGTACTCTGGAATCATGGTTTGCAATTATGTTGATCAGAGTTCCCAAATCATTCAACGTTGTTTGCCTTTACTATATTGTCCTTGTACAACAACTTTTCTCTTGGTTCTGTACTCCTCAGTTCACATGTCTTCAATGGTTCCTCTGAAACCATCTCTTTCAGTACAATAGAATTCTAATCACATTTATACATAATAATTTGTTCAGCCATTGCCCAGGTGATGGGCATCCTCTCAGTTTCTAATTGTTTTCTACCACAAAAAGAACTATAAATATTTATATATCCTCAGAGCTCCAATCTTGTTTCTATCCCTTGCTTCCTACCTTCCTGTTGAGCGAAATGTACCTCTGTCTCTGTTTATATGTACTCTTCTCTCCACCTTATTTGTATGTACATTTCTCTCTAATTTGATCAACTGAGATGAAAATGAGGTTCCATTCTCCCTATCCCTTCCATGTTTGTGTACATAAAATTCTGAGATAATTTATTCTAATCTTTCTTTCCCTTTTGCCTCTAGTATATTTTTCTTTTTTCCATTCCATTTTTTAAGAACATTAAGACATAAAAGAACCACTCCCAGGCCTTCTGTCCAATTAGACACCCTCTGTGATCAATGATGATGACAGGGTTCACAAAGAATATCATTTCCCCATATGAGAATGCAAGTAGTTCATCCTTGTTTGGTACCTCATGATTGTTCATGCTTACTTTCTTTTTTCAAAAAACTTTTAAACTCCTTGTATTTGAACTTCAAAGTTTCTGCATAGCTCTGGTCTTTTTATCAAAAATACTTAGAAGTCATCTATTTCACAAAAAGTCCATTTTTTCCACCTTCAAGATTACACTCAGTTTCACTAAGTCAATTTTTGATTATTATCCTGTATTTTGTAATTCTTGGAATATTTTGTTCCAAGTTCTCCCCTCCTGATAATAAAGCTGCTAAATTGGGCATTACTCTGACTGTAGCTACTTGGGACTTGATTTTTTTTCTTTCTGGCTGCTTATATTTATTTTTTTCTTTCACTAGAAAGCTAGGGGTTTGGGCTAACTATTGCTGGAGGCTTTCACTTTGAGGTTTCTTTCAGTAGGTGATCAATGAATTCTTTTTTTTTTTTTTTTTTAATTTTTGGGATGCAATTGGGATCTGAGGCTGGATTTGATTTCAGGTCCTTCTGACTCTAGGGCTGGTGCTCTATCCATTGCATCACCTACCTTAGTTGCCCCAAACCGTGAATTCCTTCTATTTCTATTCCCCTCTACAAGTCTAAGAGATCTGACACCCTCTTTTATCATTTTTTGAAATATGAAGTCTAGCCTCTTTTTGGGGGGGCGAGGAGAGGGAGTTGGTGTCATGGCTTTCAGGTAGTCCAGTGATTCTCATAATTTCTCATCTCAATTTCTTTTGTAAGTGAGCCATTTTTATGATAGGAAAATATGAAATACCTTATATCTTCAGTCTTTTGACTTTGTTTTAATACTTCTTGTTGTCCCATGGATTCAAAGGTTTCTACTCAGTCCATATTAATTTTAAGGGAGCTTGTTAGTTGGACAAGGTTGCACCTTTTTGCTAAGCTGCTCATTCCTCTTCTAAATCTTTATTCCATTGTACATTGGTAAAAATGGATTTAAACTATTTCTTGAACTCTTGTTTCATCTCTTCCAGGAATTTTTAGTTGAATTTGTTCCTAAGTTGTATTCTTTGAGACTTTGCTTATACATGTTTTGGAATCATTCTCTTCTTCTTGGGTTTTTGTCTTAAGTGTCTCTATCACCACAGCATCTTTTCATGGAGCAATAAACTCTATATTGGGTGAGATTCCTTTTCTCTTCTCTTAATTTTCCACCCTACCTCCTGATTTTGGACTTTTACATCATGGCCAGTTTCTGCTTGATTCTGAGGGTTCTAGAGCTCTAAGCTGTTCTCTCTGTTACTGTCCTGAAGTTCTGAGTAGTTCCATATGACAAAACTTGAACTGCAGCTCAGGCTGAAAAACTCCAAGTTGTCAGTGTTCTTAAAGTGGTCAAAATCCTGGTCCAAATCTAATTTCTGTCCCCTAGTTCTGACCTCCACAAGCTCTTGAACTACAGGCTTGTAGACTTGCTCATTCTGGAGATTCAGTAGACTGCTAATGGAGTCAATCGCTATTAAAAACTAGAAAAGCTCTGATGGTCCAGAATGATAAAAGTATAGGCTCCTGCTTGGTCTGGGATTTGCATCCTAGCTATTCCTCTACAAATTTTAGGTTTGGCTAGAGGCTAGAACTGAGATCCTGCTCTCTTCTTGGCCTTAGGGCCACTCAAATGCTGCTTGTTTTTCTTGAGTTCTCCTTCTATCGAATCGTAATGCCTTTATGTTCCAAAGACATTATTATTAACATAATTTAACTGGCATAGCAATGTTATACATGTTGTCCCTTTCCCTAAAGGCAGGAGAATAGAATATTCACCCATCTTATGAGCTCAAGAAAACTTTAGTCATCTACTGAGATGTGGCTTTCTCTGTCCCCTAAGGCTCCATGACTTCACCATTTCTTATCTCAATGAGACTTCTAGACTGTGTAACGTGTTAAGTCAGACTCCATATAATTTTCTCTCAGTTTGGAAAAAATTAAGTGGATAATTAAAAATATTTCCATGTCAGTTATTCTGGATGTTACTTTGAAAACATATATATAAGTAAATTCTAAACCTAACATAAACATTATTTTTTCTAACCTCTTTTCCATAATTGGTCATCTTTCCTTGTTCTTAGACACTAGTGTTATTTGACAAGGCAAATTTAAGCAATTTTAAAGAAGAGTGAAATTTGATTCCAAATTTTACATTCTCTTGAAACAAAATTCTATCACCCTGGAAAGAAAAGCATTTGGGTTCTTAAAAAAAAAACAAACTGATGGTTTAACAAAAAAAAAAAGTGATTAATGTTTTATGGTTTGTCATTTAATAATTTTAAACATGGCAGAGATTTTAATTTGCTTCATATATGCATATCTGAAATATCTAGAGTATTAGCTTCTTAGCCTAAATATAATCTATATGTTTTGATATATTACTGATAGTAGAGTTCTTAAATTAATTGAAAACTATGATTACACGCAAGAAATTCACTGCAGTTGCATTTTATATACAAATAATTTGTAATACAACTTCCACAAAAATTGGGCTTTATATTTTTTCAAAGACAGTTCCTAATTTATCCCCTTTTTTTCTACCTGCCCCCCCATATTTTTGGTGAAATCTGAAGGAGAAGCAAGAAACAGTAATCTAAGAGCACTATACAGATTTATGACTTACAAAAATTTCTCTTCCACCTTTAGATTTAGTGCCTTCTTGCTTTAGTTTCCAAGTGAAAAAAAAGAAAGATTTCCAAAAAATTTCTTTTCCATTTCTTCAAAGAATTCTGACTAAAGAAATAATGTGGGGGAGCGGAGCCAAGATGGCAGACTAGAAAGACACACTTACGCAGGGTCCTCCCCACAGCCCATAAAATACCTGTAGAGAGGAACTCTTAACAAGTTCTGGAGCAGCAGAAGTGGAGAGCGATAGAGTGGAGGAGATTTCCAGCCCACGGTGACCTGAAAGGCCCACAGAAACACTGGCTGCGAGCTGCAGGATGAGACTCTGAGAGGAGGACACCTCAGGGGGCGGAATCTCCAGTCGCAGTAGCTGGGCCTCAGATCCCTCAGCCCACAGGCGCCAAAGGTCACTGACGGGGTTTAATCAGCAGGCCAGGAAGGGAGAAGGGCCTTCCCATAGCTTCGGCAGCAGGCAACAGCCACAGAGCCTGCACAGCAGCCTGTAGGGAAGCTCCAATGTTGGGGTGTAAAAAAAAAACCCTTGGGGGCACTGAAGAGCTGAGTCTTGCCTCCACCCTGGGTGGAGGCCCTGGCCCATCCAGCTTACCTGAAAATCAGCCCCTAATGCTGACTTGGGAACTGGAGGCCAAGTGGCTGTGGAGAGGTATCTGCTAAGATTCTGGGCATAAAAATCCTTCTCTGCATCCAGACCAGTACACGCTTGATTGTGCCACCTTGGAGGAACTGAGATCTCACAGATTCCCAGAGTATACTCTACTGATGACAAAGGACCCAAAAGTCAAGTAACTGGTTGGGAAAATGCCCAAAAAAAGGGGAAAAAAAATAAGACCATAGAAGGTTGCTTTCTTGGTGAACAGATATCTCCTCCCATCCTTTCAGATGAGGAAGAACAATGTCTACCATCAGGTAAAGACATAAAAGTCAAGGCTTCTGCATCCCAAACATCCAAAATAAATATTCAATGGGCTCAGGCCACGAAAGAGCTCAAAAAGGATTTTGAAAATCAAGTTAGAGAGGTGGAGGAAAAACTGGGAAGAGAAATGAGACAGATGCAAGAAAAGCATGAAAAGCAAGTCAACAACTTGCTAAGGGAGACCCAAAAAAATGCTGAAGAAAATAACACCTTGAAAAATAGGCTAACTCAATTGGCAAAAGAGGTTCAAAAAGCCAATGAGGAGAAGAATGCTTTAAAAAGCAGAATTAGCCAAATGGAAAAGGAGATCCAAAAGCTCACTGAAGAAAATAGTTCTTTCAAAATTAGAATGGAACAGATGGAGGCTAATGACTTTCTGAGAAACCAAGAAATCACAAAACAAAACCAAAAGAATGAAAAAATGGAAGATAATGTGAAATATCTCATTGGAAAAACAACTGACCTGGAAAACAGATCCAGGAGAGACAATTTTAAAATTATGGGACTACCTGAAAGCCATGATCAAAAAAAGAGCCTAGACATCATCTTTCATGAAATTATCAAGGAAAACTGCCCTGATATTCTAGAACTAGAAGGCAAAATAAATATTGAAAGACTCCACCGATCCCCTCCTGAAAGAGATCCAAAAAGAGAAACTCCTAGGAACAATGTGGCCAAATTTCAGAGTTCCCAGGATAAGGAGAAAGTATTGCAAGCAGCTAGAAAGAAACAATTCAAGTATTGTGGAAATACAATCAGGATAACACAAGATCTAGCAGCTTCTACATTAAGGGATCGAAGGGCATGGAATAGGATATTCCAGAAGTCAAAGGAACTAGGACTAAAACCAAGAATCACCTACCCAGCAAAACTGAGTATAATACTTCAGGGGAAATATTGGTCTTTCAATGAAATAGAGGATTTTCAAGCATTCTTAATGAAAAGACCAGAGCTGAAAAGAAAATTTGACTTTCAAACACAAGAATGAAGAGAAGCATGAAAAGGTAAACAGCAAAGAGAAGTCATAAGGGACTTACTAAAGTTGAACTGTTTACATTCCTACATGGAAAGAAAATATTTGTAACTCTTGAAACTTTTCAGTATTTGGGTACTGGGTGGGATTACACACACACACACACACACACACAGAGAGCACAGAGTGAACTGAATAGGATGGGAGCATATCTTAAAAAAATGAAATTAAGCAGTGAGAGAGAAATATATTGGGAGGAGAAAGGGAGAAATGGAATGGGGCAAATTATCTTTCATAAAAGAGGCAAGCAAAAGACTTTCCAGGGGAGGGAAAAAGAGGGGAGGTGAGAGAAAAACATGAAGCTTAAATTCTCATCAATTCGACTAAAGGAAGGAATGGAATGCACACTCATTTTGGTATGAAAACCTATCTTACAATACAGGAAAGTGGGGGAGAAGGGAATAAGCAGGGTGGGGGGGATGATGGAAGGGAGGGCAGTGGGAGGAGGGAGCAATTTGAAGTCAGCACTCTTGGGGAGGGACAGGATCCAAAGACAGAACAGAAGCAATGGGGGGGCAGGATAGGATGGAGGGAAATATAGTTAGTCTTACACAACATGACTATTATGGAAGTCATTTGCAAAACTACACAGATATGGCCTATATTGAATTACTTGCTTCCCAAAGGGAATGGGTGGGGAGGGAGGGATGAAGAGAAGTTGGAAGTCAAAGTTTTAGGAACAACTGTAGAGTATTGTTCTTACTACTAGGAAATAAGAAATACAGGTAATGGGGTATAGAAAGTTATCTGGCCTTACAGGTGAAAAGAGAAGATGGGGACAAGGGAAGGGAGGGATGTAAGAAGAGAGGGCAGATCAGTGATAGGGGCAATTAGAATGCTTGGTGTTTTGGGGTGGGGGGAAGGGAGAAACGGGGAGAAAATTTGGAACCCAAAATTTTGTGAAAATGAATGTTAAAAGTTAAATAAATAAAGAGAAATAATGTGATTCTATTTTACAAAAAACAAAAAATGTTGGGAAAACTAGAAAGTAATCTGACAGAAACTAAGTATAAACCAATATCACGCACAATACACCAAGCTCAGCTTCAAATGGGTACATGATGTAGAAATAAAGGGTGACATCATTAGCAAATTAGAAGAGCACAGAAGAAAGTACCTGTCAGATATATGGATAAGGGAAGAATTCATGACAGATTAAGAGCTAGAGAGATTCACACAAAGAACAAAATGGAGAATTTTGATTACATAAAATTAAGAAGGTCTTGCAGAAACAAAATCAACACAGCCAAAATTAGAAAAGAAGTAGAAATTTGGGACAACACTTTGTAGCAGATTTTTCTGATAAAGGCAAGAATTGACAAATTTAAATGAGAGCTATTTCCTAACTGACAAATGATCAAAGGATAAAAATAAGTAGTTTTTATAGAAGATTAAGAAGTTATCAACAGCCATAGGAAAAAAAAATGCTCCAAATAATTACTAATTAGAGAAATTCAAATTAAAATAACTCTGAGGTACTACCTCATACCCATCAGATTGTCAAGACTAATAAAGATGGGGAATGACAAATGCTTCAGCGGCTTTAGGAAGACAAATATTTTAATTCGCTGTCTAGGTGAGGCTGGGTTGGTTCAGTCATTCTGGAGAACAATTTGGACCTCTGCCCCGCAAAGCTATTAAATTGTGCATAACCTTTAACCCAGAAATACTATCACTAGGTCTATACTTCAAAGAGATCAAAGAAAGAGAACAGTAACTAAACACACATAATATTTGTAGCAGCTCTTTTCATGTTGGCAAAGAATTAGAAATTGAGGGGATGCCCATCATTTGGGGAGGGACTGAATAAGTTGTGGTATATGAATGTAGTGGAAGACTACTGTTCCATAAGAAATGATGAGCGAGAGCATGTCAGAAAAACCTGCAAAGACTTACATAAACTGATACTGGGTGAAGTGAGCAGAATCAGGAGAACATTGTACACAGTAACTGCAACATTGTGCAATGACCTCCTTTGATAGACTCAGTTGTTCTGAGCAAAGCAATGATCTAAGACAATTCCAAAACACAGACGCATGACGAAAAATGCTATACACATCCAGAGAAAGAACTATGGAACCTGAATGGAGATTGAAGCATACTATTTTTTCCTTTGTTGTTATTTTTTTCTTTCTCATGGTTTTTCCCTTTTGTTCTGATTCTTCTTTCACAATGTGACTACGGTAGAAATATGTTTAATATGATTGTACATGTAAAGCCTATATTAGATTGGAGGGGGAAGGGAAAAGAGGAGGAATACTTTTAGAACTTACAATCTCATAAAAGTGAATGTTGAAAACTAAAATAATTAAAATTTTTAAAAACTGATGCAAAATAAATAAGCAAAACAATGAGAAATTTTATAAGACAAAAACAATATTATAAAGACAAACAACTGTGAAAGAAAAAGAACTCTGATCAAAATAGTGATCAATCACAATTCCAAATGACTCATAATGAAACATGCGACCTATTTCTAGATCTTTTCTTTCTTTTTTTGGACATAGTTAATTCAGGAATTTGTTTTACTTGACTATATTTATTTCTAATGGATTTTGAGTTTTTTTGCCTTCTCAATGGGAAAGGGAGCAGAATGTGAGAAGCAGAGAGTTCAGAAATGAAAATAAAATAAAATTGGGGAAAAAAGAAGTAATATGATTAAAAACTCCTATCTTGCTATCAAGTAACCTAAAACTCAAACATTTATTTTCCTAAATTGGTAGGAAGCATGATTTGAACAATTAGTAGAAACAAAGCATTCAAAGCTCTAAGGACAGAAAACACAAAAAATTAGCTAACAGGATCTTACCCAGTTAATTATTAAATATATGTTCAAATTCAATGATCTTATGATAAGCATGCAATTCATAAGTTAATCATATAAAAGTGATTTTATTTTATGTATTTTTAATTAACAATATATTTGAAGTTGTACAAAAATGAATTCTTATAGAAAACTCATAAGGGATAGGTAAACATCCCACCCATTCTTAATAGTTATCTTTTCTAATAGCTTCCAATAACTCCATTTAATTCACAGAACCCTAAGTGTAAAGGAAGGTACCTTAGAAATAATTTGTTTTATGGATTTGGAATATGAGTGTCCCAGAGATTAACTGGAATTTCCAGGTCATTTCTTCAGTTTGTTGATGAAACTATGATTTTGTTAATGCAGGTACTCTTTCCATTGGGGCAGAATTCAATATATCTAACCTTTCCCTTCCTATTTCTTGCTTGTGATTTTCCATAGAGAAATTACTCACTGTGTTGGACGTCTTGCTCTAGATCTATATATATTTTGTAGGCGCTATTATCTCAGCAAAAGGCCAGCAGCCATCCTTTTCTGATCATATTTTGTCTTATATTCTTTATACTTCTTATGCACAAGTCAACCTCAGAAATATACTGAAGCCTATTGATACCACCCATGAGACTTTCTATTTTCCTTTGGTTAAATGTAACTTTGATTCCTTGGAAGCTATAGTGTTCCATAGTTCACAACTATGCATCACTTCTCAGAGAACATTTACTTTAAAAGGATGGCTTTGTGCCAGGGAACAGCTTGGCATCATTAAAAGTACTGCACAATTTCTCACATGCAATTTAGTCGCTCTTTTTCTTCCTGTTCAATTTTCAGTGTTCATCTACAGTGCCTCTCCTGGATATGTAATTGGTCTTCTTTAGTGCTTGATTAGTGGACTAGCTATTCAACTACATAGCATGGTTTGCATAACAGGCATTTTTCTGTATGAATTATTACGTTGATTTATTTTAATCTTCATGGATGTCACTGAAGGACCCTGTATTATTTGGAAACTTGATGGAATCAATACAACATCTTCAGAGAGGAACATTTAAAAGACTTTGTCATCTATAGGACATTGCATTTGGGTCTTGCTCAATATATCTTAAGTCATAGAAAATCTCCTTTGGTAAGTGGACATTCCTCTGTTTTAAAAGTCTTATGTGGCAATAGTTCTAATGTTTTGAATAGGTTATCTTTTTACATTTGGCAAGGAATAGTAAATGATCTTAAATTATTCCAATATCAATGTACCTGTGGATACGTATATTTCCTTCAACAATTAAGATCTACCTGTTTGCACATCTTGTGTGGCTATTTGTTCATGTCTTTCCATGACCTCACCATAGAAAGTCCATCCAATTTGCTGAGGGCTTTTCTCATCTTTTTTAGATATCACACAGATAACCAAGGAGTATAGGATAGATTATTCTTCCTTCTGGTCACGTGACTGGTCTAATTTTGAAATCAGTTAAATGTGTCTTACAGCCATAAGACAAGCACAGGTAGAGTACTCAAATTTTTTTTTTTTAAAGTATATATTTCAGAATGAAATTTGGAGTCATTGAAAGAACCCTGCAGTTTTCCAATGGATATCTCTTCTTTTTCACCAATCAAATTCTGGGCCCAGAAGAACTGAAATTCCGCTGTTTTCTACCCAATGCCAATGGTTTTCTAGCCAGTATTTTTCATCCACTTGATTTTTCTGGTGTGAAAAGTTAGGCTAAATGCTTTAACTTGATTATGGAGATCATTTGGCAGGCAGCATCTGAAATGTTTCCAGTCTTGAAACGTTTGGCACAAAGTAGGACTTCAATGAGTGGCTGAAAAATTCATTAAGGTGAACATAAAAGCTGAGTCAGATATACTGGGACACATCAACAAATGAACAGAGAGGATATTTGAACTCCTATGTTATTGACATATTTTTGGCAGATGCAAAAATGAAAAAGCAGGTCTACAGAATGGTGTTTACTGAAGTTTTTGATGTATTTTGGAGGTATTAATACAATGTGTAGGTTTTTGTCATTATTTGGTAGGTACATTTTCCTCCCTATAAAATACTGTTAAATGACCCCTCAATGCTTTCAAGATTGTGTACTCTCAAAAAATAGATTTCCTTAGGGTATACTTGATTTGTTCAAACTGTTCTCCCCTTCTTTTTCAGTATTTTTTAAGTACCAACATACTTGGTACTTAAGTATCAGGGTCTAAATATGATAAATTATTTAAAAAGAATATAGATTATTACAAAAATGCTGGCAAATATTGCTCTACTTTTTTTATTTATTTGTTGTTTTGCCAGTTTCATCTATTAAACATTTCTGGAGTGATATGGTTCAGTTAGGACTCATTCTGCTTTTTGTCAACTTGTGTTCTTTCCACTGCTTTTATTACACTAACCTATACCCCATACCCCTACCCCCATTTTACAAATGGGGTTCTATTTTAAACTCTCATGTAATTTCCTTGAAGACAGGAAACATCTCATTTTTGCATTCGTATACCCAGTGCTGACACACAATAGTTGCTCAATGAAAATTTGCTAGTTATTGGCATCATCCTTGGCTTTTGTATTTCTGCTTGGCAAGGAAATCAAGTATTTAGTGGCTAAAATGATCCCTGGGCTACTTTTATCTCCTTGTTGTGGCTACAATTTTACATCTGTTAAAATTTTGATGGAAATAGTGATAATTAAGGTCTATATTTCTTTTATTTCTCCATTTTTAGTACTGATGGGTTCATTTGAATAAGCCAGAAAAAAAGCTGCTGTGATAGCTCACAATGTCTTCTCTTCTTAAGCATTTCTTTATATTTTATTTTGATTTTTAACTTATTTTTAACTGGTAGACAGTTTGATTGCACAAATATAACTGTTGCTGATATGACTCCCACATCTGTAACCAATTGTTTTCTACCTTTTACAATATACTTACTCATTTAATTTTTTTTGGTGGTACTGGTCAATACTTGCTATAAACAAGATGTTTTGATTTTTTTTTCCTAGAAGAAAGAATTCATGTTAAACAGGCAAGAAGTTTCTGGGTACACTAGAGATTTTTGGCCCTTTTCATTTCTTAAGTCTGAGGCCAATGTTATACAACTCCTGAAAGGAGTAGAATTGAGAAACGTATATATTCTGCTTCATTTCTAGAAGTTTAATGGCATATAATCTTTAATATTAAGGTCACATATCCATTTATAATAGGTGTTAGTCTAAGTCTAACTTCTTCCAGACTACTTCCCAATTTTCCCAGCAGTTTTTGTGAAAGAGTAGGTTTTTTCCTAAATAATTTATGTTTTCTGGTTTATTAGACACCAGGTTATGGAGTTCCACTGTTTGATTATCCCTTTTCCAGTGTGTTCTGCTGATGTATTTTTCTATTTTTAACCAATACACAACAGTTTTGAGGAGTGCTGCTTTGTATTATAGTTTGAATTCTGGAAGTGCTATTCTTTATTTATCCCTACCTATTTTCATTATTTCCTTTCATACTCATACTTCATATGATTTTCCAAACAAATTTTACTGAATTCTGTAAAGTATCTCTTTAATTGTTTCTTCTCTGTATCATTAATACTATAAATTAACTTTGGTAGGATTGTTATTTTAATATATTTGCATGACCTGGCCATGAGCACAGAGAATGTAAATTTAAAGAAAAAAAGGCAAATGATTATTTCATGCAATTATTTCAAATTTTAAATAAACATTATACAAAATTTCCAACACTGATAATACTGGGAACAATTTTTAAAACAGACCAGAGATTTTTTCAAATAAGAACAGCTATTCAAAAGTAAAAAGAGTTTTGTGGGGAGGTAGATTTCCATCATTGATAGTCTTTTTTTCTTTAATTTCTGAACTTAAATACCAAATAAAACAGGCATTTCCACAGATACAGGGAAAAAGAAAATAGAACTACATGTAAAATTACAAATCCATCTGATGTACAGCTTGCTTTTCTCATATAAGGAATATGTGATATAATGTAAAAGTGTCATATGTAATAAAAGATGTAACATGACATCCTGTGCTATGATATAATAATTTCAACATGACATTTCAAAACTAGAGGTCCAAAACTCAAGCTAAAGGACTATGCATTGGGAATCCTTTGGCACAGATTCATGCTTAGAATGAATGATATAATCAATGACATCCTTTCCAAACATGGATTGCATGATTCAAAATTTAGGAATTTTCAGGTTAAATATATATTAGACAGTATCACCTATGACAAGAAAGTGCAACCTATCTGTTACAAACTGTATTTGTCAAGAGGACAGCAGGTCAGAGCTGAAGATCTAAAGTTAAAGACTCTCATGATTTGGAAGAAATGTCTTAGGTCTAGGATTAGAGATAGATCTAAAAAGACATCATTGGTCCTCTGAAGTTGTGACTGTCCATTTCATGATCTTAGTTCTAAAGTCTTTCAATATTGCTTGTTTTTAAAATGCTATTACATATACATATATGTTACTATATTAATATATACTACACTAAACTATCCTTCTGATTCTGTTTACTTTCTTTTGCATCACTTCATATAAGTCTTTCCAGGTTTCTATGAACAATCCCTTTCATCACTTAGAACAGCATAGGAATACTCTATCACATTCATATACCATAATATCAACCAATTGAAGGGCACTCCCTTGGTTTCCAGTTCTTTGCCACAACAAAAAGAGATGCTAAAATATATATGGGTGCGTCAAAGGAGATACAGAACTTAGTAATTTTTGGAGCATAGGTCCAAGTTCATTTCCAGAATGGCAGAATAAAATCAGAACGAAGACTTCAACAGTTTTCTGAAATCTGTTTGGTTTTGAAGATCATGTTTATGCAAAGTCAAGAGACTCTACTGACACTAGATACTAAAGCCTGATCATGGGACTTTTTTTCAACATATGACTGCCCCACCCTTGGATCAACCAGATAATTCCAATCAACTGGTATCACCCACAGTCCAAATGGAAAAAAAAAGATTCCCTCCCCTATTATCCTAATCCCCAATTCAAGTCATCATCTGTTAAGATAAAAATCTCACTTTCCTGTTACCAGTCTCTGCAATTTCAATCCTATCTAACTTAAACCTATTTTTCCCCAAATCTCCAATGCTTCCCTCAGGCCTACCAGTCCATTATCCCTTCTTTAATTTATCATTGACCTATATATAGATCGATGTATTTAGACAGATAGACAGACACACATACATCCTCGTTACCTAGTACAGTCTGTGAAATAACAGGAACCAATTAAATGCTTACTGACTTGACATAAAATTCTAAACCTGTTTTCCTCTAAATGAATTCTGCTATTACTGTTTTGTCCTATGAAGCATGCTTCCAGTAAAAAAAAAATGAATCAATTAAAAACATTTATTAAATGCTTATTATGTGCAAATTACTGTGCTAAGTGCTAAGGATACAAAAAGAAAAGAAAAAACAGTCTCTACTCAAAAGAAGTTCTTATTCTAATGGGGGAGACAAGATACACAGGATGTTTCAGATGCAAGTCAGACAGAAAGATCCGTGTGGTTCTTAGGGTGCAGCAGTAAAGCAGATCTAGGGGCTAGGATACAAACAGGACCTGTAGTCTAAAGAGCACTAGCATTCTCTAGGCTTTTGGAATTACCTGCCCATCAGTGGCAGTTGGTCAGTAGTTGATACTGATGGTGGTAAGGAAGAGGGACTCCTCCATAAAAATTTCTTGCCTTGAAGATGACTGCAGGAGACCAGACTAGAAGCAAGGTTAGTAGGTCTGATGGGAAAGAACACATATCTGCAAAGCTCTTAGGTAAACGGCCTAGGGCTATCTCCATGGATTTCTACAGGAAGATGGTGGCTAAAGTGATAGCAATGGTCAGCTGGCACATATGGCCTTCTTCTTTCTGAGAATGCCTTGCTGCTTCAACTTACCTAGCCTGCCTATGCCTATGAATGGCAGTTGGTCAGAATGGTTGACTCCTTCTTCATAGGAATTGCTTCCCTGGATGACAGATACAGAGCCTAGGTTGCAGGTAGGACTAGTAGTTTGGGGGCATTGCTATTCTTGAGGCTCCTGATTTCATGTCTCAATTTCAACATTGGGAGCTGGGGAATATTTGTCCATAGGAATCGCTCCCTTCAATGATGGCTGTTGAGCCCTAGGTGGAAGTAGGGAGATGATGGATGGAGGTCAGTAATATTGTAAGGGCTCTAAGGTTCAAAGTCCTGAGCTATCTACATTGGGCACTAAAGGGAAGTGATAGTCAAAGTAATGTAAGTAACTTGACTCATCTGACACATGGAGCCCTACTCATTCATTCCTTCAGCTTGTTTTCTGCTTCAATTAGGATGCCTTGCCTCTCCTCTGATTAGGGTAGCAACAAGTCTATAAATTAATTTTAGGTAATATTATCATTTTTTATTATATTAGCATGGTCCAATCTTGAGCAGTGAGAGTTTCTATAATTATTAAGTATGTCTTTATTTCTATTAATAGTATTTAGTGACTGTATTCATCCAAATCTTACATGTGTCTTGGTAAGTTAACTTCTTCACATGTTATACATTTCGGAGTTATTTTGAATGGGATTTTTTTTAAACCATTTCTTCCTGGGTTGTTAGTATTACAGACAAAAACTAATAACATTTTTTATCCTGATATTTTTGCTAAATTTATTAATTACCTTCACTCATTTTCTAACGTTCTGTAAGGACACCATCAAATTACTTGAAAACAGGCAATTTCATTTAATCTTTGTTTATGTTTACATCTTCAATCCTATTCTTTTGTCTTACTGCTGTAATTATATGTGTGTGTGTACACACATATATACACACACACACACACACACAATTCGAAAACTAAGTAGAATGGGAAGAAGGAAAACTCTTGCTTTGTATTTGTTTCTTCAGGGAAAATTTCCATTGGTTTCAGATATATGATTTTGATCATATTTTAAAAAGGCCCCTTATATGTTAATTTCTTTTTCTATTCCTAATTCCTTTCTTCCCTAGCATATGATCAATTTATACAAAGCTACTGAGGGATGTTAAGAAATATGTATTTAATTGAGAAATTGGTCAAATTAAGTTTATCCAACAACTCATTCAGCTTTATATTTTTCTTAACATGCCTGTGTTTCCACCTGGTTTCGAACCGGGGACCTTTCATGTATTTGGCAAACGTGATAACCACTACGCTACGGAAACTAGGTGGGGCAGCTAGGTGGTGCAGTGGATAGAGCACCAGTGCAGGAGTCAGGAGGACCTCAGTTCAAATCTCACCTCAGACACTTGACACTCACTAGCTGTGTGACCTTGGACAAGTCACTTAACCCCAATTGCCTCATCCTGGGTCATCTTCAGTTATCCTGATGAATATGATCACTGGATTCAGATGGCTCTGGAGGAGAAGTGAGGCTGGTGAGCTGCACAGCCCTCCCTCACTCAAAACAAAGTCAAGTGCAAGTCATGTCATCATTTCTCTGATGACATGGTCTTCTTCGGCAACGAAAGACAAACACACAGCTACATGCATTTCTTACTATGCATATCATTATTAGATTTATCCAGCTCTGAGAAGGGACTATAACTATCTCTTATTATTACTGTATTATCACCAATATTTCTTGCCAATGGATTCACCTTTTTTTTTTTTTGAAAGAACTACTAAGACACTTGGTATAGAAATATTTAATACTATTATCTACCGTGCCTTTAACATAAAGTAGCTTCCCTATTTGTTGTTCAGGAAGTTATCGATATTTATTCTTGCCTTATCCAAGATCATGTATCCAACTACTGTTTTTTAGAGTTGCCTGAGGCAGTCAGCTGATCCAGAGGAAGGATGGAATTTTTAAAAAGCTGGAATTGAAAAGAAAACAACTATGTAAAGAATACATACACACACACACACACACACACACACACACACACACACGCACACACACACACACACGCACGCACACACAGTCTCATCCTGCTCATTTTAACCAAAAGCTCTTTCCTCTTCTACAGTTACCATGCTCCAAAATATTAATAGGCTCACCATTAAGACAGTCTGAAAGAAATAGTTCCAATTTTATTATGAAATACCGTTCTTGTGACAACATTTTAATTAATATTATGTTCAAGACATTTAATAGTGGAAGCAAGTTAGGTCCAAGAATACATCTCATCTATTAACCTGGACTCTGTATCCTATCCAAACAATACTAAAGCAAGCGAATAGATATCATGAGAATTGCAGGAAAAATGGCAAGATTAAGAAAACTTAACACTGAGACTGATGTTTCCGAAACTAATTTACACTATTTAAAAAACAGTATTGAGGACATTGTGTTACCATCTGCTCAAATTTAAAGAGTAATAGACTAGATGGATCATTTGTGAAAGAGACAACTGTTTCCAAAGGGATTTCTAACACTATTTCCCAATGTTCCCAAAGGCCTATTGGCACAGTGGGCAGGATGCAGATGTGAAAGTCCTAAGCTGAATTACCTCCACTAAATAATATTTTAGTACTTCCATCAAAACTTGCTTCCCTGCTCTCCCAACGACAGTGAATTCCCATTAGACCTGATGTTGTCAGTGCACCAGCTACTTTTGATGCAATGTGTACTTAATATTATTGACTCTGCAGGCATGCACATAGTCATACACACAAATCACACAGGAAGCCAAGCTAAGCAATCACACTCTGAATGCCCAGCAGTCCAACAAGACGCAAGCAGGGGAAAAGACATTTTAGTTGATTTGTAGGTTATAATTTGTGGCAAAACACAGAAATTATTTGCAGAATGGTATATGACAATATCAGCACAGGAGCGACAATTATTTCTCAGAAATTAACTAATAATAAGAATTTGCACATTTTCAACCTATTTCCCCATACTTCCAGAATTACATTAATAACTCACATGTACTAAGAGTTCCCAAGCAATTTAAATTACATATGATCTACCCTACTCAGTCTCCCCTAAAAGCTTATTTTGCAAAATAAGCTTGCTAGTTTTCTTGCACATACACTAATACTAGCACATTCAAAGTCTTTCATGTAGAAAGAATTTCAGATTCATTTGACTGCAGAATAATATGTCTTTTTGTGATACACACTGCTCTGCATAATCACAGAGGGCAGAACTACTGCAGAAAAAACAGAAATAGCAGAGAGGTCATTTTAGGCTCAAAGTAAGGAAAACCTTGCTAAGAATTAGAACTATCCCAAAGGGGTTTGGGCTGCCTATGGAAGTAGTAGGTTCACTTTCACCTGATGTGAAAAGCTGATTTAGTACACAGATCTGGTAGCTTAGCCAAGGCATTACTTGTTATCAGTTAAAACTGAAATGGAGGGAGCATTTCAAACAAAATCAAATGAGGGTGGTAAAAAGTTGGGAAAACAAGTGACAAAGCTAGGAGACTGATCAAGGTTTGCAAAACAGGAATATAAATGACAGAATACAAAGTATTCAGGGAGGGCTGAGCAGCTGAGTGGGAGCTTGCAGATTATCTTTAAAGGGTTAAAATAAGCATGCATAACTGATTATAAGAAGTTGCACAAATACTTTCATTATTTCTTTGTCTCATTGTTTCTTTGCCTAAAAATAATAAGGTTCTCTCAAGGAAAAGTCCTTCAGGCCTTACTGTCCTTCTGGATAGCAATAACTAAATAACCCATAGGCATTTGCAAAAATATAAGACTTCTAAAAGTACAACAAAGACACGGCTAAGACAAGAGTCTTATTTCACAAACTTGATGTCTTCAAGCAAAAACCAGGTAACTCCTTGTTAGGTATATGACAGAGGGGGTTCTTATCCAGAAAAGAGTTGCAATAAAATGGACTCTGCATCTATGATTCAGGGACAGTTTTCTCACTATCTGGATAGAGGGAAGGTGGAAAAAAATGAGAGATGAAGGTAAACTACTAAGTAAAAAAAGCAGCAAATGAAGCTATAAATGAAAAGGGATTTTAAGCAAATTTTTTTTATTTTACAGTATAAAATGCACTCATTTCTGAGTAATGTAAAAGAAGTGTTCCATTCTAGTTTTGTTAAGAAAAACCAACTCCTTAAAAAATCTATGGTCTGGTGAATCGATATTTATTCAACGATTAGGAAAAATCATATTTATTAGTATTAACCCAAGTAACTAGTTTTATGATGGACAGAATAAATATTAAGTACTAACCATGTGTCAGGCAGCATGTTAAATGCTTCATAAATACTATCTCATTTGATGAAGAACAGTGTACATACTATAAATAACTGGTTATGAACAAATATATGCATTCCTTTGCAAAAGAGTGAACATTCCTGATAAGTGGTATGTAACTCACATTCCCAGAAACAGCATTGTCCTTTCACAACACCTTTTGTTAAAAATATTTATTAAATGTCTACTAAAGATATAAGACCACCATGGATACAAAAATGAAGAAATAATGGAGTGCCTGTCTCCAAAAAGTCTGAATGCTGTGCTATGAGGAAGGCAATGAAATGTGCAAAAGTAAATACAGCACAAGTTAAATGGAGAAGGGGGGATAAAATTTATATTTTCTATTATACTTAATGGGGGAAAATTATAAGGTTTTTAGCAGGGGACAGGCATGTTCAGACATGCACATTACAGAAAATTAATTTGGCAGGAGCATGAAGGATTACTGAAGAAGAGAATGATGGAGGCAAGGAGATCAATGAGGCAGTAAAATAAACCTCAGGGACTAGCATTTGTTGTTCAGTCATTCAGTTGGATCTGACTCTTGGTGACCCTGTGAGCCACAGTATACCAGGCGCTTCTGTCCTCTACTATCTTGCAAAGTCTGTCCAAGTTCATGTTCTGTGCTTCCATGACATGATCCATTCACCTCACCCTCTGCTGTCCTCTTCTCATTTTGCCTTCAACTTTCCCAACATCAAAGTCTTTTCCAATACTGTCATTGCATTATGTGACCCAAGGATTTAAGTTTCAGCTTCAAGTATCTGTCCTTCCGATGAATTCAGTGAATTTCTTTAAATATTGACTGATTTGATCTCCTTCTTATCCAAGAATAAGTCTTCTCCAGCACTAGAATTTGAAATCATCAATTTTGTGGCACTCCTTATAGTCCAAATCACAACCATACATTAAGATTGGATTTACAATACAGAGCTTTCTTGGCAAGGTGATGTCTCTGCTTGTTAGTCTGCTACCCAGATTTGTCATAGCTTTCCTTCCAAGGAGCAAATGTCTTTTAATTCCATGGCTTTAGTTGCTGTCAAAGTGATCTTTGAACCCAAGAACATAAAATCTGACACTATTTCCATTTCTTCTCCCTCTGTTTGCCAGGAAGTGATGGGGCTAGTTATGATCTTGGTTTGTAGTTTTTTTTTTTAATGTTACTCTCACTCTGGGTATATATCACAAAGAAGTCAAAATTAGAAATGAAGGTTCTATGTATAATGAGATATTTTAACAGCACTCTCTAGGGTAGCAAAGAACTAAAAACAAGGCAGGTATCCATTAACTGTTGAACTGTTAAAGAAAAGAAACCTATGTAAATATAACAATGTTACGTACTAAGAAATGAAAAATAAGTATTCATGGAAACATGAGAAGAATGTTATGAACTGATGCACAGCAAAATAAGCAGAAACAAGAGGATGCATACAATGAATGTAACAATGCAAAGTAAAAGACAAAAACTCTAAGGATGAAAACCAATCAAAACCATGGAAAACATTCTCAATAAATAATAACAAAGGAGAGAGATGATGGAAAGAGGGATCAGTGATAGCAAGTACTGTGTGGGGGGGTGTGGAATGCTTCTGCTTAGTTTTTTATCTTCCAAGCTTAAAGCTCAGTCTAGAGGGCCTGGTGATTATTGATCGAGGCTGGAAGACTGTGACATAAAAGGGCACCAGTAAAAGATTTTAAAAACAAAAAATAAAATTAATTTTCAAAAGCGATTGCTCCTGTCTCCTAGTCAACACATAAAGAAAAATCACTTCTTGGTGAATCAGAGAGGATTTGAATAGATACGTATGACTAAAAATTGTTCAGTCCAGCTAGATAAAATGATACCAAGCCTCCTCATCATTTTGTACTTCTGTTCTAGGACATTCTTGCATTTGTCATCCATCAGTCACCGGGCAAAATAAACACAAGGGGAAAACTTTCCATTATGACAAAAACACATTAATACTTTGTCATTAGCATTTAAGCACCTTCAAATCCTTCTACTTAATTATTGGGAGGGAAACAAACCTCCTACCTTCTATCCAATTCAAAATAATACCTATCATTTTCATTAATAGACAATAGAAATGCATATCACATGCTGCAATAGACATCAATCTATTTTACAAATACCCTAGTAAATTAAGTGTCACTGAATTGTAATATTCTATTGTACACAATATATACATAACAAATTCAGCATTGTGTTATATTGCTCAGAGAAGTGGGAAACGGCTAGAGGAAAAAATACATTTTGAATTGTGATGTTATATTGAAATACAGTGAGAAAGGCAGAAGAAGAGAGTATTTTAATGACTCAGTTCAGGGTTATTGAAACCATAGATTTCAGAAGAGTGAGATTGACTGAGCCCAATATTAAGTTGTCAGGGCCTACATCTTCTACCAACAACTTCATCACTAAACAATGGATTTATTGATACATTCATTGTCATCTTTGTACAAATAACTAAACAGCATCTCTTTTAAGTGAAAATGTCGTTATGTTCAAGGAAGGCACATCATTCTTTGATCACTACTTTCCCATCGATGCCTTACTTGATGAGTGAGTACATCAGAAGAGAGGATAACTCATACACAAAACATGAAAGCAAATTTATTAGTCAAGTCACTACAAGATTTAGGAAGAGCTCCTTCATCCTGACATAAATCAGTAAAGCTGTTTTTTAATTTTACTACCCTTAAAAATGACCACCACCACCTGCTTCTCCTCCTGTTCATTTTGGGGAGAAAAAAGAATCTGAGATCATTTAAAAGCTCTAAGCAAACTCACTGCCTAAAACATAGTATCTACTTGCAGCTCAGATCCTGGTTGCTTATGATAAAGATAAAAGTTTCTGATCATTCATCATTAAAATGTTTATCCCAATATTACTGTGCTCTAAAATCTTATCCTTAAAAATACTCATGTCTCAGAAATTCTAATTCTGATCTCTACATTCCAAAATCAAGCCCCATTACTCCTCCTATTCTTAAGCTGTATTTATTGATTTTTAAATGCTGACTCCACAGAGAAGTGCATATTTCATTTAATTATAATTACATAAAATGCAATATACTGCTCATCTTAGGCTAATAACATTCAGTAAGGTGTACCTTCTTTCAATGGAAAAAGGCTTATTATGAAAAATATCCTCTTGTAGGACACTGTTTAATTGTTCTAGAGAGCAGTTATAGTATGCAATTTTGTCATATTGACTTTGAATACATACCTATAGGAAAACATTTTTATCTTATAGATGAGAGTGTCAGGAAGTACCAAACAAGGCAGAATCAACTAGTAGTGATGTCAGATGAAAATTCTGCCACTTGGGGGAAATAAGCAAAAATTTCAGTAGGAACTGATTCTCCTAATTATTATCAGAATGTGAATTGGGAAAACAGTGAAATAAGGAAAGATGAAATAAATAAAGAAATTCAACAAGACAGAGGTTTCACAGCTAAAACACTAAATGCTGAGAAATCATTAGGCTACATCATACATATAAAGTCCAATTTCAAATCCTATTTTGCTTCTTTATCCCACTGTAACATCCAGCTATCAGGAGATTTGTGCAAGGGATAGTGCCAATCCTATAGAAATGCCATTGTGAAAGTAGTAACAATGAAGCAGGCTTTAAGAGCAGCAGATAAGGTTGAGGGAAACACAATGAATGAACAAGGTAGTGTGAGTATATTTCTATGGCTACAAATGCATATATAAGTGCATCTATCTATCTATCTATCTATCTATCTATCTATCTATCTATCTATCTATCTATCTATCTATGCCAGTAGAAAGTGGTGGAAGGTCTAGAGGAGGAATGTAAAATAAATTGTGGGGCTAAGAGATTGGCTTATCCTTAAGTAGTGATGGGTAAAAGGAGAAATCTCTGGAATACATCAGGCCAGAATCCCTCAGTAGTTTCTTTTCTATGACCTTTCAAATGTCTGCAAGAGTAGTTCAGCAATAACTCTGCTAATTATTCAGGACCCAAGGATGTGTGGTACATCTGGGCCAGGTGATTTAAACTCAACAAATATGGTTAGGTTCCTTCTTGCTATCTCTTTACTTAACTTAGACATCAACTTCCTATTGATTATATATATTTTTCAAAATAATGGTCAACCAGTTAGTCAACAAGCATATACAAAGTGCTTTCTACATGATGGGTATTGTCCTCCATTCTCCTTTGTAGAGAAAAAATGAATATAAGAATTGAGCAGCTTTGCCTTTACTCTGTTGTCAGTTACCACTGCCCCAAGGAAAGTTCCTATCCTTTCTATTACATGTCCCTTTTCTCTCAAAATAGCTTTTTAAAAATGTCCCAAGCTCATTTTGTTGATTCTAGGAAAATGAACACATTGAGGGTTGATTGAGGTAGATGTGTAAGCAGCCCAATAGTTTTCAAAAGTAATTTGGGATTATACCCCAAAAGTCACTAAACTGTATACATCCTCTGAATGAAATATAAGAGATCCAAGACATATAGAAAGGATCCATATGTACAAAATATATTTATAGCAGCACTTTTTTTATTACAAAGAACTGGAAACAAAACTGATGTCCATCAATTGAGGATAAGATGAAGAAATTATGTCATATGAATATAAATGAATATTACTGGGATGTAAGAAATGACAAAAGGGATTCAGAGAATTCTAGTATGAACTGATACCAAATGAGCTTTGCAGAACCAACAGAAAATTTTTAACTAGCTACACCGTTTAAAGAGACAATTTGATTGATGCAATGACCAATCATTTCACCAGAACATTAAGGATGAATTATGCTTCCTGCCTCTTACTGGAATAATTAATGGACTTTCAGTATAGAATAATACATACATTTCAAGATTATCTACTTAAAAAAGGTTTTGTGAGCATTAAAAAAAATGTTTATTTGTTAAAATAAAATGTTTACTTGGGGAGGGGCACTCCATGGACCAGAAGTGGGAAAGAATGATTGATATGCCCGAAAAAACTGAAACAAAGAAAGACCAGAAATGAAATATTTTTTAAATGTCCAGCAGACAGAAGAATGAAGTTCAACAAGGGTCAGACAAAAAAGGCAAGTGGCAGTATTTCCATGTAAAATTTCATGTATACTAAAAAAAAACCCTGACTAAAGTATGGTCATTGCTTTATTCAGATTCAGATGCTCTGAAACTTCTATTATGTCCACTTATCTCCACTGATGCATCTACAACCCTAATTAAGGAATTTATCACACCTCTTGCCTATACTATTGCAATAACCCTCTATCTGCTCTCCGTTTCTCAAAATTTTCCCCTCCCTATTTTCCCTCTCCTCAGCTGCCAAAAGGATTTTCCTAAAGAACAACTATGATCAAAAGACCTCTTCCCCAACCAATGAACTCTAATGGTTTCTGATGAACTACAGGATCAAATATAAAGTCCTCTGACATTGAAAGCTCTTTGTAAATTGTCTCCTTACTACTTTTCCAGTCCTCTTACATTTTAATTTCACTTTCTTTAACCTCACATTCAATGTTCTATCTCAAGTTTTCTTCATGAACTGTCTCCCATACCTGGAATGCCCTCCCTCTTACCTTTACCTCTTATATTCCTTCAAGACATAGCTCAAATCCCACCTTCAACAAAAGGCCTTAGCTAATGCCAGCTGCCATGATTTCCTTCTGCTCTCAGATAATCTTCCACTACCTCTGTGTGTATATATAAAATCTTACATGCCAAAGCATTTACATGTATCTCCCCCCATTAGAATGTACACTCCTTGGGAACAGACTATTATTGTATTCCCAGAACTCAGCACGTGCCAAATATTAAACACTTAGCAAATGCTGCATGACAGGATGACTGACTCATATATGCCATCCTCTTTTTGTATACTTCTTTGTATATGGAAATGATCATGTTTGCTGATGATTATCAAACTCATATTACTAAAAAAACACTAAGAGAACAACTTAAGTTCTTCCTTTCTTATTCAGTTCCTCAAGAAAGCAATTACATATGTCCTGGACAAAAAATTAAAAACTCCACACAGACAGAAGACTAATTATTAAAAAGTAGCACATTGGTTAAAGAAAAAAAAGGCTAAATTCAAAGCAAGAAATAGGCAACTCTGTTACTGACTTATGGAATCTTAAGGAAGGCATGTGATCTTTGTGAACATTATAGGACAAAATGTTGGTAAAATGTTCTGAAATTCTAAGAAAGATGCTAAAAAGTAACAACAAAATAATTATTAACAAAAAATGAATACAATATTACTCTAACTGAAGCATATGGTTAAATATACATATGTATATATATGTATGTATGTATGTATGAATATGCAAAAACATAAGTTTCAAAACAAACCCTTTGGTACTTACTAGTGATTCAGCCCTCTTATAATGATCCAAAATTATGAGACTAAAAATATTCTTTCTTTTAAAAAATACAACCGCATATGTAACTGATCTCTGAAAAAACAGGTTTCCTTAATTTCTAGGAGTAAATCTCTTATTCTTAGAAAACATAAGCAGCAATATCTAATCTAAATTATGTAATTAGGAGATAATATTTTCATTTTGTGGCTTTAATTAATAAGATGCTATCCAAGCAACACTCCTTACAGCTAGATAATTGACCAATGCTAAGGAGCACAGTATGGTGAAAACATTTGGGTCAACAAGTCCATTAACCTAAAACTCATGTCTCACCAATTAGAAACACTTACCATCTAAGTGCAATTTTGATAGGTGTTGTAAGGCATGATGTGAAAAGGTCAGCTGGAAGATCAGGAATCATAGGTAGTAGTTCATTAGCTTCACATGCTGCTAGCTGAATGCAGTTTTTCATTGATGGGGGCAAAGGCATCTGGGCAAGTGGATGACTTGGGTTAATTGCAGCTACCTACAGGGGAGAATGTTAAAGAAAAAAAGTGACTCATTTGGAAAATAACTTGGAAAATATATCTGAGCATAAAGGAACAAATCAGCTACCATTGGTAGTTTGGGATTTTTCTCTGGAGTTTTTTATGCATTGATTCTGGAGTTCAGAATTTATTACAAGGGAACAAATAATTGCGAATAAGAATAAGAATATACCACCCCTACAATCTTTTTTCGTTAGCAAAGCTGGAGTAAATTTAGAATCCAAGTCAACTATGCCAAATCTCATTTTTGAAATGCAAACAGTATGATCAGCCTTTTAAATATGAAAAACAAGAAGTAATTTACTATTGTGTATTAGAGAAAAATATGGTTTGTTTCCTTTTTCAAAAGTTAGATAGGAGAATCAGAAGCAAAACTATTTTCTTCTTTATAACCTAAAAGACATAAGAGACATATAACCTAAGGGACATACACAGGGCAACTAACTCCTTTTGCAGTTTCTTCAAAGAACAATAACTCAGAAATATATTTGGTTCTGATACTCCAATAGTAAAGCTGAATGCTCTTATCAAGTATTCAAATTGGGGATTTGGAAGAAATTAGGTGATTTGGAAGAAAGAAAAATTTACAATTTCATAGAAAATATTATAAAATCTTGCCCAAATAAATTAATTCTGGTTTCATAATAGAGTAATATATTGGCTTTGTTATGGGAAAAAAATTAACTTACCAGTTAAGTGGAAGTAATAATGACTGTTCTTTAATTATTTCAATAGGAAGTATGTTTGAAAGCACAGTAAGTAGTTAGGAAGGAAAGCACTATGTAAATCCAAAATAATATTTTAATTTTCTCATGATTACATGATGAAATGAAGGTGTGAAATAAAACAGTTCTCTATAACTAATTAAGGTGCTTCAAATGCAATGCTCTAAAAAGCCAAAGCTCAATTAGTTGATAAAATCATACATATATACAATATGCCTATGGTTTATCAATAGCAGAGTTAATCTCTACCTCTCTCTCTCTCAACTATTACCATTCCCATGCTGCCAAAATGGATATGCTCAAAAAAAGGCAAACAAATTCTAATATTTGCTAAACAAAATATAATTAAGAGAATAAATCTGCTTTGAAATCATACAATGAATTTGTGCCATATTGTCACGCCATTACCATGAGTACAATCAAGTGTTTACTGCAACACAGAAATTTCATTTATAGTACTATATCAATAATACATGAAAGAATACTAAAATTAAACAAATTTACTGGGTGGAGTGATTTCTGGTCCTTTGTCATCCTCTGAATTACTAGACTACTCCAGCAAGAGTCCTACCCTCCTACCTGCTATTTATAGAAAGTTCTTCTCCTGCTCCCAGGTGAAAGCTAGAATATGAAGGTATAAGCCACATATCTAAACATATATCTACTGCCACATTTTTCATAGCAGCTAGAGAGAACAAACTAAAAACCTACAACTTTTCTTACTGACATTCAAAGAGCAAGCATTATTTACACAAAATGAAAATACACTCATTTCTCCTACAGCTAGACAATAAAAAAACAATTTCTAAAGTGACCAATTTGTTATTTAAAAAAAACTCTTGAGATCTGTGCTCCACTCTTTCCACTCCCCAAACCCTATACAGCCACTAAGGATATGTAATTACCTGAATAACTGAAAAGATGTCATTATAATACTAATGGGTAGTCCTACAAGAAGTACTTGGAATATCATGTTACCTTGGCAAATACGGAATTATTTTATGATGTGTCCTTATTTTCTATCTATCCATATCAGTGTGCTCACATTACAGAACCCCATCACAAACAAGCAGGACATTTTTGAGAGTTATATGCTAAATAAGAGCTGCAAACTATTAACATTGATATAAAAGAATATTCCAAATCACTGATACAAGAAATGAAAAATAAAAACAACTCTGGGTTTTCACCTCACACATATTGGAGGGGACAAGGAAAAACTTGCCACCACTGAATTTACTTGTAGTGGAATTATAAACTTCAATCATTCTATTAAGCAAACAAAATTACTACAATTGTCTATAGCATTTGGAACAGCAATCCCATTGCTAGATACAACATACCCTAAGGAGATAAAAGACAAAAAGAAAGGTTCCATACACACAAAAATGTTTATAGTAGCACATCTTGTGTTAGCAGATAGCTAGATAAAAGAGGAGATATCCATTGACTGGGAAATGGCTAAACAAACTGTGGAACATGAATACAATGGAATAATTACTGTGCTATAAGAAAAGATGAATGTAATAGCTTCGGAGAAACAAAGAAAGTCTTGCTTAAGGTGAGGCAAAATGAAGTACAGCCAGGAAAACAATATAAAAATAACTAACTATAAATTAAAAGAACTTAATATATAACTTAAAATGAATGCTGTGAAATTATTAAAAACAAGTCTGGCCCCAAAGAAATTATAAAAGAAGAAACTTCCCCTTGTTCCTTTGCAGAAAACTGAGGGAGTGAGATGGTCCACAGGGTGTAACACTGCATGTAATATTTTTTCCTATTGATTGAACATTTCTTATTTTTCAAAATATTCTTTGTTATAAAAGATGACTCTTGAAGACAGAGAAAAATCTAGGTGATATAAAAACAAAAATTATTAATGTAAATCTATTTTAATGGGTATAAAAATTTTTGTTAATGATTTCAAGCTTCAAAAAAACTTAAACTCGCGTGTAAATTTCTTCAAACCCTTTTTTAAGTACCAAGAGCTTAAAAGTCTTAATGCATTTATCGTAGTAACCTCTCTGTGTGTGTCTCTGTCTCTGTCTCTTTTCCCTCCCCCACCACAATTGTGTTCTCATACCTTAGGTAGATTATTGCCATTGAATATATGGGTATACATAGGGTTAAGTGACTTACCTAAGGTAAAAAAATTACTTGGAAAGATAAATTAGAACCTAGGTCTCCTGTCTCTTGGTATGCTTTACATAATATTCTGCTTCTTGAATAGGGATACTATCAGCCCAAAACATGTGCCATAAGTTTTAAGAAATAATGACTAAATACTACTACTATTTAAAAAAGATAAATGCATATAAGGAATGAATTGTGCATATTCAGAAGTGTATAAATATATCATATTACTGTGTCATATAATAGTGTTTTTAATACTCAACTTTCCAAATAAAGGGCACTAAGCATGTTTCATTAAAAATCCATTTCCCTACAAGGACAACAAATCCTAGAGCACAATGGAATACTTAGAAATAAATAAAGACTTAAACTTTGTTATGAACACTGTAACTTTTAATACATTTGCTTTCAAAAAACAGAAAGGGAATATTTTAGAAAACTAAGGCTCTTCTCCAGCTATACAAATTAAAAGAGCATCAGCAAATACAAATTGTACCACTCAGGAAATTATTTCTTAGGTCTACTGTGACAACTCTGCTAAGAAATATGATTGGTTTGGGCACAATTTGAGTCTAAAGCTCATCAAATCTGAGTCATGAAGAAAGATTCGTGTAGTCTAACAGATGTGTCAGAACAGGCTTCACACACAAGTATTTTGCTGATGGAATACATTCAGCTAGAGGCATCCTTGCAACAGCATCCAGGGAGTTAGTTGTTTTTGCGTAAATGCCACCTCTTTCACTCTAGATGCATTAAGAGAATAGATGCCATTGTGCCTCTACTCCCACTCCCCACTCCCTACCAAAATACACATAAGAAAAGGAGGTGGCAGGAAAAAGAAATGAACAGGAAATCTTATAAGAATGTGGAAGATGACAGGAAAATTGGGACAAACCTCAGGAGAATGAGGTTTACTGGCCTGAGTTTACTGAAGCTGAGTCATTTTGAAATTGTATTGCCTTAGACCAAAAAGAAGCAGACTGCCATTGGTTAATAAAACATTACCACTACTGAAGCATAGTAAAATAAGAATGCATTATGAGGTTATTAAAAACTATTGACTTCAGGGAGCCAAAATGATGAAGTAAGCAGTAAATTGCCATAACTCTCCTAATTTCATCTCTGAACAACCATAGAGTAGCACCCCAAAACAAATCCTGGAACAGCAGAACCAAAAAAAAGATGGAGTAAAACAATCTTTGAGCCCAAGAAACTTGGGAGATTGGCAGGAAATATCTGTCACACTCAGGTAAAAGAGGAGTACAATCCAGGACAAGAAGCGTCTTAGCAAGCCAGCAGTAAGCTCCATTTCAGCAAACCAGTAGTAGATCCTGAGCCCCACTGTGGTGGAGCAGGCAAAAGTCAACACTAGGACCCCCCATGTTCCTTAGCATAGCCAGGGGAACCTGTAGATTCCAGTTCTGAGAACCACCACTTGCTTTAGCATAGCCTTAGGCAAACAAGTAACCTCTAGCAGCCAGGCCTCTGTGGCAGTCCCGGTTAAAGGGGCAGTTGCCAGTGACCAAATGGTCATATACATGCTTCAGTGCATCCCTGGGGAAATGCAGAAGCACCCCACCAGACTCAGCATATGCCAGACTAGGACCCTGACTCAGTACCACGTAAGCTGCCAGACCCCTATAGCCTCCAGCAACACTAGACACCCCTCAACCCATTCCCCAGAGCAGCACTAGACACAAGGGTCTACTGTGGGCCCCAGGAATCACAGCACAGAGTAAATAGTAAGGGCCAAGAGCAGAGCTCAAATTTTCCAAAAAGCAAAAAGACCAAAAAAGATGAGCAAAAAACAAGAAAAATAGAATCTGATCATAGAAAGTTATGGTGAGGGGGGGCAGAGCCAAGATGGCAGAGTAGAAAGACACACATATGCTAGCTCCGAACCCACAGCCCATAAAATATCTGTAAAAAAGAACTCCAAACAAATTCTAGAGCAGAAGCTACAGAACAACAGAGCGCAAGAGATTTCTGTTCCAGAGAGCCTGAAAACGTCTCGCAAAAGGTCCTTCACGCTCTGCGGACCCGGAGCAGAGCCCAGCCCTCCTTGGCTGTGCGGCGCCAAGAGGAGCGGATCCGAGCAGGCTTTAGGGACAGAATCTCCAGCGGCCACGTGGGTCCCTCCACCCACAGGTGACAAGGGTCAGTGAGAGGGTCTCTTTGGCAGGTCGAGAGGGGAGTGGGATGCCCCCATAACTCAGGCACCCTTGGGAGGCAGCAGCAGAGGCAACAGCATACCTGGGCTCCCCAAGCAGGCAGGAGCCTGGATCCATTGTTGAAGGTCTCTGCATAAACCCCCTGAGGGAAATGAGCCCCTGAGGTGGCCCTGCCCCCACCTGAGCACCTAAACTTAATCTCACACTGAATAGCAGCTCCGCCCCCACCCAAAGCCCTGAGGCTGGGAAACAGCATTTGAATGTCAGACCCCAAGCACTGGCTGGGCGGATCTGGAGGCGAGGTGGGTGTGAAGAGGATACTCAGAAGTCAAGTCACTGGCTGGGAAAATGCCCAGAAAAGGGAAAAAAAATAAGACTATAGAAAGTTACTATCTTAGTGAACAGGTATTTCCTCCCTTCCTTTCAGATGAGGAAGAACAATGCTTACCATCAGGCAAAGACACAGGAGTCAAGGCTTCTGTATCCCAGCCCACTCAATGGGCTCAGGCCATGGAAGAGCTCAAAAAGGATTTTGAAAATCAAGTTAGAGAGGTGGAGGAAAAACTGGGAAGAGCAATGAGAGACATGCAAGCAAAGCATGAAAAACAAGTAAACATCCTGCTAAAGGAGACCCAAAAAAATGCTGAAGAAAATAACACCTTGAAAAATAGGCTAACTCAATTGGCAAAAGAGGTTCAAAAAGGCAACGAGGAGAAGAATGCTTTCAAAAGCAGAACTAGCCAAATGGAAAAGGAGGTTCAAAAGCTCACTGAAGAAAATAGTTCTTTCAAAACTAGAATGGCACAGATGGACACTAAGGACTTTCTGAGAAACCAAGAAATCACAAAACAAAACCAAAAGAATGAAAAAATGGAAGATAATGTGAAAATCTCATTGGAAAAACAACTGACCTGGAAAATAGATCCAGGAGAGACAATTTTAAAATTATGGGACTACCTGAAAGCCATGATCAAAAAAAGAGCCTAGACATCATTTTTCATGAAATTATCAAGGAAAACTGCCCTGAGATTCTAGAACCAGAGGGCAAAATAAGTATTCAAGGAATCCACAGAACACCACCTGAAAGAGATTCAAAAAGAGAAACTCCTAGGAACATTGTGGCCAAATTCCAGAGTTCCCTGGTCAAGGAGAAAATATTGCAAGCAGCTAGAAAGAAACAATTCAAGTATTGTGGAAATACAATCAGGATAACACAAGATCTAGCAGCTTCTACATTAAGGGATTGAAGGGCGTGGAATAGGATATTCCAGAAGTCAAAGGAACTAGGACTAAAACCAAGAATCACCTACCCAGCAAAACTGAGTATAATACTTCAGGGGAAATATTGGTCTTTCAATGAAATAGAGGATTTTCAAGCATTCTTAATGAAAAGACCAAGCTGAAAAGAAAATTTGACTTTCAAACACAAGAATGAAGAGAAGCATGAAAAGGTAAACAGCAAAGAGAAGTCATAAGGGACTTACTAAAGGTGAACTGTTTACATTCCTACATGGAAAGAAAATATTTGTAACTCTTGAAACTATTCAGTATCTGGGTACTGGGTGGGATTACACACACACACACATGCACATGCACACACACACACACAGAGACAGAGTGCACAGAGTGAATTGAAGAGGATGGGATCATATCTTTAAAAAATGAAATTAAGCAGTGAGAGAGAACTATATTGGGAGGAGAAAGGGAGAAATGGAATGGGGCAAATTATCTCTCATAAAAGAAGCAAGCAAAAGACTTATTAGTGGAGGGATAAAGAGGGGAGGGGAGAGAAAAACATGAAGCTTACTCTCATCATATTCAACTAAAGGAAGGAATAAAATGCACACTCATTTTGGTATGAAAACCTATCTTACAATACAGGAAAGTGGGGGAGAAGGGGATAAGCAGGGTGGGGGGGGTGATGGAAGGGAGGGCATGGGGAGGAGGGAGCAATTTGAGGTCGACACTCATGGGGAAGGACAGGATCAAAAGAGAGAATAGAAGTAATGGGGGACAGGATAGGATGGAGGGAAATATAGTTAGTCTTATACAACATGACCATTATGGAAGTCATTTGCAAAACTACACAGATTTGGCCTATATTGAATTGCTTGCTTTCCAAAGGGAAGGGGTGGGGAGGGAGGGAGGAAAAGAAGTTGGAACTCAAAGTTTTAGGAACAATTGTCAAATACTGTTCTTGCCACTAGGAAATAAGAAATACAGGTAAAGGGGTATAGAAAGTTATTTGGCCCTACAGGACAAAAGAGAAGATGGAGACAAGGGCAGAGAGGGATGATAGAAGAGAGAGCAGATTGGTGATAGGGGCAATTAGAATGCTCGGTGTTTTGGGGTGGGGGGAGGGGACAAAAGGGGAGAAAATTTGGAACCCAAAATTTTGTGAAAATGAATGTTAAAAGTTAAATAAATAAATAAATAAATGAATTTTAAAAAAAAAGAAAGAAAGAAAGTTATGGTGACAGGGAAAACCAAGACACAAACTCAGAAGAAGACAATAATGTCAAAACACCTATGGGCAAAATCCCAAAGAAAAACAGAAGTAGTCTCAGCACCCAGAAAGAAATCATGGAAGAGTTCAAAAACAGGAACTTAAAAATCATATAAGAGAGGAAGAAGAAAAATTGGAAAAAGAAATGAGAATGATGCAAGAGAATTATGAAAAAAGAATCAGTAGCTTGGAAAAAGAAAATTGCTTAAAAAAATTGACCTAATGGAAAAGGAGATACAAAAATCCACTGAAGAAAACAACTTCTTAAAAAGTAGAACTGGCCAATAGAAAAGAAAGTACAAAAGCTAATTTAGGAAAACAAATCCTTAGAGTTAGAACTGGGTAAGTGGAAGCTAATGACTGTAGAAAATCAAGAATCAAACAAGTTCAAAAGAAGAAAAAAAACCAGAAAATGTAAAATACCTCATGAGAAAAACAACTGAACTGGAAAATAGATCCAGGAGAGACATCAGAATCACTGGACAACCTGAAAACCATAATCAAAAGGAGGCCCTTGACAGCATCTTTCTTTTTTTTTTTTTATTAGAATATTTTTTTCCTACCTCCCTCCCTTCCCTCCCCAAGATGGCATACAATTTTATATAGGACCTACACATATTTCCTATTGAATACATTTTCACTATAGTCATGCTGTGTGGAAGAATTAAAATGAATGGGAGAAATCATATAACAAACCAAACCACAACACACACACACACACAAAATTATCTGCTACATTCTGCGATTGAATTCCATAGTTCTTTCGCTGGATGTGGCAGGCATTTTGCCTTAGTAGACCACTGGAAATTTTTTTTTTAAGTCCTTGCATTGCAATGAAGTTCCAAGTGTACCAGAAAAAAACTCTCACACACTGTGGTTGTTGCTGTATACAAAGTTCTCCAAGTTCTGCTCCTTTCGCTCAGCATCAGATCATATAAGTCTTTCTGGGCCTCTCTGAAGTCTTCCTGTTCATCATTTCTTATAGCACAGTAGTATTCCATTACATTCATATACCATAATTTATTCAGCCATTCCCCAGACAGAATCTTTCAAGAAGTTATCAAGGAAAAATGCCCTTATATCCTGGAACCAGAGAGCAAAATAGGCATTGAAAGAATCCATGATCACCTCAGGAAAGAGATTCCAAAATCAGAACTATCAGTTCAAGGAAAAAATATTGCAAATGGACAGAATGAAACCCAAAGACTCTAGCTTCTAGGATAAGAATTCACTATTTGACAGAAACTGCTGGGAAAACTGGAAAATAGTATAGCACAAACCAGGCAAAGATCAACATCGCACACCATAAACCAAGATAAGGTCAAAGTGTACACGTGATTTAGACATAAAAGGTGAAACTATAAGCAAATTAGGAGACCAAGGAATAGTTTACCTGACGTATCTATGGAGAATGGAAAGATTTATGATCAAACAAGAAATGTGGATAAAGCAAAATGGATAATTTTGATTAAAAAGTTTTTGCACAAACAAAGCCAATGAAACCAAAATTAGAAGGGAAGCAGAAAGCTGTGAAACAATTTTTACTGCCTGTATCTCTGATAAAGGGCTCCTTTCTAAAATATATAGAGAAGTGAGTCAAATTTATAAGAATGCAGGTCATTCCCCAATTGATAAACAGTCAAAGGATAAGAACTGGCAGTTTTCAGAGGAAGAAATTAAATCTATAATCATATGAAAAAATGCTCTAAATCACTACTGATTAGACTCAGAGAAATGCAAATTAAAACAATTCTGACATACCACTTCACACTTATCACATTGGTTAACATGACAAAATAGGAAAATGATAAATATTGGAGAACATGTGGGAAAACTAGAACACTAATGCATTGCTGGTAGAATTGTAAACTAATTCAACCATTCTGGAGAGCAATTTGGAACTATGCCCAAAAGGTTACAAAACTGTGCATGCCCTTTGATACAGCAATACCACTACTAGGCCTGTATCCCCAAAGACATCATAAAAAAGGCAAAAGGATCCACCTACACAAAAATATTTGTAGCAGTTCTTTTCATGGTGGCAAAATATTGGAAAGTAAGGGATGCCCATCAAATGTGGAATGGCTGAATAAGCTGTGTTACACAAATGTAATGGATTACTATTATGCAATAAAAAATGAGTAGGCAAATTTCAGAAAAACCTGGAAAGACTTGTACAAACTGATGCAAAGTTAAATAAGCAAACCAGGAAAACACTGTACACAGTATCAACAACACTGGGTGACTGTAAGGGAATTGCCAACCCTCAGCTCTCTTGGACGGCGTACACCAATCATGGCTCAGGTAATCTGAGGGGAGATTGGTAAGGCATGAACAAGATGGTGCTGGGAGGAAGGGTTCCGCCCCTGTTCACCACCAGATACTTCCTGAAACGTGGCTGGAAAGCAGTAGCAAAACTTGCTCAAACTTAGTTTAATCTTGTTTGTGCTGCTTACGTAACTAAGGCGTACATGATACTATATAAGTGCCCGAGCTAGTTTGAATAAATGGAATTGCCTTACATCTTTGCCTCCCACCTCATCCGTTACTCACAGCGAGCTCCTTCAGGGTCGATAGGCCCTGCTGGTCAGGTAAACCTGTCGGCTCGGGGTGAACGGCCCCGATAAATCCCGTTCAGGTGACGGTCAACTATGACTGACTCAGCTCTTCTCAGCAACACACAATGATCTAAGACAAGTACAAAGGACTCAGAAAGGAAAATGCCATCCACATCCAGATAAAGAACTGAGGGACTCCAAATGTAGATTGAAGCAATTTTTTTCACTTGCTTGATTCCTTTCTGTATGTTTTTTTCCCTTTTAATCTGTTTCTGTTTTCACAACTGTCACTACTATGGACATGTTTTACATGATAACATATGTATCACCTACATCAAACCGTCTATCATTTTTGGAAGAGAGGAGGTAAGGGAGAGAGGGAGAAAGATTTGTAATGCAAAATCTTGTAAAAATGAATGCTAAAAATTGTCTTGACAGAATTGGGGGGAAATAATATGTTATTTTAAAAAATTTTAAGATCATTAAAAACCATACGTTTATGGCAATCTTAATCTGAGTTTAACAGCTGGAAACAACATCTGAAGCATAACACTTACCCAAAACATGAGCTGCCTTCTACAATACCACGAATGGTCATTTAACATCTGCTTAAAAAACCTCCAGTGATAAGGAATTCCATATACCCCAAAGTAGTCTATTCCATTTTTAGATAGCTATAATTTATAAACTTTTTTTTAGTGTTAGTTCTGCCTTTTGAAAATTAGAAGTACAAGCCTTATTTCCTTAGAGTGAGAGTACCAATCCCAACATGGAAAATTGACTTAGTTTGCTGGAATCTATGTGAAGCTCTGCCTAAAGCAGCCTTCTGCCTTGATCGCAATGCTGAGTAAGGTACGCATTTCTGGCTGAATGCCAAGTCACTGGACACTTTTGGATTTCTCTCTCCCCTGTAGAATTCTCTTTCGCTCTTCTCTTCCTGTCCTTCACCTCAACACTTTCTCTTAAATAGGACTCCTTTTAGCATAATATTGATAAATTGCTATTATTAGATTGAGGTTTTTATTTTTTTTTAAATTCTCAATTCTTTAATTCCGTTACATTCAGCTACTTTGTTTAAGAAATATATTAAGTTAGAAGCATCCCTACAACAGTAGCAGTAAGAGACATCCAAGATCTCCAGAGAGGTTTTGTATAAGTCAGTTCTCAATATTCTTTTGAGACAATAATCTTATTTCCTATGTGCTCTCTTCTGCAGATCAAATATCCGCGGTTGTCTCAACCAATCTTCGTGTGGCAGGTTCCAAGTACAATCATCATACTGTTCCCTCCTCCTACGGATTTATAGCATCATAATCATCATCATTGCCACCCCCTTCATAGTTAGCTTTCACATAATGTTTTGAGGTTTGCAAAGCATTTTACAAATATCTCACTTTAATCTCAACATGTCTGAGAAACAGGTGCTATTATTATCATCCCCACTTTACAAACTGAAGCAGATATGGGTTGAGTGACTTGCCAAAGGTGACATATCCAAGTATCTGAGGTAGTATTTGAATTCAGGTCTCCCTGTCTTAGAATCTAGAACTCCAGCTGCTGCTTTTAATCTGCTTTTATCATTGTCAAAGTATTTTTGAAAATGTAGTCTGGAGACATGGAGAGGACACTTAAAATAAGACTTACCAAGACAGAACAGCAGGATTGTCACGTCCATCATGTTGGACATCAGCCTTCTCTTAACCCAGCCTAAGATTTTATTAGTTCTTTTGATTGCTATATCATATTGCTCACTCAGACCGAGTCTGTAGTCCACTAAAATCCCTGTTTGCTCTGTAACTATACAGCCCACATGGTGTATAAGCACAGTTGATTTTTTAAAATAAAATTTTACTGAAATATTTTGTTTTTATATCTAAAATTTCCCTTGTATACCTGATCCTTTGCCACTCCACATAATAGAACTTCTTAAGAAAACAAAGAAGAGAAAGAAGAGGAAAAACACCATCAAAATCAATCATCACATCAAAAAAATCAGAAAACATCCCTAATATTCTACTCACATGTACTTCCAACCTCCACAAAAAAGGGAAGAGGGGAGGCGCACATGTCTTTTCACATCTCTTTAAGGACATGCTTGTTCTTTATAATTTTACAATTCATTTTCAATTGCTTTGTGGTGGCTCTTACCGTTTCTTACAGCATAATAATCCCATCACACTCATAAACCACAATGTGTAAAGCTATTGCCCAGTATATGGGTATCTACTTTGTTTCCATTTTTCTGCTGCTACAAAAATGCTGCTATAAATATTTTGTTGTATATGGAGCCTTTCTTTTAATGATCTCCTTGGCCTATATACCTAGTAGTGGAAATTCTGAGTCAAATGGTATAGATAACTTTTAGTTACTTTATTTGAATAATTCCAAATTATTTTCCACAATGATTTGTACTACTTTAAAGCTCCATCGACAAAGTAGTCTATCTTCCCATAACCTCTCCTGCATTGACTATTCCCATCTTTTCTCATTTTTGCCAATTTGTTCAGTGTACAGTAAAACCATAGGATTATTTAATTTAATTTGGATTTCACTTTTTATTAGTGATTTAGAGCATTCATTCATATCGCTGTTCATATTTTGCAACTCTTCTTTTGAGAACCATTTGTTCACATCCTTTGATCTTATATATTTCTGTCACTTTTCCATATATCTGGGGTTGTGAAAACCACAAGAAGGTTTCCCCTTCAATGCTTCCAGAATCTTATATGTGTTAATTTGGTTTGTTGGGAAGCTTTTTTAATTTTTAAATGTAAATGCACTAGAAGACCTGGGAAACCAAATCAAGAATCATTATCTTTTTTTGAAATGATCGTATTCATCCACTTAATAAGCATTTATTATTAAGTAAGTGTCAGACCCTGAATGGAACAACAAGACCAAGAAACTGACCGTTTTTTACTCAAGCCCAGTTACAGAGTCTGTGGCTTTCAATGACAGGATACAATTTTATGCTTAAAAACATAGCAGTAGGGTCATGTCAGCAACAACACAGAGGAGTAGACATATCCTATGACCTTGATAACCTCTCCATAACAGAAATTACATATGAATCATAAAACATAAAACTTTAACTGTCTCCTAGGCCAGTTCTGACATTCTAAAAGTTAACTGGGCCAGAGACTATAATTGGTGAACCAATATGCAGTTATACAAATCACCTCCATAATAGTCATGTTATGAAAGACTGTATTTCCCTCCATCCTATCCCGTAGTCCAATTATTCTGTTTTCTCCTTTGACCCTGTCCCTTTTCTAAAGAGTTTGCTTCTGACTACCCCCTCCCCCAATTTATCCTCCCTTCTATCATCTCCCCACTCTTATTCTCTTCCCACCTACTTTCCTGTAGGGTTACATACCCAATTGAGTGTGTATGTTATTGCTTCCTTAAGTCAAATCCAATGATAGTAAGGTTCACTCTTTCCTTCTCACCTCCTAACTCTTCCCCTCCATTGTAAAACCTTTTTCTTGCCTCTTTTATGGAAATAATTTACCCCATTCTATCTCTCCCTTTCTCATTCCAATATATTCCTTTCTTACTCCTTAATTTTATCTTTTAGCTATCATCCCTTCATATTTAACTCATCCTGTGCCTTCTTTCTATCTATCTATATGTCTGTCTGTGTCTATCTATTTTTTCCAACTACCTGAATACTGAGAAAAGTCTCACGAGTTACAAATATCATCTTTCCATGCAGGAATGTAAACAGTTCAACTTTAATAAGTCTCTTATGAGAAAAGGGATAGGCAGAATGTAGCAAATCATCTCACATAATAGAAGCAAGAAAGCTTTTAAAATGGAGGGGAAGAGGGGGGAGATGAAAGGAGAAAAGTGAGCCTTACTCTCACAGGATCTGGCTTAAGGAGGGAATAACACTTACTCAATTGGACATGGAAATCTATTTTACTCTGCCGGCAGGCAGGGGGGAAGGGGATGGAAGAAGGAAGATAATAGAAGGGACAGCAAACTGGGAAAAGGGATAATCAGATGCACTATTGTGGGAGGACAGGTCAAGGAAGAGAATGGAAAACACTGAGGGCAAGATAGGACAGAGGGAAATATGGTTAGTCTTTTACAACATAACTATTATGGAAGGGTTTTGCATGGCTATACACATATGACCTATATTGAATTTCTTGCATTATCAATGAGAGTGAGTAGGGAGGGAGGAAGGGAGAAAATATGGAACTCAAAGCTTTAATAATGAATATTAAAAATTGCTTTTGCTTGCAACTGGGAAATAAGATGTACAGGTGATGGGGTATAGAAATCTATTTTGCACTACAAGAAAATAGAAGGGAGGGATATAGAAGTGGGGGTAATAGAAGGGAGGACAGACTAGAGGAAGGGGTAGATGGGGTACATGCTGTCTGGGGTAGAGAGTACGGTAAGACAGGGAGAAAATTTTGAATTCAAATTCTTGTAGAAGTGAATGCTGAAAATTGAAAAATAAATAAATCATATATTTTTAAAAATATCTAAAAAACAAAAAAGATGCAATAATGTTAGAAAAAAAGATGAGGAAAAAGTTTAAATGGCAAAATTGTACAAATACTTCACATTTCTACAAACAAGCAGAAAGGATAACAAAAACAACAGCTGACAGTTATATAAAATTTAAAGTTTACAAGGTATTTTAACACAAGTGCTACAAATATTATTAAAACCATTTTACAGATGAATGAAAAAAAGTCTCTTAAGATTTCTCCTTCCTGTTTATATTTTCATGTTTCCCTTGATTCTTGTATTTGAAAGTCAAATTTTCTACTCAGCCCTAGTCTTTTCATCAAGAATGCTTGAAAGTCCTCTATTTCACTGAATATTAATTTTTTCCCCTGAAGGATTACACACAATTTTGCTTGGTAGGTGATTCTTGGTTTTAATCCTAGCTCTTCTGACCTCCAGAATATCATATTCCAAGCCCTTCAATTCTTTAATGTAGAAGCTACTAGATCTTGTGTTATCCCAATTGTATTTACACAATACTCAAATTGTTTCTTTCTGCCTGTAACTTTAAGCCATCTGGCTTAAAATATGACATAAATGTTAATTGTTATTATCATCATCACCAGTTATGTTGTTATCAACCTCTTAAACCTGACATTTAAAAAGCTCCTGGGGGGATGGAGGGGTTCTGAGCCAAGATGGTGGAGTAAAAAAAGCAGGGACTTCCCTGAGCTCTCCTCCAAAGGGAAACACCTTTAAATGAAACACCTCTCTTTTGAGATGGTATTGATTGTCCTCATTAGGCTTAACTGGCTTCTGATCATATAGCTTCTCAAAAGTGCTTTTAGAAAGACACTGTAACTGGTTTACATGAAGTGGTCATGGGTATCTCAGAGCAACCAGAAACTGTACTAAAGTTGTACATAATTCCAAACATTTTTAAAAATGAAAAGTCTTTCTCATATTCTCCTCACTCTGTGCATGTTTGCAAAACAAAAGTATTTACAAATGTTTTCAGGATTTTTTTTTACTAGGTGGTATTTAATTATATGATTACTGGCTAGAAAATTCTGGATTACAAACTGTATTTATGTATAGTTTGTAAAAACAACAAAAACTCCACACCCCTAGACAGATTATTGGACTAGAGACTTGGAGAGGGCATAAGGCTCATCTGCCTTTTCTAGGGGGCTGCAACCTAAAGCCTACACTGTGAGGGTAGATCGCAGATACAATGCAGTAGGTGTCCATTTAGCTTAAAAGTTGTCTTTATATATATAGTGAAATAGCACCCAGTTCCCAATCTTAGGTACCACAAGTAGGGGTGGGAGTCAGCTGGCATGAGAAAAGTGTCCATATTTTTGGTTTTTAGTTGAAGTGCAGTAATTTTAAATTGAAACTGTAGGATTCTTCCTTGTTTCAGTCCAACAGAAAACCAGGGCAGTGATGCAAGGAAAAAAACCCCACGAAAAGTCTGTTCTTAAACACAATTTGGAAACGTTCAGGGGAGGGGAGGTCTTGTATGTTTAGAATGCCGAAATGTCTTTTGAAGCAAAATAAATAGTATTACACTTAAAAAAAAGAGAGAAGAAATCTCAAAATAGCATACCCGAATTACAACTAATATTGTAACTGCACACCGCAATCATAAGCACTGAGATTGTAAGGGGTGTTAGAAGTCACTTAATCCAAGCCTTCCATGAGCATCAGAACCTAACTCTTTATAATAACTACTCTGAGGAAAGAGGAGGTGAAAAAAACTATATTTTTATCAAAATAAATACTTTTGCAAGAAATAAAATTATATCCTTTTCTTATACTCCTCTTCTCCCTAACATTTCAGCAGGTTTCTCCCTGCGTATATCTACATTCGCCAAACCCTTACAATTAATCCAGTGATAATATTCTTTGTAGTTCCTGTCTTTTCTTAGAAGGTGGTAGTAACAGGACCATGAATTTACACGGATTTGCAATAATGGTCCAAGGCTTTTCAGACTACAGAATGCTTTAAAATTGTGGCAGTATTTGAAAGAATAGTTGAACTAAAGAAAATAATTAGGGAAGAGTTAAGAACTTCTAACTTTATTTATCATTTTATGTAGTAATCCACTACTCAGTATTATTTTATATTTTTCAGAGAAAATGTCAGTATTTTTCTAGAATAACGTGAAGAAATAGATATTCAATACATCACTATGTTTTTATTTATATACGTATGTGCATACATGTATGTATATGTGTGTGTGTATAAGTACACATACCCACTTAATAATGACTTATTTGCTCATTTTGTTGTTTGCCCATTTGTTGGCATTCATATAATTTTTCAGTGGACACTGTAAAGAAAAAATGATCATACTATGGTCAGCAGAGCTAACTATGAAGCCATTTTTCTTTTTATCTTCATCTACTCTGCTTAGGAGATTTTATAGATTCATTTCCTACTCCACTGCCTTGTCCTGATTTGAAGGTGATTCTGGCCTCCAGAAATCTATACCAGTGGAGCACAGGTTTGGAGTATGGACCTTGTAATGGCAATGCCTATTGTCCAAATACTATCCTAACTAAGCCACAAGGTAAGTTTTTTTGTTTGTTTTACCAAAAGTAGAATTCTTACCAGGGATCCAGGAATAGAGTGCAGAGGATCCATGAGCCTCAAAGGGAAAAAAAAAATTACCTCTTTATATTAATACAACTGTTTTTCTTTGAAGTCCTAATACTTTATTTTTTATATTTAGAAACATTATTCTGAGTAGAAGCATAGACTTCACCAGACTGTCAAAGGGGTCTATACCCCTCCCACCAAAAGGCTGGGGCCCATTCTTTAAAAGGACTGTAGCCGTGGGTATGGTCAAACCCAAAGAATTACAGAATTTTGAAGTACATATGTTCGTATGGTTATATTCACAAATAAACTCTTACATACCATAAAACTATATAACAGATAATTCATCAAAAATTCTTTTCCCAGGGATTGTAACCATGTGCCAAGAAATAATACATGTCCACAAGTTTCACAGTTTTCTCTATCCAGTTTAAATTTGGAGGAAAAAAAAGGACAAAAATTCAGAAGTCCACCTAATTCTGTCAACAGAAAAATAATCTTTTCTCCAGGAAGAATAATCTTCCTAAAGATTCTTTAGGAAAGTCATAGGAGATGTGAAATATAGAGGTTTATTAAGTCATATGTACTATCTTGGCTTAAACTCATTCATAATAAACTGAAAACCTCTAACCTAACTTGGGTACATATTCAATGCAAAGAATATCTATTTAACTGAAATCCCACCAATGATGTTGATTAAGACAGTAAGATTAAAACAATAAACATTACCTGACATGAAAAAGCAATACATGAAATATTTTGTGTTTTATCAAGAATATGATATTCCTATCTAATGCTGGTATCAGTATACCCAAGAAACCAAATCCAATGTCAATTTCTCAAATTAAGATGATTCTCTGAAAATCAATCATTTGAAAATTTTTGGATTATAATTCTAAAAGCTAAAAAAGTCCAATTTTGCCATTTTCAAATGCTACACACTCCAAACTTAAAAAAAAAAATTGGATATACCCATCACCCAATAACTGGTTACCATTTAAAATGAAAAATACAAAATAAAATAACACTGAGGTTTCACTTCAAATCCTGCAAAATGGCAAAGATTACAAAAAACAGGAATATTCCACCCTGGACATGTAGAAAGATAGGGGTATACATATGAATGCAATGGAATATTACTGTACTGAAAGAAATGATGAAGAATAAATACAGAGAAGCATCGAAGGATCTATATGAACTGATGCAAAGTGGAATGGAAGAGGTAAAAACAAAATGTTTCTATGTAGGAGGTAAAAAAAAAAAATAAAACAAAAAGAAAAGAAGGTGCTTAAGATTTGTGGGACCTTGTACAAACTATTTCACTTCTGGACTCAATTTTCTTAATGAAGCAGCGAGGTTTTTCAACTGCATGAGTAAGGCATATTTCCACTCTTAAACAGGAAAAATGCAGGTCTGAATCACTTTAAACTCTCACCATTCTTTCTAACTTTCTATGATTAATCATTGGTTGTTAACAAAGGACATTAAATGCAAGTAAAATAAAATTCAGACACACTCCATCAGAGAGATCATCCTCAGATGCTAAGCCTCCAAAAATTAGTTTCAGTTCAAGAGGAAGAAATCAAAACCACAAGCTGACAAGTCCCTTCATTTTTATTAGAATGTACTATGCTATGTTTGAGTTTTTCAAAAGGAAAGGGAGAAAGCAACGTGTTTCATAAAACCTACACTCAATTCTGCAAATTCCAATACAAACAAGAAAATGACACTTCTGAGAATAAAGACTCCAAGAGCCAAATAAGAGGCTGAGAATAAAAAATAAGTATTACAAAAATTAGACTAGATAATATAGAAGAGGTTACATGAGGCCTCCTAATGGCTAAGAAATCTATGTTTCAATGTTTTTGCTCTAAGGACAACTAATCAGCTGCTACAAAACAAAAGCTTATCACAATTATACCGCAAGTTAAGTCAAATGAACAAATCTCTTTTTAACATTTAACTACATCCATTTTAAGAGTTTAATGGATTTTCTTGAATTTAAGACTTGACTGCCTCCTGGATCTTAGTGAAACTCTTTAATTAACTAATTAGAAATTAGAACTGCATTCTACTCATAGAATGCCCCTAGGTAATAGAGAAGTTAGAGTTGGGATTTTGGTAAAAGAGAATGAGTTTAGATGATGATAGTACTTTTTGGGCTGCAGCAGCTGGACTAAAAAAAAAACTATTAGCCCAAGGGCACTGTTTATTCATTCACTAAGCAGAAGAAAAATGAGACTCATTTAATAAATTTGGGATTCCCACTTCAAGACTCAACCTGTTTTTAACATGCTATTAAAATTTCCACAAATTTATAAAACTTAAGATTTCAAGCAACAACATGTCTAGTATATGGAAAGCTGGCTGGCATCATATGGGAAAACCTTGGTTGCAGTCTCACTATAAAATGTTCTTCAATGGCCCAGGGGAAGCCTTTGAATCCTTCTGTGTTATATTCGCAGCTCTCTAAGATCCTGAGTTACAGAGAAGGTGCAGATCAGTACCTGGTAGATGGAAAGTCACTATTTGGGAGATCCCTGTATCATTGAAATCATGGATCCAGTGTCTTCCTATATCTCTATTATTTACATGGTACATAAAGCCCTTTGTTGTCCAAATTGTATGCAGCAGAGTTAGAATAGTTTTAGCTCCAGAATATCAGGATGAGAGGGGAGACCTATAACTATTTTGGGTTCCCTCTTATTTTTTGCCATCCCAAAGTCTTCAGCTTTATTTAGCCAATAGGAAGTTTTGGTTTCATAGATTTAGAGTGAGAAAGGACCTCAGAAGTCATCAACTACAACCCCCTTATATTGCTGATGAGGAAACTAAGGCACAAAGAGACTGCAAGATATACAAATAATAATGAGGATTAAAACTCAGAGGTTCTGATTCTGATTCCTTCTCTTCACTGTATAGGGCTGTCCCCTCAAAAAGGGAAAGCCATGCATGTACACCATCTTACTATTGAATTACTAGACCTCTGAGCTGATGCAGAAGACAATTATATTTCTGAAAAAGTTATATATCTGAAGACTGATCCAAATTAGAACAGATTTTTTTCAACAGAAATAATAACAGTTACACTCTTGTCCCAGGAAACGCTAATGACCAACTTTATAAAAACAGTGTCAAAGGCTTTACATTAAGGAAAAATAAATTGCAAGGTGGCACTATGTATAGAGTGATGGGCCGGGGGTCAGGAAGACCCCAGTCTGACTCAGACACTTAGCTGTGTGACCTTGGAAGCAAGTTATTTAACCTCCTTCAGCCAGTTATCTGTAAAGTGAGTTTAATATTAACACCTACTTTACAGGGCTGTTGTCAGTATCAAAGGAGATAATATGATTTCCTTGATGATAAGGACTGTTTTGATTAGAAGCAGTTAGGTGGCACAATGATAAGTAAGGCCTGGAGGAATGCAGATGTGCACTCAAATTTTGATTCAGACATTTGCTAGCTATCTGACTTGACCAAGTCATTTAATTTCTATTAACCTCTGTTTCCTCAAACTGCAAAATGAGGGCAATAACAGCATCTGTCCCCCTAGGGTTCCTGTGAGGATCAAATGAGATAATATTTATCAAGAATTTTGCACAAAGCCTAACATAATTGGCGCTTAATAAATGCTTGTGATCTTCTTTCTTTCTTACCTATAGAATAAAAGCTTTCTAAATTAGATGTAAATCAATCAAGTAAAATCCTAGTAAACCTAATGCATCAAATTTAATGATTCACAATTTTGTGATTTTGTGGATCAAAATTTTGAATGTTAAATTATCACAGAGAAAATAATTTTTATAAATAATTGTATTTAATATACTTTTTACTTGTTATGCACATTGGTAATGTTAAGTATATAATTTGCAAAATAAACAAAACAACACAGTCACTTACTTCAATTCAAAATTTAAGTGTCTGACACCGAGCCTCAGCAATATATAGTAAACAAATAGAGCATTTACTGAATATATAACCAATATATCAAAGGTTAAACTATCTTTGTGCTACTATAAGAAATATTCACTGCACATTATATGTAAAATAACATAAAATGGTAATTCTTGCCACATACACAGGGTACTTTGGTGAAATAGTTAAGTAAAGTGAGACTGATTTTTGCCTCTTCTTCCTCTTTTTCTTTAAAAGTATTACTTGTTATAAATGAAAGACTGATGATCAAAAAAGTAACAGATATAAATAGGATAAGCAAAATAATAAGTTTTTAAAAAAAATTTATTCCAGACACAGAATTTTTGAAAATGTCGATGCTGAAAATCAGGCCAACTGTGTTGACATTTTATTTACTTGAGATAAATTAGCACGCTCCTTATTACTTATTGAACGTCTGGGGAGTAGGCAAATATGTCACTCAAAGCTTTTGGATTCTTTTTTCTGTTCATTAGATAATCTGTCTCTTAGGTTAACGCCTAACTATGAGAGAACAGAATTTCAAGTGATAATTTGAGAAATACCCTGTGCTGGAACTCAAAAAACCCCAATCATTTTAAATATGAATCTATCTAATAATATGTGTGAGACCATTTGCATTTTTTGCTTCTTACCTTAAAACTATCTGTTCTTTAACCAATCAGAATTCATTTATTCCTTGAGGATCATAGTTCTCCTTCCTGCTGATCCCTATGGTGGAACTACTAAGCATTCCACAGGCAGAAGGACTCTTAATTGAAACAAACTTTAATTTCTCTTTAGAATTTGCTTACTGTTTAATACAGATATTAAATATTAATTAAAACAACCAAGTAAGATGCTTCCTCATTATCAGAACACAACTATGATTCTCTCATCCATTTTTTAAAAGCCACTAATGGCAACTCTGTTTAGGTTGGTTTTACATCATTTAATTTTCCTATTTTTTTAAAAGCAAAAAACCCAATGTATTTGGTATAATAGCAAATATGCTAATGGAATCAGAGCATGTACCCAGACATTGGTCTAGTTGTTGTAAAACAAATGTGTCTGCTCTGTTTTCACATTTATCTTAGTGGTATAGACCATTGGGGCACAAATTGACTCTATTAATGTTATCACTTAATTAACATTTAGATTAAAAATGACATTAAGTACAACAGGCTGTGAAAATAAGTCAGTATGACTCCACTTCAATAACAAGGGCTCCTCCATCAAACAAGCTTGCCTTGGCACTGAAGAAAAATTTTATCCCTATCAAAAGAAGAAGAAAATAAAAACTACCCCATAGAAACCAACCTTGTGGGGGGAGGGGGTAAAAACCCAACAACCTCAAACTTAGAGGTCTTTGCTTCAGAATGCCTCACCTCTAACTCTTGCTCCCTTTGTAGTGCAAATTGCTTGAAGGACTTGACAATAAGGCCAGCATTAGAGCAATCATAGACGAAAATGGAAGGGCTGCCCATCCAAGTCTGCAGGTCATATATGGACAGTGGAATATATTGAGTATAGTTCTGTAAAACAAAAACAAAATAAACATACATTACTTATGCATTGGAAGAAATACACACTTCCCTTTCCCAGAGTGCATTTTTAAAGGCTACTATCAAGCTTAAATGAGTTTTAAATGTATAACTTTGCAATAGTGAAAGAGAAGAAAATTAATAATCTCAATTTTCATTCATTCAAAAAAGATCATTATTATGTTTTACTATGCTAGGCTTTGTGTAGTAAGAGATTTTTCTTTTTTCCTGAATGACTTCTTGGGAGGGGGGAGCAGTGGTAAGGGAGGGAAGTGGCTTCCTCTTCCCAATCTAAGATATTACAAATTCACAGGACATAATCACAGCAGATGAGGTGTCAGTGTGTTACCATGGATAAAGAAAATATTGACCATTGCCCTACTGCCCTGGAGAGAGTTAATAACTTGGGTGTTCCAAGTCAAAAGTAGATCTAAGTGTAACTAACAAGGAAAAAGATTTATTTAAAAGTGGAGCTATTTGCTTAGGAGACACCTCATGCAAGTAGCTGAAGAGTCAGTCTGAGAGGGTTTGAGGCCTAGCTGAAGGAGCAGAGACATATACTCTAGCTAAACACTTAACTGGAGACCAGAAACAATTTCAAGGTATAAAGCCTTTGAAGAAGACAGAAGAGAGAGTTAGCCCCAGAAATTGAGAATTGAACTAAAGGCAAGAGCAGACCTTGGGAGCATGGTTAAATGACTAAGCCAGCAAAGTCTCTATGTAAAGGGGAAAACTTGAAAGGCCATGAAAGGAGAGAAATGACTTCCAGGCCCAACAGAACCTTAGTAGCAAGTAGCTTCAGTCATATGTGTTCTGCACATTTATGTCTCCCAAATACGTGACTCCATGTGTGACCATCCTTCCCATATGCTGTGCATATTTCTAGTGGAGTGCACCTCAGATTTATGGATGGTTTTTGTAGCTATTATTTTTGCTGTGCCATGTTAGTAATAAATTCCTCTGCTAAGGGCTAATGAGGTTAACTGTTGGGCTATTAATATAAAACACATTGGTAGAGGCTTGTCAGGGAAGGGGATAAGCATTTATAGAGTGTCTATTATATACCAGGTGCTATGCTATTTGATTCTCACAATAAACCTTGCAAGGTGGGTGCTATAAAGTATCCCCACTTTATAGTTCAGGAGACTGAGGTAAAAAGGTTATGTGACCTGCCCAGAGTCACAGAACTTATAAGTATCTTAATCTAGACTTGAATTCAGGTCTTCCAGACTCCAGACTAAAGGCTCTATTCACTGTGCAAATAATTCTGTGATTCACAGTACCTAATAAAACACTGCACATTATACCAGCTGCTTAATTAATGAATTGTGACCTATACTATGTACACCAATAGTATGCATTATAATACAACAGTAAACTGGACCCCTCCCAAAAAATAATAGAAGAAAAGAAGGAGAGGTCAAATGAGAAGAAACCATCTCTTAGAAAAACAGATTTATAGAAATATAGAGGTTAAAAGGAACTCCCAACTTGTCTAAAACTTCCATGTTAAAGCTGAGTAACTCCACAAAGATCAAGTGGTTTGATATTTTTTTAGTAGCCAAGTCCCATGACTATGACCCATTACATCAAACTGTTTCTTGCTGTTCAAATATTTTCATGTGTGAGTTCTATGTGCCCATTTTGCTTCCTACCATACTGCAAACTTCTTGTAATTGTAGGTAAGACTTTTACTTCATTTCTACCATCCCTTCAATAGTGCCTAGTAAATTCAACAAATGTTGTTTTTGTTTCTAATATGTACAGAGAAGTTATAAGGAAGAGGATTACTATGTAGGTCAAAATTCTTAAAGAAATTTTTATGATACTATTTACATAAAATATTAGATATTATACAAATTATTCAATACTCTGTATTCTATAATTCTCTAATATGACCTCTCATTAGATACAGACATAGTTTCTGAGATGCAGTCAAGTCAAATGACTAGCTTGAAGCTCCCAGTCATTAACTTCCTTGACACACATCAAGGATTTTACACTTATTGAGGCCAAACAACATTCTGACATTATGTTTGTGTACATCAAGCAATTAATAAGATACTTGGTTCCAATCCCTCTTTAATTCAGAAGTTACATATGTACAAATTTAGGTGAGATAAAGGATTTAAAGACAGGCAGAACCATCATGTGCTTAAACTGCATCCCTGAAAAATATCACATTTAACATTAATTTTCTTGACATTACTATGTTAGTGACATTTTCTTTTTATAAAAGAATATTTTTCCATTTAGACAACAAATACACTAGCATTCTAACTAGACTTGGGTCTACTGCACATATTTGTGGTACATTTATTATTCCATAAGTATGGGTCTGAGACAAAACCTTTATGATAATTAAGAATGGGAAGAATTATCAAGCTTTGTCAATAATTACACAATTAACAAAAAGACTTTTTGCAACATCCATTTCCTTACTCAAATTATATATTGCTTTCAAAAATTTACATATTTTTTAAAATGACAAAATTTTGAATGCTTTGTTTCAAGTATATTTACATGTAACTGGACCATATTTGGAAGGGCCACTAATGTCCTAATTTTTTGGTGAGAAAGGTGAGAACAGGTTTATATCAGAGAGAAAGCTGGTAAAGTATTTTATTAGTATATAACAATCACTGTGAAAAAATGCTGTGAATTATTTCATTTCTTCAAAATAATATGTATAGATCTTAATAAAGCAGGGTTTCAATTCGGTTGTTCAGTATATTAAAGGTGATGCATAAGCTTTCTATTTCTTACTTAATTTAACTTTTTTCCCTATAAACATAGATAACCAGGGATTTTCTACATCCTCCATCCTCTGGGTTTTTTCTACTTTAATTTCTTCACTTCTCAAGTCTCTATAATCTTTTGAAATGTTACTTTGTCTTCTATTGATACTTTTATTCCGCATATATTTGAAAATTTTGAAACTGTTACTTTCAATAGCTGAATAAGGGACTCTAGATCTCTGTGAACTTTTATTTTCCAGATTTCCTTCTATATGTTTCTTTTTGTTGTCTCCTTTAAGGGGGGAATATTGCATTCAATTTTTCCACTATATGGACTATCAACTAGAAGGGAGAGGTATTTGGGTATTTGCAATGCATTCTTCTAGACCTTAAAGAGCTTTCTCAAGGTTCTTCTACTATGGTAGTGTCCTTAGGGTTATTTCTTGGTTCTAACACCTCTTCATGCTATGATTCTTAAGATTCTAGCATTTGATCTGTGAGTTGGCTTCACAATATCAAATGCAAAAAATGCTTTTCAGATTTATAATTCATTCATGCCCACATCTTTGTCAAAATCATTTAATTAGTTATTTGGGTGTACTTTTTGTAATTGACATTTTCAATGACCTCAGGATTTCCAAATTTGCAGAAACCCTCAACCTCATCTCTTATTTCATCTAAACAGAGTACAAGGATAAAGTTATTACTGTATGATTCCTTTACACTTGTTGGCAACCTGTTATGTGACTTACAGCTGAAGTCATACTTGATAAAAACAAGTGTAAGGCCTTTGTCTATAACTAGAGAGAAAATTTCCAATCTGTGATGAACTTTTCTGGACTAGATCTGTGATTTCACTTTTACTGGGAGCAACTTCTATGTTATAGCTGAACTCTGCCTACCAGAACCAGCACCATCTCTGCAACTTCTAGTCTTAAAGAACTGCACTTGACAAACTGGTCATTACAATGTCTTTGAGTGCAGTTGTTTGGAAGTCTATGCCTTTTGATTTATTTCTAAGATTCGGTAGTTTTCTAACACTAGCTATAGCGCTAATCCAATTAACATTAAAACTTTAAATTAATTGGTCGGCATTTCAGAGTTCATGCTAAGTTAGTCTTGTGGAAGATAGTGTTGCTGTCACAATAAAGTGGCTAGCATTTCCTTACTGTGCCAAGCTCTCATGTTCCGCCCCTCCCCTGCCCAAATCCTGTATCTCTGTATGTCTCTTGTCTCTCTCCAAAGAGAGAGGGTTAGCCTAGAGAAAATTCTCATCATTGCCATTATCGCACCCACTGAAATTTAATAACACAGTAAAAACAGATGTTTTGAAAGCCTGTTTTCCATGTTCACTTTCCAGTGCTTCTCATTTTCATTGGTGATCTCTCTCTCTCTCGATATTCTTATCATAAGTGTTGAAGCTCAAGGAGAATCCAATGTACCTAGACAGAGTAAAAGGACTACACTGCTAAGAATGAGTATTTACTTTTTTGTCAGCTGGTCAGCTTCTTGTACTGCCTCGAAGATTCTTTACAACTTAGTAAAAAGAGTGGAAAGAGTGGGACACTAAGTATTGTTGGAGTTGTGAGCTAGTCCAACCATTCTGGAGAACAATTTGGATGATGCCCAAAAAGCTATAAAACTATGCAAACTCTCTGACCCAGAAATATTATTACTACTAGGTCCATGTGCCATAGATATCAAAGAAAGAGAAAAGGATCTATTTGGATTAAAATATTTGTAGCAGTTATTTTTGTGGTGGCAAAGAATTAGAGGTCAAGGGGACATCCATCAAGCAGGGAATGGCTGATCAAGTTGTGGTATATGATTGTGATAGAATACTAACTGTACTATAAAAAATGACAAGCAGGATGAATTCAGAAAAACCTGGAAAGTCTTATATGAACTGATGCAAGGTGAAGTAAGCAAAACCAGAACATTGCACACAGTAACAGCAATATTTTGAGGATGATCAACTATGAATGACTTAGCTACTCTGATTAAGACAATGATCCAAGACAATCTCAAAGGACCCATGATGAAAAAAGCTATCCACCTCCAGAGAGAAGTGATGAACTCTGAAAAAAACAAAAAACAAAAACAAAAACAAAAAAAAACTTAGTAAAAAGAAAGGCAGGGCAGGTTAAAAAAAAAAAAATGAAGCCAGTTCCAAAGCCAACCAATGATAATATAAGATTAGAGAGATAAAAGACAGGAAAGTGAGTTTAACAATATAACGATGGAAAGGATTATTCAAGGCACATGTTCATTGTCAGATACTCTTTTGGAATGTTCATTCTGAACAACATGAGGTTTGCTTGTAGTTAATTTATATTAAGCTATCATATATTGATTGAAACAAAGATTTTTAGCTATTCTCATCTTGCCATACATAAATGATCTTTTTACTCACAAAGCTAGAGCTCAGGTTTTATATTTCCTTTATATCCCTCAGCATTTTGTGCGAAACAAAGCAGACATTTAAAAAAAATATGTTCACTCAATCTCAAACTGCAATTCAATTTTCCCCATCAAAACCAGGAGGGAGATAGTATCATACCTTAAGCACTGAGAGAATAGGAATTTTTTTTTTTTAGTAACCACATAACCAAACCCTATCCTTACCTGTGTCCATGTTCTGGCCACACAGAAGAGACCTGCTGTACAAGCCTAAATTGTACAATTATTCCACACAATTAGAAAAAATATTTATAGAGCTGTTATGTGAAAGACATTTTTTAACACGATTATTAAATGTTAGGTACCATACAGAATATACAAAAATAATTCTATTAATCATATACAAATAGAAATTGCCATCCTTACTGCATTCCTGAATGAACATTAAATTTGGAAGGACATTATAATGGCAAGCATAGTGGATTAGAGTCAATCAATCAAATATTTGTGCCAGGTACTATGCCGTGCACTGGGAATACAAAAAGAGACAAAAGACAGTGCCTTCATTTAAGGAGTTTACAATCAAATAGGGGAGATAACATGTTAAAAAAAAAACACAAAGCAAACTATTTACAGGATACATATGAAATAATTAACAGAGGGAAGATGCTAGAATTAAGAGGAATTGGGGAAAGTTTCCTGAAGAAAATGGGTTTTAGTTGAGACTTACAGGAGCCAAGGAGATCAGAAGGAGGAGGGGAAGATGGAGAGTTTTCCAAGAATGAGGAATAGCCTGAGAAAATGCCTGGAACTGGGAGATGAAATGTCCTATTCCTTAATCAAAGAGTACAGGGTACGGATTAAGGTATAAGATGACTGGAATCCTATGAAGGAGATACCTTGTGAAGGGCATTGAATAACAAATTAAACATTTTCCATTTGATCCTAGAAGCAACAGAAAGGCTCTGGAATTTATTGATTGAGAGAGAGGGGGTCACACAGTCAGAAAAAATACTTTGGAGGATGAATGGAAGATAGACTGGAGTGGGGAGAGACCTGGGGCAAGCAGGCTGTTGTGACAGTCCAAGTGTGATGTAATGAGATTCAATGAATTCTAGTCTCAAACTTCAATTGAGTAATTTGGGGCAAGTAAAGTTTCCTCAACAGAAAAATGAGGGGTTAGGATTAGATGCTCTCCAAACTCTCTTCTTGTTCTAACATTATCTGATTCTACAATAAAGTTAAGAAGTAGAATAAAGAATTTATCTTAGTCTCCCTCTTCTGTGTTACAATCTAAATTTATCGTTGATATTAGAAAAACATAAAGTGTTATACCAACTTTCAGATGTATTCAGTAAATTAAAAGCTCAGACACTTACTAGTCGTGTGACCCTGTTTGCTTCAGCTTCCTCATCAGTCAAATAAGCTGGAGAAGGAAATGGAAAATCCCTCCAATAACTTTACCAAGAAAACCCCAAACAGGATCGTGAAGTCTGACATGACTGAAAATGACTAAACAACAACAAAATAAATGTTTTTTTTAAACATACTAGTATGTGTAAAGAATTTATGACAGATAACTTTTTACCTATGACAGGGCTTTTGTTCATGCACTGAAGTACTTTACAGACACAAAAACAATGCAATATGCTATAGAGTTTCTCTTCAACATTGTAAATCAATGAGAACAACAGAACTAGTGTTTCTGGAATAATTTAAAGACTGCAAATCACTTTATGTATGTTATGTCTTTCCAGCCTCAGAAAAATCCTTTGAGGTAAGTACTGAAGTTATCTATCATACCCATTTACTGATGCTCAGAAAAAGTAAGGAACTTGTCAATGGTCAAAGACCTTCAATTCAGGGGCAGAATTGTAACGAGGTCTTCCTGACTCCAAGAATAGCAATCTATGCACTATGTCCACTGCCTCTCACTCAAAAAAGGACTATATGTTAAGGAATATAGTTGGTACATAATAACCACCTCACTTGACCTTAAGGTTCATGTGGACAGGGACAAAGAACCCTGTCAAAATCTGCAATTACTTAACACAAAAAAATGTTCTTTGCAAATGACTTGCCAGATGAATTTTCCATCATAAATTAATGAACAAAAAACAGACAGTGTGGCCTAATGGACAAGAGCCAGCCTTGGAATGTTGAGTTTCAAGACCTGTCTCTGACAAATTCTGTATGTGACCCTGGGCATGTCTGAGACAACTCTCTAAAAAGAGACATAGAAAGACACTTGCTAATCTCAATTAGTAGCAATAGCTTCCTCACTAGAAGTAACATATATGGATGAAAATTTAGATATGGAGGGGAATAAATACAATGAAGAAAAAATCCTGCTATTTTGATTTATCATTTAGTCTTTTCTAAGTTTGGCTTAAGTGTTAAACCCTGAAAAACAGATCAACTTTGAAAACCTAAGTAACTGAATATATAAAGATGAAAACCATACCCAGGACTTCTGGGTCACTACCAAGATATAAATACTCTGTGAGGTTTGTCCTAAAATAGTTTGTAAGTCTCTCCTTTCTTCTACACCATATTAATGGTAAACATCTACAAATGATAATAAGTTGCTTCCCTTAAATAAAATGAACATTTTCTTTAAAATATCAAATGTGCATGTGTTCAGATTAGAAGTGATGTAACAGCTTGGAAGACTACAATATTTTATTTCCACAGTGGGTGGGTGGGGGAATTTATTTCATTAATTACTATAAAATTAGAAAAATGACTTACTTCAGGGGCTACCCCTGTTGGAAAACTCAGACATCCCAAACCATATTAGCCTATCTCTAAAAATAAATACAGTTTCTTATACTGAAGAATAGAATTATAGCTATGTAATCTTTCAGTGACTGGTTCAGAGAATTACAGCTTTTACCTGCAGTGAACAATTCTGGGTTTTAGATGTTTTCCCCCTTTGGAAAAAAAGTTAAAAAAAAAAGGTAGAAAAAAATAGGAAATGTGACTTTCTTTGCATTATCTCCATGAATTTGAAAATTCATGACAGTTGACTGAAAAAAATTATATAGGGTTTTTAATATTTGACATAGACACCAAAACCCTGGAATATAAGTACTACATATATCATTATTCCCACTTTACAGATAAAAAAATGAGGCTACGATATTTAAAGTGACTTGCCCAAGGTCATATAAGCTTTTTCCTCCCTTAAATTCAATTTTATTTTCAGTTCCGATTTTTCTTGATCTCTGCTCCCTCTATCCCTTACTAACCCACTGAGAAGGCAAGAAAAACAAAATCCATTACAAAAAAGCATAGCAATGCATAACAAATTCCTGCATTAGTCAGAAAGAAAAATAGGAAGGAAGGAAGGAAGGAAGGAAGGAAGGAAGGGAGGGAGGGAGGGAGGGAACAAGAGAAATATGCTTCAATCTGCACTCTGAATCCATTGGTTCTGTACAGAAGAGGAAGGTGTTTTCCATCTTGAATACTTTGGAATTGTGGTTGGTCATTGTATTAATCAGAGTTACTAAGTTTTTCAAAATTGAAAATCTTTACAAGATTTATTTTCCATACAAACTGTTCTAGTTGCACTCAACTCATGTTACATTAGTTCATACAAGTCTTGCCAGGTTTTAATGAAATCATCCCCTTCATTGTTACATACAGTGCATTAGTCTTCCACTGCATTCAGACACCAAAACTTCAGTCACTCCCCAAGTGACAGGCATTCCTCAGTTTCAATTCTTTTCCATCACAAAAAGAGCTGCTATAAATATTTTTATACATATATGTCCTTTTCTTCTTTCTTTGACCTCTTTGGGGATTAGATTCAAGTGCAGTATTGCTGGGTCAAGGTGTACACACAGTTTAAAAACTTAATGGGCACAGTTTGAAATTGCTTTCCAGAATAGTTGGACTACTTCATAGAGCCACCAAAAGTACATTAATGGACCTCAATCTGTTTTCCCACATCCCTTCATTTTAGTTTTTTTAATCATCTAAATCAATGTGATGGGTGACAGATAGTATCTCAAAGTTGTCTTAATTTGTACTTCTCTATTCAAGTTTCTCTCATAATTATACATTGATATAATTACTTTGCATCCTGTTAACCTCTCTATCTGGTTTCATTGTTTCTTTCCCTATGCATAAATCTAACATGTAGTTTCCACTAATCTGCTTAAACCATCCTTTACGTCTAAACAATTTATTCATTTTGATCTTACCTTGGAATATAGTGTGAAATGTTAGCCTAAACCAGTATATGAAACTGGTTTCTGCCAGACTACTTTCCTGTTTTTCTAACAGGTTTTGTCAAATAGTGGGGTTTTGCCCTAATACCTGGGATTTATAAAACACTGAGTTATTGTTCTCATTTGTTTCTAAATACTGTGCACCAAACCTGTTGCACTGAAAAAACTCTCTATTTCTTACCCAATACCAAACTGTTCCAATAATTGCAGCTTTCTAGTTAAGTGTGAGATCTGGTATTGGTAGTCCTTCCCCCTCTCTTTTTTCATCAATTCCCTTGATATACTTGATCTTTTGCTCCTCTAAATGATTATTTATTCTAGCCATATAAAGCAATTTTTTGGTAGTTTAATTGGCATGGCACTGAATAAGTACATTAATTTAGATAATTTTTTTTATTAGATTGGCTTGGTCTACCAATGAGTGATTATATTTCTCTAATTATTTAGATTTTTCTTTATTTGTGTGCAGAGCATTTTGTAATTGTGTTCACATAGGTCCTGTGTGTCTCAGCAAGTAGACTCACAAGTATTTTATACTGTCTATATAAATGGAATTTTTCTAATTCCTCCTGCTGGGACTTGGTAAAATACAGAAATATGGATGATTTATGTGGCTCTATTATGTATCTTGCAACTCTGCTAAAACTGTTTATTGTCTTTTGATTAGTTTTTTAGTTGATTTTAGGATTCCCTACATAAATCATAATATTATCTACAAAAACTAATAGTTTTATTTCTTTGTTGCCTGTGCCTACAGCTTTCATTTTAAAAAATATTGCTACTGATAACATTTCCAGTACAATATAATGGACATCCTTGCTTGACCCCTGATCTTAATAGAATGACTCCTAGTAGATTATTCCCATTACCTCTCATTTTACATGGATACTACTTATCTTAAGGAAAGTTCCATTTATTCCTATGCTTTCTGGTGTTTTTTTAAATAGTAATGAATATTGTAATTTGTCAAAAGCTTTTTCTGTATCTATTGACATAATATTATTATTAATATAGTCAATTATGCTTATATTTCCTAATATTGAAGCAATCCTGTAGTACTGATATAAATTCATGTATGATCTTTGTGATCTACTACTATATCTTCACTGGTCTTTTATTTAAATTTTCTGCATAGATATTCATTGAGAAAACTGGTTTATAGTTTTCTTTCTGTTTTTGCTCTCCATGATTTGAGTTTTGAGTATCAAGATCATATTTGTGTCAGGGAAGGAATTTAGTAGGGCTCCTTCTTTGCCTATATTTTTGGAAAGAGTTTATGTATATCAGAATTGTTCTTTAAATATTTGGTAGAACTTGCTTATAAATCCATCTTGATCTGAGGGGTTCTCTGGGAATTAATTTACAGCTTGTTGAATGTCTATTTCTCAAATAAGGTTACTGAAGTATTCTAATTCTTGCTCTGTAAGACTGGGCAATTTATATTTTATAAGTATTTAATTTCATTTAATCATCAGTTTTATTGGCATAAAGATGGGAAAAATAGCTGCTAATAATTGCTTTTCTTTCTTAATCACTGATTATGAATTCATCTTTTTCATTTCTGAAAATGGCAATTTGGTTTTCCACATTAAAACAAAATCAAACTAGTCAATTGACTGGTCTATTTTACTATTCACTCCTCCCACCCCCTCAAAAAAAAAAAAAAGGTCTTAGTATTATGGATGATACTTATCTCTTTTGTATCACAGGGGTTAGGTGCATGGCACCCCTGAGATCCAGAAAATCCTTGTAAAATCCATAGGGGTAAACTTGCACCTTAATTGCTCTTTAGGAAATCCTAGAAGGACTTCTGGCATTTTTGATTTTCTAAACTTTTTCTGTGTCATCTGCTGGCCTTTAAATGTCATCTATGGCTTCCACAAAACTTCCCCAAAAGTTTCTTACGCCAGTCCACAAGATATTGAAACAGTAATTGGGAAAGTCGTGATGTGAAAGGGATAGCTGTTGTTCATTCTATTTGTTTTTTACTTTTAATTGTATTCATCTTTTCTTTGATTTTCAGGATTTGTATTATGGGTTTTAACAGCCATATTTTAAGTTGTTTTTTAGGGTTTTTGTTGTTGCTGCATATTCAATTTCTCTCTTTTACTTATAAAAGTGTTTAGAAATATAAATTTGACTGGATCCCACAGATATGGTATGTTGTCTCACTGTTATCATTAATATTGATGAAATCACTAATTGTTTCTATGACTTGTTTTTTGATCCATTCATTATTTAGGGAAGAGTTTTTTAGTTTCTAATTAATTTTTATTCATTGCTTCAAATGACCTTTACTGAATGATTTTTATTCATGGCCTGTAAATAATGAATATAATATTTGTTTTTGTGAGGTTTTTATGCTTTAATAATTGGTTAATTTTTGTGAAGGTACAACACACAAGTGGGAAATAAATATAGACTCACATTCAATAACTTTTCTAATTTTCTACTCAGGTCTATAATTTCTATCTAGTTTATTTTTTTGCTTAGATGTATCTATGTCTGAAAAGGAGTAAACTGAGGTTCCCCATTATTATAGCTTCACTGTCTATTTCTACGAATTATTTTAATTTTTCCTTGAAAAAATTAGATGCTATTCCATTTGGTGCATAGGTTTAATATTAATTCATTGTTTATGATATCATTTAGCAAAATGCAATTTGTCTCTTTTAATTAGGTATATGTTTGCTTTCACTTGTCTGCAATTAGGATCGCTACCACTATTTTTCCTTGAGCTGAAGCATAATAAATTCAGCTCGAGAGTTTCTGTTTCAAGTGTGTTTCTTATCAAAAATATATTGTTGTAATCTAATTTCTCCTTCTTCTTCCATTTTATGAGTTAGTTCATCCCATTCACATTCATGGTTATGATTGCTAACTGTGTATTTCCTCCATCCTATTATTTTTTACTTATCTTTCTCTTTTTTTAACCTTGTCTCCTCTTTAAGAGTCTATTCTGCTTCCAACTGATGCCTGGCTCAATCTATCTACCCTGTTATTCTCCTTTCAATTAGTCCCTTTCCCTCCTATTTCCTTTTGCATAAGATCTATTTCTGTATTCAACAATGTGTTTTTATGTATTCTTTCCTCCTTTAACCACTTCAGATGAGAATGATGTTCAAGTGCTGTCTGCTCAGCCCTGTCACCCCTACACTCCCTGCCTTTGTTGTGGAAATTAGAGTTAGATTCTGAACCAAAGTCTTCCTGACTTCAAGTCCAGTTCTCTACCTACTCCAAAATACTGTTAATAGTGTTCTCAAAAGAGCTTTAGGTATGTTACTTCTCCAGCAGTAACTAGACATAGATGATTCTCATTAAGGATATTTTTCCTTTTCTTCTTAAAAAAAAACATATGTAAGACATTTTCATTCCAAAGAAAGGAAGAGGAAATGAGGTTAGTTACAATTATCTTTAATAAAAAACTAGCCTTGCTTCATAGAGCACTATTAGAAGATTAAAGCTATCCACAACAGCACTAGTATAATAGCAAAGAGGAGTTCTGAAATATTAAATGCAGGAAAATAAGGAAGCTATGAGTTTTTCTAATATTAGGTTAATGTGACTATTGACCTATAAGTAGTATCTTTAATCTAAATTGCTTTAGACTTTCTTATGGATCTCTTGGGAAAATGAACCATGAAAAAAACAAAACAGCTTGATATTCGAGAGTTTTTTAGTGGCAACAATTTAGGCTAAAATAATACTTCCTGAAGGCTTTATCCTTTTTAATCTACATGTCAGAATGTGGAATGCATTACTGCCATAAGAGGGGATCTAAGAGTCACACAATCATATTGGAAACATAATGGCCTCTGGCATAAAGGCAGAGAAAATACTTGCTGAGTCTCAGGCAGAGAGGATAATTCTACTGACTAGTGCTATAATAAACATCAAGGAGAAGATAATCCCTCTGTTATTCCCTATAATCCAAATAGAATACAAACAACTACCTAAGAGATACACTAGGAAATGTCAAATGCATTAATTGAGTATGAGTTCTACATTGTAGTAGCTATCTGAAAATATACATTTTTATATACAAATAGCACGGATTTAGGCCTTGCCCTAGGTTAGAATTTGACCTCCTGGGGAATCACATCATTCTCAGATCGAAGTCTGAGAAACCCTGACCTTTGGATGTAGTTTTATCTTACTATAGTATAAACTCTGCTAATCTAAAAATGCTAACATGAGATACTAAATAACTGGGTTATTGGTCTTGGTCATTAGGGCAGGCCCTAACCATTAAGGTATCTTGCTGCTTCAGAAAACTGATACAGATACTCTTCATGCCACTGCTTTGTTACTACCACTATCCTTGGACACACTACCACTAGCAACTATTACAGTTTCCTGTAGGAAATTTTACCAATACCATCTAGTCATAATGTATCTTTTATAAAGGAGTGGTTTATTCACAAGAAACAAGGTATTTAAATGTGTATGACATACAAATTTAAGGTAATTACAGAAAATGAATAGTTAGGTAGACATCAAGTAAATTAAGCTAGACTCTATAGCTAACATTCCTTGGGCTGAATTGACTTACACTCAAATAAATCAACCTGTCATTATCAGAAATGGCCTTTTTCACTCTAATGACTCCCCTAGGCTCGAAGTTAGGATTTGTGGACCTCATTCATTCTCCTGATACTCATCTTTTTGATAAATCTAGGCTCTCTCGTCTAACCAAGAAGCCTCCAGACAACTGACAAGCTTTTTAAAAAATATATTAATCTATTTGTTTACAGTTTTCTACAAATACTTCCATGAGTGTTAGATTTTCAACCTCTCCCTCTCTGAGACAGCATGCAATCATGTATGGATTCTACATATACATTCTTATTAAACACATTTTCACATTAGTCATGTTGCATAGAAGAATTTTAAAAAATGGGAGAAACCATGAGAAAAAACAAAACAAAACATAATATAACATAACACAAGAGAAAATATTCTGCTTCTTTCTGGGTTCCAATTCCATAGTTCTTTCTCTGGATGTGGATGGCATTTTGAATTGGCAAGCCTTTGGTGTTTAACTTATACATCCCCATGTTAATAATGCTTTTCTTCCCTACCAAGGTGGGTATTGTCCAACTATTTACTTAAAAGATATGATTACAGTTTTACCAAATAGCCAAAAATTTAAAAAAAAAAAATCACTCCCAAATTTCACAAAAAGACACTGATTTTCAAGCAGGTGGCTCAAATTCATTTTTGATCAAGAAGAGTATCCCAGCTAAAACAAAGTTAACTAAGAAGTCAGGGAGGGCACATGTATCATCTGTGTGCTCCTAAAAAGTGAATGGTACCACTCAATTACCAAAATAGCAAAACTCTGGAATAACAGAAAACAGTTTTTCTAAGTGATAGGGTTTTTGTGTTTGTGTAATCATAGCTACTCTTTAAACCAGTCAGCAAGATTTATATGAAGAATAGAAATCTACATCTATGTAGGGCTTCCTCTAACCAATAAAAATTGAACACTAAATAAAAGCCATACCAAAAAAGGTTATGGTCGCATGGCAATCTTTCACAGTTGAACAAGGGAGAGAGGAAGAAAGTGTAGAATATTATTTGGAGAGCAAAGGGGAAGGAAATAAAATAATGATGTAACAGTGTTCCCAATATTTCCACTTCAACAAACAATTCAACATTTCTTAATTGGATAAAATGTACAGCACATAATTCTACAGGTTACCAGAATTAAGAACTGGGAAAGAAAAGAGAGACCATATTCCAACCTAATGCAGGTACATTCTTTCCAGTTGGTGGTGCAACCATACCTACTCCAACCTACTAGAAGGGCATGAGAATCTATCATATATCATAGACTGTACAGTATACTCTATAGCCATGAGTATACTAGCAGAGGTAAAGGGATCTTGGTTAGAGCTTTGTCACAAAAAGTATTTATCTACAAACAAAAGCAAGCATCATATCTAATAGGGACACACTACAGATTTCCCAGTAAGTAAATGAGTAAAGCAGGGATGCCCACTCTCTTCGTTATTTACTTAATAAAGTTCTAGAAATACTAGTAATAAAAAGACAAGAGAATGAATAAAGGTATAAAGATGGGTAAAGGGGAGATAAAACCTTACTTATTTGATGATGAAATTTATTTAGAAAATCTTAGGGAAAAAGCAAAAATATTTGACACAATAGCTTCAGTAACATTATAAGCTACAAAATAAATCCAAAATAATCAACAATATTTCTTTGCAATTAAAAAAAAGAAGCAATAACAGAAAGGGCCATCTCATTCCAAATAACTAAAAAAAGTATAAAACACTGGAGGTTAATTTATTAAAGCACATAAAATACTTGTATAGATTCAATGATAATATACTCTTTAAGGAGTGACAATGCTCATGGCTGGACCATGCCAATATAATAAAAATAATAGTATTATCAAAAATAATTTATAGTTTTAATATTACATCAAACTATCAAAAGGGATACTTTAAAGAAAATGATAAAATAGTTATCAAAATTCACTTCAGCAATGAAAAAGATCTAGAATATCAAGGAAAAAGAAGGATTAGCACTGCCAGACCTCAAATTATTTTTTAAAGAAGTAGTCATTAAAAAATGTATTTAATACTGGTTAAAAAATAGAGAAACATACCAAAACAACAAATTAAAAAAGGTAAATTCAAAAATGATGAAACTCAAAAATAACTCTGTGTTTAATAAACTCTGAAACATAAACTAGAATTCCATTTAATTTTTTTTTAAAACCTGCTAGGAAAACTGAAATAATAAAAGTCATACTATTAAAAAATCAGAAGAGGAACAAAATCATATAATTTTCAGAGCTATGAGTAGGAGATCTCTTAACCAAACAAGGGAGAGAAACAATCACAAAAGAAAAAAGTACATAATTTTAGTCACATAAAACTGAAGAGTTCTTATAAAAACAAAATTAATATATCCAGAATAAAAAGGAAATCATCAAATGAGAAAAATTTTTTCACACTAAGTTCCTCAAATAGGGTTTTATAGCCAAGATATATAAAACAATTAATAGATAAAACCAAAAGCCACACTCAAATGTTCAAAGGATATGAACAAACGTTTCTCAAAAGAATAGTAAACTATGAACAGCCATAGTAAATGCTCCATTAGGAGAGGTGAAAATCAAAACAACTCTCACTTTCACACTTGACATTCCACAAATTGGCAAAAATGAAAAAGATGAGAATGGTAAATGTTGGGAGGGATTAAAAGAAGATAGTTGTGAGAACTGGAGAGCCTATTATGGGCAGAAGTTTAAGAGGGAGACTTAGATTAAATAGTGATAGATCAAATCCTCTAATTTCACAATGCCACATCACATAGTGGATCCTCATTTCAAGAACTCAGAATCACGACAACTTGGATATAAATTCCAACTGAGACACTATACGTGCCTAACAAATTACCTACTGTGTCAGCACACCAGTTTTGTTATTTGTAAGATGGGAAGAATTAACAATTAGGACTATTTGGAGTGGAAAGGGATATATCCGGAAGTAGCTTATTCAGGATATTTTTCAAATTTCAATGTGTAGTTTTATTCCAAAACTCCAAGTACATAAAAAGTGGCATAAATCTGGGACTGCAAAACCTTTAGAGACCAAAACCAGGACAGCTCTACTCTAAGTCAAATGAAATATAAAACACAAAAACCCTCAGGTGAAGAGAGGGAGTAAGAGAAAATGTCTTTATCTCCAATTTGACTTTCTTAACGTGCTCGTTAATAGAAGGGATTAATCCACTGAGACACATAATGTCAAGAATAAAGAAATAACATTTATCTACAAAGAAAAGAAGTAGAGAGATGGATAAATTTCATAACAACCCCAATTTAAAAATTTTAATTCAAAAGGTTTATCACACTGTAATCTTTCTCACAAACACTAAAGAACAATCTACAGGTATCAATTAAGTACTAGTTCAAAGATTCCAGAAAAAGATTCAACTAATGACAGACTGATAAATAAAATTTATCCCAGAAGCTGGGGTCCTTGGGTTTATCAAGTGATAGATTGCTATATTCATTGACTACTGTATTTTGAGTTCCTAACCTATTCCCCTGGTCTACCCCTCTATTTCTTAGCTAATACCAACTGGTTTTAATGATTCCTGCTTTATAATACAATTTGCTAACTGGTAGGGCTAGGCCACCTTCCCTAGCATTTCTTTTCATTAGTTCCCTTGATATTCTGGACTTTTTGTTCTTCCAGGTGAATTTTGATATTATTTTTTCTAGCTCTAGAAAATAATTATCTAGTAGTTTGATTGGTATGGCACTGAATAGGTAAATTAATTTAGGTAGGATTGTCATTTTTATTATGTTAGCTCCATCTACCCATGAGTAACTGATGTTTTTCCACTTACTTAGATTTGACTTTATTTGTGTGAAAAGTGTTTTGTAATTGTGTTCATGTAGTCCCTGGGTTTGTTTTGGCAGGTAGACTCCCAAATATTTTATAATGTCTACCGTAGCTTTAAATGGGATTTCTCTTTCTATCTCTTCCTGTTGGGCTTTATTTGTAATACATAGAAATGCAGATAATTTATGTGGGTTTATTTTTAACCTGTAACTTTGCCAAAGATGTTTATTGTTTCAAGTAGTTTTTTACTTGATTCTCTGGGATTCTCTAAGTAGATCATCATATCATCGACAAAGAATGACAACTTAGTTTCTTCTTTGCCTATTTTTATTCCTTCAATTTCTTTTTCTTCTATTATTGCTAACATTTCTAGCACCATATTGAATAACAGTGGTGATAATGGACATGCTCGTCTCAACCCTGATCTTATTGGAAAGGCATCCAGTTTGTCCTTATTACATATAATTCTTGCTTATGGTTTTATGTAGATACTGCTTATTATGTTATGGAAAGCTACATTTGCTCGTATGTGCTCCAGTGTTTTCAATAGGAATGGGTGTTGTATTTTGTCAAAGGTTTTTTCTGCATCTATTGAGATAATCATATAGTTTCTGTTAGTTTTATTGTTGATATGATCAGTAATGCTGATGGCTTTCCTAAAATTGAACCAGACCTGAATTTCTGGGATTTATATCCAGAAATTATATAAATCCTACCTGATCATAATGTTATTCTCATGATAAGTTGCTGTATTCTTTTTGCTAATATCTTATTTAAAATTTTTGCATCTATACTCATTAGAGAAATTGGTCTATAATTTTCTTTCTCTGTTTTGGCTCTTCCTGGTTTAGGTACCAGAACCATATTTGTATCATAAAAAGAATTTGGAAGGACCACTTCTTCACCAATTTTCCCAAACAGTCTATATAGTATTGAATTAACTGTTCTTTAAATGTTTGATAGCATTCACTTGTAAACTCATTGGGCCCTGGAGACTTTTTCCTAGGGAGTTCATTGATGGCTTGTTCAATTTCTTTTTCTGAGATGGGGTTACTTAAGAATTCAACTTCCTCATCTGTTAATCTGGGCAATTTATATTTTTTAAAATATTCATCCATCTCATTTAGATTGTCAAATTTATGAGCATACAGTTGATCAAAGTACTTTCTAATTATTGTTTTAATATCCTCATTAGAGGTGAGTTCACCCTTTTCATTTTTTATATTGGTAATTTGATTTTCTTTCTTTTAATCAAATTGACTAAAGGTTTAACAATTTTATTGGTTTTTTCATAAAACTAACTCTTAGTTTTTATTTATTAATTCAATGCTTTTCTTAATTTCAATTTTATTAATCTCTCGTTTGGTTTTAAGTACTTCTATTTTGGTATTTACTTGGGGATTTTCAATTTGTTCTTTTTCCAGCTTTTTCAGCTGCATGCCCAATTCACTGATCTCCTCTTTCTCTATTTTGTCCATGGCACTCAAAGATATAAAACTTCCCCTAAGAACTGCTTTGGCAGCATCCCCTAAGTTTTGGTAGGTTGTCTCATTATTGTCATTCTCTTGAATGAAGTTGTTGATTGATTCTATGATTTGTTGTTTAACCTACTCATTCTCGAGGATTAGATTATTTAGTTTCCAGTTAATTGGCATTCAGTTGAGCATATCTTTCCTTTTCTTTCTTTCCTTAGCTATTTGTAAAGTTTCATCAGGTAGCCATTTTGCTTTGTTTCTCTCTTTTTCTTTGGAATGTTTTTTATTGCTTCCTCCTATACAATATTGCAAACCTTTGTCCATAGTCCTTCCATCACATCTAATCCCTTAAATATATTTAACATCTCCACTTCATATTCATGAGAGGATATTATTTAGGTCATACATAAATGGTCTGATGGTTTTCCCTACTTTCTTCAATTTAAGTTTGAATTCTGCAACAAGAAGCTCATGATCTGAAGCACTGTCAGCTCCAGGTATTATTTTAACTGAGCTTCTTCACCTCTGGTTGCAAAGTATATAATCAATTTGGTTTCTATATTGTCTATCTGGTGATGTAGTGTCACTTCTAGGTTTTTGAAAAAGAGACACAAGAGATTATGACCAGAGATTTACCTTGTCAAAATTATTAGTCTCTACCATGCTTCATTTTATATTCCAAGGACAAACTTGCCTGTTATTCCAATTATCTTTTGATTTCCTACTTTGGCATTCCAATCCCTTAAGAAGAATGTGACATTATTTTTTTTGGTTGTATTACTAGAAGATGTAGGTCTTCAAGAACTGATTCACTTTGGCCTCTTTGGCATCAGTGGTTGGAGCATAGACTTATATTACCATGATGATGAATGATTTGTCTTGGATCAAACAGATATCATTCTGTCATTTTTGAGATTACGCCCCAGTACTTCTTTTCTCACCCTTTTACTAACAATGAGGGCTATTCCATTTCTTCTAAGGGATTCTTGCCCACAGTACTGTATGTAGTGATCAGCTGAATTAAATTCACTCATTACTGTCCATTTAAATTCACTGATACTCAAGATATTGATGTTTAATCTTTCCCACTCCTGTCTGACCCCATCCAGTTTACCTTGGTTCATAATTCTTGATGAATTAGAATTAGGAGGAGTTGAGGAGGCTTCCAGTAAAAGATGGAATTTTGGTTACTACTTAAAAAAAGAAGGAAAGTCAGTAGTTGGAGCAGAGGAAGGAAATCATTCCAGGAATGAAAGACAGCCAGAGAAAATATCCAGAACACAGCAATGAAGCATCTTGTTCCTAGAACAGCCAGGAGGCCAGTGTCATTGGATCAAAGAGTATGTGATAGGGAATAAGGTGTTAAAGCACTGGAAAGTTAGGAAGGAACTAGATTATGTAAGACTTTGAATGTCAAAAAGAGCATTTTACATTTGATTCTGGGAATAACAGGAAACTATTGGAGTTTATTGAATAAGGGGTGATATGGTCTGACCTGTACTTTAGGAAAAATCACTTTAATGATGTAATGTCATGAAGAGAGACTTCAGATAGGCAGCCCCACCAAAAATAGCCCAGAGGTGAGGTAATGAAGGCCCATACTAGAACAGGGCAGTGTTAAATGAGAGAAGAGGGCATATTTGAGTGATATTACAAAGGTGACATCAACAGCTCTTGACAACAGATTAAGGCACTGGGAGTGACAGATGAATAGTTGAGGATGGCTTCTAGGTTCTGAGTGGGAGAAACTGGGAGGACAATGGTGTCCTCAAGAGTAATAGATAAGCATGGGGGAAATTTTAGAGGGAAAGATAATGATTTCAGTTCTAGACATAATGTATTTAAGATGTCTATTGGACATGCCATTCAAAATGTTTGAAAGACAGTGGGAGATGCAAGACAGGAGATCAGCAGAGAGTATGGGACAACTAGAAAAATGTAAATGGAAAGAACACCACACCAAAAAAAATCAAAAGTAAATATAACAGAATTATAAAGATTAAGCAAGACTTCAATGAAGACAAATGAGAAGACAGCCCTAACCTATCCCTTTGTGGAGGTAAGTGGTCTACTAATGTTACACATTGCATATTTTTTTCAAAATTTTTCAATGTGTGAATCAACTGTTCTGACTTTTTGCTCCTCTCTAAAAAAATAGATTTGTCATAAGGGACAGAGTCCTGAGAGGGAAAAAGGGGAGAGACAACTGGGATTAACTATGGTGATGAAAGCTGTTAACAATAAAAAAAAGAGAGGGAACTCAGTTTATAGGCTTTGAAGTTCACCAACCTTGTTGAAGACCCAGATTTCTCCATTTACCGTGGGCCTCGGTACACCATGCCCATTGTAGTGGAAGAGAACCCGTTCTTCCTTGGCATTTCGGCGAAGGGATGTGCAAAGCTTCTTGACTTCATCCACTGTTGGATCAAGACTTTGTTTGTAGCGGGCCTGTTGCAGTAGAAGAAATTTTAAAATTATAATGCATTCCAAACTCTATATACTATTCTATAAAACTCAGGATTCCTTTTGATGCTGGTCATAGCTTTCCCCAACTAGAAACTAAAGAAACAAAACTATCATTCCACCAGTCTGTCATGCCACACTCAAGTCAAAAAGTGACGACATTATTCATATACATACTAAATACTTTTATATTCAAAGTAAAAATGACAAAAATGTATAATATTCAGTTGCTGGATTCGTCCCTTGCCTTTCTACAGATAGAAGTTAGAAACATATTAGCATAGAATGCACCTGGAATCAGTTAAACACTAATAGTTACAGAGGAGAGAACAGGTATTAAGAAGTATGGAAGTTTGCAGAGAGAGCCTGCTACCTAAAAAAACTCATGAGGAATTTCAGCACCTGTAATTATGCCTATTGGTATTCTGACAAATTAACTTATGACAACCAACCATTTGAGAAAAATATTAGCAGTTTCAGAGAAACCTGGGAAATACTATATAAAATGAAACAAAATGAAGTGAGCAGAACCAGTGGAACAATTTATGTAACATTGTTATTATATAAAAACACAAAGACCAACAATTCCAGATGACCAATTATGACACCACTTGACTCCTGACAGTTGTAATGGATTCAGACTGTAGAATGAAATATATATTTCTTGGACAAGTTCAATGTAGGAATTTGTTAACTATGCATAGTTAGGGGGTTTTATTACATAAAATTAGAAGGACAAGGTAGGAAGAGAAAATAGTTTTTTATTCACAGAAAAATAATTAAAATTTTAAAATGCTGCCTTAAAAAATTTTAATTTACATTAATACTTAGAAGATAAACAACAATATTAATAACAAAATAGACTAATCCAAACAGTAGTGCAATGCATGAAGTGCTGGACTGCAAGTGACAAAGAACTAAGTTTCAATTCTGCCTAAAACATATACCAGCAAGGTGACCCTAAACAATTCATCTGACAGTTGTATGCCTCAGTTTCCTTAAGTGTAAAGGAGGAATAATAAAGCCACCTATGTCCCAGGAGGGTTGTGAGGAAGAACATGAAATAATGGGGAAAGGACTCTGAGACACTTGAAATGTTATATTAATGTTATAATTATTTTTTTGTTATTACTTCTTAGAAGGGCAGCAAATATTAAAAAGTGTTCTGAAAATTGAAAAATATCATCGCAATTGGAAAATAAGGATGTATTTTCCTCACCTTTTATTCTCAGTCAAAAATTTCAATCCCACTGAAAAAAATATTCAAAATGTCTATTCTGTATGAGGCATTATTTTTCACAGAAGTGTTACATACCACAAGTTATACATCTAAGAGGAAACCAAAAGACAGAGGTAGTGTGGAAAAGTTGAAGAGAACACCAAAGTTTTGGTTAAAGGCCCTGCATTCAAAACCAAGCTCTCTTCCTTGTGATCTTGAATAAGTCACTTAACTTTCCTAGGTCTTATTTTTCTCATCTATAAAAATGAGTTTTATACTGAACCTCTAAGTTCACTAAATCTCAGCTCTAAATCTAAGACCCTATGATCTTATACTAGAGATGACTAAGACAGAATTTATAGCCTGAAAGAGTATGTTAAGTATGTATCTATTATGGGCTAGGTAGTAATTATAAGACAAAAGTAAATGCTATAACAGTAGCAGAAACTGAGGGGGTGGGGGTGGGGGGGCAGGGGAGGTATGAAGCAAGAGAAAGAATCACATCTACTTGGGACACGGTCAGAGCTGACGTTAGAGGAGCTTTTTTTAAACCATGGAATAAGTTAGGAATACCTGGAAAATGGAGGATGTCAGAGATAAGAAACCAACTCTAATTGTATTACATTTAACTTTTTAGATTACTCCATGAACTAGAATCCAAAAGCTAAGGTATAGGTCAGAAACACATATGCTAAGAAGTTCCTTATCAAATTCACTTTTAGCTTTACCATTAAAATAATATTTCAAAGTCTAGTTCTCACCACAAAATTCTCTAAACTCACAACCTAGGTATCATCTTCAACTCCTCACTAACTCTCATCTTTTCATATTCAATCTGTCAACTGCACCTTTGTAACATCTCCAAATAAGCTCCCTTCTCTCCTTAGATGCAACCACCCTAGGGGCAGGCCCTCATCACTTTAAGACTGAATTATTACAAATACGCTGCTGGTGAATCTGCCTGCCTCAGGTCTCCCCCCACTCTAATGCATTCTCCATTCATCCACTGAAGTGATTTTCCTGAAGCACAGCTACAATCATGTCATTTCACCCCTCTACTCAATAAACTCCAGTGACTCCCTATCACCTTCATGATCAAGTACAAAATCTTCTTTTTGGTGTTCATAACTTAGTCCCTCACACTTTTCAGTCTTCTTATACTTTAACATACCTTTCTTCCCCATATATTCTTTGATCCACTGATCACTCACCTCCTTGTTATTCCTCATTTCTTAGAGATCCTCTTTTAGTTAACTATCATCCCTTAGTGGCATTCCGACCTCTTAAGGCAGCCCATTCTAGTTTGTTTTTGTTTTTTAATTAAACGAGCCTGAATTTGCCTTCATAAAACCCATCACTTCTAATATAGTTCGAGGGAGGGGGTGTCAGGCAAAATAAATTTAATTCTCTTTTTGTTTTTTCGAATATTTGAAGATAGCTATTATGGAGTCTTTTCTTCTACATTTCAGACTAAAATATTTATGGTTCTTTCAGCTGATCTTCACCTGGCTTGAATTCTAGGCCCTTCAACATTCTGATTGCCCTCATTTAAACTTTTTTCAGCTTCTCAACGCCCTTCCTAACCTGCAGCGCCCAGAACTAATATTCCAGATAAAGCTTGAACAAAAGAGATTATCACTTCCCTATTTCTCTCTTAATGATAATTCATATAGGGACTGCAGCTCACCTAAACCCTAGACTTTAATGTGGAATAGGGAAAAGTATACTGGCTCTGAAATTAGAAAACCTGGGTTCAAATCCTGCTTCTAACGTTTATTACTTATATGATTTAGGGCATCTTATGCCTCAGTTTCCTCAGCAATAAAATGAAAAATTGAACTAAATGGTTTCTGAGGTCCCTTCAAGGTCTAGATCTATAAATAAATGAATTTCACAGGACTGTTACATACTCAAGTTGTAGACCCACAAGAGGAGAGCAGAAAAACAGTATTTTTACATGCAGCCTCTAACCCATGATTTTCAGGTTCCAAACTGTTATGAGACTGCCTATTTTTTTTGAAGCAACTCAAAACTGACATATAATTTATTCTTCTGTGCACAGCTATATGTATGCACAAACTACTAAGAAGGGGATAAATCTTAAAGCATTTTACTATATGCCATATATATATTAGAAGTTTCCAAAAGTGGCATTATTACTGGAAGACACAGTAAGCGGAAAGAGTAAGACCTCTGTGATTTTCATCTATACTCTCACTAAATAACTCAGCCTCCCCAAAACAATTCATCATGGAGACAGAAACCTAAACTCATTTTACAGGTTTTGAGTCATGAACCATAAAAAGCACAAACATATTTGCCATAGTACCCACCAGGAAGTCCTTTTACTTATTAAAATAAAAAGTACATTTTCTAAAGAAAAGCCCAGAAACCAGTATCATATCTTTAAATCACAATTTAAAAAAATGAAAGTAACAGAGACAAAATGATATCCTAATACTACAGATGATGTACCCTAAATTCTGAGAACTAGGTATGCTTGATATTGAAAAATGATACTCTTGAATCATGATAGAATTTTTTAAAGTTTTGCATCTGTCAATGTAATGTAATAGCAAAGGATAAGAAGAATGTATTTCTGATCCAGGTTTATTACAAAGTAATAATTATAGAAAATAAATTATAAAAATTGAAAAATTACTGAATAGTATGTCAAAAGATAAACCTACAATGACGGTATAATAAAACATCATTGTCATTTAAAATATTTTAGCAGTGTAGATTGAACGATCTTTTCCTTCTTTCAATCTTTATACATACCATGGTATATACAAGAAAGCCTTAGCCAAAGCTCCAAAAAACTGCATGTTAACAGAGTGAAGTATACTTAGATGACCTGGGGCATTATCTAAAATCAGTAATGCTTTAAATTTGACGTTGCATGACAGAATTTTAAATTTGAATTTTAAGCATTTTGAACTAGTTGTTTTCTAGTAGTGGTGAGAGTGACACAAATTAAATGCTAATCTAGCACACTCACTTTCTCTCTATTCCCATTAACTAACACTGTACTTGCAAGGTGGTTGCAAGGTGTTTGAACAAGGTTCAACATTAGCCATCAATGACCACTGAACATAGCAAAGCTAAACATGCGATTCGTATAATAAAAGCATGCCTTTGGTCAAAAGCATACATTAGCTACCCAAAACTCAGACTTTGGTCAACCTTGGCTACCCAAAATGGTAACAAAGACGTAGCATGACACAGTAGGTAGAGAACAGGACTTGGAGTCAGAAAGCCTTGGATGTGAATCCTGACTCCAACAATTACTAGCTATATGACTCTCTTTATTCGTCTAAAAACTGAAAATAACAGCACATAAAACTAAATTTTTTTAAAATAAAAAAAAGTATATATCCAATGCCATCCAAATTAAATTACCAAAAATTATTTTACTGAAAAAAATAATAACAAAATTCATTTGGAAGAACAAAAGGTCAAAAATATCAAAAGAATTAATGAAAAAATGTAAAGGAAGGAAGTTTATCAGTACCAGATCTTAAACTACATTATAAAGCAGTAATTATAAAATAAACTATCTTCTACTGGCTAAGAAGCACAAAGGTAGATCAGTGGAACAGACAGACATTACAGCAGCAAATGACCTTGTGGTGGACAAACGTAAAGACTTACATTTAGGGGACAATAATTCTTTGCTTGGTAAAACACGGTGTTGTTTAAATGAGATAATTTAGTCTGTAAAATATTTTGCAAACCTTAAAGCATGACATAAGTGTCAGCTACTAAGCCTAAACACATTTTAAATTAATCTTATTTATATTAATATCTTTTGTTTTATATTAATTTCATTTATAAAATATCCCTTTGCCCTCACTTACACAGCAAGTCATCCTTTACAACAAAAATTTTAAAGAAAATAAAACATAAACAAATTAGGACATACGTGGAACAGTATTGTTCTGGAAAAAACGTGAAAGGGATGTATTAAGAAAAACCTTGGAAAACTTGGAAATGAAGAGTGAAGGAAGCAGAGGTAGGAAAACAATTAATATACCTATAGTATATTTTAAAGACAAACATCTTTTAATGACTTAAGAATTCTATCAATTCTGAAGGATCAATTATGGATGGAGCAGGTCACCTAAATCCTACGAGGGGAGTGGTAGGCTCAGTGTGCTGAATGAGCTACGTCACTTTTGAATAAGACAATATATGTTTCCTTGACTACACATATTCATTATAAGGGCTGTATTTTTCTTCCTCCAATAAGAATTAATTTTTGTTCAATAGGAAATATCAAAAATAAAAAGGAAAGAAAACAAAGCAATTCAGTAAACTAACTAATTCATCAAACATATTTGAGGGAATATGCAATATTCAATGCCCACTGTACCCATCACCTCTACAAATAAGGGAAGTACATTTTCTGAATTCTTCACCATGTTCATATTTGGTCTTTATAATTACATACTGTCAAGTGCTATCTATGACAAAAATTGAACAGAAGTGTTTCAAAGTCTGAAAGACTACACCCAATTAGAAGGAGAGAAACATTCTGACTGGTTAGAAATCACTATGAAAGACAGGCCACTTAAACAGAAGCTTATAAGTTTCTCCCCAGAAAGCATAACTAGGAGAACTCATGGAAAGGCTGACTTAGCTTGATACAATGAAAACTTCCTAACAATGGGAGATGTCCTAAATAAAATAAACTCCCTGGGAGATAGTAGGTTCAAGCTCATGAAAGGTCTTCAAATAACAGTTAATTGATCATTTTTAAGAGTATGTTTTAGACTAGATTCTTATTCAGATAAGGGTAGGACTAGAATAGTCCTTATGGTACTTCCAAATCTGTGATGCTGTGAATTTGGTAATCGTTAAGACTAAGGCAAGTTAGGGGGTCTGCAACAGATATCAAGAGCAATTATACAAAGATTGATTAAAGAACCTCCTCAGATTGAATCACCATCATCCTAAAAATTTACACATCTATGAAACTTTATGATTTACATGGTACTTCTGTCATGAAACCCCTGTGGGAAATGTGGTGAAAGTATTTATTGAAATGTAGATTTTACAAATAAGGAATCAAAATCTCAGCATCATAATATGCCATGAATCACACAGCTACTAGGTAACATATCTGCATATCAAACCAAGATTTTCTTACTAATATTTGATAAGCTGTGATACACTCTGGTAGAATAAATGTTCCTATGGATGACAGCAATGCTAGGTGGCTTGGTGAATAGGATTGAACATTGGAGGTAGGAAAACCTCATTTCAAATCCCACTCCAGACATTCCCTAGATGTATGATCTTGAGGAAGTCTCTTAACCTTTCTCGGCCTCAGTTTCCTTATATATAAAATAGGAGTAATAATATCACCTACATCACAGGGTTATGATGAGGAACAAAAGAGTTAACATGCAAAGTACTTTGCAGGCCTAAAAGCACTATATAAACATGACATATTATTATCGAGGTCACAGAGCTGCTTAAGCATAAAATTTATGCAATTGGTCATATTAAGTAGAATACACATTACAAAAGTACAAATCCAAAATTATGCTTACTTAAAAGCAATTTCAGTGAATTTTAAGTGCTACTGAAAAACATGCCATAGCAGTAAGAGGCAAAGACGGTAGGTGCACGATTCCAAAGCAAAACTGATACAAGAGATATAATAAAATATGTGACATGATCCTATTCCTAAAGGAGATATCGGTGACAAAAGACATACATTTATTAAAAGCTTACTATAAATATTTGAATTGATTGGAATATAAAGCTTTAGTGACCAATATATATTTGAATAAGGTTTGTGATATACACTGAATCTGAATATCACTTTTTCTTAGTGAAGATACACAAAGAAACCAGAAACTGGTTCACATAATAAATATATATGATCCTCCTTGCCAAGCAAAAGATTTGATAATTAAGGGCAATGCTGCTTTTGAACAAAAGTTCTTCTGTTTTCTTCACTCAGAACCTATGGATATCATCTACCAATTTGTCCTTTTTTCCCCTAGTCTCTAAGACGGCTCCTCTGCTTGCCAAGGCAAATGTGCCTTTTGATTCTATCCCTACCTGTCTTCCTCAATATCCTCTCTCTTATCTTCAACCTCTCCCTTTCCACTAATTGTTCCCCTATTGCCTTCTAACATAACCAAGAACACTCCATCCTTAAACAGAATTTATTGGACCCTAGAATCTCCTCAAATGTTACTCTAACATATAATTTCCTCTCTCTTGAGACCTTGGACCTAGTAGATACTTAATAAATGCTTCATTTTCTGAGTCAGACTCATAGAAAAACTACCTGCACTAACTACCTCTGCTTTTTTTCCTCTCACTCAGTCTGCAAACTTTTGCAATATAGCTTCCAACCTCATCATTTAACTGGAACTTCTCTCTAGAGTTGCCAATGATCTCTTAATCAACAAATATGACAAATTTTTCAGTTCTCATACTTCTCACTATATCTGATGCATCTTACACTACTGTCTGTCCTCTCCTCCTGAAGACTCTTGCCTCTGTTTTGTGACTTTTTGACTGTATGAGGGGGTGTGGGCTTGGGATACTATTCTCTCCTGGTTCTCTATATGCCCATGTGACCAATTCTTTTTCAATCTCATATGCTGGTTGATACCCATATCAAGTCTCTTAACTATGGGTGTTCCCAGAGGTTTAATTAAAAACCCCCTTCTATTCCTCTTTGTTAACTTCATCTGTTCCAATGGTTTGCTATTTTTTTAATATTATTTTTTTTTCCTGGCTTTAGCTATTGAATCTATGCAGACAATCCCAAATCTAAACAATCTAGCTTCTAAAAGGCCAATGGTCTACTGGACATTTCAAGCTGGATATGCTAGAAAAATCTTAACCTCAACATATCTAAAACTGAACTCATTAATTTTGTCCAAAAATCTAAACGACAAATATGACAAATGCAGAGAAGCATGGAAAGAAAGGCATGAATTGACATGACAGAATGAAGGCAGTAGAAATACAAAAACTGTACACAATGACTACAATAATGTAAATGTAAAGAACAGACACAAATCACAAGGAAATGTTATGACATTAGAAAGAATACGCACAGTTCCAAAGAAGATAAATGAAAAGATACTCTCACTAAACTCCCTTAGAGAGTTGGAGAGGTATATAGGTACCTCTGTACATACAGAGTAACACTGTACATTTTTTTTTTTGCAAGATTGATCCATTTCTCTTCTTCATGTCTTTAAAAATACTCTTTGTTATACTGGATGGTTCTGATGGGGGGAAGAAAAGAAAGATATTATTAGAAATTCTGGTGATCAACATTTAAAAGGAAAAATAAGTCAATAATTTTCATTTTTAAATCCACATGTGACCCAGATTCCATTACCCTGCATATACCTCAAGGAAGTTATTGACAGAAAGGATCTATATACATGAAAATATTTTTATAAGGACTTTTCTTGGTAGCAAGGAACTTAAAACAATTGATGTCCATCAACTGCAGAACACTTAAAATATGATAGGTGAATGAAATGAATAATTAATGATAAGAATAGATGGATAGAAAGAAGCATGAAAAGAAATAAAAGGAAGCAAAAGGGGTAGAGTCAAGATGTCAGAGTAACTGCACAGACTTGTTAGAGTGCTCCCCCCAAGCCTAGCCAAATACATGTAAAAAAAATGACTAAACAAATTCTGGAGCTGCAGAATCCACAGAATGACAGAGTAAAGTGAATCTCCAGCACAAGACAGCCTGGAACATTGACAGGAAGTCTACTGCACCACACTGGGAGAAGAGTGCAGTCCAGTGTGGGCCATGTTGGCACAGAAGGGACCTGAGCAAGCTTTGGGGAGGATTGAATCTCTAGCACCTGTAGCAATTTCCAGACTTTAGGACCCCATAATACTGAGGACAAATTGGAAGGCCAGTGGAAAAAAACTATGGGACCTGTGTGAGAGAGTAGAGTGGCTGGGCCCCAGCCTCAGGGCCATAGAGAGGGGAGGGGGTGGAGGAACAGTCTCTTAGCCCAGGAGGCTAGGAATCGCAAAAAGGGGGGGGGGGGGGGGGGGGGGGCCCTCTTGCTGTGGAGGAAGGGAACAAGGACAGGACCAGAGCTGTCCCAGACAATCCCACCTCAGCGAACCAGGAGGAGATACTGAGCCCCAATGGGGTGGAGCCAGCAATCACCAACACCAGTACCCTAAGTGTGCCTCAGGACAACCTAGGGAATCAGGAAGACACTAGTGCAGATGGGGTTCACCAACCACTAAGCCTGCCTGTGCTCTAGCTGAGGAGAGAACTCTTGCAGCCAGACTACCCCTCCTCACATACCTCATGCAGCAAGTTCCAGGGTAACTCTGGGGAAACTCAGAAAGATTTCACTTGGCCTCTGCTTTGGCACACCAGCCAGTTCAGCACCAGGTAAGCTGTAGCATTTGTTCTAGGTGAAAAAACCAGAGGCCACAATACACAAAACCTCAAATTTCAAGCACAAGAACCATGGAACAGAGACCCCTGTGTCCCAGAAGCAGAGATACACTTTAAAAGTCAGGAAAAAGGCAATCATCATGAACAAGAAGCAAACTAGAAAAGAAAAGGCCATAAAATCTTTCTGCGGGGACAAGGACCAAAACACAAATACCACAGAGGTCAGCACTGAGACTATACTACCATTTGAAACTTCAGAAGGGAAAATTAACTGGTTTCAAGCCCAAAGAGCATTCATGGAACAGCTGAAGAAGAATTTTAAAAGCCCAATTAGAGAACTAGAAGTAAAACTGGCCAATGATTTTAAAAATGTGAAAAAAAGAATTAATTGAAGACAACAGCACCTTAAAGAGAAAATTGGACAAATGGAAAAGGAAGTACAAAACCTAACTGCAGAAAATAACTCCTTAAAAGGAACAACTGGGCAAATGAAAAAGGGAATGCAAAATTTAACTGAAGAAAACAATCTATTAAAAGTCAGAATTGAGCAAATAGAAGCTAATGACTCTATGAGACATCAAGAATCAGTCAAACAGAATGTAAAGAATGAAAAAATATTAAAAAATGTTAAATATCTCATAGGAAAAACAACTGATCTGGAAAACAGATCCTGGAGAGAAAATCTAAGAATTATTGGTCTACTGGAAAGCCATGATGGAAAAAAGAGCCTGGACAATATCTTCCAAGAAATCATCAAGGAAAACTGCCCAGAGGTCCAAGATCCAGAGGGCAAAATAGTCATCAAAAGAATCCACCATTCACCTCCTGAAAGAGATCCCAAACTGAAAACACCAAGGAATATTGTTGCCAAATTCCAGAATTATTAAGTGAAGGAGAAAATATGGCAAGCAACCAGAAAGAAACAATTCAAATATCGAGGAGCTACAGTCATGATCACACAGGACCTTGCAGCTTCTACATTAAAAGACTGGAGGAATTAGAATATGGTATTCTGTAAGGCAAAGGAGCTGGGACTACATCCAGCAAAATTGAGTATAATATTTCAGGCAAGGAGATGGACATTCAGTGAAATAAGGGACTTCCAGACCTTTCTGATGAAAATGCCAAAGTTCAATAGAAAATTTGATCTTCAAACAAAAGTCTCAAGAGAGGCATAAAAAGGTAAACAGGGGGAAAAAACTTGTAATTCAAAGTGGGCAAGCAGTGTACATCCCTATAAGGGAAAATAACACTTGTTCATCTTGAGAATTATACATTTATTATGATATTTAAAAGGGATATTCATAGCTAGAGGGAGTGGAAATAAATTAAATAATGTGGTGATGAAAAATGTGATTTAAGGGTGCGAAGAGATTTAAATGGGAGATGTGAAAAGGAGGCAGAAAAAGATAAATTACATCACAGTAGGAGGTACAAAATATATTAAAGTAGAGGGAAAGAGCGGAAGAAGATACACAACATTTGAGATTTACTCTCTTTGATTTGGTTCAAGGAGGAAACAACAATCTCAGCTAAGTATAGAAATGTAACTAGCCCTATAGGTAGTAGGAGGAGAAAGGGGAAAGAAAAGGGAGGGGAGGTTAAAAGGGAGGGGAAAATAGTATAGGAAAAGGGGAGGAAAAGGGAGGGTGGCTGAAAGAAGGGAGGGAAGACCAAGGGAAGTGGCAGTCAAAAATTAGAACTATTGTGGAGGGGAAGGGAGAACTAAAAGCATAAACGGGGGAAAGAGGATGGAGGAAAAGACACAGATAGTAATTATAGCTGGGAATGTGAATGGGATGAACTCTCTGATAAAACGGGGGCAGTTAGCAAAATGGATTAAAAATCATAATCCGACAATATATTGCTTACAAGAAACACATTTTAAACAGGGGGATACACACAGGGTAAAGGTAAAAGGTTGGAGCAGAATATATTATGCTTCAGCTGATGGAAAAAAAAACAGTGGTAGTAATCCTAATCTCAGACAAAGCAAAAGCAGAAATAGATCTAATCAAAAGAGATAAGGAAGGAAACTATATCCTGCTAAAAGGCACCACAGAAAATGAAGCAATATCATTACTAAACATATATGCATCAAGTGGCATAGCATCCAAATTCATAGAGAAGTTAAGAAAGTTACAAGAAGAAATAGACAGCAAAACTATACCAGTAGGGGACCTGAACCTCCCCCTCTCTGAACTTGATAAGTCTAACCTCAAAATAAACAAGAAAGAAGTCAAGGAGGTGAATAAAACTCGGGATCAGATATATATGATAGATCTCTGGAGAAAACTGAACAGGAATAGAAAGGAATATACCTTTTTTCAGCAGAGCATGACACATATACAAAAACTGACCATGTAGTAGGGCACAAAAACCTCACAATTCAGTGCAAAAAGGCAGAGATAGTCACTGTATCCTTCTCAGGTCATAATGCAATAAAAATTATATATGATAAAGAGCCATGGAAAGACAGACCAAAAATTAATTGGAAACTAAATAATCTAACCCTAAAGAATGAGTGGGCTAAACAACAAATCACAGAAACAATCAATAACTTCATTCAGGAGAATGACAATAATGAGACAACCTACCAAAACTTATGGGATACTGCAGAAGCAATTCTTAGGGGAAGTTTTATGTCACTGAACACCTACATGAATAAAGTAGAGAAAGAGGAGAACAATAAATTGGGCATGCAGCTGAAAAAGTTAGAAAAAGAACAAATTGAAAATCCCCAAGTAAATACCAAATTAGAAACACGGAAAAGAAAAGGTAAGATTAATAAAACTGAAAATAGGAAAACTATTGAACTAATAATAAATAAAACTAAGAGTTGGTTTTATGAAATAACCAATAAAATTGATAAATGTTTGGTCAATTTGATTAAAAAAAAAAGAAAACTAAATTACCAAAATCTAAAATGCAAAGGGTAAACTCACCTCCAATGAGGAGGAAATTAAAACAATAATTAGAAATTACTTTGCCCAACTGTATGTGCATAAATTTGACAATCTAAGTGAGATGGATGAATATTTAAAAATATATAAATTGCCCAGATTGACAGAAGAGGAAGTTGAAAACTTAAAAAGCCTCATCTCAGAAAAGGAAACTGAACAAGCCATCAATGAATTCCTGAGGTAAAAATCTCCAGGGCCAGATGGGATTCACAAGTGAATTCTATCAAAATTTAAAGAACAGTTAATTCCAATGCTATAGAAACTATTTGGGTAAATTGCTGAAGAAGTGTTCCTACCAAATTCTTTTTATGATACTAGTTCTGATACCCAAGAGCCAAAACACAAGAAAATTATAGACGAAATTCTCTAATGAATATAGATGCAAAAATTATAAATAAGAAACTAGCAAAAAGAATACAGCAACTTATCATGAGAATAATATATTATGATCAGGTAGGATTTATACCAGGAATTCAGGGCTGGTTCACTATTAGCATTATTGATCATATCAACAAGAAAACTAAGAGAAACCACATGATTATCTCAATAGATGCAGAAAATCTTTGGACAAAATACAACACCCATTCCTATTGAAAACACTATGCTTTAGGAATAAATGGAACTTTCCATAAAATAATAAGTAGGATCTACCTAAAATCATCAGCAAGCATTATCAAAGGTGAAAGAAGGATGTCCATTATCACCACTGTTCTTCAACTTGGTATTAGAAATGCTAGCTGTAGCAATAATAGAAGAAAAAGAAATTGAAGGAATAAAAATAGGCAAAGAAGAAACTAAGTTATCATTCTTTGCCAATGAAATGATTTACTTAGAGAATCCCAGAGAATCAAGTAAAAAACTACTTGAAACAATAAAACATCTTTGGCAAAGTTACAGGTTAAAAATAAACTCACATAAATTATCTGCATTTCTATATATATTACAAATAAAGCCCAACAGGAAGAGATAGAAAGAGAAATCCCATTTAAAGCTACGGTAGACATTATAAAATATTTGGGAGTCTACCTGCCAAAACAAACCCAGGGACTACATGAACACAATTACAAAACACTTTTCACACAAATAAAGTCAGATCTAAGTAAGTGGAAAAACATCAGTTGCTCATGGGTAGGATGGAGCTAACATAATAAAAATGACAATCCTACCTAAATTAATTTACCTATTCAGTGCCATACCAATCAAACTACCAGATAATTATTTTCTAGAGCTAGAAAAAATAATATCAAAACTCACCTAGAAGAACAAAAAGTCCAGAATATCAAGGGAACTAATGAAAAGAAATGCTAGGGAAGGTGGCCTAGCCCTACCAATTAGCAAATTGTATTACAAAGCAGGAATCATTAAAACCAGTTGGTATTGGCTAAGAAATAGAGGGGTAGACCAGGGGAATAGGTTAGGAACTCAAAATACAGTAGTCAATGAATATAGCAATCAATCACTTGATAAACCCAAGGACACCAGCTTCTGGGCTAAGAACTCATTGTTTGACAAAAACTGGGAAAACTGGGTAACAGTGTGGGGGAAACTAGGCACAGATCAATTCCTGACATTGTACACAAGAATAAAGTCCAAATGGATACATGATCTAGGTATAAAGATCAATACTATAAACAAATTAAGGGAGCAAGGAATAGTACATTTGTCAGATTTATGGAAAATGGAGCCATTTTTGACCAAACAAGAGATAGAGAACATTATGAAGTACAAAATGGATAATTTTGATTATATTAAATTGAAAAGTTTTAGCACAAACAAACCCAATGTAACCAAGATTAGGAGGGAAGCAGAAAACTGGGAAAGAATTTTTCTAACTAGTATCTGTGATAAAGGCCTCATTTCCAAAATACATAGAACTAAGTCAAATTTACAAAAATACAAATTGTTCCCCAATTGACAAATTGTCAAAGGATGTGAACAGGCAGTTTTCAGAGGAAGAAATTAAAGATATCTATAGTAATATGAAAAAATGTTCTAAATCACTATTTATTAGAGAGATGCAAATCAAAATAACTCTGAGGTACCACATCACACCTATGACAAAACAAGAAGATGATAAATGCTGGAGGAGATGTGAGAGAGTTGGAACACTAATTCATTGCTGGTGGAGCTGTGAGCTGATCCAACCATTCTGGAGAGCAATTTGGAACTATGCTCAAAGGGCTTCAAAAATGTGCATACCCTTTGACTCAGCAATATCACTTCTAGGACTGTATCCCAAAGAGATCACAAAAATGGGAAAGGGTTCCACATGTATAAAAACATTTATAGCAGCACTCTTTGTGGTGGCCAAGAACTGGAAACTGAGGGGATGCCAATCAATTGGGGAACGGTTGAAAAAGTTGTGGTATATGAATGTAATAGAATACTATTGTTCTATAAGAAATGATGAATAAGAACACTTCAGAGAGGCCTGAATCACTTAAATCACTTAAGTCTAAATCACTTAAGAATTTTCAAGAAAATCTTATCAAGCTGACTATGGCAACTTGTACAAGAAATCATTCATTATGATGAAGGGCAATTTATAAAAGGGATGCAAGGATAGTTCAACATTAAGAAAACAAGAAACTCAAGTAATCATACTTAAACATCTAAAATCAAATTATTGGCTCAAGAGTTGCAGAGAAAGCCTTGACAAAGTATAACACTCATTAATGCTAAAAATTCTACAAAGTATAGGCATTAGGTACTTTTTTTGACATCATAAGGAGCATCTTATCTAAAACCAAAAGGAAGTATCATATGTAATGGGAATACTCTAGAACCTTTTCCATTAAATAACATAGTGAAGAAAGGAAGTTCACTCTCCCCACTATTATTTGATATAGCTCCGGAAATGCCAACAATAGGAACAGAAGAAATTAAAGGCATAAAAAAGGCAAAAATGTGATAAAAGTATTCCTATTTCCTAATGATATAATGGTATGCTTGGAATCAGCAAAGACATTAATTGAAACAATAGTATTACCAAAGTTGTAAGCTATAAAATAAATTCTAAAAAATCAAAGTAATCTCAATATTATAATAATAACAAAATACAAGAAGTAATAATAGGAATGAAAATCCCATTCCAAACAACAAAAAATGCATAAAATTTCAGGTGGTCAACCTATCAAAGCACACACAAGACTCGTATAGTTTTAATTACGAAATGTTCCTTGAAGAAATAAAGAATTTAAATTTCCAGAGGAATATTCAATCCTATGACTAGACCTTGCCTAAAAATAGTGGGTTATCTTTGTTTCACTCCCATATTTATCAGAAAAGATTCTGGTGGCAATGTAATAATAATGACAATGGTATCAAAGTTAATTTAAACATTTACTGCAATACTAATCAAAAAACCAAGGGGATACTTTATAGAAGTTGATAAAATAATAATGAAATTCATTTGGAAAAGAAAAGGATACATAATATGAGAGGAAAGGATGAAGGGAAATAGGGATGAAAGGTGGATAAAATTTCCAGACCTCAAAGAATATTATGAAGCAGCAGCCAAGAAAATCATCTGGTACTGGTTAAAAAATAGAGATAGACCAGTGGAACAGACCAGACAAAGGAGAATAAAAAACAAATGAGACTCAAAAGCCAGTATTTGATAAAGAAGAAAACCTAGACTACCTATGAAAAAACTCAGTATTTAATAAAAACTACAGGTAAAAGTAGAGAGCATTTTGATAGAAAACAGGCTCAGATCACCACCTTACACAATAATCCACAATACATTCTAAATGCATATGATTTTAACACATGGCTTTAATATACCATCATACTGTTAAAAAATAATATATAATGCTAAAAAATAAAAGATGGAATTAGAAGAGAAGCAGGTCGCGTAATTATCACAGCTGTGGCTAACAGACATAATCTTTTGTTTTCCATGTTTAATGTTTTATTTCTTCCCCAATTACAAGTAAAAATAGTTTTTAACATTATTGAAATTCTGAGTTCCAAGTGCTCTTCTTTTCCTTTCTGCAATCATGCAAAAACATTTCCATAATATTGTATATATTGGGAAAAACACTCACACACACACAACATAATAAAGAAAGCTTTAAAAAACAAACGATGGTTTGATATATATCCTGACTGTATCAGTTCTTTCTTTGAAGATATAGTATTTTCTTCATAAGCTTTTGGAAATTGTCTTAGATTTTTGTATTGCTGATAACAGTTATTGGCAGCTGATCAACATAAAATATTGCTATTACTATGTACAGTTTTTTTTCTTCTGTTCACTTCATGAGTCTTTCCGCATTTTTCTGAGAGCATCCTGTTTGTCATTTTTTATGACACAATAATATTCCATCACAATCATATACCACAACTTGGTCAGCAAGTCCCCAACTGATGGACATTCCCTCAATTTCCAATTCTTTGCCACCACCAAAACAACAACTATAAATATTTTGGTAAATGTAGGTTCATTTTCTTTTTGTTTTTATCTCTTTGGGATACTGACCTAGCAGTGTGTAGTGGATCAAAGGGTAGGCACAGTTTTATAGTGCTTTGAGCATATTTCCAAATTGCTCTCCATATTTCCAAATTGAATCAGTTCACAACTCCATCAGCACTGCATTAGTGTCAATTTCCTCACATCCCCACCAACATTTCTTATTTCCCTTTTTCTTATTAGAACCAAGAAAATAACATATGTAGTAATTAAAGCAATGTAAATGGTAAGAACAATTACACATAAAAAAAAGTAAATATATCAAAATTATGAAGATCATGTAAGGCTTGAGTGAAGAATGAGAAGGTACCCCCAAACCAATGCTTCATGAAGGTGGAAACAGATGCACACACATTGCACGTGTTTCTTGATTTCTTAAATGTGTTCATCCATTGTACTATTTCCCCCCTTTCTAATAAATATCATTTTTTGTATGCAATGGCTCTCTGGGGAGGATGAGGGTAAGGATAAATGTAATGATGAAAGAAAACAAAGATAGCTATAAAAATTTGTTTAAAAAGACAGAAATTATGTAGGGGACGAGTATAAAGAAGCATGATGATATAAAAACCAGGGTATCAATAAAAACTGATTTTGAAAATCGTATGTTTGGTAGGCATTTCAAACATAGCACCTCTAAAAAGAGAGCTCATCATCTTTTTCCATAAACTCTACTCTATTGTGAATTCCCCTATTATGGTTGAGGGCAGCACTATTCTTCCAGTTACCCAAGTTCCCAATCTCAGTGAGCATAGTTTCGCCAAATTATTCTCTGCTCAATAAAATCTAAGGGCTATTATTAACTCCAGGATCAAATATAAGTTGTTTATTTGGCATTAAAGCTCTTCAGAACCTGACCTCTTCCCACATTTCCAATCCTCTTATGGTACACTCTCTTCACCACACTCCACAATCCTATAAATAAATAAATAAATAAATAAATAAATAAAATAACCTATTTATTTTTCCTCACATTCAAAACTCTGACATTCCTAGAAATTTCCATTCTGAAATTTCTTTCCAGAGTTGATAAGCAAATGCTTTCAATTCTTCCTTTACCCACTTCAAATAGATTTAGGCAGTTTTCTGACTTCTTCTGGGGGACAGAACCAAAATGGTGGAGTGGAAGGACGGACCTACTTTAGCTCTCCACTGACAGCCCACAAAATACCTGTAAAAAAATGATGCTAAACAAATTCTAGAGCAGCAGAAGCCACAAAATAACAGAGTGAAAGAGATTTCCAGCCCAAGACAGTTAGGAAGGCCAACAGGAAAGGTCTATTGCACTGAGCTCAAAGCAGAGCGCAGCCTAGACTTGGCTACACTGCACCACACAGACAGGACTGGAGCAGGCTGCAGGGCATGGTATCGTGGGTAGCAGCTGCAGTTCTCATATTTCTCAACCCACAAACGCCAAAGCCAGTTTCAAAGATCAGTGAGAAAGCTCTTTTGCCTGGGTGAGAAGAGAGCATGGTCCAGCCCTATAGTTCCAGCCCAAGGGTGGAAGAAGTCACTGCAGCAGCATCCCCTTTTGGAGCCCTCAGCCTAAAGACCCTGGGGGAAGTGAGCAGATAATCTCGGTCTTAGACCTGAGTGGTGATCCTGGTGTGAGAAGGAGCTCTGGCATGGTGAAGGTAACGGTGAAGGCAGAGAGGGAACACTACTTGCAGATCCTGGGCAGAAAAGATTGCTTGTGGTTACCCACATAAAAGAGTGCAGACCAAGAGAGGAGTAAACTCCTCTCCTTGATTGTGCCACCTTGGAGGAGCTGAGAACTTACAGGTGCCTAAAGTATACCCTCCACTTGAAAAAGGAGTTAACTGGCTGGAAAAATGCCCAAAAATGGAAAAAAAATAAGACTATAGAAGGTTACTTTCTTGGTGAGCACGTATTTTCTTCCATCTTTTCAGTTGAGGAAGAACAAAGCATACCATCGGAGGAAGACATAAACGTCAAGGCTTCTGCATCCAAAACGTCCAAAAAAATAGGCAATAGTCTCAGGTCAAGGAAGAGCTCAAAAAGGATTTTGAAAATCAAGTAAGAGAGGTGGAGGAAAAATTGGGAAGAGAAATGAGAGCAATGCAAGAAAATCATGAAAAGCAAGTCAAAAGCTTGAAAAAGGAGACTCAAAAAAATGCTGAAGAAAATAACACCTTTAAAAATAGGCTAACTCAATTGGAAAAAGAGGTCCAAAAAGCCAATGAGGAGAATGCTTTAAAAAGTACAATTGGCCAAATGGAAAAGGATGATCAAAAGGTCACTGAAGAAAATAGTTCTTTATTTTGTGTGTGTGTGTGTGATGTTGGTGTGTGTTCTTTTTTTTTTTTTTTTAATGTTTAACAATCACTGCCATACAATTGAGATTTTATCCCCCCCACACCTACCCCCCACTACCCCCCCTCCCTCCCCACGACTGCATACAATTCTGTATAGGTTCTACATATACTTTCCTATTGAGTATATTTTCACTATAGTCATGCTATGTAATCAGACTAAAATAAATGAAAGAAATCATATAACAAATCAAAACATGATACACAAACACTTACACATACACAAACATGATCTGCTACATTTTGCGACTGACTTCCATATTTCTTTCTCTGAGTGTGGAAGGCATTTTGCCTTGAGAACCGCCATTGGGATTTTTTTTTTTTTTTGAAAATAGTTCTTTAAATATTAGAATGTAATAGCTGGAAACTAATGACTCTATGAGAAATCAAGAAATTACGAAACAAAACCAAAAGAATGAAAAAATAGAAGACAATATGAAATATCTCATTGAAAAAACAACTGACCTGGAAAAAAGATCCAGGAGAAACAATTTAAAAATTATGGAACTACCTGAAAGCCATGATGATAATAAGAGACTAGACATCATCTTTCATGAAATTATCAAGGAAAACTGCCCTGAGATTCTAGAACCAGAGGGTCAAAGAAATATTGAAAGAATCCACTGGTCACCTCCTGAAAGAGATCCAAAAAGAGAAACTCCTAGGAATATTGTAGCCAAATTCCAGAGTTCTCAGGTCAAGGAGAAAATATTGCCAGCAGCCACAAAGAAACAATTTGAGTACTGTCAAAATACAATCAGGATAACACAAGATCTAGCAGCTTCTACATTAAGGGATCAAAGGGCTTGGAATGATATTCCAGAAGTCAAAAGGAACTAGGATTAAAATCAAGTATCACCTACCCAGCAAAATTGAGTATAATACTTCAGGGGGAAAGTGACCATTCAATGACATAAAGGACTTTCAAGCATTCTTGATGAAAAGACCAGACCTGTTGGGGTGGAAGCTCAATTCCATGTGGACAGTCTCGGGCGGGTAAAGGTGGGAACTTCTAAATCTTAGAGTTCTCATGAGGCCCCCCATGAAACACCAGGGAATCGAGGAGTGAGACCGAGCTATCTCGTGTATTTCCGCCTCTTCCCGTGAGAAACGTGATGGGAGGAGCATCCCCACCCTCGAGACTGTCCCGGATCTGGGCACACCTATTGTTATCTAACAGGCACGGTATTCAGGTGCAAACTACGCGGCCGGAGAGCTTAAGTAGGGTCAGGAAAGCCTGAAGGCGCTCTTAGCGCGGAGGGGCCCTGACAGGACAGAAGGCTCCGTTTTTCCTCTCTTTGCTCTCCCCTCCCCCTCTCTCCCCACTTACACTTCTGCTTCCAATCTCTTACTGTAAGATCTTTGCCTCCTTGGGAGATTTCTCTCTCCCTCCTAAGGAAGAGCTCCCCCTGCACATGTAACCAGGACCCTGAATAAAGCCTAACCCTTGTTCAACTCTGGAAAGTCTCTTCTCTCATACGTTTATCCAGTTTGGCCAACCGAAGACCTGGGACAGGTAAGGTAAGACTCAGGTAGCCCTCAGGCCTCTAGGCCTGGCACAGATCTGAATAGAAAATTTGACTTTCAAACACAAGAATCAAGAGAAGCATGAAAAGGTAAACAGGAAATAAAAATCATGAGGGACTTATTAAAGTTGAACTGTTTACGTTCCTATAAGGAAAGACAATATTTGAAACTTTTCTCAGTATTTGGGTAGTTGGAGGGATTACATACATATAATAGACAGAGGGCACAGGGTAAGCTGAATAGGAAGGGATGATATCTAAAAAGATAAAATTAAGCGGTGAGAGAGGAATACACTGGGAGGAGAAAGGGAGAAATGGAATGGGGCAAATTATCTCTCCTAAAAGAAGACAAAGCTTTTTCAATGGAGGGGAAAAGGGGAAGGAGAGAGGGAAAAAGTAAAGCTTACTAACATCACATTTGGTCTAAGGAGGGAATAACACATACACTCAATTTGGTATAAAAATCTATCTTACACTACAAGGAAATAGGGGATAAGGGGATAAGTGGGGTATGGGGGGAGATGATGGAAGGGAGGGCAAATAGGAGGAGGAAGTAAATAGAAGTAAACACTTTTGAGGAGGGACAAGTTCAAAAAAGAGAACAGAATAAATGAGGGGAAGGATAGGATGGAGGGAAATATAGTTAGTCTTTCACAACATGATTATTATGGAAGCCTTTTGCATAACTACACATGTATAGCCTGTATTGAGTTGTTTGCCTTCTCAGTGGGGATGGGTGGAGAGGGAGGAAAGGAGAGAAGTTGGAACTCAAAGTTTTAGGAATGAATGTTGAGAACTGTTTTTGCATGCAACTGGGAAATAAGAAAAACAGGTAATGGGGTATCGAAATCTATCTTGACCTACAAGAAAAGAGAGAAGATGGGGATAAAGGAAAGGAGGGATGTGATAGAAGAAAAGGCAGATTGGGGGAAAGGGTAATCAGAATGCATGGTGTCTTGGGGTAGAGGAGGGGAGAGATGGGGAGAAAATTTGGAACTCAAAATGTTGTGGAAATGAATGTTGAAAACTAAAAATAAATAAATAAATTTTTGAAAAAAGGAGAATCTATTTCTGCCTGTCAGAAATACCCACTCTTCCAAGGGTATTTAAGAGGTGAGTGGCTTCCATAATTAGTCTTTGATTTATAAGAAAAAACCAAATGCCCACCATTTTATTAGTTATCGGCTAGTCATAATTAATAAAGTTGATTATTAATCACCCAGAAAAAATATGTTGGTTATTTTCTGTGGGGTGGGGTGATTTTCAGGAAGTCCAAGGATGGTGGAATTTGTATCCAGGTTCTATGAATTGAGAGCTGTTGCTCTTTCCACTTTTACATATCATTTTAATTAAATACCTACTGTGTATAAATGGGCAGGTAGATAGCAAAGAATAGATAGAGTACAGACCCTAGGGGCAGGAACACCTGAGGTCAAATCCAATCTCAGACTGGATTAGTAGCTGTGTGGTCCTGGGCAAATCGCTTAACCCTGTTTGCCTCAGTTTCTTCATCTTTAAAATGAGCTGGAGAAGGAAATGGCAAATCACTCCGGTATTTATGCCAAGAAAATAGCACACAGAGTCACAAAGAACTGAATATGACCTATCAACTAAACAAAAATTGTGTATAAATAAATCTTTTACTAGAAATGGAAAGAAAATTGAAATTAAGAAGTGTCTACTTTAAAGGGATTTGTACTTCAAAGCAGTAGGGGGAAGGAAGCTTAAGCTGCATAATATTAGCAAGAACTATATCAGTGAAAAGAATCTGGGATATATATTTTGCAGTTTAAGTAGCTAAAATGATTTAGTTTGATTTTTAAAAAATATCTATTTGAATTAAGCATTTTAAAGAGGAAATAAAAGTTTATCATATAGCCCTTTTTTTAAAAAAAAGTTACATATAAAAGGTCATGCAAAAAAAGATTTCCAGATTATCCATGCTTCAAAAGAAAACACAAAATAAAGTAAAAACAAAAATTTTCTTTTTAAAAAAAGTATGTTTCAATCTGCAATCAATTCTCCCTCTGAAGGTGAATAGCATTTTCATCATGGGTCCTTTGGAATTGTCTTGGATCGTTATCTTGATCAGAGTACTTAACTCCTTTACAAGTGATCATCTTTAAAATATTGCTATTAATATATAATCTTCTGGTTCTGTTCATTTCATTTTGTATCAGTTCATACAAGTCTTGCAGGTTTTTCTGAAACCCTCTTCTTTTTCATTTCTTATAGCACAATAGTATTCCATTACAATCATATACCACAATTTATTTAGCCATTCCAACTGATGGGTATCCCCTCAGTTTCCAATTCTTTGCTACCTCAAAAGGAGCTACCATAACTATTTTTGCACATAAAGGTCCCCTTTTCTTTGAACTCTTTGGGATACTAAACTGGTGGTGGTATATACCCAACAGGTTGCACAGTTTTAGAGCTCTTTGTGTATAGTTCCAAATTGTTCTCTACAACGGTTGAACTAGTTCACAACTCCATCAACAATGCATTAGTTTCCCAATTTTTCAAAATCTCTTCCAGCATTTGTCATTTTCCTTTTCTGTGATGTTAGCCAATCTGATAAGTGTAAGGTGGTATCTCAAAATAGTTTTAATTTGGATTTCTCTAAACAGAAATTATTTTGAGCATTTTTTCACGTGAATATTGGGATGACTCTTTTCTTAGAAATTTGGCTTGGTTACCTACATATTTGAGAAATGAGGACTTTATGAGAGCAACATGCTAGAAAGAAATTTTTCCAAGTTTCTTATTTTTCTTCTAATTTTGGCTGCACTGGCTTTCTTTGTGCAAAAGCTTCTTAATTTTATGTAATCAAAACGAGCAATTTAATTTCCTGTAATCCCCATTGCCTCTTGTATGGATATAAACTCTTCTCTTGTCCAAAGATGTGACAGTTACTTTTTCCATGTTCCCCTAATTTACTTAAAATATCATGTTTCATGTCTAAATCATTCATCCATATTTATCTTATCTTAGTATTTATAGTGTGAGATGTTGGTCTCCCAGGGGTGGGAAACCTGTGGCCCTCTAGGTCCTCAAGTGTAGTCCTTTGACTGAATCCAAACTTCACAGAACAAATCCCCTTAATAAAAAGATTTGTTCTATAATACTTGGACTCAGTCAAAGGCCACACTTGAGGACCTAGAAAGCCATGTTTGGTCGCAGGCCACAGGTTCCCCACCTCTGGTATGCCTTAGTTTCTGCCAAACTGCTTTCTAGTTTTCCCAGCAATTTTTGTCAAATGCTGAGTTCTTACCCCAAAAGTTTAGATCTTTGAGTTTACAAACTCTAAATTACTACAGTCATTTACTACCATGTATTGTATACCTAACCTATTCCACTGATCTACCATTCTATTTCTTAGCCCATAGCAGACAGTTTTGATGATTAGCACTTTTGCAATATAGATTGAAAACTGGAACTGCTAGGCTACCTTCCTTCACATTTTCTTTTCATTGATTCCCTTGATATCCTTGACCTTGTGTTCTTCCAGATGCATTTTATTATTGTTTCTGGCTCCAAAAAAAATTCTTTGGTAGTTTGATTGGTATGGCACTGAATAAGTAAATTAACTTCAGTAGAATTGTCATTATTATTACAGTGTCGAAGCTTGCCCATGAACAATTGATATTTCTCCAATTGTTTAGGTCTTTATTTGCATGAAAAGTGTTTTGTAGGTGCGGAGCCAAGATGGCGAAGTAGAAAGACGCACATACACATAGCTCCAAACACACAAACCACAGAACGGCTAGAGGGGACCAAGCCAGGGTGAATTCTGCACCCAGAGACCACGGAGTATTGGAGCGAGGGAGATTCCTGTGGACCTCTCGCGGGGGGTCCTTCGCGCCGCAGACTGGGCGCTGGGACGGGGAGCGGAGTGCGGCCCTGCCGCGACACTGAGGGGAGGAGATCCGAGAGGGCTACGGGGACGGGATCTCCAGTGGCCACGCGGGTCCCCCCACCCACAGAGGGACCTGCAAACCTCTCGCAAAAGGTTCGTCGCGCTGCAGACGCGGAGCCCAGCCTGGACCTGCAGCGGTGGCGGCGGCGGCCATGGCTCCGAGAGGCACAGATCTGAAAGGGCTCCAGAGGCGGGATCTTCAGTGGCGGCACGGGCCCCCCCACCAACAGGTGACTGACGGGGGTGGGTGAGAGAGTCTCTTTGGCGGGTTGAGAGGGGAGTGGGGTGGCCCCAAGGCTCGGCCCCCCCCCCCGGGAGGTGGGGGCTGAGAGGCGGCTGCGGATGGGGGCTCCCCAAACGGGCAGGAGCCTGGATCCATTGTGGAAGGTCTGTGAATAAACCCCCAGAGGGAACTATGCCTGAGAGGCGGCCCTGCCCCTGACCACCTGAACTTAATTCTCACACTGAATAGCAGCCCTGCCCCCACCAAAAATCCTAAGGCGGGAAGCAGCATTTGAATCTCAGTCCCCAAACGCTGGCTGGGAGGACCAGGAGGCGAGGTGGGTATGAGGAGAACATTCAGAGGTCAGGCCACTGGTTGGAGAAAATGGCAAGAAAAGGGAAAAGAAATAAAACTATTGAAGAGTACTTTACCGGAGAAAAGACACTTCCTCCCTTCCTTTCTGATGGGGAGGAACAAGGCTTGCCATCAGGCAAAGACACAGAAATCGAGGATTCTGTGTCCCAGCCCACCCAATGGGCTTGGGCCATGGAAGAGCTCAAGAGGAATTTTGAAAATCAAGTTAGAGAGGTGGAGGAAAGACTGGGAAGGGAAATGAGAGGGATAAGGGAGAAGCATGAAAAGCAGATCAGCTCCCTGCTAAAGGAGAACCAAAAAAATCTTGAAGAAATTGGCACCTTGAGAACTAGCCTAACTCAGCTGGCAAGGGAGGTGCAAGGGGCCAATGAGGAGAAGAATGCTTTCAAAAGCAGAATTAACCAAATGGAAAAGGAGATTCAAAAGCTCACTGAAGAAAATAGATCTTTCAAAACTGGAATGGTACGGATGGATGCTAAGGACTTTTCGAGAAAGACATATCTCAGAACATACCGCGCAGATTCGAAAAATGGAAGATAATGTGAAATATCTTATTGGAAAAACAACTGACCTGGAAAATAGAATCAGGAGAGACAATGTAAAAATTCTGGGACTACCTGAAAACCATGATCAAAAGAAGAGCCTAGACATCATCTTCCATGAAATTATCAAGGAAAACTGCCCTGAGATTCTAGAACCAGAAGGCAAAATAAATATTCAAGGAATCCGCAGAACACCGCATGAAAGAGATCCAAAAAGAGAAACTCCTAGGAGCATTGTGGCCAAATTCCAGAATTCCCAGGTGAAAGAGAAAATATTGCAAGCAGCTAGAAAGAAACAATTCAAGTACTGTGGAAATACAATCAGGATAGCACAAGATCTGGCACCCTCTACATTGAGGGATAGAAGGGAATAGAATAGGATATTCCAGAAGTCAAAGGAACTAGGACTGAAGCGAAGAATCACCTACCCAGCAAAACTGAGTATAATACTTCAGGAGAAAAAATGGTCTTTCAATGAAATAGAAGACTTTCAAATTTTCCTGATGAAAAGACCAGAGCTGGAAAGAAAATTTGACTTTCTAACACAAGAATGAAGAGAACCATGAAAAGGTGAACAGCAAAGAGAAATCATAAGGGACTTACTAAAGTTGAACTGTTTACATTCCTACATGGAAAGACAATATTTATAACTCTTGAAACATTTCAGTATCTGGGCACTGGGTGGGAGTACACACACACACACACACACACACATGCACACATGTACACATACATAGAGACAGTGTGCACAGAGTGAATTGAAGAGGATGGGATCATATACTAAAAAAAAAAACAAAAAAAAACGAAATCAAGCAGTGAGAGAGAAATATTGGGAGGAGAAAGGGAGAAGTTATATGGGGCAAATTATCTCTCATAAAAGAGGCAAGCAAAAGACTTATTAGTGGTGGGATAAAGAGGGGAGGCAAGAGAAAAACATGAGGTCTACTCTCATCACATTCCACTAAAGGAAAGAATATAATGCACACTCATTTTGATAGGAAAACCTATCTCATAATACAGGAGAGTGGGGGACAGGGGCACAAGCAGGGTGGGGGGGAGGATGGAGGGGAGGGCATGGGGAGGAGAATGCAATACGAGGTCGACACTCATGGGGAGGGAAAGGACCATAAGAAAATAGAAGTAATGGGGGACAGGATAGGATGGAGGGAAATATAATTAGTCCTATACAACACAACTAGTATGGAAATCATTTGCAAAACTAAACAGATATGGCCTATATTGAATTGCCTGTCTTTCAAGGGGAAGGGGTGGAGAGGGAGGGAGCTAAGGAGGTTAGAACTCAAAGTGTTAGGACCAAATGTAATGTTCTTACCACTGGGTAACAAGAAATACAGGTTAAGGGGTCAAGAAAGCTATATGGTACTACAGGACAAAAGAGAAGACGGAGACAAGGGCAGGGAGGGAGGATAGAGGAGAGAGCAGATAGGTCACAGGGGCAATTAGAAAGCTCGGGTTGGGGGGGGGAGGGGATAAAAGGGGAGAAAATTTGTAACCCAAAATTGTGTGAAAATAAATGTTAAAAATTAATAAAAAAAAAAAAAGTGTTTTGTAATTGTGTCCATATAAACCCCAGGCTTGTCTTTGAAGGTATGTTATCTACAGATATTTTAAACATAATTTTTCTTTCTATCTCTTAGTTTTGTTTGTTGGCAGTATACAGAAATTATTTTATATCCTGTAATTTTGCTGAAGTTGTTTTAACTAGTTTTTTAGTTGATTCTCTATAGTTCTCTAAGTATACAATCACAGCTTCTGTAAAGAATTTTGTTTCCTCATTTCCTATTTCTATTCTTTCAATTCATTTTTTCTTCTCTTATTTACAGCACAACATTGAATAATAGTGGTGACAATGGACATTCTTGCTTCACCCCTGCTCTTATTGGAAAGGCTATATTTATCTGCATTAGAGATAATGCTTGCTGGTGGTTTTATATAGATACTACTTGTTATTTTAATAAAGGTACTGATTTCTATGCTTTCTAGTATTTTTAGTAGGAATAGGTTCTGTATTTTGTGAAAGACTTTTCCTGCATCTATTGATGTAATAATATGATTTTTGGCTATTTCATATAATTTGCCAAATTTGATTTGCTATTGATAACAATCATGTTTTTGTTATTGATATGGCCAATTATTCCAATAATTTTCCTTGTATTGAGTCCTGCATTCCTGGTATAAATCCCACCTGGCCATAATGTAATGTAATATACTCTGCAATATAATGCTGTAATCTCCTTGCAAATATTTTGTTTAAAATTTTTACATCAATATTCATTAAGGAAAGTAGTCTATAGTTTTCTTTCTCTACTTTTCCTGTATTTGGTTTCGGTATCAAGTCCATATTTGTGTCATAAGAGGAATTTCATAGCACTCTTTTGCTTATTTTATAAAATAATTTATATAGCATTAGGGTTGACTTTTCTTAAATTTTGGTAGGATTCACCTGTGAATCCATCAGCTCTCGGGGATTTTTTCTTAGGGAGATCACTAATGACTTATTCAATTCCTTTTTTAAGATAAGATTATTTTCCTATTTTCTTTTCTCTTAATCTGCATGTTTTATATTTTGTAAATATTCATCCATTTTACTTAGATTGTCAGTTTTACTGGCACATAATTGGGCAAAATAAGCCCTAATAACGATTTTATTTTCATCTTCATCAGCAGTGCACTCACCCATTCCATTTTTGATAATAGCTTATCTATTTTTTATAAAACTAGTTTTATTTTAGTTCAATGGTTTGGTTTTGTTTACTTTACTTGAAGTTTTATTAATCTCTTCTTTGATTTTTCAGGATTTCCTCTTTGGTGTTTAAATGGGGATTTTTAACTTATTCTTTTTCTTGGTTTTTTAGTTGCATGCCCAATTCATTAATCTGCTCTTCCTCTCTTTTACTGATACATGCATTAAGAGATATACAATTTGCCCTAATTGTTGCTTTGGCTGTATCTCACAAATTTTGGAATGCTGTCTCATTGTTGTCATTCTCTGTAATGAAATTACCAGTGATCTGTATGATTTGTTCTTTAATCCATTTGTTCTCTAAGATTAAATTTTAATCTATGCTTCCATGACATGCAGAAAACCAAAGAAAGCAAGGTATACAGGGAGGGGGGAGGAAGTGGGGTGGAGTGGTAAAGTGTCATAGAAGAATAACAAAATGTTAACTTAAAAATTACTTGACTCGGATAGCATGATGCAATAGAAAGAGTGTTGCATTTACAATCAGGAAGACCCTGGATCAAAAACTATGTCTTCTACTTAATTCTTATCAGACCACGAGTGTGGTACATTATACATATATTCTCAAATGAACTGATGAATTTTGGTGATTTTTTTCCCCCTCTTCTTTTTTTTGTAATTAAAAAATATTATATGAGATGGCTCCCTGGAGGGAAAAAGAGAAAGAATACTAGGAGAAATTTGAGTGATATAAAAAAGAATTTCAATAAGTATGCATTAAAAAAAAAACCAGTTCTACTGATGTGTGAAAATGCTACAGGCAGTTTCCTTAGGAGAAAATTTTTAAAGAGACAAAGAGATTCTCAGCTCATAACTTGCAAGTGCAAGCCTGACTTTCGAGGAAATACCAAGTAACTGAAACTTTATGGAAACATTCCCAGATAATCTACTACAGCTGGATACAAACTGACAATTTCTAAAAGAAAAATACTGCTTTATTTTGCAGTTAAACAGGCCAGGCAGTGTCAAGGTGAAGAATTGTATTACATACCACATATGGAAAACTGGCCAGGGCTTTTGTAAAACAGAAGCATAAGCATATTCGTTTTACAAGGTTTCAATCTAACTTCATGAAACAAGGCATTTTTCTTCAAAGAAGGGATGCAAAGAAATGGTAGTATTCTGCTAGGCCCTGGGTCATAGGCTAGAAACAATCTTTATATAGAAAGATTAAGGAAATCATCTGTTAAGAGTCACAAAGAAGTGAAAATTAAATGGTGGCAGAGAAGAAGAATGTTTACAAGTGGTGTGGCTTATAAATTCCTTTCAGACAGCATCTTAATAATCTTTTTAGCCTTTATTTCTACAATTTCCTTCAGATTCTTTTCAATTCCAAACCAAAAATGAGCACAAAGTCTCTACTATAATATGAAGACATGATAGAAGTAGAGCCTCAATAAATAAATGTGTTTTGTGGATGATGCTAATCTAAGTCACTTGAGAGACTGATTTCCACCGGACAAATTCATGGATTCTACAAGTACTGAAGAATCCGATCATCAATCAGGTGGGCCTAGAAATTACAAGGTAGAAATGAAGCTGTCTACTCCATATTGGTGAAGGTATGTCTATTTGAAAAAGGATGTTCTTATACCTGACCTACCTAAGAAAGTAAATACTATTTACTTAAGTTGGTAAACACTGTCACAAAACTATTTTCTATCCAAACACAATCTATCTCAAATTTACTAGGAATAAGGACTGTATTTGAAAGTGTAGTTTACAGAACCATTATCTAGTGTTATGAAAGGCTTGTATATTTTCTTTTTTGGACCTCACAACACCATGAAACAGACACTGGAGGCATTTTTATCTATGAGAATAACAAGGCTCAGTGAAGTTAAGTTGTGTTGTCCATTGTTTCACAGTTAGTATCAGAAATGGAATTTAGAAGAGGAAAGAGTCTTTGAGATAATCTAGTATAGATAGAGTACACATTTTTAATAGATGGAGAGCTTAGTCCCAGAAAGGCTAAATGAATTCTGTTTATTTTTTTTTACTCAAATATGTTATGTGCATTTTCTCTTTAAACATTACCACTTTCACAATCATGTAGTAGCTGTCCTAAAATGGTCTTTTTTTCTGGTATTAATATTATGAGCTCAGCTTCCCCCTTTCCTACCATTTAGTCTCAGATTTCAAAGAAAAAAAAAAACACAAAAAACAAACTACACCAAAAGCCAAAACAAAACCAAAGTCCCCAACATTCTTTTAAGTTGAAATGGGACACTCAAGTCCTTAAAATTTAAAAAGCGGACAAGAAGCCAATGTTCTGATTTATAAATTTGCTGCAACAGCCTTGTCAACCCCTAGAGGAATTCAGAGTAATAAGGCCAAGATCTAAATACTGCAGTATCTATGATAGGCACTCAAATGGAAACTGCAGCTTTTGTATCTGAGACAAGTAGTGCCTAGTCAAACTCCTTAGTCTAGAAAAGAATAATAAGACATTAAGAACATTTCCCATATACATAGGAAAACATCAACAAACCCTGATTCCTAGAAGCAAAATGCACAAAATTCAGCAATATCCCCAGGCCAATTAAATAGAAACTGGTGCTTTCTCCCAGTCTTTTCTTTCCTCTTTTTTTCTCACATCCTCCCAGTCTGAGATCTAGTCACTATGAATTCTTTTGTTTTGCTTTTTAAAGCCCAGGTTTTTTTCCTACAAATGAAAAATGTATTATTAAGATGAGCCAGATGAGTCCCAACATTACAAAATTCCTATTATTACCAACTAATTTATTTCCCAAATGGATAGGAGTACATATAATCATATAATACACACACACCTGCACGCACCCATACCAGTGCGCACGCGCGCGCACACACACACGCGCGCGCACACACACACGCGCGCGCACACACACACGCATGCTAGTTCATACGGCCATATCATAACCTTTTGATCCTATGTGTTATTCAGGAAGCAAAGTGCTTTGGACATAGGGGGGAAATGCTATGCATATTTAGCGCCAATTTATCAGTAAATTCTTTAAGATTCCATTCTAACATGTTTAGTTTGTTAAAAAGTTGGTTTATCCCACATAATCATTAAACATTAGTTTACTACATGCTGATTTTAAATGTTCTAGGTCTTTTACATGTAATTTTTCAGTTGTATGGACTGAAAAAAAGTTCTAGCTTTGCGTTATTAATTCTTTGCATTCCTCTGAATTTTTTTTCTTCCTTTTCATTTTTCAAGGCCCCTTGAAAAGAAAACAGCACATCCTGTTCTAGCAATCTGTTCAGCCTACTTAACAGTATCTAGTTTGCAGATGACACTAAAATTTACAACTATTTTCCTTCAAGATTTGCCAAGGGCAGTGATATCTCAAATAATGCTTTGATTTCATTGAAATTAAGCCAGCTGAATTGCTTTACTACGTACCAACTCTTAAGTACTGAGAAAAATGATGGTCATTTTGCCTAAACTTAAATATTACTTTAAGTCTACAAAGTTTTATAAAGCTAAAAATTAGGATGATGACAATAACCATAATACGATTAATTTAAATTAGTCTCAATTTGCAAGCCCTAAGAAATTCTTTTCTTCTCTTCAATAAATTATTTTCTCCTCATATATAATCTTTACTGCCCTTTGGGATAGATAACTAGCTTCTCTATCCATTCTTTGATACTAAAAATATAACATATCTTAGAACAAGATCACATGACATCAGATATGGTACCATTTTGCCACTATCTCTCATTATATTGCTAAATTTTAGTGTCATTTTAAAAAAAAGAAAAGAAAAATGATCAGGACCTCAATACAAGTCACACTGAAATCTGATCTATGTAAAGCAATACTTTAAGCAATGCTTAAGAAAATCAGTTTTGTCCTGCAACACAACAGTATTGTGAACAATAAATAATCAAAAGCCACTCCTTAATGTAAACTTTCACCACAAAATTTCAGGTAAACATGAGACACAACTGGCAAAACTGCTCCCTTCTTACACAAAACCTGTTAAATCTATCAAGGAAGCTGTCATGATTTAAACATTCCAAGAGTTACCTTATTTGAGGGGAGCTGTTAAGACAATCATTGCACTTAACCAAGAGGAGGAGAAGAAGAAACATCTATAATTTTAAAAGCCTTTTTTATATTGGTCCAGACCTACAATTCCACTGTTTCAGAGAACTCTCTGTGAGAAAATCCCCTCTATCAACCCAGATGAGCAATGTACTGTCTTAAAGAAAGGCCTAGAAAACAAAGAGGTCAAGTGATGCGATGAGGGTCACAGAACCAGTATGTATTTGATTAGGAGTCTTACTTTAAGATTGGCTCTTTGTCTAGTATGCCATGGTAACTCCACAACCACGTAAAGAAAGATATTAATTCACAAAAAAAATTATGTCATTTGTACACAAGTAAATATAAAAAAAGATCAGAGAAACAAGAATAGTGGCAAGCACTATTACACTAAATCCAATATGAATATGACCACTAAGAGGTCATGTGATATGATTAGGTTCACACAGCCAGTGTGTATCAGATGGAAAGGTTGAATTTGAGTGGTCCTTGCTCTTCATCCACTATGGTGTGCTCCATCTCCAACTACAGTCATGTAAAAAATACAATAATAAGCAACAATAAACTATTCTTTTTATATAAAAATAAATGTTCAAAAGGATCAAAGAGACAAAGAAGGTAGTGGGTCATGTTATGCTAAATTTAACATATATGTCTTTTAGACTAGTATTAATAATATCAAATTTATACAATCACTTACAATATATTTTTGTTGCTTCATCTTGAGTACACATTTTTCTTACGTCCTTTTCTAACCTACGTGCTTATAAATATGAAAGTAAATATGAATATTATTACATTTGTCAGCTTAAACAAAAATAATTTTTTAATGATTTATCATGAGGAACAATAATTTCAGCATAATATATAAAGTTGTTCCAGTCAAAAAGTTGTTCTAGTCAAAAAGACTAATATTTACTCTAAAGGACAAATGATTTTATAGATACAGGTGCATTCTACATCAAAGTCTACCAAGCACAATGCCTCTCAGTTCTAGCAGATGGTTACAAGAGTTACTGCGAAATGGTTGGATCAAAAGCTGTGAACAGTTTCAGTATCTTTGAGGGCATAGTTAGTTCCCAATCATTTTCCAGATTATCTGACCAAATTGACAGCTGAACCAATAGTCTATTAATGTGTTTATTTTTCTACAGCCTCTCCAACATTTGTGATTTTCCTTTTTTGATAACTTTACTCATCTGAGGTGTGTGAAGTAGAATCTCCTCTCTTGGGAATGAGATCTTTATCAGAGAAATTTACTACAAAGATATTGCCTATCCTCCCATTAACTGTTTCTTTCCTAATCTTAGCTACATGGATTTGTTTGTGAATTTTCTTTCTTACTTTTCAGTAATCAAAAATGTCTACTTTATCTTCTGTCATCCCTATCATCTTTCATTTGGTCACCAAGTCATTCCTATTCATAGACTGGAAGGCTCATTTCTTTTTTTTTTTTCTCCAATTTGCTTATCACAATGAAGAATGCTACCTACTTCCTTAAAGAGACAGGAGATGGACTTAAATATGTAGAATGAGACACACACTTTTTTATGTGGTCAGTACAGAAATTTTCTTCATTGACATATTGACAAGAGTTATGCTTTTATTTTTCTTCTAGAAGTGAACAGAGGTAGGAATAAGAAAAAAATGAATATATGATAATTTTTAAAATTTATTTTTTTAAAAATACACTCATCAGAGCCAAAAAATCTATTACTGGTGCCATCCCTCTGGTTAAACTACTCCAAACTTACCGTGGCTGGTCCTTGAATGGTAGTTATTCAGTAGGCCTATACTTGATGTCTTTCCAGGCTGATTAGGGCATACTGCAGCTTGAGTCTGCCATAGTCTTTAAGAACTCATGGTCACCTCTACAACACAATGAGATCAGAGGCTTTTCTAACTCAGATGATAAAAAAAATATACCTTTCTCCAGGAGACCTTCATATCTATTTCTATTAACAATATGGAAATTTAAGCATACTGGTCAACAGGGTCAACAATCACAAAAAGATCACGGTATTGTACTCTTGAGCTCTTCAGACTTTTATCATCTCTGAAATTCTACAATACTCACTATCTGAAAGATATCACAAATTACCATGCACAAATTACAATAACACAACTATGAAGTAAGCTCTTTGAAAGCTGAGACTTATAATTCCTGCTATATGCTTAGGAAGCAATACAATTTGTTGACTGTCAAACAGGAAAGGTGGGGAAGCCAAACAGAGTGCTATGGAGAACATGTATTTCCACTTAATCCAAATAAAGAATGGAAAACATCCCCAAAACCCAAGAGTGACAAACTCATTTAAGGGCCATAGCATAACACAGTGTTATTGTTGTTGTTTAAAGGCACTAGAAAGAACAAAAGAACCAGCTCTGCTTTTAAACTGATGCTTGATATTTGACAAGGCCTTTAATTGACCTGGGTTTCATCTTTCTCATCTTCAAATAATAAAGTTGTCCTAGACCATCTCAAAGTTCTTTCTAAACCTGAAGTTTCTTCTTCTATCATAAATGATTAACAAATGTGTTACATCTGAAAAAATTATAAGATTTAACAACGTTGGGGGTGGGGAGGGTATGCAGAGCCAAGATGGCAGAATAGAAGCTGGGACTTGCTACAGCTCTCTCCCCAAACCCAGTCAAATACCTGTAAAAAATAACAAATTCTGGAGCTGCAGAACCAACAGAATGATAAAGGAAAGCAAATCTCCAGCCCAAATCAGCCTGGAAGGTCGATGGGAGGCGTCTATCCACTAGGTTGGGAGCAAAGCACAGTCTGGCATATGCCATGACAGCACAGATGGGACCTGGTCAGGCTTAGGGGGAATTGAATCACTGGCACCTATGGCAGTTACTTGACTTCACGCCCCCAAAAAGTCAAGGACAAATTAGGTCAGTGGAAAAAAACCTGTCACACCTTTGTGAGAGAGTATAGTGGTCCAGGTCCAGACCCAGGGTGGCAGAGAGGGTGGAAGAGCCCATGGAAGCCACAGAAGCAAGGGCAGAGGCAGTTGCCATTTCTGGAACTCTAGGCCCACAGATTAAAGGGGGAATCAAGCAGCTAACAGTATACCATCCCCACCCCCACTGGAAGCAGAGAACTGTCTTGACAAAGAGCTCAAACGTCAAGTAAATGGCTGAGGAAATGAGCAAAAACCAGAAAAAAAATCAGACTATAGAATCTTTCTTTGGTGACAAGGAAGACCAGAACATGCAAACAGAAGAAAACAAAGTTAAAGCTTCTACATCCAAAGCCTCCAAGAAAAATATGAATTGGTCTCAGGCCACGGAAGAGCTCAAAAAAGGATTCTGAAAATCAAGTAAGAGAAGTAGAGCAAAAATTGAGAAGAGAAATGAAAGTGATGCAAGAAAATCATGAAAAAGGAGTCAACTGCTTGCAAAAAGGGACACAAAAAATAGTGAAGAAAATAACAACTTAAAAAACAGACTAACCCAAGTGGCAAAAGAGATTCAAAAAGCCAATGAGGAGAAGAATGCTTTAAAAAGCAGAACTGACCAGATGGAACAGGTTCAAAAGCTCACTGAAGAAAATAATTCCTTAAAGATTAGAATGGAACAGATGGAAGCTAACGTCTTTATGAAAAATCAAGAAATTATGAAACAAAGGCAAAGAAATGAAAAAATAGCACACAATGTGAAATATTTCACTGGAAAAAAACTGACCTGGAAAATACATTCAGGAGAGACAATTTAAAAATTTTTGGATGACCTAAAAGCCATGATCAAAAAAGGAACTAGACATCATCTTTCAAGAAATTATCAAGGAAAACTGCTCTGATATTACAGACCCAGAGGGTAAAATAGATATTGAAAGAATTGACCAATTGCCTCCTGAAAGAGATCCCAAAAGGAAAACTCCTTGGACTATTGTAGACAAATCCCAGAGCTCCTAGGTCAAGAAGAAAATATTGCAAGCAACCAAAAAAAACAAACAAACAAACAATTCAAATATTGTGGAACTACAATCAGGATAACACAACATCTAGCAGCTTCTACATTAAAAGAACACAAGGCTTGGAATATGATATTGCAGAGGTCAAAGGGGCTAGAATTAAAGCTAAGAATCACCTACCCAGAAAAACTGGGTATAATACTTCAGGGGAAAAAATGGTCATTCAATGAAATAGAGGACTTTCAAGCATTCTAGAGTTGAATAGAAAATATGACTTTCAAACACAACAATCAAGAGAAATATAGGTAAATAGGAAAGAGAAATCACAAGAGACTTACAAAAGTTGAACTGTTTACATTTCAACGTGGAAAGATTATATGTGTAACTCTTGAGACTTTTCTCAGTATTAGCGTAGTTGGAAGGATTATATACATATATAGAGAAAGCACAGAGTGACTCGAATAGGAAGGGATGACATATAAAACAATAAAATTAAGGGATAAAAGAGGAATATTTTGGAAGAAGAAAGGGGGAAATAAAATGGGGTAAATTATCTCTCTCATAAAAGAGGCAAAAAAAAGCTTTTTCAATGAAAGGGAAGAAGGGAGAGGTGAGAAGGAAACAGGGAACCTTACTCTCATCAGATCTGGCTTAAGAAGAGAACAACATGCATACTCAACTTGGTATGAAAAATCTATCTGCTACTATAGGAAAGTCAAGGGGAAGGGGATAAGCAAGGTGTGGGGGGAATGATAGAAGTGAGGGCAAATGGGAGGAGCAGGTAATCAGAAGTAAACACTTTTGAGGAGGGACAGGGTCAAAAGACAGAATAGAATAAATGGGGGGGGCAGGATAGGATGGAGGGAAATATAGTTAGTCTTTCATATTATGACTGTTATGCAAGTGTTTTTCATGACTACACATGTAACAACCTATATCAAATTGCTCATCTTCTCAATGGGGTAAGTGGGGAGGGAGGAAGGAAGGAAGAGAAATTGGAACTCAAAGTTTTAAAAATGAATGCCAAAAATTGTTTTTATATGCAAGTGGGAAATAAGACACACAGGCAACACAGTAAAAAAATCTATCTTGCCCTACAAGAAAATGGAGGGGAAGGGGATGGTGGGGAGGGGAAAGACAATAAAACAGAGGGCAGACTGGGGGAAGGAGTAATCAGAATGCATGCTATCTTGGGGTGAGCGGAGGGGAGAGATGGAGAAAATTTGGAACTCAAAATCTTGTGGCAGTGAATGTTGAAAACTAAAAATTAATTAATTAATTAAAAAGATTTAACAACATGGGGAAAGTACTACTACCTCATACAGAAAAATTTCAATGGAAAAAAAAATCTCAGTGTGAAATTAAACACAAGGGACCTTAAAATACAGTGAATGTTCAATGAAAGCCAGTGTCCTGCCATGTTTATAATCATCAGTTAATCAATTAACATTTATTAAAGCATATGCCTAATAAATTAACATAGGATCTGTGTTAAACTAGAGTGATATAAAGAAAGCAAAAATACTCCCTGAACTCAAGAAGAATACATTTCAATGGGAAATCAATGTGTAAATAAATAACTAGGTAGATAAACAATACATACAGAGAATATATGAAAGATAAGCAAGAAGGGGAAGGCAGCTAGCAGTGTAAGAGGAAACAGAACACAGGAAAACAACTCCTGCTGTAGGTGGATCAAAAGTTGCATATTCAAGGAAGTCAACAAAACCAAGATTAGGCAGTAAGGAAGGAGAGACTTTCAGGCAAGAGGAGACAGGCAGTGCAAAGACATAGATACAAGGGAAAGAGTGAAGATTCTACCCAGTAGGTCAATGTAGCAGGATACTAGAGTGCACTGAAATGAGTCATGAAAAGCACACTGTAGTCCATTTTTTTGGTTTTGTTCCTATTTTGGTAATCTTGGATGCATCCAGTTATTAATTTGGTATTTTCTAACCACAGACATGGACAGGAGCAAAATATAAAAGGACTGGAAAGGTATGAATGGGACAGCTTATAAAGAATTATAAATGCCAAACAAAAGGCTTTAAATTTAATCTGAGAGGTAATTGGGAGTCAATGGAACTGAATGCACAGGGTTCAGAAGAAGAGTTGGGATGATATATTCTGACTCCCTTTAGGGAAAAATCACCATTCCAGTCAAGTGAAAGAAGGAGTGGAGTAGGGAGAGAAAAGGTAGGAGGTTAGTTAGGAGGCTATTGCAATAATGGTCCAGGTGAGAGGTGTTGAGAGCATGCATCCAGGTGTGAACTGTTTGAGTAGAGAGAAGATTTAGCAATGAATTGCTGAGTGAGAGTGAGGATGATGGGAAGGTTGCAAGACTGAGTGACTGAGACCCTCAACAATAACAGGGAATTTTGTGAGAGGGCAAGATTTAGGGAAAGACAATGAGTACTGTTTTGGACATATTGAGTTTGAGATGTTTACTGAATACACACTCTGAGATATCTAGACTTAAAGTTGGTGAAACATAATGGTAGCCCAGGAAAGACAGCATCCAGACACACTGCTCTGGGAATTAATCAGCACAGACATGATAATTAAACCTATGGGAAATAATGAAATCACCAACTAAGATATAGAACACAAAGAGCAGAGGGCCTACGACATAGTCTTGTGGGACAGCCATGGTTGATATGGACATGACAGGGATGTAACATGAAACAACAGACGTAGAAAAAAGACAGAGAAAGAGTAGTAGGAAATCAAGAAGGAGAACTGGGAGAGACAAACCAGAAGGGGGTCATCAACAATGTTAAATGCTCTAAGGAGGTAAGAACAGCATTGAGGGAGGATTGAAAAGAAGCCATGAGATTTGGCAATTAGGAGATCACTGGTAACTTTGGAAAGAACAGTTTCAGTTTAATGATGAACTAACAAGAAGAGTTCTAGAGGAAGTGAGAGGAGAGGAGATAGAAGAATCATGAATACAGTCTCTGAAACAAGTTTAGCCCCAAATGGGATGATAGATAGATGTGGATATGAATGTAGATATAGATAATATATAGATACAGATATATGAATGATAGCTATGAGATTAGAATCATGGGATCAAAACTAAAGCAAACAAACCCCAGGATGTCATTCTCTGAGATAACACCAGTACTGAATAAAAGACAAGGCAAAATCTCATGTCTAAAATATTAAACTCAGGAACGCAAAAAGATATTTTCCACCTTTCTCTCAAATATAAAGCCTGGCCTTATCAAGTTAGTAGAAGTAAAGTCTAACTTCTATTCAAGGTATGTTTAACAATCCTAATTATCAACTTTCTAAATCACAACTCTGAAGGTATCATTATACATCTTTTGGTAAACATGATCTGCTACTAACTGCTGGCTCAAAAAGTGATATTAAAATATGTCACTAAATTTTCAAAATGCTGAGGAAGCTACCTGATCAGAGGAATAAATTAATTCATACGCATGGGATCATGTCCATCTAGCTCAATTGACATATTCCATGACATTTGTCTCAATACTTGCATGGGCCTTTGGCAAAATGCCCTTCTTTCTGCCATTATCTAACTGAATAATAGGGACTTCCATTCCCATGCAGATGAAAGTCAGCAGTATCTGTGATTCCCACTCTGATAGTCTCAGAGCTGTTAAAGTCCTGGCTGATGTGCACCCATATGAGTTGAAAAATGCTAATGTCAATACTCTTGGCATTCTGTTTAGTTTAACATTTTACAAGAACAAAATATCTAAGGTTTTGCAATATGTATCTTCCAATTGAGTGCAGTAATAAATCTGCAAATGTACCATCTGTTTTTCTAAGAAATCTTTCTTCAGGTTATAAGGAAAGTTAAGATTTTTTTTTAATGTTGGTTAGTTTTGTGGTTCATGTTGCTCACTTTCTTAATCAGGAGGCTAAAATCATGACAGTGGTAATGTTGTCATGCCTTCCTATACAGTCAAAGGAAGCATTACGAAAAAAAAGAATGACTGAGTGGGTGAGAGGTTTCAATATTGACACAAGATGTCTAATCAACAAAATATGCAGTGCAATTTTTTATATTTTAGAAGTCTCAGACAGTTAATCTCCTTATCACATAAAAGAAGAACATTTATACACTGTCTTTCTTCATTACCTGGAAGATCTAAATTGCTTACACTGTTCAATGCAAAGAAGTGCCATTCAATTACAAAGTATATGTATCATACATACACAAACACTGGATTTCCCTTTATAAATTGAGAATTTTTGGCCAGGTCATTTGTGCTAAATACAAAGTACTCAAAAATATTGTTTACATCAAACCATATTATAAATATTTCTCACATAAACAGTTTCTCCCCAAAACCCTGAGAAAAAAAGCAGCTCAAATTGTTTCTCATAGTAACAATGAATTCTCAGGGATAGGCTTGTGTCTGTACTTATCAGGCAAAACTCATTACACTTAAGATTATTGTTCTTTTAGGCTTAGAGTAAATTATGTTTCATCTTAAAAGCTGTCAAAATAGGTAAGAGAATTATGTTTTTGTGTAACAACACACATTTGTCAAATAATCTGAATGTACTAATGTTTCCTACATACACACACAAACACAATGTTTTAATTTTGCCATGCAGTCCAGGCAGAAATACTAGAACTAAGTAATGAACTTGCAAAGGTGATTTTTTTATCTATACTATTTGATATTTTATTTAGTACTAATATTCTGTATGTTTATACAACACTTTCCTTAGCAAAAGTAATGGCTAACTACAGTTCAAATGATGAATTTTATCAGGTGTAGGCCTTCAAAAGGACTAAAGAATCTTCCCTTAACAATTACACAAACTAACAGCTAATGGGGGCTATTATTATTACTTTTATTATAAGTCTTCCCAAGACTGGCTTCTCTAATTTCTCTGAGTAAATAAAACATCCATTTACAGATACTGAATTGCAGATATGGCTGCAATCTCTCGGACATGAATCTTGCTATGGTAAAAAGTAAAAGTGACTTTGCATCTGCTGAAGTTCAGTGCAATTTGGCCCTTGTGTTCATATAGAAAGTTCATGACTGTCAAATTCAAAATAACATTCTTTTAAAAAAGTAGGCTAAAATGGACAATTTCTAAGATCCTTGATGCTCTACATTGTATGCTGTCTGCTTCAGCACACCTGTTTAGGTGTGCAGATTCAACTTGACAAAAGTTTATTTATGCTACAGAAGAAAAGAAAATTTCAAGTATAGTGCCTAATTTGCGAGGTGAGTAAACCTCTAGAAAGGTTAGTCTACAAACCTCAACTTTATAAAAAAGTGAAATTATCTGCACTTCTAATTAGGATAATAAACAAAAAAAAGCCATTAGAGAAATATTTGTCAGACATTCAAACTTGGAGATTTTGGCTTTGTTGGTTTAAAAGGAAAAGATGGGCAATAAAAATAATTTCCACTTAAGTGCCAAATCTGGCCAATTTGATTGAATACTCTAGGGTTCTCTTTGGTGCCAAATGCTAATCTTCAGAGGGGTTGCAAGGGTCTGCCAATAAATAAGCTATATAAGACTGGTATCATACATACCTATTCATCTATTATTTTTGATATTTCAACAATGTACAAAAAGAAAAACAACATTATTAAAGTGTCAACTAAATTGAATTCTTAATTGATACTTTTGATTAATTTATCATTACTCATTATCTCTTTTTGAAAATAAAAATAGTCTGGGTCCAGAGCCTTAAGAAGAAGAGTCAGTAAAGTTAAGTGATCAGTAGTTCTATTTAAGGTTTCAATGACCTCATCAAAGACAAAAAGTAGGAATTTCACTGAGCAGTATGTGGAGTGCAAGAAAATTAGAAGTTGACCAACTGAGCACAATATACCATCTTGAAGCTGAATCAACATGGGACAATCCAAACAGAAGAAAAAATTTCAACTAGGTAAACCTAAATTAAATATGGATAGAGATGCCCAGTGGTAGTCATTATGTGAGTAGAAAGAGGAGTTAGAATTCAAGAGATCAAACAACAACTCTTAAAACCCTGGTTAAGCCTATCTTTTTCATCAAGGTATCTTACCTTTAGTATATGTTTGGAAAAAAAGAGAAACCACTTTATCATGAGCCCAAAGAAAACACAGTCATGATGACCAGGTTAAAAAGACAAATGTTCCTATCCATGCAAAGAGCTCAGATATTTACCCACGACATCTAAAACAGCCATAATTACAAATATTCTGCACCTTGCTATGATATATACTTAATATTAATTTTTTAATTGTTTCATGTCTCTGGCATTAAGTTCTAACATTCCAGATGTAAACAGGTTTCTGACAATAATAGTTTCTCCTTCCAATATATCTTCCCATTGTTATCTCAGTCAATGAAATCTTCATTGGTTCAATTCAACTCAACAAACTGTGTTTAAATAAAGTATGAACAAAATACAAAAGCAACTTAGGTCTTTAGAACTTACAATTTAATTAACAAGGAGGAAATAATATTTGATACAAAATTTATATGAAATTATTTGTTTGCCATCAAGAAGTTTATAAAAGTTTCACAACATCACAAGAGTAATACATGAAAAACATTATGAAAAAACTACTATACAAGCTGTGGGGGAAAGTTACTACCAGTTTAATTGGGAGAGGAATCAATATTGACAAATTCTTTCCCCTAAATTCCCTATTTTCCATAAGCTATTGTGGAATTTTCTGTCTCAGGAGTTTAAATACTGAATAGGTTTACCAAGAAGAAAGTTAACGACAATGCCAAACTTTTATTTTTCTAGTAGAAACATTAGTTGTTATGTAACTGTGGATGGGTCATTTCTCCTCTCTTCCCTCAGTTTCCACATATATAAACTGTAGGGGAGAACCAAATTATCTCAAATGTACATTACAGCTCTAAAATTCTATGAACGTATATGTGTTAAAAATGCATTAGAAGGAGCCAAGATGGTGGAGTAACGGCACTGACTTGCTAGCACTCTCCCCCAAATGCAGCTAAAGACATGTAAAAAATTACTCTAAACAAATTCTGGAGCTACAGAACCCACAGAATGACAGAGTTAAGCAAATCTCCAGCCCAAGACAGCCTAGAAGGGTGGCAGGAAGCATCTATCACACCATGCTGGGAGTAGAGTGGAGTCAAGTGTGGGCCATGGCAGCACAGATGTGACCTGAGCAGACCTTAGGGGAATGAATCTCAGGCACCTGTGGCAGTTTACAGACTTCATGACCCAAAAGACAGAGGACAAACTGGAAGGTCAGTGGAAAAAACAGGACCTGTGTGAGAGCATAGAGCGGTTGGGCCCCAGTCCCAGGCTGGAAAAGGGAGGAGAAGAGCCCGCGGTGGAGTTGAAGGAGAAACCCAGGGCAGCAGCAGGGGCTGGAGCAGCAGCAGCCACTGTTTCTGAAGCTCTAGGTCCAGAGATTGTGAGGGGATCAAGCAGGTGACAGTACATGGCCCAACCCCACTGGAAGCAGAGAAATATCTTGACAAAAAGCTCAAAAGTCAAATAAAGAGCTTGGAAAGTGAGCAAAAACCAGAAAAAGAATCAGACTATGAAATCTTACTTTGGTGACAAGGAAGATGAAAATATACAAGCAGAAGAAGACAAAGTCAAAGCTTCTACATGCAAAGACTCCAAGAAAAATATGAATTGACCTCAGGCCATGGAAGAGCTCAAAAAAGATTTTGAAAATCAAATAAGAGAGGTGGAGGAAAAACTGGGAAGAGAAATGAGACAGATGCAAGAAAATCATGAAAAGCAAGTCAACAGCTTGCTAAAAGAGACCCAAAAAAATGCTGAAGAAAATAACACCTTGAAAAATAGGCTAACTCAATTGGCAAAAGAAGTCCAAAAAGTCAATGAGAAGAATACTTTAAAAAGCACAATTAGCCAGACGGAAAAGGAGGTTCAAAAGCTCACTGAAGAAAATAGTTCTTTCAAAATTAGAATGGAGCAGATGGAGGCTAATGACTTTATGAGAAACCAAGAAATCACAAAACAAAACCAAAAGAATGAAAAAATGGAAGATAATGTGAAATATCTCATTGGAAAAACAACTGACCTGGAATCCAGGAGAGACCATTTAAAAATTATTGGATGACCTGAAAGCCATGATCAAAAAAAGAGCCTAGACAACATCCTTCAAGAAATTATCAAGAAAAACTGTAGATATTCTAGAACCAAAGGGCAAAATAAATATTGCAAGAATCCATCAATCACCTCCTGAAAGACATCCAAAAAGAAAAACTCCTAGGAATACTGCAGCCAAATTCCAGCGTTTCCAGATCAAGGAGAAAATATTGCAAGCAGCTAGAAAGAAACAATTCAAGTATTGTGGAAATACAATCAGGATAACACAAGATCTAGCAGTTTCTACATTAAGGGACTGAAGGGCTTGGAATATGATATTCCAGAAGTCAAAGGGACTAGGATTAAAACCAAGAATCATCTACCCAGCAAAACTGAGTACAATACTAAAGGGGAAAAAATGGGCATTCAATGAAATAGAGGACTTTCCAGCATTCTTGATGAAAAGACCAGAGCTGAATAGAAAATTTGACTTTCAAACACAAGAACCAAGAGAAGCATTAAAAGGTAGAATGGAAAGAGAAATCATAAAGGACTTACTAAAGTTGAACTGTTGGCATTCCTACATGGAAAGGTAATATCTGGAACTCTTGAGCCTTTCCATAGTAATTTGGAAGTTGGAGGGATTATATATATATATATAGACGGAGGGCACAGGGTGAGTTGAATAGGAAAGGATGATATCTAAAAAAAATTAAGGGGTGAGAAAGGAATACATTGGGAGGAGAAAGGGAGAAAAAAGTGTTTTTGCAAAACTATACATGTATAACCTATATTGAACTGCTTGCCTTCTCAGAGGGGATGGGTGGGAAGGAAGGAAGTTAGAACTCAAAAGTTTTAAAAACGAATGTTCAAAATTGTTTTTACATGCAACTGAGAAGTAAGATATACAGACAATGGAATATAGAAATCTATCTTGCCCTAGAAGAAAATATAGCAAAAGGTGATAAGAAAAGGGAGGGATGTTATAGAAAGGAGGGCAAATTGAGGGAAGTGGTAATCAGAATGCACAATGTCTTGGGGTGGGTGGAAGGAAGAGATGGTGAGAAAATTTGGAATCAAAATCTTGTAGAAATGAATGTCAAAAACCATAAATAAATAAATTATTTTTTAAAATGCAAAAAAAAATGCATTAGAGCCTGAAAGATAAGGTACTCAAAAAATAAATGCAAAGTTTTGATACTATAAACATTTCAGCAGATACACTTTATTAACATTTGTAAAACACAGAAGTTATTTGGTCATTTTAATAGCAAATCATTTCTTTTTAGAAGTAAATTTTTAATATTTAATTTAATTCTTAAAAAAAATTAGTAAGTTTATTCTCTCTCCTTCCAACTCCAAAATCCCCCCAAAGAAAGAAAAATGAAAAAAAAGCACGGTGTCTGGCACATAATAGGTACTTTCTAAACATTCAGTGAACTGAATTTCTGAGTGGGAAGGGGGAAGGAAAAAGAAAAACAAACCCCTGGTAAGAAATACATCTGGTTACACAAAACAAATCCCTTTAGCCATGTCCAAAATTCTACAGCCTGAGTCCATCACCTCTCTGTGAGGTCATAGGTAGCAAGCTATATTCTTAGTTCTCTGGAAATCTTGGTTGGTCACTGAATTGATAATCTTTCACAGTAGTTTGTCTTTTACAATAATATTTTTATTATATAAATTATTCTCCGAGTTCAAGCAAATTGCTTTTATGAAGCATTAAAATGGCAAATAAAAAGAGAAGTTCTTACTGCAGAGGTAAAATCAAAAGTGCTCATAATAGCTACTAGCCCAATAAAGAGCAAATAACATTTTAAAAAAGCACTTTCATAATTGAACTTTCTATTTCTAAAGACAACAATGAGAAGACTTCTGATGAGCTTGTTAGGTCTTTTCTCATGAGTAGTTATAATCAGTTTCAGCACTCATTCAGGAAAACAAGTAATTTAAGTTCCTCCATGCCATATGCATTACGTAACACTTGTCATGTACTTTGAAATTGTTTTGACAAATCTCCAAAGGCCTTTCACAATCACCTAAATTTTGAATAACCCCCTAGAAGCTTTAGGTAGGCAGTATCTTTCTCTTTACCTAACCTCCCAATTAACTACCCTAAGAAACATTCTATAACATGACACTTTTAATCTCTTTTTTTAGGCAAAGAATTTGCCATTTACTTATACTTTTTGATTCCTACTAAAAAAACACTTCTGAGATTCCAAGAGACACCAGAGGTAATATATTTCAGAAAATCCTAAACATGGATTATAATTGTGACTGTGGGCTAATTCTTGGAACATAAAATGAATCACGTGTTGATTTTTTGATGTAATTTCTTCAACAAAGTTGCATGGTACTTTGATCCTATAAGGTCACTTAATTATATTAGATTTTCAAATTAATTGATTGGTAAAAACTGAGGGTAAAGTCAATGTGCTAGTCATAGAGAAAGTCATATCAAAAGAAATCCTTTCCTTACAAAGGTTTATATATAAACATTGTTTAAAATGAAGTATTATATGAAATTGCACTTAAATTTATTTCACTTATCACTTAATACAGTGCTTTTTAAGTAGCCAGTAGAAAAGTAAATATTTTATAGGTGGCAAAATAGAGTGCCAGTAGTCAGAAGGATCTGAATTCAAATCCAGCCTCAGACACTGCCTAGCTGTGTGACCCTGGACAAGTCAGTTAATCTCTGTGTGTCTCAGTTTCCTCATCTGTAAAACAGGGATAATAATGTCATCTAATTTCCAAAGCTATTATGAGGACCAAATGAGATAATTATAAAATGCTTGGCACAGAGCCTAGCACACAGTATTATACAAATGTTTGCTATTATTCTATGTCATAATCATGAATTTTTGCCAATTGATTAGGTGACTAAAAGTAAAAGATAAATTTCCATCTCTCAGCAAAAGAGTTTGTAAAATTTTCCTGTCATTTTCCACCACAAATTCTTTATTCTTGTTCAAAATACAGAACTAAACTCAATGCAAAACCAGATTTAAGAATCTGATATTGAACCAAATATTGCAAACTTTTGTTAAAAAAAAACTAACATCAAAATTAAATTTATATACGATTATTATGTTGCTAAACATCATCCAAGTTGCAACTTATATGAGCAAAAAATGTTATTTATATTAAAAAATTGTAAAATAAAGAAATTTAATAGGAAATCATGTAGATAGTAAGGATATAATGTCTTGCTGGATTGCTTCTTTTAATTCTTACAGAATGTCCCACATAAAATATTTCCAATAGGTTTATAGTTTTCATAATTGCAGCTAGAATAAATTTCATATTATATAAAAAATTTAATCATTGTAGTTACTTATGCATTTAATGAATAAATATAAAAATATTATGAATGGTATATTGTTACCCTAGAGAAATCATGGAACAAAAAAACATCAGGAGCCACTGGCCTTCTGCAATGAAGTCAAAGGTCCATCAATTTAAATAATGAGGACACTTTAACTTTGTTGTATTTTTCTGTGTTCATATCATAGCTATCCAGCAGAATATAAATTCCTTTAAGACAAAAGGATTGTATGCCCAGCAATTAGCACTGTCCTTAGTAAATGATTATTGATTTTAATAAATCTCATCTAGTCCTTCTACCATATTTTAGAGGTAAGAAAAATAAGGCCCTGAAATCTAAAGTAACTTCTACAAGACTAGCTGGAGGCAGAGCATGGATAACCTTCAAAGCCAAGCAAAACTAGTTGCAAAAGCATAATTGTCTTATGTTAATTGAACTATAGACAGTAAATTTCTAAAATGAGGTCAAAACTTTGTCCTCAATACTAAACTATATCCTCAATCCTAAATCAACTGCGGCTTTTGAAAATCTGCATTATATCTATGCATAGGGTTGTGTGTCTCTAAAATATAAGAGTACACCTCAGTAAAGGCAGTTCTAAGAAAGATTATAGGTCATGGTTGTCAAGCTGGAAGGAACCTCAGTAGTGAAAACTCCTCATTTTTCATTGAGGAAATTGAAATCCAGAGACTTTGTGACTTGCCTAAAGTCTATATTAGATAGCACATACATACTTAAATAGATATAATACTTTTACTTGCTGGTTAAATACCAAGTGGATCATAAACATTTATAAAATGTACTTTTTTGGGACTAAACCTATGATTTCAGTATAACAGGATATGGCAAGTGAGGAAATTCTCCCTACGAATGGAGTTCATTCAGTACTTGCTCTTCAATTTATAGTCTTAAATAAGAGTTGCCTTGAGTACTAAGATATATCTTGTCAGGAGTCACGAAGCTAGTTTGGGTGTCAATGATGACTTGAACTCAGGCCTTTGTGACTATCAGACCAGCTAACTGCTCCCTACACCACAATGTCTCTTTTATATGCAGATATATAAGACCTCACTGTGGATAATAATTATCTGCAAGGTCAAGTGTACCTCCATCTCTATGCAACATAAGATCAAAATTGCAAAGCTAGCCAGTGGCTGGACCAGTCCTCTCTTTTACTCTCTTAATCAGTGCTAATGGCCTGAGACCTCAAGTCTTAGCTCTAGAAGCAAGGCATAGGATATCTAGTAGGTAATCAGAGATAATACCTCCAAAAGTGATATTCCCATGTGCACTCACAGGCAATGAGTCACTGGATATACTGTTTGCCACCCTATGGAACTGATGATTAATGTTTGCACATCGCTTGGGTCTTAAAAGAAAATGTCACTCATAGAAGAAACTAAACTAGCAATCCTTAATTTATTTTGGGTATACCTCCCACCCCTGGCCAGAGGTAGATACAAGACTAGATCAGTAGATGGGTAGTTAGAGATAAAGATACATACATACATATATACAAACATACCTAGAATGAGCATTTATTAAGCACTCAGGCACTGTAACATTCTAGGGAAACAAATAAAATCAAGCAAGATAGAACCTATCCTTAAAGAGCTTACAATCTAATGAGAGAAGACAATATATATAGGATGGGAGTGCTGGAGAGCCAGGGAATTGGGGGAAGTGGGGAAAGAGGGATGCCATGCAATTTGGGGGAAACTCAATGGTAGAAGAGGACTCCAAGAGCACAGGTTTCCTAGGGTGTTAATAAGAAGGAATCACCAAAGAGGAGAACAGGGACCTTTCTCAGAGCCTTGTCAGGATAATATATCCTTAAATAAAGTTCATCATGATTGTTCTTTAACATCCAAGTATGTGACCTCCAGCTTACCATGCAATAGAAATTCACATAATAGAAAATGGGCAAGAGACTGACCTGATCCACAGGTCACTAGCTCTCAACACAGTAAAAAAGGAAGAGTCAAAATTTGAATTCAGATCCTCTGTCTCTAAATCCAGCATACTTTCTATAAGTAATCTGACTATTCTACCAAGAATTCAAATATGATACCACAGATTGGTTGCTGATCAATGAGAATTGGAAGAGATTTCAAAACTCAAGCAGAAAAACAACTATGAAAAGTCTAATAACTGAGCCTTAGGCAACTGCCCTCATTTGGAAGTAAAAAAGAAAAAGTACCAATGGGGAAAGGGAGATTAAGAAAGAAAAAAGACCCATAATAAATACATTCTCATAGAAGTGAAGAATTCTACAAAGCAGAAGTCTAATCAGCAGGGTCCAGTGCCAATGCTCTGTTATACCAAGATGCCTCAGAAAGAAAAAAATTACCCCTTTTTACAGATGACAAGTAAGTTTGCTTACACAACAGTTATCCAAAAAAAATTTTTTTTAATAACTGTAGTAAGGTAGATAAAGTAGTAAATGTATGTAAAATAAATAAACAAAAATTAGCCTTGATCACCACCCCCACCCAAAATAAAGCAAGCAGGAAGAGGCAGAAAATGAAACGTGATTAAAAATAATTACAGAATACAGAAAATATCTGAGCCTACCTAACAAGACACATAGAAATTATATTAAAGCAATTCCAAGGCACACTTTACAGAAGTAATGGTAAACCTAAATGACTGGTGAAATATTAATTACTCATGGTCAGGCCAAGCCTATTTAATACGACAGTACTTCCTAAATTAATTTACTGTGACAAATCAATTTGTGGGAAACAAAAGAAGGAATTCTGTTTCCACAGAATTAAAAATTACTCCCAGCTTTGAGTGGTAACAGAATGTAAGTCAGAGGTTCTAATCAGAGCTATGAAAGACCAGAATCAGGCTTCTGATCAGATAAAAGGTCAGAAGCTTGTACAGATGCTTAATGAGGTGTTTGAGGGGGAACCTATCAAGGAAGAAAACATGAAGTGGAAGGTTCAGAAGGTTGCATCTAGCCAATGGAGAGTAAGGGGGAAAATTCAAATTTTGAATAGCATAAAAAGTGTTGCATTTGTCTGATCAAGCATACTCTCCATTAGGGAGGTACCCATTCACTAGAAATGGAAAATAAAGTGAGAATTTTCCTGGCTTCACAATGAGTATTGTTCTTTCTAAAGTATGCATGTTTCTCACAAATTGAATTGTCAATGGAGTTATTTTGAAGAAATAGAAAAAAATCCTAATAAAATTCATCTGGAGGATAAGAATGAAGAATCTCAGGGTAAATAATGTTTGGTATTGCTTTAAAAAGTTATGTCAATTAGTTGAACAGATTACTCAAGATACCAGAAACAAGAAAAAGCACGAATGAATTTTTAAATTTATCTTCTTCTGAACTTAAGAAACAAAGCAACACACCCTAGAAGTGACTACCATTAGGTGTGTGTGTGTGTGCGTGTGTGTGTGCGCATGTGTGTGTGCGCGCATGTGTGTGTGTGTATGTGTAAAACCATTCATCTATTTAGCAGCAATAGAGCAGGACTTCAGAATGGAACATGGATAAGCAGAGAAATATCAAAATTACTAAATTTGAAATGTACCAAAGAAAAAAATAAACAAGTCCAAGTTTTATGTCATACAGATTTACAGTTTTGTTTTTCTATTTTATGTATATGGAAATGTTGGTGGTTATCGATGTCTGTCAAAGTCACAAAAAGAAAAAGAAAAAAAATTTTTGCAAATTAAGATATCACTGGACTAGATGCTCTGTAAGGTCTTTCTTTTCCAGTGTTAAGTCTATAACTACTATTCAAATAGAACAGTTAGAGCTGTATTTATCTCACAAGTATAGCTCTAACTTCCTTTTAAAGATAGAAACTTTGGGGCAGAGCCAAGATGGCAGAGTGAGAGCTCATACTCACCTAAGCTCTAGGACAAACTCCTTCAGATACATCTAAAAAGAGGATCTGAACAAATTTTAGAAAGGCAGATACAAAAGGAGCCAGATTTCCAACACAGGACAGACTGGAAGGTTGATGGGAAGGATCTATTGCACAGGACTGGAGAAGCGCACAGAGCACAGGCTGTACCAGCATGGACCCAGCCGTAGCAAAGCTGAGCAGGAAGCCCTGGGTGATCTGAAGTTGCAGCAATGTGGATTCTCAAATATATCAGCTCAGGACGGGAGTCCAGTGAAAGTGAGCAAGAGAAAAGTGTAGAAACCCAAGTAACTGCAACAGCTGCTCCTACTTGAACTTCCAGGAGCCAAGATGGTGGAGCAATTGGTAATTGCTATCTCTATGCCCTTGTTGACCTTGAAAAGTTTAGAGAATATTTCCTGAGGATAAATCCTGGAACAGTGGGATCAGCCAAAGGAGTAAACAGTCTCTTAGACTGTGAGGCTAGGAAAATCGCAAAGGGGGGATTCCTCTTGCTGTGGCTGAAAGGGACCAGTGCAGGACCAGAGTTATCCCACACAGCCCCAACTCAGTGAACTGGGAGGAGATCCTGAGTCCCAGGGGGATGGAGCCCACAATTGCCAACAGCAGGTCCCCAGGTGTGCCTCATCACTCCAGGGGAATCAGGAAGACATTAGCACAGACAGGTTACCAACTACTGCTATGCTCTAGCTCAGCAGAGGAGACCTCCTGTGGCCAGACCATCTCTCCCCCACACTTAATGCAGCTAGCTCCAGGGTAACTCCTGGAAAACCCAGAAAGACTTCATCTGGCCTCTGCTTTGGCATACCAACCAGCTCAGCACCAGGTAAGCTGCAGTATTTGAGCTTCTAGCTAAAAGAACTAGAAGCCACAACACACAAAACTTCAAGTTCTAGGCACAAGAACTGTGGGACAGAGCCCCCTGTGTCCCAGAAGCAGAGATCCACTTTAAAAGCCAGGAAAAGGGTGATCGTCATGAGCAAGAAGCAAACCAGAAAAGAAAAGACCACAGAATCTTTCTATGGGGACAAGGACCAAAACACAAATACCAAAGAGGTCAGCATTGAGAATATATTCCCATCTGAAACTCCAAGCCCAAAGAGTATTCTTGGAAGAGTTCAAAAAGGATTTTAAAAGTCAAATTAGAGAAATAGAAGAAAAACCGGCCAATGATTTTTAAAATATAAAGAAAGAACTCACTGAAGAGAACAGCTCCTTAAAAAGGAAAACTGGACAAATGGAAAAGTACAAAACATAACTGGAGAAAATAACTCCTTAAAAAGAACAATTGGGCAAATGGAAAAGGAGATGCAAAAGTTAACTGAAGAAAACAATCTATTTAAATTAGAATTGGGCAAGAAGAAACTAATGACTCTATGAGACACAAAGGATCAGTCAAACATAATCTAAAGAATGAAAAAAAAATATAAGAAAATGTAAAATATCTCACTGGAAAAACAACTGACCTGGAAAATAGATCCAGGAGAGAAAATCTAAGAATTATTGGTCTACCAGAAAGTCATGATGAAAAAAAAAGAGCCTGGACAATATCTTCCAAGAAATCATCAAGGAAAACTGCTCAGAGGTCCTAGATCCAGAAGGTAAAATAATCATCAAAAGAATCCATCACTTACCTCCTGAAAGAGATCTCAAACTGAAAGCACCAAGGAATATTGTTGTCAAATTCCAAAACTATCAAGTGAAGAAAAAACTCAAGAAACTATGTCACAGAGGATGTTGTAACTTCTACATTAAAAGATTGGAATGTGATATCCTGTAAGGCAAAAGAGCTGGGACTACAACCAAAGATCAATTACCCAGCAAAATTAACATAATATTTCAGGTAAAGAGATGAACATTCAGTGAAATAAGGGATTTCCAGACCTTCCTGATGAAAAGGCCAGAGCTCAATAAAAAACTGAATCTTCTTTAACGATAGAAACTTTGTATCAAAATAAAAATTAAGAGTAAGCCTTCTTTCTGCTTAGAAATAAGTAACAGCTAAAGACAAATTTATATAGTCCAAATACATGAGTCCTTTACACAAATGGTAAAAACACTGCTCTAATTTCAATGTGAACATTACAATCACAGAAACAGTTTAAATCTATTTGCTAAACCCTAAGGATTTTAAAAGAACTTTAAGATCTTCCTAGTACCATCTAGTACATTCTAAATACCAACACTATGTAACAAATTGAGGTCAATGTACATGTTAACTCAAAATGACATTTTCATTTGTAAAAACACTAAAACCTGCTGCCAGGGGTATTAGTGGTATTTTCAGCTCTGGTTTCTATACTATTTCTTTAGCCAGCAGAGGTCCAGAAAACAGCCCCGAAGTGGAGTTTGGGCAGGGACCTAGTTTATGGGTTTCAGAGTGTGGTAGGTTTAAGGTCAGGAAGGGAAAAGAGAGCAGCAGAGAGGGAAGGACTAATTATCAACTGTAACTGTTTCCCTTTCCTTCTACCTTGATTTAGTTATTTTTATTTTGCTCATTAAAGGGGTCACTCCCTGACTACTTCTTAAACAGGCCAATTTACTGTACAGGCCTTACTTCACCCTAAGTGAGTACCTGAATAGGCCCAAGGCTAAAGAGGCCAAGGTCTCCCATTGCATCTTGGGTCATCTCCAGTAATCCTGATGCATATGTGATCACTGGATCCAGATGGCTCAGGAGAAGAAAGTGAGGCTGGTGCCCTTGCACAGACCTCCCTCACTCAAAACAAAGTCACATGCAAGTCATGTCATCATTGCTCTGATGTCATGGTCCTCTTTGAAAACAAAGGACAAACACAACTATAATATTTCTAGGATTTTACATCATGTGTACTGACATCCAATGTGCCCCAAATTCCTCTGTCTGAAGGTTACTCTGCTCACAGTGACTGATCAGAGCTGTCAGTAGGACGACCAAATCAAAAAAGATTTTCTCAATAAGATGATTTTGCAAAAGTTTATTGATCTGACTTTAGGATGAGAAGTCACTGATGAATGCAGAATGAAACTATATTACAAACTGATAAGTTTTATGGCTACAGTTATAAAATTCAGCTCACTCAAATTTTCCAAATCACTTTTCAAAATACTGAAAATGCAAGGTTCACGCAAAACTCCAAAAACAAACACTAAAATTTCTAAGAACGATATGAAGGCTGAAAGCTCTAAATGAGCAAGCTATAGAAATCAAGGGAGCTAGTGAAGATAACAATCAGCTAATATCAGAGAAACACTGGAAAGACAGGTAAATCAATACAGGTATACCTTTGAAATAGTCCAAACATTCCAGAAAGCAATTTACTATAGTAAGAAAGTAATTAAAATATCCATATACTTTGACTCAAATATCCCTTTTATAGGCATATACACTAAAAAGATTTCATACATACCAAAATATTTAAAGGGATCACCTGGAGGTGAGGTGGGTGTGGAGAGGAAACTCAGAAGTCAAGTCACTGGCTGGGAAAATGCCCAGAAAAGAGAAAAAAAATAAGACCATAGAAGGTTACTTTCTTGGTGAACAGATAGCTCCTCCCATCCTTTCAGATGAGGAAGAACAATGCCTACCATCAGGGAAAAGACATAAGTCAAGGCTTCTGTATCCCAAACATCCAAAATAAATATTCAATAGGCTCAGGACATGGAAAAGCTCAAAAAGGATTTTGAAAATCAAGTTAGAGAGGTGGAGGAAAAACTGGGAAGAGAAATGAGAGAGATGCAAGAAAAGCATGAAAAGCAAGTCAACAGCTTGCTAAAAGAGACCCAAAAAAATGCTGAAGAAAATAACACCTTGAAAAATAGGCTAACTCAATTGGCAAAAGAGGTTCAAAAATCCAATGAGGAGAATGCTTTCAAAAGCAGAATGAACCAAATGGAAAAGGAGGTTCAAAAGCTCACTGAAGAAAATAGTTCTTTCAAAATTAGAATAGAACAGATGGAGACTAATGACTTTATGAGAAACCAAGAAATCACAAAACAAAACCAAAAGAATGAAAAAATGGAAGATAATGTGAAATATCTCATTGGAAAAACAACTGACTTGGAAAACAGATCCAGGAGAGACAATTTTAAAATTATGGGACTACCTGAAAGCCATGACCAAAAAAAAGAGCCTAGACATCATTTTTCATGAAATTATCAAGGAAAACTGCCCTGAGATTCTAGAACCAGAGGGCAAAATAAGTATTCAAGGAATCCACAGAACACCACCTGAAAGAGATCCAAAAAGAGAAACTCCTAGGAACAATGTGGCCAAATTCCAGAGTTCCCTGGTCAAGGAGAAAATATTGCAAGCAGCTAGAAAGAAACAATTCAAGTATTGTGGAAATACAATCAGGATAACACAAGATCTAGCAGCTTCTACATTAAGGGATCAAAGGGCATGGAACAGGATATTCCAGAAGTCAAAGGAACTAGGACTAAAACCAAGAATCACCTACCCAGCAAAACTGAGTATAATACTTCAGGGGAAATATTGGTCTTTCAATGAAATAGAGGATTTTCAAGCATTCTTAATGAAAAGACCAGAGCTGAAAAGAAAATTTGACTTTCAAACACAAGAATGAAGAGAAGCATGAAAAGGTAAACAGCAAAGAGAAGTCATAAGGGACTTACTAAAGTTGAACTGTTTACATTCCTACATGGAAAGACAATATTTGTAACTCTTGAAACTATTCAGTATTTGGGTAGTGGGTAGGATTACACACACACACACACACACACACACACACACAGCACAGAGTGAATTGAATAGGATGGGATCATATCTTAAAAAAATGAAATTAAGCAGTGAGAGAGAAATATATTGGGAGGAGAAAGGGAGAAATGGAATGGGGCAAATTATCTCTCATAAAAGAGGCAAGTAAAAGACTTTTTAGTGGAGGGAAAAAGAAGGGAGGTGAGAGAAAAACATGAAGTTTCCTCTCATCACATTCCACTAAAGGAAGTAATAAAATACACACTCATTTTGGTATGAAAACCTATCTTACAATACAGGAAAGTGGGGGAGAAGGGGATAAGCAGGGTGGGGGGGATGATGGAAGGGAGGGCAATGGGAAGAGGGAGCAATTTGAAGTCAACACTCTTGGGGAGGGACAGGATCAAAAGAGAGAATAGAAGTAATGGGGGGCAGGATAGGATGGAGGGAAATATAGTTAGTCTTACACAACACAACTATTATGGAAGTCATTTGCAAAACTACACAGATAAGGCCTATATTGAATTGCTTGCCTTCCAAAGGGAATGGATGGGGAGGGAGGGATGAAGAGAAGTTGGAACTCAAAGTATTAGGAACAACTGTCGAGTACTGTTCTTGCTACTAGGAAATAAGAAATACAGGTAAAGGGGTATAGAAAGTTATCTGGCCCTACAGGACAAAAGAGAAGATGGGGACAAGGGAAGGGAGGGATGATAGAAGAGAGGGCAGATTGGTGATAGGGGCAATTAGAATGCTTGGTGTTTTGGGGTGGGGGGAGGGGACAAATGGGGAGAAAATTTGGAACCCAAAATTTTGTGAAAATGAATGTTAAAAGTTAAATAAATTTTAAAAAATAAAATTGCATTAATCATCATTAAATATAAATCGTATATAATTTTTAAATATATATTAAATATATAATACATAAAATATATTGTATATAATTATATGTGGTACATATATATGCTGTTATATACAATATTGTATATATTATATATGTAACATAAATTACATGTCTAAAATATATATAATAAAAAAATAAAATTCTAAAAATAAATAAATAAGTCTGTAGGCAAAGCTCTACCTAATCTCTTCTTCTTCCAATTAAAACAGAATTAAGAATTATTTATATTTTTATAATTATTAATTTAATATAATTATAAATAATCTTCCAATTAAAAAAGAATTATGAAAGAGCCTCCTTCTTATAATAGAAAACACTCTATATATGGGCACATAACACACAAGATCACTTATATTTTATAACGCCTATAGGATCTCCAATAAATTCCACCTTGGTATAGGATTTCTTCCCTTATTAGAATGTTCATCTAGCCTATCAAAAGAACTACCTCTTCCTAAAGCCTCTTCTTAATCTCTACTTCTCTTTTATGTTCTATGGTCCGACATCCTCATGGGTTCTGCTGACACAACCTACTAGCACACTTCATTCTTCTCTATGTGTCTACTTCTGTTCTTAGTCAAGCAAAATTTAAGCTTCAAGACCTAATCGTGCATTCTTCCTTATCTCAATGTTCTTCTTAAAGAAATCAGGGTCAATAACAAGTAGAATGGAAGGATAGCTTTTATCAACAAATTATAATTTGCCACCTTTTATACCAAAACGATCATCTGGGGTAAATCAAATTTGGAGAAGGCTTTAGAGGTATGTCCATGTTCTATGTAACTCAAGAAAACAAGCTCGACATTAAAATGTAGTACTATTCCTAAAAGGCTTACTAAAAATAATTATTTCCCCACAAAAACTGAATGGGTTCTCCAATGTTAGATACCTAAAACAGCTTTAAAAAAAACCCAAAAGGGGAAAAAGAAAGAGAACAATGAATTTAGGGTTAATAGGCGAGCAAAAGTTCCTATTATTTGGTATCATTCTAAAAGAAAAAAAGCTGTTCAGAAATAAATTAGGGCAGTGATTTGAATGTAACCTAGTAATTAGGTTGTGTGTTCAATTAGCTTTCAGGCCTAACTTGTTACTTTTTAGGTGCCTTTGAGACTTTGAAGTAGAAAGTCAGCATACCTTTTAATTAGGATGACAAGCAATACTAAAGAATGAAACTTCAGAAAACAAAATCAAAGACATAAATGAGAGGGGACACAGGGTCAACAAGGAATGAATGTAAAAATGTGCAAGAGGTGACCATTCAAAGTAGTTGCCTCAAGCTTCTGGACTGATTTTACTTCAGATGAAGATAAAACATTTTCATGAAGGGAGGGAGGGAGATGAGAGACAAAAGAGGGAAAAGATGAGCACTTCTGATCTCTCTGAAGCTTGGCAAAGAAGCTTCATATCAAATCAGTAACTTTGAACACTACATCAGTGCTAAGAGAATGATGCCATCTTATTTGGAAAATACCTGGTATATCTGAATACAAATGGATACTGTGCTCATCTTGACCTGAAATACATATTAATAATCCTAATTATTCTCAGGTTTTGTTTTGTTGTCCTAAGTTTTTTTCATTCAGTAAAATTTCTAAGCCCCACCTCCCTTGGGAAAAAAGTCACATTATAGGCAGTCACAATTGCATCCTTTTCTTTTGACACCAACTATAAAGGTATTCTTGACCATATCTTTTCTGCAGAAATTACTACTTATAGCCACTAAAATCATCAAGCTTTATAATTACTATTCTGAAAAGAAGGAGGTTGGACAGAAAACTCCACACATAGTACCTGGAACACAAAGTCAACCTATGCCTGATAATGATTTTTTCCCTACTCTGGTTTCTCAAAAGAAAAAAGAAAATTATTTTTGTCAAACTGATTAGGATTTGCTGCTCTTTATTATAAGGAAGAAAGAATAATAAGCCCCCAACCTTCTATTTTACACAATCAAAAACTAGATAAATATTGCAAAGTCCAGGAACTTTGGATTTTGAAGTGGTCAAATTTCATGCACAAAATTCTAGTCATCCCTCACCCCCTACCATTTTGATAACATATTATTTAGGACAAAAGTAACACTCATATGTCTTTTAAGGAATATTCAGTTAAACAACAAACAAAAATCTCTAAATCAATTTGTTTCAGGGTCTCGTATACAAAAGAAGAAATGTGAGCAAGAATCCCCTACAGCACAGCTTTATGTCAAGGATTCTTTTGGAAGACAGCTAAATACTACACATCCCTTCTTAAAATTATTTTTTAAATATATAAAATAAAATTCATTGCATTACAAAGGAAGTCAATTATTTAATAAATATTAGTTAAAACAAATCCCTGTGTATTTATTTTGTATATATCCTACCATATCGTACTCCCCAACAATTTCTCATTACTAATATAAGTGCGTTAATTATGAGACAGTCTTATTTTTGAATTTGTATTCTTGGCGCTAAGCAGTGTTTGGCATGTAGCAGGCCCCTAACAGGTAGTTATTCATTGACTGACTGGTATCAATTGGACTTGAAGAAAGATATTCAAGATAACAGCAATTTAATGGGATGGGGGGAGGGGAGAGATGGGGAAAAAATTTGGAACTCAAAATCTTGTGGAAATGAATGTTGAAAATCGAAAATAAATAAATAAATTTAAAAAAAATAAAAAGTAATTAAAAAATACTGAATTCAATCAATAAAAATTTATAAAGTATGTGCTATAATAAAATCCACCTCTTTCATTTTAGTAGGGAGGTAGAGGATTATGGCACATTACAAACACAGATGTAGTCACTGTAACTATTTGTTTTTCTTAACTATTATTCTTTGACACAAAGGAGAGTTTACATAGGAGAAATGAGAAGTGGACAAGGATATAAAAATGGCTATGAAATACAAGATATTATAAAATATGTGTGTGCATGTGTACGTGTGTATGTATGTAAGTATGTAAAAGATGTCCAAACAGTAAAATTCCATTTCCCCTATGAGAGTCTTCCGGCACTTTTTTTTTTTAGGAACCACAGAGGATGGTTTTGAAGGACTTGGGCATGTTAAACCTTGAGAAGAGAAAACTGAAAGAATACACCAGTCACCCCCTGAAAAAAAACAAAACTTTTAGGAATGTTGTAGCCAAAATTGTGAATTCCTAGATCAAGGAAAAAATACTTCAAGCAACCAGAAAGAAAAAAATTCAAATTCTGAGGAGCCACAAACAGAACCACAGATGATTTAGAAGGCACCACTATAAAGGAACAGAGGGTTTGGAATACAATTTTCTGGAAGGCAAAGGAGATAGGATTACAAGTCAAAAACAACCTATCCTGCAAAATAGTATAGTCCTACAAGGAGGTCTGGGAAGGGGAGAAGGGAAATGAATAATTAATGAAACAGAAGACTTTCAAGGATTCCTGATTTAAAAAACAGAGCTAAATAGAAAATATTACATTAAAACACAGGAGTCAAGAGAAGCATGAGAAATGACAAATACAAATTCCCACCTTCTACAAGAAGGCATTCTAGTTCCTTCTTAATCTTACTGTCTCCTTTCTGAAATTATCTCTAAATTATCCTGTACATATCTTGTTTGCACATACTCATTGGCATGGTATCTCCCCCATTAGACTATGAACTCCTTGAGAACAGGGATTCTTTGCTTTTCTATGTATCCCCAGAGCGTAACATAGTATCTAGCAGATAGTAGTAGGTACTCAAAGCTTTGCTGAGCTGACTTGAGATGGTAGGCCCAGGATATGAGTAAAATAATATACTGTTTACATTATACATTGCCAACAAATTTTAAAAATGAAAAGATACTGACCATTAAGTTCATCAGTTTGATCCCTCCCTAAGACTGCAAACTTCTTGATGCCAAAGACTACATCTTCATTCCATAAAAATTCTTATATCACTCAGAGTATCATGAATGTATGTTGTTGTTGTTGAGTTGTCTCAGTTGTGTCCAAATCTTCATGACCTTATTTGGGGTTTTCTTTGTAAAGATACTGAAGTGGTTTGCCATTTTGCTCTTGAGATTTTACAGATGAGGAACGTGAGAGGCAAACAGAAGTTAGGTAACTTGCCCAAGGTTACATAGCTTATAAGTGTCCAAGACTAGATTTGAACTCAGGTCTTCCTGACCCCAGGCCCAGCACTCTATTCATTATGCCACCCAGCTTTTTTCTCTCTTCTTAGGTGTTTACTAATTAGCACAGTTCAAATCTGGCCTTCAGACATTTATTAGCTATGTGACTGGGCAAGTCACTTAACCCTGTCTGCCTTAGTTTCTTCATCTGTAAAATTAGGGGAAGAAGAAAATTGGTAAATCCAAAGTTACTTCAGTATCTTTGCTAAGAAAGTCCTAAATGCAGAACCATGAGAACTTTGTGCACAGCAACGACCACAGTGTGCGAGAGTTTTTTCTGGTAGACTTGGAATTTCATAATAACGCAAGAACTTCTTAAAAAAAAAAAAATCCCAATGGTGGTTCTCAAGGCAAAATGCCTTCCACACTCAGAGAAAGAAATATGGAAGTCATTCGCAAAATGTAGCAGATCATGTTTGTGTATGTGTAAGTTTTTGTGTATCATGTTTTGATTTGTTATATGATTTCTTTCATTTATTTTAGTCTGACTACATAGCATGACTATAGTGAAAATACACTCAATAGGAAAGTATATGTAGAACCTATACAGAATTGTATGCAGTCATGGGGAGGGAGGGGGGTAGTGGGGGGTAGGTGTGGGGGGGGATAAAATCTCAATTGTATGGCAGTGATTGTTAAACATTAAAAAATAAAAAAAAAATAAAAAATAAAAAATAAAAAAGTCCTAAATGGGGTCACAAAGAGCTGGACACAACTGAAACGAATGAACAACAAATTGTTATTGTTTGTGGTTTGAGTTGTGCTTGCAAACACACAATGACCACTGAAACTTTCACGCCTTTATGCTGACGACAAATGTCAAAAGTCAAATAAAACAAACAGCAGTTAGACTGGGCTCTGGTGCCTCCCACTATGCTACTAGTACTGAATACAAGATACCTCAAGTTAATCAAGTGGACCTTATAGAGAGCACAGCTGGCTAGATGTGAAAGAACTCAAAAAGGGACCTGGTAAGGAGAGGCCTGGTTTTGGGGGAAAACTAAAATCTGCACTAGAATCAAGAAAGGGCTAAAGAGACATGACAGAACCCTACATTAGAAAATCATGCAAAATGAACAAAGAATCTACTAAGAGTCTACAGATAATGGCAGAAAATTTACAAATAAGAATTAAAAGATAAGTTGCTTTTCCTTTCAACTGTTTAAAACCAGAGATATGCCTCATAACCTTTACAAAGGAAAAATGTAAAAACCTTTTTTTTCACAATTCTATAGAGTTAGAGCAAATGGAGGGAAGCTCAGAAGTTACTCAGTCCAGGCCGAATCTAGATAGGAATCCTCTCCAATATCCCTGACAGGTCAGGATCCAGCCTGTGATGAAAGACTGTCATAGATGAATAACTTGATCCCTTTCAAAGCATTACCCTTTTTTCTATAGCTCTGTTACCAGTTTTCACATTATATGATGTGCTCATCTGATCCTCCCTAACTTCCACCTAGGCCAGGCCAGGCCAGGCAGAACAAGTATGATTCCTTCCACACTCCATTTATTCATCAAGACTCCATAGAGTGAATGGATTTTTTTTTTTTAAATTACATGTACATAATGAACATAATAGATTTAACATTAAGAATTTTCTCAATTAAAATATTTTAATTATAATAAAAAAGCTAATGTTCAAAGTTGTCACTAAGGAATTATAACTTGAATTAAAACTTGTAATTATTAAGCACTTTTGAGGCAATGTTTATATAACTTTGGTCCTCTCTTTTGTGTAGTTTTCACAGTTTTCTACAAATTATTTGCACTCAGGTCTTAAGTATTAGTTGGCTGTTCAAACCAACAAAGAAGTGCATAGGGCCAGTTTCCAAACTAAGAATGACTCTAGACTACATGAAGACTAGAGATTATAGATCTAAACAGTAACTTTGCTTCTCAACAAGTGTGTTTCCTCAGTGTTACACCCTTATGACTTCTCCCTAAAATTGTAAATTTTCAAGAAAGTAAATGAATAGGATAGTTAGGGATGTAATAGATCTGGGAAAGGAAAATAAATAAGGAGAGGGGAAAGCAGAAAGAAAAAGAAAATTTCTCAGCAGTATTCCATCATAACGTGGGAGATCCACTAACTTAGGATCTACATTTCTTGAGAACAGAATCTCTTTTTTCATTTTTCTCTTTGTATTCTCAGCACCTAGCACCATATCTTGGTTCAAAGTGTGTGCTTAACAGATATTTGTTCAAATGAAATGAATTAAAAAGGAAAACTTATTCTAGGTCAGCAGGTCTTACATGAGAGAGACTCCATTTGGGAATGTTTAATTATGATAATAAAGGCTGGGTTTGGGGTTTTTTTGTTTGTTTGTTTGGGTGGAGGCAGGAAGGAGTGGGGGAAGCCTGGGCCTATGATTTCATTATATCCTCAAGTTTTCTCATCTGTGATCACATGATAGTGCTCTGCAAATCTTACAATACCAAATAATGTTAAAAAGGATGATGCTGATGATGACTGATCATTCTCTCCACAGGTACAGCATAGCACCTCTCTAACTTGTCTTGGTTACCTAGGGGCAGTGAGAGATTAAGTGATTTAGAGAGGCAATTTTGAGTTGATTAGTCATTCCTTCTGATACTTAGCACCTATGACAACAGTCTAGAGGATGTTCAGGAAGGACTGAGGTGAGGGCTGCTCCTCCACCTTTGGTGTCCATCTGGCACTCAACTCTCACCTGTGGCTCCAGCAGCCACAACCTGGTAAACCGTCTCAGCAGAATATCTACACCAGGCTAATGAGGGTAACCAACAAGTCTCAAAGGCAGCAGTGAGTTAGAGGGATGTCTATCCCAAGCATGTGAAGACTACCCCAGCAGAATGGGCAGATGAGAACAATGTGTTCCAATCACCATGAAGGCAGCTGAAGCAGGCACTGTGGAGTGCTTAGAGCTTGGTCAGGCATCAAAAATGCCAAAGTCATCCTGTGTATCCCAGGCCATCACCAGTAATCTTGATTTTTATCTTGCCACTGGACCAATGACTCTAGAAGAAAGAATGAGAACAACAGCTTTGTGCAACTCTACCTCACTTAAATCCAATTCACACAGGAGTCAAGACAACACCTTATGATGTCCTCCTTGAAAATGAAGAATGAACAACAACAATCCTGGACAAGTCACTTAACATCTCTGAGTCTGTATCTTCAACTTCCTAAAGAGTATGTTCAACTGGATCACCTCTAAAGACCCACTCAGCTCTAAATTTGTTATCCTATGACTTGCTCTTGCTTACATAACCACTGTGTGTCACATTCAAAGTCCAAAATTCTTAGCCATTTGGCAATGCTGCCGGGTCAAGTGAGATTAATGAATTTTCTCATGCAAGATACAGACATGAGCTGAGTAATTCTGGGAGAGTCATGTGCTCCAGATTTCTCATGTGCAAAATGGAAATAATAATAATAGCCCCTACCAGAAGAAAGGGGAAAAGCACTTCCAAAATTCAAATGACTAAATATAAGTTAATAAATTAGAATCAAAACCATCTGGTATTGATTTTTTTAAAAATACAGAGGTAGAACAATGAAACAGACTAAACACAGGGGAATCAGAAACAATGGAACTCAATACTTCTGTGGCTATTGAGAAAATTAGAAAATAAATTACTTTGGAAAGAAATCCCTATTTGATGTAAACTACTGAGAAAACTAGAAAGCAATCCAGCAGAAATTAGGCTCAGATCAACACTTTATACCATGTGATAAGACCCACATGTCCCCAAAGCAGCTTCCTCACTCCTATCTATAACCCAAGGGTAGAGGGAACTAAAAAAAAAGACAAAGCTGTCCCCTAGATCTAAATGGCCTATATGACTAGCCCTAGTTTCTCAGTTTCTTCCTCCAACCCTATATCCTACACCCTGCAACCCCACCCTTAACCAACATGGGGCAAATCTAGGACAAAGCTGTTCTAAAGACTTGATTCACATTAATTTCCCTGACATTTAAAACATTAAAAAATCCTAACCACCTAGAATCTAGGATCCTTGGAGACAATGGATTTCTGAAGTACATATGAGTAATATTACCCTGCTATGCAGGCTAGACAGCATTTCCAAATGAAGAAGAGGGGAGCCTCATCCAGATAAACTAAGGGCTACTGTATCCTTGCTGCATATCTTTGCAGCGACAGAGCAAAGTAAACCTCCTTATGTTAAATATCCAATGATTTACAAGAGCTTCATTGTATCCTAATATCAAACCTGAACTAAGAGAGAAGATATTAACAGTCATGCCTCTGACATAACATACTTCAAAATAGTTTCTAAATGGTTACACAACTTCAAGATTAAAGATCATACTTTAATAAATTACAAGAGAAGCAGATGATAGACCTCCTCATAGCTATAAGTAGGTGTTGTATTCTTAATCAAGCAAGGGATTGATGCAATTAAATAGCAAAATAGATAACTTGATGACATGAACTTGAAAAACTTCTGCACAAACCAAATTAATAAGGAAGAGGTCAAATGAGGAAAAAAATTTTTGTATCAAATTTTTCAGATAAGAGTTTTGGTATCCAAGATATATAAGGATAGATAGATATGATACATGATATGGTATGATATATGATATGAATGCATAGATATTTGTTTCTATATATGTATATATGTGCATATATTATAACATAATATAAGCCATTTCCCAATTTTTAAGTGGTCAAACAATGGAACAAATGGAACAAATAATTCTCAAAAGAACTGTAAAGTATTAACAATCATATGAAAGAATACTCCAAATCACTAATAATAAGAAAACTGCAAACTAAAACAACTCTGAGGTTTCATCTCATAACTTGAAATCAGCATGGATGACAAAAGATGAGAATGTTGGAAGATTTATGAGAAGACAGGCACACTAGAGCATGTTAGTGGAGTTGTGAATCAATATGACCATTTGGGAAAGCAATTTGAAACTGTGCAAATAAAGTGACTAAAATACCCCAAGGAGGCCATTGATAAGAAAAAACGGGCACATGACAAATGTTTTTTTAAAAAGAAAATAAGTCCCTATATGTATCCTAATATTTATGCAACTATTTTTTATAAAAGTGAAGAACTGCAAACAAAGCAGATACTCATTGACTGGGGAGTGGATGAACAACTTGTGGCACACAGACGTAACAGAATCTTTCTGTGCTGTAAGAAATAATAAATATGATGAATAAAGAAAAAAATTAAGATCCTATGATGGAAAGTGAAGTAAGCAGAGATAAGGAATCAATATATCCAATGACCATACAATGTAAGTGGAAAGAAGCACCCTCCCAAAAAAAATTTAATGTGAAAAGTTGCAAAATTATTGAGAACAAAGCTCAAAAGAAAATGAGAAGACATTCTTAACCAACCCCTTTTCAAAGAAAAGAGGTCCACAACTACACATACTTTCACTTTTTCAATGTATTGAGCAATTATGTTGATTTATTCCACTTCTTTTTCTTTTTTTCTTGAAAAATACTATTTGTTATAGGTCCTAACTTTCAGGAAGAGTGAGAGGACAGATAGATACTTGGGGAAATTAGAGTGATATTTAAAGAAAAACAACAATAAACTATATTATAAAAAATAATAATACTGATCTTCCAGGGTTATTATAAGGATTCAAAGAAAATGACATAGTACAGTGTTTTGCAAACCTTAAAATACTTTATTAATGCTAGCTATTATTACTAAGCAAAATAACTCACTAATTAAATGAAACAACATCAAACATCCATATCTCTGAGTAAAGAGGAATACACCCTAAGGTAATAACAACAAGAATAATTTACTTTTAAAGTGGTAGAAACATACACAATTAAATCCAAACTTCTAGACCAAGTTTAAATCAATTTGATTTAAAGCAGCTATACAGCTTAATAAAAATGTTGAATAGTGTTTTATCTAAAAACAAAAAAAGACTGGATGGGTCATGGCACTAAATTACTCTAATTGATTGCAGCAGGATGACAAGACAACCTTTCCCAACATACGCAGGTAAAGCACAATGGCAAGTGCAATAGACCAGAAGGATTATTAAAAACCAGCTATTTTACTCAAGCATTCTCAAGGATGTTATCATGAACACTTTGACCTTTGGGGGAAGGCAAAGACAAGTGAGAGCGAAGACAGAGATGAAACTTCAGGCTGTTGCTATTCATCCTTCACTTTAGAAGACGGACCAAGGTGAAGCCTTAACTTGCATGTGAAGTGGATTTAAGGGAGACAGAACTGAACACAGCTGTCAGCCTCACTCTCTCTTCCCAAGTCACTGAAGTCCAGTGGCAAGATAAAAGCCAAGACAATTGGCGATGGCCTGGGATGCAAGGCAGCTTCAATATCTGACCAAACACTAAGCACATCACATCATCTGCTTTAGTTGCCTTCAGAGCCACTGGAAAAAGCTGTTCTCATCTATCCACTCCAGGCTAAGGAGCACAAATTGGAATTCTCCCTGAATACAATGTACTACACAACTATCATGCTGGCAAAAGAAAAACACACAGGAGGGCCGGAAGTGCTCTTAAGGTCGAATGAAATGAAAAGACAATTAGGTTGGGCACAGATGCACTAGACTGATTAGGCAATGAGGAGTTAAATAAAATTATTCTACAAATGTAACCATTAACCCCCAAATGATGGTATGATAGTTTGTGTAATTTTATACAAATTTAATGAGCATATGCTACAGGCACTTCACACCAGATACCAAATTATGCAAATTGTGTGCCATCTAGCATACAGTTTTGCCTTTGGCTATGTGTCCTCTTTTGCAATTTGTCACAAATGCCTAAACAAAGTGAACTAAGCTCAACCTTGGGAACCTTCTCCAGAATGATGATTTTCCCCATTTCCAAACACCTACACTGATTTTGGACTTCTTTGGATCTATCATGCCTTCCTTCCCCAGGAAACTCATCTCTAAGAAATCTCATTATGCTGCAAGACTGAATCTACCTATTCACATTCAGTAGTCTCCAGAGAACTGGAGCATAGGGCCAAGGGCTCCATGGTCTCTAAGGAAAGGGGCTTTGCAAAGTCTCCTCTCATTTCCTACCAGCTACACTGCTTTTTAAGTCATTTGAATTTATCTTACATTTGGCCCATCTATCTATCATGCTCTCATATAATCACAGCCCCCTACTTTCTCAACCTTTTCCCTACCTTTTCAGCTTCCTTTTTTGTGTTATTTTCCCCCATTACAAGTTACTTGAGGGCAAAGATTATTTGTATTTATATTCCCAGCTCTGAGCACACTGCCTGGTACATAGTAGGCACTTAATAAATGTTTAATGATTGACTGACCTTTGGAAAGGAAAACAGAGCAGGTGAAAAATAGTATTATAAATTTAGAGCTGAAAGAGACTTTAGAGGTCACTCAGTGCTCTTTTAGCACAGTAGGAAACTGAGACCCAGAGGAATTAAAAGATGTCCCCAAGATCATGAAGAAATACAGTGACATGGCTGAAATTTGAATGTTAGTACTTCTGACTCCAAATTCAGTACTTTTTCCACCATATCATGTTGACACAAGTGACATCTATGTGATTAATAATAATACAAGATTAGATGGTAGATGATGAGGGCCAATTTAATGAACTAAATTAAATTGGGAGTTTGAGGAGAAAGTCCAGAACAGAGTTATGCAAAGTAAAAGGTTTTGGTAAGACTCTGAGCCTGCTTAGAAAATTACTTTTCCAGAGGTACTAAAATGCTTGAGGATCTGTGATCTCATCAGTTTTCCCGGTTGCAACAGCTGTGCTCATCCTAGGCCTCTCTGCTTTTTCCCAACATTATAAGGATAGTACTAATGGGGCATTCCAGCTATGCACCTCAGATTCTTACCACTTAACAAGCCCATCTTCTCTTCTTAAAACATAAATCTTTGATGCCATCCTTCACTCCACTTTTTCTTTGTAGTTTCTTGTAGGCCATTCACTATTCTCCCTCATTCCTGACATGCGCATCTCCATTGATCTTTGTACAATATGCATGTTTGGTTGCTCAGAGACAGTGGTATTCCACATCTCATTGCCATATGTAAAACACTACTAAAATGTTAGAATTGAAAAATGTCATCGATTGTACCTACCTACTCAATGATTAAGACAAGTTACAAGAAAAAGGTCTGCTCTTTCACCAACTACTCTGGCTAATACATGTCTATTCATAGACACTATAAAACATAATTACATTAATTATTATTATATTATGTTATGTTATTATATTATAATAATTAACTACTTCACCACTCAAATTTCCAGCAACCTGAATCTGGCTTGACCACAAAGAAGCTCAAGATTAACTGGCAAGAGACAAAAAAGTAAATCAAAGCAAGGAGCCAAATCTTTGCCCAAAATGTATGGATTTTAAGTAAGTAGGAGCTCTGAGCAACTGTATTTATACACCTGACACTTCATCTAAAATAAACTCCTTAAAGCTTAAGCTTTAGGAAAAGGGAATCACATGGACCTTAGAGGTCTAAGTTTATAACTAGCTAATTATTGTAATAGGATGTTATATGATCAACAAAAAAATTAGCATTTTCCTGCACTACAATGTGAAACAGAAAAACAGATTGTACATGAAACTGAAGGGGGCTTATGTATACCTAGCTTATAAATATATAAAATAAAATTGGTGCAGCTAGGTGGCACCATAATGCATAGAGTGACTAGCCTGGAGTCAGGAAGTATCATCTTCCTAAGATCAAAACTGAACTCAAGATACCTACTTGAACAAGTCACTTAACCCTGCTTGCCTTGGTTTTCTCATTTGTAAAATGAGCTAGAAAAGGAAACAGCAAACCACTCCAGTATCTGCCAAGAAAATCCCAAATGGGGTTATGAAGAGTTGAACATAACTCAAACAACTCAACAACAACAGCAATAAATATAAAATAACCTGGATATGTAACTTTCAACATTTTCCTAATTGCCTGCTTCCTTCTGGCTTTGTTTTCTTTTTTTTGTTCTTCCTTTGAACACTCTTTAAAAAACACTTCAATGACCTCATTTTTCTTCATTTTTTGCAACCTTATCACTTCTATCACTATCCCTCCAATGTAAAAGACAGTGCTTTCTCATAATGCTTCTAGAATCATAGCTGGTCATTGTGCTGACCAGAATTTGTCTTTTAGAGTTCTGTATATGGTCTTTAAAAAAAAAAAAAAGTTGCTTTTATTTGAATAATGAATTTTCCTGGTTCTACTCATCACTTTATTTCGAAGCAGTTCAATTAACTTGGGACCACCCTCTCAGTTATTTCTTACTAGACAATAATATTCCATTACATATATATAACGAAATTTGTTCAGCTATTCCTCAATTGATAGGCACCTCCTTAATTTCTAGTTCTTTTCTACAACCAAAAAACTTTATTTGTGGTTTCCATTTTTGCTTATATTTGTCAATCTATAAATATGAGAAAGAATGGCAGTTGTTTTAATTTGTACTTTATCAGTGATTTGGAGGATTTTTCTTATGGCTGTTAAGAGTTTAAATTTCTTTAACAACTCCCTGTTTATGGAAAAGAATTGGAAATGAAGGGGGGTGCCCATTTTTATACGAATGTAATGGAATACAGAAATAATTGATTCAATACAATTGCTTTGCTTTACTTAATGCCTTTTTATCACTTTATTAGCTCCTCAGGGCTAATGACTGAGATGTTAGGGTCTAAGTGTGGTATTTCCACAATTCTTGATGGAAAAGAGTATTCCATAAGAAATAATGCACAGGCAGATTTCAGGAAAACCTGGAAAGACCTGTATGGACTGATGCTGGGTGAAGTGAGCAGAATCAGGAGAATACCGTACACAGTAAAAGCAAAGATGTGCAATGACCAACTTTGACATAGACTCAACTCTTCTCAGCAATGCAATAATCTAAGACAATTCCAAAAGACTAAAGATGGAAAATGCTATCCACATCCAGAGAAAGAACTATGGAGTCTGAATGCAGATCGAAGCAGACTATTCTCTCATTTTTTGTTGTTTTTTCTTTCTCATGGTTTTTTCCCCTTGGGAACAATCTTCTTTACAACATGTGAAAATATGTTTACTATGACTGCACAAATATAATCAATATCAGATTGTATGCCCTCTTAGGGAGAGAAAAGGGAAAAGAGAGAAAAAAATTTGGAACTCAGAATCTTATAAAACTGAATGTTGAAAACTAAAAATTAACTAATTAATTTTTTAAAAAAATAAATGACGAGCAAGACACTCTCAGAAAAACCTGGAAAGACTTACATAAGCTAATGCAAAGTGAAATATACTGTGTACAAAGTAACAGCAATACTGTAAGACAATCACTTGTGAATAACTGAGCTATTCTAAGCAACACAATGATCCAAGACAACTCTGAAAGGCTTATAACGAAAAATGCTATCCATCCCCTGAGAAAGAACTGATGGTGTCTGAATACAGAATAAATTATATTTTATTTGCTTTATTTTTTTTGAGGTGTTTTTCTCTGGTCTGTTTTCTTTTACAACATGTCTATTATGGAAATATTTTGTAAGACTATAAATGTATAAACCTACATCAAACTGCTTGTCTTCTCAATGTGGGGGAATAAGGAGGAAGGGAAAGAATTTGGAACTCAAAATTTTAAAAACTAATGTCATAAGCTTGTTATGTGCAACTGATGAAACATAAAATACAAAACAAAAAAAATTTGTTTATATATCTTTATATAAGATATATATATGCCTGTTTATATATCTTTAACCATTTATACATGAGGGAATAGCTATTATTCTTATAAATTTGAAATAGTTTTTTACATACTTTGCAAATGAGGCTTTTGTCAGAGGGTCTTGCTGCAAAACTCTTTTCCCTTAAATTAACTATTCCTCTTTTAATTTTAACTCACTTGGTTATGCTGATGCAAAAACCTTTTTTTATTTCATGTAATCAAATCTATTTCATCTTCTCTGATCTTTTCTGTTCCTTGTTTTGGTCATGAATTCTTTCCAAGTCCATAGTTGTAAAAAAGTATTTCCTTCTCTGCTTCTAGAAATTACAACATGATTGCATATATTTAAGTAATATATGCAACTGTAGCTTATTTTGGCACATGGTACAAAGCATTTATCGAAACCTACTTTGAAATTAGATAGAGGGATTGACAGATGGACAGACAGATAAATAAAATAGACCTAATTTCTTCCAGACCACTTTCTAGTTTTTGTCAAATAATGAGTTCTTTCCTCAGTAATTGGGTAGTTGAGATTACTGAACACTATTCTATTGTAGGTGACTGCTGCTGGGCCTTGTGTTCCACTAATGTACTATTCTTTTTTTTATAACTAATGCCAAATAATTCTGAAGATCTGGTACTAATAGATCTCATGCTTCCCCATCTTTTTACACTATTTTCCTTAAGATTCTGCATATTCTGTTCCTCCAGATGGATTTCACTGTTATTTTTAATAACATTCTAAAGTAATCTAACTGATACTTTGATTGGCAGACCACTAAATTAATTAATTAATTTAGGTAAAGTCATTTTTATTATATTGGCACAGCCTAACCATGAATAATTACTATTTCTTCAATTATTTGAATCTGTCTTTATTTCTGTAAAAAAGTATTTTGCAGTTGTATTCACATAGTTTCTCTATGTGCCTTGATAAACGGACTCCCAGATGTATTTATTGTACACGTCACGTAATTATTGAAAATGGAATTTCTCTATCACTGTCTGCTGGATTATACAGAAAAGAAGATCATCTTTGTGAGTATGTAGTGTATTCAGGTACTTCATTGTTCCAATTAATTTTTAGTTGAATCTTTAGGGTTTTCTACAGAGATCATCATATCATCTGAAAAAAACAACAGTTTTGTTTCCTCTTTGCATGTGTTTATTCCTTAGTTTTTTCCATCTCATATTGCTTTAGTTAGGACTATATCAAATAATAGTAGAACATCAAAAATCTAGAACTACACTAAATAAGTGGTGATAAAGAACATACTTGCTTTATGCCTCTTCTTATTAGAAAATTTCTAGCATTTATCCACTAAACATAATAATGGCCCTGAATTTTAGATAGAAATTATTTATCATATTAGGGCAAATTGATTCAAATGCTTTTTAGTGATTTTAATAGAAGTGGGTATTTAGAGCTTTACAGAAAGTTTTTTTTTTAAGAATCCTTTAATACAATCATTATTTTTATTGTTATCAATATGAATGTGGCATATTACGCTTATAGTTTCCCTAATACTGAACCAATCCTGAATTCCTGGGATATATCCAAACTGGTCAAAGTATATAGTCTTTTTAATATTTTTGCAGCCTCAGTGCATAATGTTTAACATTTTCGCATTAATATTCAATAGGAATACTGATGTATAGCTTTCTTTCTCTGATTTGTTTTCTCTTCCTAAGGTATAAAAGCTTTAACTGTACTGTTGGAAGGAGTGGTAGTATTCTATAACTTTCTTATTTTTGTATGAGTGAAACAGGGACATTGTGAAGACTTCTCATAATAAAATATGGGGAATATTGTATTTTCTAAATAAAATTTCTTTTCCATAAGGCCTCTCTCTGGATGCCTAATTTCCAGGAATCCAGAGATTGTGGACAGTTAGGGCTCTTCCCCTACCTTCCCTCTGTGACAGTGCTACCTGAGCACTGGTATTTTACCAAATAAGGACATAACGGACTGTAGTCGAAACTTGGAAGTTAATCAAATCTCTCTTTGTTTGATACTATTGCCACATCAGCTAAGCTCCCTCTTCTCCTCCCTCCTCTCCTTTTTATTTTAGTTATAGAATAGCCACATCAGCAGTTAGTTAGATATTAGATAAGGAAGTATGTTTGGATAGGTGTATCCTAGTTACCTGATTTTCCGGGTCTTGTCTAGTTTTTTACACTTAGTCTGTAAGCCAGCCTCCAAGCCAATGGACAGGTGGGATAGTGGGGGGAGGGGGGGCAGGATTCTTTGCATTAGGATATATGATGGTGCTTTGTCCTCTGTAAGCTGCCTCCTTCCATCAGCCCCATCCTGGTGGAGGGATGCCCCTTTCTCGCAAGAACTGAATAAAACACTTTCTGTTCTTACCTCAAGAAGCCTCTTTATTTTTCTAAAATTTTGGGATGTAACCCACACATGTAGGAAGTTTATGTAATATTGTAATTAATTATTCTTTGAATGTTACATAGAATTATATCTTGGTCCCAGTAAGTACCCTGACATACAGGGGTCTGCTGTACAGGTACTTAGATCTGCATTCATAAAAGGAAAGCAACTTTCAAGGGGTTAACAATCACTTTAATCAAGTACATCCATCATTCCTTTAACCAAGCACATATATCATTCACCTAGTTCAGAGAAGTCAGCACTCTGAACTTCAAAGAAAATACAGAGAAATCAAAGATTAACAGACATCGCTTCCTCTGCCTGACCATCAAGAGACAGGTCCAACTGTCTGACCATAGTTACCAGAGAGGGAAGCAAAGACATCTGGGTTTTCCAAGGCGGGTGGGGGGGGGTGAGGGAGCTCCTGAGAAGCTTCCCAGCGTCCTCATCTGGCCAAACAAACACTTCCAGTAAACCCCAAAGTAAAACCTCACCCTCAGAGTATTTATACCTTTTTTAGAGCCAGAGGGCTTCCTAGCCCTTGAGAACCAGTGCTTATTAACAAAAGACATAGACCTGCCCACAAATCTTCCCTAATCAAATTCCCCTTAATGGGCAGGGAAGATCTTTAATTACATTAAAATAATTAACAACACAAGTACATATACTGTTTCTAGTTAAAGAAGCTCTTGCTTCTGTACTTTGCTCCTAGTAAAGACTCTTAATTGATAAAGGCCATATTCAATCGGAGGCACTTGATGATACTAAATCAAAACCAGAAGATCCTATTTTGCTTGCCATCATAGTCCCTCATTCTCTTCACAATTATATCACCTCCAACACAGAAATAAACTGATTCAATACAGTTGCTTTGCTTTACTTAATGCCTTTTTATCCACTTTATACACTCCTTCAGGTTAATGACTGAGATATTAGGGTCTAAGGGTAGTATTTCCACTATTCTTGATGGGAAAAAAAGTTTAATTTTTTTTTTTGGAAATCTTTTTCATTTCTCGTCTGTTTTTAGGACCCTATCCATTTTCAACTTCGAATATCCTTCAGGGTAATTTTTCATGTTTGTATAGTTATGAGCTTTGTATAAACTGCTTTTTACCCTCCACTGCTTCTCTTTTATTTTCTTAGATGATTCTGCTTATAATCAATGATCACTTTTCCTCCTAAGATACTGCAAATTTAGATAGTAAATCCGTGTTGCCTTCTGCAGACATCTCTTTCTGTTTAACAATTCAGTTATTTGACAATAAAGACACTTTTTGAAATCTCTTTATCTCTGTGAAAATAAATTTCCATTGTTTTAACTTCTGAATAAAACTATTATAATTGATGTGTCATTTTTGTTGTCCATTTCCCATTTTTATTTTTTTTATTTTTTTTCATTTAAATTTATTTAAGTTTTCAACATTCATTTCCACAAAATTTTGGGTTCCAAATTTTCTCCCCATTTCTCCCCTCCCCCCACCCCAAAACACCAAGCATTCTAATTACCCCTATCACCAATCTGCCCTCCCTTCTAACATCCCTTCCTTCCCTTCTCCCTATCTTTTGTCCTGTAGGGCAAGATAACTTTCTATACCCCATTACCTGTATTTCTTATTTCCCAGTTGCAGGAACAATACTCAACAGTTGTTCCTAAAACTTTGAGTTCCAACTTCTCTTCATCCTTCCCTCCCCACCCATTCCCTTTGGGAAGGCAAGCAATTCAATATAGGCCACATCTCTGAAGTTTTGCAAATGACTTCCATAATAATCATGTTGTGTAAGACTAACTATATTTCCTTCCATCCTATCCTGCCCCTCATTGCTTCTGTTCTCTCTTTGGATCCTGTCCCTCCCCGAGAGTGTTGAATTCAAATTGCTCCCTCCTCCCTCTGCCCTCCCTTCCATCATCCCCCCCCTTCCATCATCCTCCCCACCCTGCGTATCCCCTTCTCCCCCACTTTCCTGTATTGTAAGATAGGTTTTCATATCAAAATGAGTGTGCATTTTATTTCTTCCTTTAGTCGAATGTGATAAGAGTAAGCTTCATGTTTTTTCTCTTATCTCCCCCCTTTTTCCCTCCACTGAAAAGTCTTTTACTTGCCTCTTTTATGAGAGACAATTTGCTCCATTCCACTTCTCCCTTTCTCCTCCCAATATATTTCTCTCTCACTGCTTAATTTCATTTTTTTAAGATATGATCCCATCCTATTTGATTCACCCTGTGCTCTCTGTCTCTCTATGTGTATGTGTGCATGTGCGTGTGCGTGTATGTGCGTGCGTGTGTGTGTGTGTGTGTGTGTAATCCCACCCACTACCCAAATACTGAAAACAGTTTCAAGAGTTACAAATACTGTCTTTCCATGTAGGGAATGTAAATAGTTCAACTTTAGTAGTCCCTTATGATTTCTCTTTTCTGTTTACCTTTTCATGCTTCTCTTGATTCTTGTGTTTGAAAGTCAAATTTCCTTTCCAGCTCTGGTCTTTTCATCAAGAATGCTTGAAAGTCCTCTATTTCATTGAATGACCATTTTATCCCCTGAAGTATTATACTCAGTTTTGCTAGGTAGTTGATTCTTGGTTTTAGTCCTAGCTCCTTTGACTTCTGGAATATCCTATTCCATGCCCTTTGATCCCTTAATGTAGAAGCTGCTAGATCTTGTGTTATCCTGATTGTATTCCCACAATACTTGAATTGTTTCTTTCCAGTTGGTTGCAATATTTTCTCCTTGACCCAGAAACTCTGGAATTTGGCCACAATGTTCCTAGGAGTTTCTCTTTTTGGATCTCTTTCAGGTGGTGATCTGTGAATTCCTTGAATACTTATTTTGCTCTCTGGTTCTAGAATATCAGGGCAGTTTTCCTTGATAATTTCATGAAGGATGATGTCTAGGCTCTTTTTTTTGGTCATGGCTTTCAGGTAGTCCCATAATTTTAAAATTGTCTCTCCTGGATCTATTTTCCAGCTCAGTTGTTTTTCCAATGAGATATTTCACATTGTCTTCTATTTTTTTCATTCTTTTGGTTTTGTTTTGCAATTTCTTGGTTTGTCATAAAGTCATTAGCTTCCATCTGCTCCATTCTAATTTTTTTATTTTATTAAACTTTTAACATTTATTTTCACACAATTTGGGGTTACAAATTTTCTCCCCTTTTTTCCCCTCCCCCCCCCAGACCCAAGCTTTCTAATTGCCCCTGTGACCTTTCTGCTCTCTCCTCTATCCTCTCTCCCTGCCCTTGTCTCCGTCTTCTCTTTTGTCCTATAGTACCATATAGCTTTCTTGACCCCTTAACCTGTATTTCTTGTTACCCAGTGGTAAGAACATTACATCTGGTCCTAACACTTTGAGTTCCGACTTCTTTAGCTCCCTCCCTCTCTACCCCTTCCCCTTGGAAGACAGGCAGTTCAATATAGGCCATATCTGTTTAGTTTTGCAAATGATTTCCATACTAGTTGTGTTGTATAGGCCTAACTATATTTCCCTCCGTCCTGTCCTGTCCCACATTACTTCTATTTTCTTATGGTCCTTTCCCTCCCCATGAGTGTCGACCTCGTATTGCATTCTCCTCCCCATGCCCTACCCTCTATCCTCCTCCCCATCCTGCTTGTGCCCCTGTTCCCCACTCTCCTGTATTATGAGATAGGTTTTCCTATCAAAATGAGTGTGCATTATATTCTTTCCTTTAGTGGAATGTGATGAGAGTAGACCTCATGTTTTTCTCTTGCTTCCCCTCTTTATCCCACCACTAATAAGTCTTTTGCTTGCCTCTTTTATGAGAGATAATTTGCCCCATATAACTTCTCCCTTTCTCCTCCCAATATTTCTCTCTCACTGCTTGATTTCGTTTTTTTTTGTTTTTTTTTTAGTATATGATCCCATCCTCTTCAATTCACTCTGTGCACACTGTCTCTATGTATGTGTACATGTGTGCATGTGTGTGTGTGTGTGTGTGTGTGTACTCCCACCCAGTGCCCAGATACTGAAATGTTTCAAGAGTTATAAATATTGTCTTTCCATGTAGGAATGTAAACAGTTCAACTTTAGTAAGTCCCTTATGATTTCTCTTTGCTGTTCACCTTTTCATGGTTCTCTTCATTCTTGTGTTAGAAAGTCAAATTTTCTTTCCAGCTCTGGTCTTTTCATCAGGAAAATTTGAAAGTCTTCTATTTCATTGAAAGACCATTTTTTCTCCTGAAGTATTATACTCAGTTTTGCTGGGTAGGTGATTCTTCGCTTCAGTCCTAGTTCCTTTGACTTCTGGAATATCCTATTCCATTCCCTTCTATCCCTCAATGTAGAAGGTGCCAGGTCTTGTACTATCCTGATTGTATTTCCACAATACTTGAATTGTTTCTTTCTAGCTGCTTGCAATATTTTCTCTTTCACCTGGGAATTCTGGAATTTGGCCACAATGCTCCTAGGAGTTTCTCTTTTTGGATCTCTTTCATGCGGTGTTCTGCGGATTCCTTGAATATTTATTTTGCCTTCTGGTTCTAGAATCTCAGGGCAGTTTTCCTTGATAATTTCATGGAAGATGATGTCTAGGCTCTTCTTTTGATCATGGTTTTCAGGTAGTCCCAGAATTTTTACATTGTCTCTCCTGATTCTATTTTCCAGGTCAGTTGTTTTTCCAATAAGATATTTCACATTATCTTCCATTTTTCGAATCTGCGTGGTATGTTCTGAGATATCTGTCTTTCTCGAAAAGTCCAAAGCTTCCATCTGTACCATTCCAGATTTGAAAGATCTATTTTCTTCAGTGAGCTTTTGAATCTCCTTTTCCATTTGGTTAATTCTGCTTTTGAAAGCATTCTTCTCCTCATTGGCCCCTTGCACCTCCCTTGCCAACTGAGTTAGGCTAGTTCTCAAGGTGCCAATTTCTTCAAGATTTTTTTGGTTCTCCTTTAGCTGGGAGCTGATCTGTTTTTCATGCTTCTCCCTTATCCCTCTCATTTCCCTTCCCAGTCTTTCCTCCACCTCTCTAACTTGATTTTCAAAATTCCTCTTGAGCTCTTCCATGGCCCGAGCCCATTGGGTGGGCTGGGACACAGAGTCCTCGATTTCTGTGTCTTTGCCTGATGGCAAGCCATCAGAAAGGAAGGGAGGAAGTGTTTTTTCTCCGATAAAGTACCCTTCAATAGTTTTATTTCTTTTCCCTTTTCTTGGCATTTTCTCCACCTAGTGGCCTGACCTCTGAATGTTCTCCTCACACCCACCTCGCCTCCTGGTCCTCCCAGCCAGCGTTTGGGGACTGAGATTCAAATGCTGCTTCCCGCCTTAGGATTTTTGGCAGGGGCAGGGCTGTTATTCAGTGTTAAATTAGGCTTAGGTGCTGAGGTCAGGGGCAGGGCCGCCTCTCTGGCTCAATTCCCTCAGGGGGTTTATGCACAGACCTTCCACAATGGATCCAGGCTCCCGCTCGCTTGGGGAGCCCCCGTCCGCAGCCGCCTCTCAGCCCCCACCTCCCGGGGGGGCCCGAGCCTTGGGGGCACCTCACTCCCCTCTCAACCCGCCAAAGAGACTCTCTCACGTACCCCCGTCAGTCACCTGTTGGTGGGGGGGCCCGTGCTGCCGCTGAAGATCCCGCCTCTGGAGCCCTTTCAGATCTGTGCCTCTCGGAGCCGTGGCCACCGCCGCCGCAGCAGGTCCGGGCTGGGCACCGCATCTGCAGCGCGACGAACCTTTTGCGAGAGGTTTGCTGGTCCCTCTGTGGGTGGGGGGACCCGCGTGGCCGCTGGAGATCCGGTCCCGTAGCCCTCTCTGATCTTTTTCTCACGGTGTCGCTGCCGCGGTATGGTTGCTCTCTGCTACCCGCCCTGGCGCCCAGTCCACGGCGCGAAGGACCCCCCGTGAGAGGTTTGCAGGTCTCTCCGGAACAGAAATCTCCCTCGCTCCAATATTCCGTGGTCTCTGGGTGCAGAATTCGCCCTGGGTTAGTCCCCTCTGCCATTCTGTGGTTTGTGGGTTCGGAGCTATGTGTATGTGCGTCTTTCTACTTCGCCATCTTGGCTCCGCCCCCCCATTCTAATTTTTAAAGAACTATTTTCTTCAGGGAACTTTTGAACCTCCTTTTCCATTTGGTTCATTCTGCTTTTGAAAGCATTCTTCTCCTCATTGCCTTTTTGAACCTCTTCTGCCAATTGAGTTAGCCTATTTTTCAAGGTGTTATTTTCTTCAGCATTTTTTTGGGTCTCCTTTAGCAAGATGTTGACCTGCTTTTCATGTTTTTCTTGCTCTCCTCCCAGTTTTTCCTCTACCTGTCTTACTTGATTTTCAAAATCTTTTTTGAGCTCTTCCATGGCCTGAGACCATTGAATATTTATTTTGGATGTTTGGGATACAGAAGCCTTGACTTCTATGTCTTTCCCTGATGGTAGGCATTGTTCTTCCTCATCTGAAAGGATGGGAGTAGGTATCTGTTTACCAAGAAAGTAACCTTCTATAGTCTCATTTTTTTTCCCCTTTTTTGGGCATTTTCCCAACCGGTTACTTGACTTTGGGGTCCTTTGTCAATAGTAGGGTATACTCTGGGAATCTGTAAGATCTCAGTTCCTCCAAGTTGGCACAATCAAGCATGCACACTGGTCTGGAAGGAGGGAGGGATTCTTGTGCCCAGAATCTTAGCAGTTTCCTCTCCACAGCCACCTGATCTGCAGTTCCACTAGCTCCCTCAGGGCTCTACACAGGGCTGAGGTAATATTCAGCTCCTCAGTGCCCCCAGGGGTTTTTATGATCCAACAATGGATGTAGGCTGCTGTAGGGGCTGCGGGAACTGCTGCTGCCTGCCCGATGTGGCCTCTGTGGCTGGCTGCTGCCTGAGACCAAAGCTATGGGAAGGCCCTTCACCCTTCCTGGCCAGCTGAAAAAACCCCATCACTGACCTTTGGCGCCTATGGGTTGAGGGATGTGGGAACCACTGCTACTGGAACTGGGGATTCTGGTCCCAAGGGCTGTTTGTGAGCAACACCCTGGCCAAGGCCAGACTGGGCTCCGCTCCATGTCCAGTGCAACAGACATTTTCTGTGGGCCTTTCAGGCCACCCTGGGCTCGAAATCTCCTCCACTCTGTTGTTCTCCACTTCTGCTGCTCCAGAATTTGTTGAGAGTCCCTCTCTACAGGTGTTTTATGGGCTGTGTGGATACAGCCTGCGTTTGTGTGTCTTTCTACTCCACCATCTTGGCTCTGTCCCCCATTTCCCATTTTTAAAAATTAATAACTTGCGTAAAATATTGGACTAAATAATTTTAATATTTTGCTTTTTCTCACTGTTACTTAAAAAAATTTTCTTTTTTTTACAAATTCTTATCTTTCAAAAGCAAAAGGCTTTACTATATACAAAGAGCTGACTCAAAGATAACTACCATGCAAATAATTCTTTCCCTCTGTAAAAATGCAATCAGTTCTGTTCTTTGTTGTAAAACTGAGATGCTTCCATCTAATTTTCAAATATTTTGCCTCTCTGATTTCTTTCTCCTCTACCTACTTTCCAAGGTATTTCTCCCTGGTCTTTGTTTTTATTGAAGTCATCCACTATTAATGTGATTTTAAAGATCTTGACCTAAGACAGCAAAATAACAATTCTAGTTAGAAAACATGAATTGTGGATAAGTAAAATGCTTCCTCATATTTTCACAACTGACTATAGCAACAAGTAACCTATACAAACCTGATGGACCATTAAATCAACTTATAAAGTTGTAGTACATTCTGGTAAAATCCTGAAATAAACACTGGTACTGACCTTTCCAAGAAGCAGGTTCCCTATATATCTAGAAAATATTAATAAAAGAAACTGACGTTTATATAGTGCTTACTATGTGCCAGTCATCATGCTAAGCACTTTATAATTATTTCAGTAGATCACAACAACACTGAGAGGTTGGTGTTATAATTATCCCCATTTTACAAATGAAGCAAATAGGGGGCAAGTGACTTGCCCAGGATCACACAGCTAGTAAGTATCTGAAGTCAAATATGAACTCAGGTCTTTCTGACTCCAGGCTTGGTCTTTCTATTCAATGTGCCACTTAGCTGTTTCCATTTACCCGTCAATGTAAATTCTTGGTCAGTCCAGAAAATAAATAAAGCCTATACTTAGTCTATAATCAATCCAATATGATACATCCATAATGCAACATGAAGCAAAATAACAAAACTATTTTCAGTCCTGCAGAAATGACATTAGCCAACAGATAAGCCTAGCAATGAGAAACATTTCACCATGGCTTCTAGAAGAGCAAATAGTGAATTTTAAGAGGAAGAGAACACAAACATAAGTCCTACAAACAGTACTTATGGCTGAAATCCAAGAAAAAGTCTCCAAGTCTTTATCCAAAAGTCTTCTCATCTACCCCATAGTGAGAGTGACTGCCACCTGAATCATCTTCTTGAACGAAGTACACATCAACTATCAATTAATAAGTACTTGATAATGGTGATGATCATTAGGCAAGGGAAAAGCCCATCAAGCAGGAAATTTTAAAAGTATTTCTAATGTAGCTCTGAAATGTAGTTTTGTTTTTGTTTAGGTTTTTAAGTGACTGACTTCTCTTCCTAATTATATTTTGCTTAGTTCCCACCACTAATACACAAAATGAGACCCAAGGAATAAGGTAGAAAGGATGACAACCTGGAATTTTAAATCTGTGAAGAATAACCCACAAAATATAAAATTTACAAGTTGATAATCAAAAATTGGCTACGTGCCCTATAATGTAGTATAAGTAACACTCTGTAAACTAAAAGAGGGGCCAACCAGTAAATCATCTGAAACCTTTCAACATAGTGAATCATCACACTGATAGGATGAGTTGTCAAAGCTCAGAAATCTTTGTGCTCGATAGCCTCTATAAAATACTGAAAAAGATGAGATGTCTATTTAGTATTTCCCTAAAGTCCATGGCTAATAACAAAAGCCCCAGATACACCAAAATCAGTAATCATTTGTCTTCTTCTTTACTGACATACTTCAATTAAGATGATAATGGAATATTCCCTACATTATACACAACATCTAAATGTCAAAGTCCCTCCAAAGTGTACTAATTTGGAAGAAACATCACATCACCTCACCTCACTTTCAATCAATTTTCTTCATCTATTTTAGTATACTATAAATATTTTAATCTAAATCTATTTAAGTCACCAAGGAGCACTAAAATTAAACCCAAGTAAATGTGTCATGATTTTGGCTACATGATTTGGAACATACTTTTTTGGGAGCCAGGTTGAAGTGGGGGAAGGGGAAGAAGGAGAAATTTTTTCCTTACTAGCTCCAGTATCTAAATTATCTCCATACTGAACTGACAGAACTCCAAATTCATTAGGAAAATTCTTGAGAGAGATAAATTCTTTACTCTGTGCCCTAGTTTTGTAATCTCTTGCTCCCATCTCTCAATAAAACTTTCATTTGAGACTTGCAATGAAATGAGTAAGTTTTATTTAACTGCAGTATTTTGCAGCTGAAACAACACTGGGCATGTTTTTTTCCTTATTCCTCTTGCAGTATACAAATTTATATACCTATAAGGCAATAAAACAAAATCTTAAATTTGATCATCAGTACTTCAAGCAGTGGCAAACTGATAAATTATTTACAAGGCAGTTCAATGAGATTGGGCAAGGAAATACATGCCACATTCAGAGTTTGAGAACATGAAGAAAGGAATATGATCTACTCGGTTTCTTAAATTTTCTTTATAAATCAAAATTGCCCTATAATCAACATTTATTAAAAGGCATTAGTTAAGGTCTAAAAAACAAGAACACAAGATTAGATCTTTGGCACCTGTACAGTAATAAATCTTCAAGCTTCTCTTTCTGGAGATAGGGCAGTCAGTGTTACTGGTCAATTATCTGCTCACATATAAATGAAGATGCTCTTAAAAGTGTAAGTATTTCCTAATTTATATTCACCTACTATAAACTTGAGAGCAAGAAACAATTTCAATATGACTAGACTGATCTCATTTGATTGAATTTGTGAATTTTTAAAAATAAATTTAAAAACTAGCTCTATTAATATTTATATCAAAGTGTACTAATTTGGGAGAAGTATCAGACATAGAATGCACTTTACATTTGATTAATTATCTTCATCTATTTAAATCTAAATTTATTTTTAAGTAAAGGAAATCTAAAATTAAATCCAAGGAAGTACATCATGATTTTGGCTTCTAGATTTGGATCATAATGCAGAGGAATGGGGGGGCTAAGGGATGAGGTGCAGCAGAGAGTTTTTCCTATCACCTCTAGCACCTAAATTATTCCCATACCAAACCACCAGAACTCCTAATTCATTAAGAAAATTCTTGAGAGAGATAAATTCAAAAGGAAATTCAATAATGTCCCCATTGTTTTATTGCAGATGGCACATCAACTTCCCTTTATTACTGCAGAAAACTCAAGAGCTCTGTTGAGTGCAATAAAGTGGTACGTGTTTAGTTTTGCAATGATTCCAAGGGCAATGATTTACTGTTTAGAACCAGGCACCTTGAGCACAAACATCTGAGCTTGGTAACTGTCTCATGTTTAGTGCAAACTCTACAAGGCAGTAGGAGGCCTGCCCACACACTGAGTACTGGCTGCTACTAGAAGCCAGTCCTCTCACTCTGCTTTACTGTAACTAAACTCAATTATTAAGCAGCAAAGATGTTACTTTCTTACACACTGAGGTGTTTGGCTATTAATACAAGGGAGATACATCATTAGACAGTCAGAAGTATCATACAATATTAATTATCTTCAGTGTGTCTTTTTAAAAAAAAAGACATCTCGTATAAGTTGAAGGAGGAACATTTAAAATACTTTTTACCACAACTGAAAACAAGTCTGATGGTCATGATCAACAAGGAGAAAAACATAATATTTTCACTGACATGGTTTTGCAAGATTGTACTTTGGTACATAAGCAACTGTTCCTAAATTCTTTACAAGATTCTCCCACAAAATTGATCGCAGACTGCTCATTATTAGTTGACCAAGTAATCCCACTTTTGTATTAATACCCTTTTCCATAGTGTACCCTACACTTGAAATGGCCCAGAGAACAAAACTGAGTTTTTTTTTCCAGCTGAAGACCATTTAATCAGGTTTTGAAATCTTCATCGTCCATGTGAAAATTTAATACTTAACATTTAGGTTCACTAAATATTCATTTTACTGTACATACTACAAATTCTTACTACTCTTTCTGTATTCTTCTGTCTTTATGATCTCTAAATAGTTACTGATTTCAAATTGTTTCTCTTCAAAGAGTTTTCTTCGTTGCTATGGAACAAATTAACTCCCTAAATAGCATTCAGAGAAAGGGTTAGTGCAAGGCCTTGTGTGGCCAGCTACACTGACTATGTACCAACATAAACACACTAGCTTACTTCTCTGATTAAACTAATATTAAATCTATGGCACTGTATCAACTTTTAGTACCCCATGAACTTTGATCCTAAAGAACAAAAGTAATAATTTTGGAATGGTAAACAAACATATGCCAACTGATTGTATTTTCTTATAAAAATAGTAATTAAAAAGCCAGTTAGCAAAACTATTAAGAATCACTCTCTAAAAGACATGATCAGGAGATCTAAATTCATGGCTTTAAAAAGTTTTAAAGTTTTTTTCAGGGTTAAAAACTGTAACATAGAGGCATATTTACAATCACAAAATCAGAGCCAAGAGAAGAATTAAAAGTGTCTCTTGAGGTACTCCTTTAAGTATACCTGTAAGTGTTAAAATACTCTAAAACTTCAATAATTTGAAGTCTTTATCATTATTATTTTATCTGTATATAGACAAGACCACTAATGCTTTTAGACTTAAAATGTTTGTCTAGCCCCACTCGTGACTCATTAGTCTCAGATGAAATTTCATTGTACCTTAAAAATTCTCAAAGAAATCTCTTTCCATTGATAATAGGTTTTCCTACTATTCCAAGCGAAATAATTCATTAAAATACTTCTATTCACTTTACTCTATACACCTCCACATTGTTCACATCAACTGTTAAAGAATACCATAGTCTAGACAACTATATTATACATGATCCTGGCATACATGATACAAGGCATACATTTCATACAAAAAAATTTAGTACTAAAAAGGGGCATGCAAACTGCTTTCAGAAAAGCTAAAATCCATTATTATTGACTTAACAAATGACACAAATACAAAATAGAAGAGATATGGGGATACTTACTAACCAATTAGTCCATTATCACCTTTGAGCAACAGCAGTAAAGATTTAAGGGCAAGGTGCAGAGAAAAAGGCCAAATTGATCTCTGACATCACTTTCCTTAGCAGTAAATAAAATACAAATGGGATTTGTATCTAGGACACACTCACAAACTAATCGAAATCCAAGGCAGGCAGATTTGTAAACTGTATTGTAAAATGTTATTTCCCTGTAGACTCACAGGATAAGAAAATGCAGAGAACCTTTATCAGTGACATATAAAAAGCATCAAATGTCACAAAAGGCATACACTTAATAGTTGTTTAAATTGCTCACTTCATAAACTCTCACTGGAAAGAGTTACAATACTAAGTGTACTGGGAAAACAAACCACTGAAATTGGGCTCAGGAAAACAAGATTGGTTGGCGCTGCTCTTGACTAGTTTTATGAACTGGTGTGAATCACTTCATTTCTCCAAACCTCAACTTCTTCACTTCAAAATGAGAACTGCTAAGGTCCCTTCTAAAGAGTTAAGATGCTCTAGATTTAAGTACGTGAAGGTATTGCTAATTATAACAGTACATCCACAAAGCCTTTTAAAGCTTTGAAATCTTCCATTAAATTTTTAAACCAGCTAATGAGAAAGGTTAGATGAGGGGGAAAGGTTTCCCATTTCTTGCAAAGAATTAAAGATCTTAAATATAACATGACAGAAGTATCATATTTCATAACACTGATCTAAAAGAACACAAACACTATAAACCATAGAAAACATGGTAATTGGTAAATGAACCCCTCAAAAACTTTCCCTTTGAACCAAAGAGAAAGCATCTAAGAGGCATCAACTATACAATGTTAGGCATTTCTTCACCTCTCCCCACAAAATTATTTGGAAAAAAAATACTGCAAATGATAATCAGGAGTAATCTAGCAGACTGAGATAACTAAAAAAAAAAAAAATACCAGAAGTACCTTCCCTGTGGAAAAATGCAACAATGACTTAGGGGAAAAACAGACCACTATTGCAAAGTTACTTTATGGAAAATTTTAAAAGCTGAAGAGGAAACTGCATCAGTTCAACAATCAACATATCCTGGGTCAAAAGCAAGTTAAAGCACTGGTATGGTTTGTGATTATCAGGACAGACAAGGTATGAGACTCAGTGAGAATCTAGCTGTCTCATGAATAGTTGGACAAGCGATAAGCGATCACATTTTGCAATAGGTAAAGGAGGTCTATAATATTCTTATTTAGATTAATTATTAGTTAGGATACTAAAAACCACATTATGGGAAAATGAAAGAATAAAAAAAATTCAAAGCTTACCCTTGGCTGCCAATTTTCATATTGTTTCTGTAAATTTGCACCAATAGTTTCCAAAGCTTTCTGAGGACCCATTGACAAAGGATCTAAGAAAAAAATTGGAAAAAAGAAGTCATCACATGAATTGTCTTCCTCAAGGGCAGCTTTCTAATTACATAATTCATTTCAAAGCTACTTTTGTCTACTTTTGCACTAACATAGCTCAAGTTTTCATCATAGCTGGCCAGATTTTTACAGCTGTTAACTAACTAGTCCAAATATCCAAAAGTTAGTCTCCTACCTAAAACGTACTTTGCAAAAGTTTTATTTTTAAAAATCATGTTGTCTTGGTAGTAGAAAAGTCTACATACAAAAATGCACATTTTCACCTTATTTGTGTGTTGAGAGAAAAAAAATCCTCCATATGATCCTACTATTACCTCAAACTATCATACTATATCACTCTCCTTTCTTAGCCAAACTCCTAAAAAAAAAAAAACCTGTCAAAACTCATTGACTTCACTTCTCTCAATTCTCAGCACTTTGCAATCTGATTTTCAATTTCATCATAACTGAAACTATTCTCTCCATAGTTAAATATGATCCCTTAATTACCTAACTTGATGGTCTTTTCTCAGATCTCATTGTTCTTCATCAAAAGATGCTGCATTTATGTGACACTATTGACCACCCTCTCATTTCACATACTCTCTTCTCCCTGGGTCTTTGTAACCCTCTGATTCTCCTAACTGTCAAATTGCTTCTTAGATTCCTTTGCTGGCTTAATACTAACATTATGTCTCCTAACTCTGAGTGGTCCCCAAGGCTCTGTCCAAAAGGACTTCTTTTCCCTCTGTACTCTCTCTCAGTAACCTCATCAGTTTCTATAGGTTTAATCATTAATTATGCCAGTGACTCAAAGATCTGTCAGTCAATGAGTATTTATGTTAATAAACACCTATTATTTGCCAGGCACTGTGGTAAGCACTGCAATTTTGCTAAGACCTGTACATCAGACCCTAATCCCTCAAACTCACATCACAAAATGACATTTCAAACTAGATGTTCTGGAGACATTTCAAACCCAATATGTTCAAAACTGAACTCACTGTCTCTCCCCCTTTCCCCAACTCATAACTCTTCCAAATTCCCCTCTTACTAGTGAAGGTAAAAACATTCTTCCAAGCTCCCAAGTTAACTCCTCCCTCTCCCTCTCATCCAAGTAACCAATTAGCTGCTAAAGCTATGTCTACCTCCACAATCTAAGTCTCTCTCTATTCACAGAGCTGCCAATTTATTTCAATTTTTTCTCTTACTTAGCTTTTGCAATTGCTTCAAGGCTCTCTCCACTCTAGACCATTCTCCATACTCCTGCCAAAGTGATTTTACTTAAAGGAAAGTCCAGTCACGGCACTCCCTACTCAATAAATTCTAATGGCTCTCTTGTCTCTAGGACAAAATATAAACTCTTATCTAGCTTTCAAAGCCCTTCACAAACTGGCCCCAAACTACTATCCCTCCCACACTCTGCAATCTAGGCTAAACTTGCCTTCTCTTTGTTTCTCATACACAAGACTCTATTTTCCCTTCATAATGGCCATCCTGCATGCCTGCAAAGCACTCCCTCTTCACTTCAAGCAAAGAATCCCTCTCTTCCTCTCAAGACATAGTTCCCTCTTTCCAATTGCTAGTGCCCTCCCACCTATATTCTCTTGCCATTGAATACTTTGTATTCATTCTTTATAGTTATATATATATATATATATATATATATATATATATATATAAATTTATACTCGCCTCACCTGTCAAAATGTAAACTCCTTGAGAGAAGAATATTTCATTCATTGTATTTTTATCCCCAGTACCTCAAACAGTGTCTGCACACAGTAGGTACTGTTCCTGTTGATGCTGATTGATTGACAGATAAAATAAAGGTTGTGGCTCTAACATATGTGTATGATGTGGAACAGAACAAAAGGCATCATTTTCCAGTAAACATACCAAAACTTGTATATCCAGATGACTATTTTTCTTTAAAAGTTCTCACACTGGGAGGATCAGTGATGCTACTATTGTTATAAACAATTATTGAACACTTTTGGTAGTTTTGGAGCCAATTTACTTGTAAGATAAGAGTACTACAAGCATTCTCATTCTACAGATGAAGAAACTGAGGCTTGAAGAGAGTTTAAAAGATTTCCCTTTGGTCATATAATTATCAAGCATCAAAGGCAATATTCCAATACAGGTTATTTAGCAATCATTTCCTTTAGGCTTTCTCTTCTCTAGGTTCTATATTCCCAGTTCCTTAAACTAGTCCTTTTATAGAAGGGTCCACAGATACTTATTTGCCAGGCTATTTCCCCATTCCCCACCAGCTATACTGTTTTTAGACTTTGGCCCTTTCCAGTATGTCAATCTTCCCCAGGAAACTCATCACTGAGAAATCCCATTATGCTACAAGACTGAATCTACCTGTTACTCAAATCTCATCAGCACTCTCTGGCCACAGGCTCCAGAATCTCTTTTTAAAAGAATGGACCTCAGCACAGTTTTTCCCCCTTTCCCACCAGCTACACTGCTACGGGGACATCATGCCCATATGTCAGGCATTTTCCACTACTTTCCCCTCACCTTTTCGGCTTTCTTTGTGTGTTGTTTTTCCCCATTAGATTGTAAGCTCTTTGACTGTCTTGGTTCTTATTTGTAACCCCAGAATTTAGCATAATACCTGGCACATACAAGGTACTTAATAAATACTTACTGACTGGCTGAATAAAGAGATTACATTTTTTGCCAAAGAGCTTTATCTGAACACTGAATTTCCTGAGCAGGGGAAGAACATGGTCAAAACCATGACTTAGGAAAATTATTTTGAGTTGCTACATAAAGAATTAAAATGGAAAAGAAAAAGAAAAGTCAGTAAAAAAGATTTCACAACAGTTTCAGTCAGAAACTAGGACCTGATTGAGGTGGTATCAGTGATAATGAAGAAGTGAAGCAAGACACTGTATGGAGGTGGAACCAATAGGACATGGTAAATGACTATATGAGGACTGGGGAGATGGAGGGTGGGGAGGGGTGAGAGCAAAAAAAAAAGTCCAAGAGGACTCTGAGATTTCATACTTAGGTGACTGGGAGGAAGGTGGTAGTACCAACAAGAAAGAGAATAGAAAAAGGAGATAGTTCAGGGAAAAAGATAATGAATTTAGCTTAAATTAGTGTCATGTTCAATGCTAGAGGTTTTAAATAGAGATTCAGGACTGGGATTCAAAGTAGAGATTAAAGTTAGGAAGATCATTAAGAAAGTAGAGTGTTCACAAGATGATGAAGGGCCTCAAGTTTACCCTTTATGGACCCTACCAAACGTGGGGATGTGGAAAGAGGATTAGAACAGTATGAAGGCAGAGGGATGCTTTTTGCATCTAGGAATTAGTCCTACTGTGTTCTGCCTTGGTCAAACTATATTTAAAATACTGTGGTCACTTCTGAAAACTAAAGTTTGGAAGAATGTTTATAAATTTATGAACATTCAAAGGAGGCCATTAAGAACAGTGAAGAAGCTAAAGGATGGCCATGCCATGATAACCCAGATGAAAAAACTGTAAATATTTAGCCTGGAGAAGATTCAAGGGGGAAATAACAGCTTTCTCCAGGTACTAGAAAAGTTCTCATGTAGAAGAATTGTTCTGCTTGACTTAGATGGCAGAACTAGCAGCAACTGGTGAAAGTAGCAATATGGCAAATTTAGGCTAGATATAAGAAAAAAATATTCGGAGTATTCAAAAGTAGAATGATCCAACTCAGGAGCGAGTAGGCCCCTTTAACTCTGAGGGTCTTTAAGCAAAGGCTAGATAAGCATTTCTCATGTATGTTGTAAAGGAGATTGTTGTTCAAGTATTGTCCATCAATAAGCATTTTTAAAAGTACCTACTGTATGCCAGGCACTGTGCTAAACACTGGGGATAGAAAAAAAGGATGGACTACTGCTGACATCCTTACAACTCTAAAATCTTGTGATTCTGTGATCTACTCATCATCTTTATCAGCTTCCTCTGGTCATGCAACAGTTTGCCAAAGTCATTCCTAAAATGTGGTATCTAGAACTAGACAAATATTTCAAATGTGGTCTGACCAGGAGAGGGCAGTGAGACCTTCACTACTTCCATTATGAATATTTTGCTTCTCAACATGGCCCAAGATCACACAGCATATTTTTCAGTTATCACTTTGTTAACTTATATTGACTTTCTCATCCACCGAGGGTCCTAGATATTTTCTTTGAGGCCAGTCATTCAGCCACATAACAGTACTACCACTTTGCCCACATCACGCCATCTTATTCACAAGAATAGTAGGAGGGGCACTTTTACATGCTTTCCTGACAATTAAACATACTAGATTCACAGAATTCCTATAACTTACCAGATAAGTAACCTTATCATAAAGAAACAGAGGTCTAGGGAAACATATGACCCCCCTCAAAGGTATTCGAGGAAATGTTTGTACTTCATTATTTCTATATTTTCAAAGTAAATATGCCTCTGCTTAATAATAATGATACTAACCAGTACTGATAGTGGTAGTGATGGTGATGATAATGATGATGATGGCAATGAAGACAATGGCAATGAGAAGCAAGATGACAATATGAAGTTAGTCTGGATGGAGTCAGAACAGGGCTCTTGATAGGCTAAAACACATACTGATACTAAAGCTCTAGTCTTGTCCACAAGAAGCAATACAGCAAATCACCAAGGACCAACATTAAACCCAGTACTCTTTTTACTATGCCAGAGTTTCTTATGTACAACATCTTGTGGAAAGAAAGAACAAAGAAAAAGCTGGAAAAATCTGATTTTCCCAATTCTAAGGTAATTTATTAAAATCTAAAATTCAAGAGATTCAAAATCATTTTTTATTTTTTCATCAACAAAAAAAATGTATTGGTAAGAGTGGCATTCCTTAGACAAATTATTAGCTTCAAAAGAATCTTGTCAAAGCCTCAAAAATATTTTAATGACTAAAATAAAGCTTTCTTTTATATGATGAACCAGTTGAGGCCATTAAGACTCAGAAAGTTATGAGAAGAGACTAGATTTAGAAAGGTACGACTAAAGGTCCATTAAAGTACATGAACATTAAGTGAATAATCCAATTTTTAAAACATGAAATCAATGAATTTGCCATCTTTCCAAAATGAAGTTGATGATATCCATAAATAACATCATAGTTTATAATTATAAAGCACTATGGGTTTGCAAAACCCATCCCTATTTTATTTATTTAAGGAACATGAGGCTCAAAGGCCAGGTGACTTCCTCAATATCCTACAACTAGTAATTGTCAAAAGCAGTATTTGAAGCCAGATCTCACCTAACTCAAGTCCAGATCTCCTCTATAGTGGTGACAAGTTTTCATACCACCCACATTTATCCAGTCATAGAATTTACACTTAGTATTGAAAGGAACTTCTTGGCCAACGAGAATCACTTCTATAACATAACCAACAAAAATGTGGTTGAAGACTTCTGGTAAGAAGTAATGGAATACTTTCCAAAGCAATCTACTTCTCTTTTGATAACTCTACTTGTTAGGAAGCTTTTGCTTACCAAAGAGAAGGAACCTAATTATACCAAGTAGCTCACAATCAATTAAGCCACAAGGAAAACTAAGAACCATCTGGTGCAATCTTCAAGGGGAAAGAAAGAATATCCATCCAATAATAATGTCAATGCTATCAAATGCTTTAGATAGTTCAAGAAAGATGAAGACAGAAAAAGATTTAGCAATTAAGAGATCAGTTTTAGTTGAGTGATGAGGTCAAAGGACAGACTGTAGAGGGTTTAGAACCTGCAGCCTAGAAGGCCACATGTGGACTTCTGGGCCCTCAAGTATGGCCCTTTGACTGAATCCAAACTTCCCCACTCCTGGTTTAGAAGAATGAGAGGAGATGGAGTGGAGGCAGTGAATTTAGACTGTTTTTTTATAGGTACTGAATAAATGTTGGTTTTTATCATGTCACACAGTGTTATAAACATTATGACAAAGAAACAAAATACATTCATTAGGGGGAATGTAAATAAACGTAAGTCTTTTCAATTTTGCTCTGATTGTACTAGTTCTTTTCCAGGAGCCAAAGGACAAGAAGGAGCTCAAGAAGACTTTTTCTAAAAGAATGTGTTCTTGTTTATGAAGATTAAACTTAACTTTTATACTCTCTTCACCTCCAATTAATTCAATATCTTTGTTACCAAGAATCATTTAGGAAGAATTACATTTAAAAAATTTTTTAAAGCATTCCAGGGGGAAAGGAGAAGAGAACAAGGTGTTATTAAGTATCAACTATGTTCTAGGCACTACACTATGCATATTATAAATATGATTTCATTTGATCCTAATAATAGCCATAGAAAATAGGTGCTAGTATTTATTATCTGCATTTTCCAGTGGAGGAAACTAAGGCAGACAGCATTTAAGTTCCTTGCCCAGGGTCATACAGCTAGTAAGTGGTAAGAGTAATTTTGAACTCAGGTCTTCCTGACTCTAAACCCCGTGCTCTATCCACTGTGTCACCCAGTTACCTCTACACTATTATATAATCTACAATCTTTCCCCAACTTTTTTCCCACAAGTTTTGAGGTAAAGGGGGAATGCAAAAGTTAGTTTAATCCCAGTAGTTCCCAACTGGCTATGTACCTCCTCACATCAGAATTACTTCAGCAATCTCCTACTTGTCCTCTCTGATGTTCCCTTCTACATATTTCCTCCTTGAATCATCTTAAGACCTGTATCTTAAAACCAGATTCCTCTTTCTAAAACTATGCTCCCATGGCTGCATGATTGCTCTAAAACCTAAAATTAGCAGGTACTCTGCCTTATAGCTCTCTCTATTCCCGTTGAACTTGAATTGACATACTATCCATGGTGCCTGATTTCTTCAACAACTGATCAATGCCTTAGTCACTACATCTGAATTCCATTGCCTGCTTTTTAAGAGCTAATTTGCTAAACAATAATGTGCCCTTGAACAAGTAATTTAACCTCTCTAGGCCTCAGTTGCCACATGACACTCCCACAATCAAAGGATTTAACTTTAAAATGATCTCCAAGGTACATTCTAATTTTATGACTACATTATAGATATCTTCAACAATCTAACAACAACTTAAATCCTATTTAAATTTATTTCATACAATTCAAAGTCTGTCTCCTTGCTCTCCTAATCAAATGGCACCAAATGCTCCAGAAATGCTGAGGAAAAGAAAAGTGTTAAGGAACAACAAGAGGCTAGTACTATTTATGATAAATTACTCGCACCTTGAAAGAAATCAAATTCAGTAGAGAAACCACATTACTAGAAGGGTTTTTATGTGGCAAGGAAGAGGACACTACAAAAGTCTTTTTCAGGAATTGTGGTGATGATGGAAGAAATGGGATGGTAGCTAGTTGGAATGGTCTCTGTGTCTGCACACACATACTGTTCGTGTTAACAGAGAAAAAGTGGCTAATACACACAAAAAAGTTAAAGGCATGGAAAAGTGAAAAGAAATATAGAAGCTTACATTAAAAGCTTCAGAAAAGTAGGTATCATAAATTATATTTCTTTTATATTCCCCACTGTACTTGACAAATAAGTAGACTCTCAATAAATAGTCATTTTTCTATTATCTCATAAATACAACCTTAATGAACCTTAAGAGAAGAAAGAAGAGAGAATTTACAAAATTAGTCATTATGAAAAAGGCAATAGAAAACAACAAATCAATGAAACATTACTTTGGGATAAATAGAACTTCCAGAGGTCCTCACCAACTTTCAGTACTCTTAGCTTTTATGATACACAAAATCCATTAAGTGGTTCATAAAAAAAAAATTTCAGTAAAATTACATTCCCTATGCTCAGTATTCAGCTCATTTATACCAGTTTAAAATACAGATAATTCTCAAGGAAGTCATGGGACATACATTTTTCCAATAGAATTTTTCAATTTTATTGCTGCATCATTTAATAAAACATAAAATAAGATAAAGCCATAAAACAAAAAACGATTATTCCTCCAAAAACAGACAAGTGTCAAGAGAATTGGAGAAAAGAGAGGGAGTGAGAGGGGGAGGGGAGAATGAGAGGAAAAAGAAAATGTCTTATTACCTAGGTTGAAAATACAGGGGAAATAATAGTTCCTGACCTACATTTTTAGTTGCCACTTCTACACCGACATTTCATATTCAACATGCAGAAAACTTAACTCATTGAACCATTTTTTATGGTTCTAGAAAATAAAAGAGAAAAAGACATCACTGTTCAGTCAAGTTCAGTTTCATGAGCTCTATAAGCTAACTGCTCACTTTGCTATAATAGCTATCTATATATCCCTTCCAATCCTAATTTTACAACGCTACGTATGAATGAAAGGGAGGAGAAGTAGATGCTTTCAGGTAAAGCCAAGAAATATAATATTTCTATTACTGATCAAGCTGCTAACAAAAGTATAAATCAAAATGAGAAAAACCTGAAGAGTTATTTTTATAAGCTGATTTACACAGATACTCAGGACTGTGCTTCTCAAAGCAACAGTCTCCAACTACTTTTAGAAATACCCCTTGCACTTATTTGGCATCATTGTAGAAAATACATAGCTGTTCACCTCAGCAAAGCTACATCCAAAACTGAACTCATTATCTTTTACCCTAAACCCTCCCCACCCCCTAACTTGCATATGACTGTGAAAGGTACCACCATCTTTCCAGGCCTCATAACTTAGAACCCTTGGTTCCTCACTATCACACACACACACACACACACACACACACACACACACACACACACACACACACACACACACACACACACACACACACACCGATCCAATCTATTTCCAAGGCCTGAAGATTTGACCTTTGTAAAATCTGTCAAATATACACCCTTCTCTCCTCTGACACTGCCCTCACTCCAGTGGAAGTCATCATCACCTCATGTCTGGCTTAGCCTAACAGCCTGCTGGTGGGTCTGCCTGCCTCAAGTCTCACTCCAATATATCATCCCATTCATTTACATATGTGATTTTCCAAGGGCTGACCAAGTTACCACCTCCCTCAAAAAACTCCAGGGGCTCCCTATCAACTCCAGAATAAAACAGAAAAGGTTCTATTTGGCATTCCAAGCCCTTCATAACATAGCTACCTCCAACTTTTCCAGTTTTCTTACTCCCTGCAACCTATTCTTCAATTCAACAACACTAGCCTTTTTGTTGTTGTTCAGTCATTCACACGTGTCCAACTCTTCATTATCCTATGGATCATAACATGCCAGGCCCTTCTATCCTCTACTGTCTTAAAGTCTGTCCAAGTTCATGTTCGTTATTTGCACAACACTATCTGTCTATCTCATCTTCTACCATCCCCTTTTCTTTTCTGCCTTCAATCCTCCCCAACATCAAGGTCTTTTCCAATGAGTCCTGTCTTCTCATCATGTGGTTAAAAAACTTAACCTTCAACTTCACTATTTGAGCTTCCAGTGAATAGCCTGAATTGATTTAAGATTTAATTGATTTGATCTCCTTGGTGTTCTAGGGATTCTCAAAAGTCTTTTTCCAGCACCATAATTCAAAAGTGTCAATTCTGCAGTGCTCTCCTTTTCTTATAGTCCAACTCTCACAATCGTAGCCATAGCTTTGACCAAATGGACCCTTTGCTGGCAAGTGATTCTTTCTTTTTAGTATGCTGCCCAGATTTGCCATTGCTTTTCTTTGCAAGGAGATTTTTCTTTTTTAATTTCCTGGCTGCAGTCACTATCTGCAGTGATCTCTGAGCCCAAGAATATAAAATCTGACACTGCTTCCATTTCTTCTCCCTCTAGTTGCCAAGAAATGATAGGACCAACTGCCAAGATCTTTGTTTATGTGATATAAGTTTCAAGTCAGCTTTTACACTCTTATCTTTCACCTTCATCAAGAGGCTTCTTAATTACTCTTCAATTTCTGCGATCAAAATGGTATCATCGGCATATCTGAGATTGTTGATATTTCTCCTAGCAACCTTAATTCTAGCTTCTAATTCATCCAGTCTGGCTTCACATGATATAATTTGCATGTAAGTTAAATAAATAAGGTAATAATGTACAGCTTTGTGCTCCTTTTCCAATCTTAAGCCAATCAGTTGTTCCATGTTCAGTTCTAACTGTTGCTTCTTGGCCCACATACAGCTTCTTCAGGAGACAAGTAAGATGATCTGCTACTCCCATTTCTTTGAGGACTTAGCAAAATTTGTTGTGATCCACTCAATCAAAGACTTTAGTGTGGTCAAAGAAGCAGAAAGAGATGTTTTTTCTGTAATTCCCTTGCTTTTTCTATAATCCAGGAAATGTTGGCAATTTGGTCTCCAGTTCCTCTGCCTCTTTGAAAACAACCCTGCTCTTCTAGTAATTCTCAGTTCTAGTTCTCCGATTCTAGTAATTCTCAGTTCACATATTGCTAAAGTCTAGCTTGCAGAATTTTACACAACACCCTGGTAGCATGTGAAACAAAAGCAAATATTTGATAATTTGAACATTTCTTGGCATTGCCCAACTTTAAGATTAGGGTGTAAATTTATTTTTTTTCCATCTAATGGCTACTGTGGAGTTTTCCAAATTTGCTGACATATTGAATGCAAAACTTTAACAATATCATCTTTTAGGATTTTAAATAGCTCAGTTGAAATTCCATCACCTCCACTAACCTTATTGGTAGCAATGCTTCCCAAGGCCCACTTGACTTCATTCTCTAGGATGTCTGACTATAGATCAATATCCACACCACAGTAGTTATATGTGATTTAAAGATATTTCTTGTATAGTTCTTTATATATTCTTGCCACTTCTTCTTAATCTCTTCTACTTCTCTTAATCTCCTAAAATTTTTGTCTTTGATCATGCCCATCTTTGCATGAAACATTCCTTTTAGATTTCTAATTTTCTTGAAGAAATCTCATGTTTCCCTTAAATTCTCATTTAAGGAAATGTTCTTATCTCTCCTTGCTATTTTCTGGAATTCTGCATTCAGCTGGATATATCTTTCCCTTTCCTTTCCCCAGCTATTTGGTTTTTTCCCCACTTAATAGTATTGTATTTTTTTTCAAATTACATACAAAGAAAGTTTTTATTATTGAATTTTACAACATTTTGAGTTCCAAATTTTTTTCTCTTCCCTTCCCCTCCCCACTTCCCAAGACAGCATGCAATCTGATATAGGCTGTATATGTACAATCACATTAAACATATTTCCACATTAATCATGTTGTGAAAGACAAATCACAACAAAAGGGGAAAACCATGAGAAAGAAAAAAGAGAGAAAGAGAAAATAGTATGTTTCAAACTGATTAATATTCCATAGTTCTTTCTCTGGATCTGGATAGATCATTGCTATGCTGAGTTGGTCATCACCCAATGTTGCTGTCACTGTGTACAATGTTCTCCAGGTTCTGCTCACTTCATTTTGTATCAGTTCATAGTCTTCCATTACCTTCACATACCACAACCTGTTCAGTCATTCCCCAATTGATGGGCATCCCTTCAATTTCCAATTCTTTGCCACCACAAAAAAGAGCTGCTATAAATGTTTTTGCACATATGGGTACTTTTCCCTTTTTAATGATCTCTTTGGGATACAGACTTAGCAGTGGTATTGCTGGATTAAAAGGATATGCACAGTTTTATAGCTCTTTGAGCATAATTACAAATTACTCTCCAGAATGGATGAAACAGTTCACAACTCTATCAACATTTCATTGGTATTCCAATTTTCTCACATCTTTTCGAACATTTATCATTTTCCGTTTTTGTCATATTAACCAACCTAATTGGTATGAGGTGCATCCTCAGAGTTGTTCTAACTTACATTTCTTTAATCAATAATGATTTAGAATATTTTTCATATAAATAGTTTTAGATCTTGTACGGCTAGTTCACCTTTCCTTGCATTTCTTTTCCTTAATTCCCTTGATATTCTTAACCTTTTGTTCTTCCAGATGAATTTTATGATTTTTTTCTAGCTCTATAAAATAATTTTTGGTAGTTTAATTGGTATGATTTTGAATAAGTTTATAAATTTAGATTGAATTTTCATTTTTATTATGTTATCTAGGCCTACCTATGAGTAACTGATATTTTTCTAATTTTTAAGATCTGACTTTACTTTTGTGAAAAGTGTTTTGTTATAGTTATTGTGCTCATATAGTTCCTGTGTTTTTCTTGGCAGGTAGACTCCCAAATATTTTATATTGTTTACAGTTATTTTAAACAGAATTTCTCTATCTCTTGCTGCTGGGCTTTGTCGGTAATATATAGAAAAGCCAATGATTTGTGTGGGTTTATTTTATATCCTGCAACTTTGCTAAAGTTGTTAATTATTTCAAGTAGATTTTTAGGTGACTTCTTAAGGATTCTCTAAGTAATAACATCATATCATCTGCAAAGAGTGATAGCTTTGTTTCTTCATTGTCTACTCTAATTCTTTCAATTTATTTTTCTTCTCATCGCTAAAGCAAACATTTCTAGAACAATATTGAATAATAGTGGTGATAGTGGACATCCTTGTTTCACCCTTGATATTACTGAAAATGCTTCTAGCTGATCCCCATTACACGGATCTTGTTTGATGGTTTTAGATACTTGTCATTTTAAGGAAAACTCATTTATTCCTATGTTCTCTAGTATTTTTTAATAGGAACAGGTGTTTTATTTTGTCAAAAGCTTTTTCTGCATTTAGTAAGACAATCACATGACTTCTGTTAATTTCATTATCAATATGGTCATTTATACTGATAGTTTCCTAATAATGAACTAGTCCTGCATTCTTGGTATAAATTTCATCTGGTCATAATGTCTTACCCTTGTGATAAGTTGCTGTCATTTATCTGCTAACATTTTATTTTAAACTTCTGCATCAATATTCATTAAGAAAAATGGTCTATAATTTTTGTAAATATTAATTCATTTCGCTAAGATTGTTGAATTTATTGGCATGAAGTTGGGCAAAATAGCTCCTAATTACTGTTTTATTGCCTCTTCATTGATGTTAAGTTCACTCTTTTCATTTTTGATACTGGTAACTTGGTTTTCTTCTATTTTTAATCAAATTAACCAAAGGTTTATCTATTTTATTTGTTTTTTCATAAAGCTAGCCCTTAGTTTTATTAGTACAATGGTTTTCTTAATTTCAATTTTCTTAATTTCTTCTTTGGATTTCAGAATTTCTAATTTGGTATTTAATTGGGGTTTTTAATTTGTTGTTTTTCTAGCTCTTTTATAAAGTAGCACGCCCAATTCATCAACCTCCTCTATTTTATTTATGTAAGCACTTAGAGATATACAATTTCACCTAAGAACTGCTTTGGCTGTATCCATAAGTTTTGGTATGTTGTCTCATTACTATCATTCTCTTGAATAAAGTTATTGGTTTGTTGTTTGACCCACTCATTCTTTAGGATTAGATTATTTAGTTTCCAATTAATTTTCAATCTTTCCATGGCCCTTTATTCCATGCAATTTTTATTGCATCATGATATGAAAAGGATGTGTTTAACATTTCTGCCTGTCTGTATTGGATTATGAGGTTTTTATGTCCTAATACATGGTCAATTTTTGCATAGGTGCCATGTATCACTGACAAAAAGGTATATTCCTTTCGACCCCCATTTAATTTTCTCCAGGGAGAATATCTAACTTTTCTAAAATTCTATTCACCTTCTCGACTTCTTTCTGGTTTAGATTTATCTAGTTTTGGGAGGGAGAGATTGAGGTCCCCTACTAGTGTAGCTTTACTGTCGATTTCTTCCTATAATTCACTTAACATCTCCTCTACAAATGTGGGATGTTATGCTACTTGGGGCATATGTTTATTATTGATATTACTTCATTGTGTATGGTACCCTTTAGCAAGATGTATTTTTCTTCCTTATCTCTTTTAATTAGATCTATTTTTGCTTTTGCTTTGTCTGAGATTAGGATTGCTACTCCTTTTTTTTGTTTGTTTTTTACTTCAGCTGAAGTATAATATCTTCTGCTCTGGCCTTTTATCCCTCTGTTTCATATGTGTTTCTTGTGAACAACATAATGTAGGATTATAGTTTTTAAACCACTCTGCTATCAACTTCTGTTTTATGTTAGAGTTCATCCCATTCACATTCAGTCATAATTACTGTGTCTTTCTCTCCATCGTATTTTGCACCCCCTTTCCCTGTTTATACTTTTCTCTTCACCCTGTCCCTCCATCACCAGCGTTTTACTTCTGACCATTGCCTCCCTCTATCTGCCCTCCCTTCTATCAGCTCCTCTTCCTTTTCTTTCCCTTTTCCCCTATTACTTCTTCCCTCCCTTCTACTCACCCTCCTCCCTTTTCTTTCTCCTCCTACTTCCCTACAGAGTAAGACAGATTTCTATAATCAACTGAATATGTATGCTATTTCTTCTGAGCCAAATCTAATAAAACTAAGGTTCAGACATTGCTCACTCTCCTTTTTTCCTCTACTGTCTTTGTGCCTCTTCATGTAATTTACCCAATTCTGCCTCCTCCTTTCCTCTTCTCCCAGTACAATCCTTTTTGCCTCGTTTAATTATTTTTATCATCATATTAAAGTCAATTTATACTCACAGCTTCTGTCTATGTATATTCCTTCTCAGTGTTATAATAAAGATACAGTTCTCAAGAGTTACAAAAATCATCTTCCTGTGCAGGGATGTAAACAGTTTAATCTTATTGAGTAACATGGCTTTTTCTTTCCTGTTTGACATTTTATGCTTCTCAAGTCTTGTATTTGAAGATCGACTTCTCCAAAAGATCGACTTTCTCTGAAGCTGAACACAGCTTCAGTTTTTTCATCAGGAATGACTGAAAGTTGTCTGTTTTAATGAATGTCAACTTTTCTCTGAAAGATAACGCTCAATTTTGCTGAACAGAACAGATGAACCTTGTTTGCAATACAAGCTCCTTTGCCTTCCAGAATACCATATTCCAAGCCCTCCAATTCTTTAATGTAGAAGCTGGTAGGTCCTGCATAATCCCGACTATGGTTCCACAAAATTTAAATTGTTTCTTTCTGTCGGCTTGCAATATTTTCTCTTTGACCTGATAATTCTGGGACTTTTCTACAATAGTCCTTGGAGTTTTCATTTTGGGATCTCTTTCAGGAGGTGATCAGTGGGTTCTTTCAATGACTATTTTACCCTTTTGTTCTAGGACATTGAGGTAATTTTCTTTGATAATTTTTTGAAAGTTTTTGTCCAGGCTCTTTTTTTTATCATGGCTTTCAGGTAGTCCAATAATTCTTAAATTATCTCTCCTAGATCCATTTCCCAGGTCAGTTATTTTTCCAATGAGATATTTTATATTTTCTTCTAACTTTTTATTCTTTTGATTTTGTTTGATTTTTGATGTCTTATAGAGGCATTAGCTTCCACTTCTCCAATTCTAATTTGTAAAAAAATTATTTTCTTCAGTTAGCTTTTGTACCTCCTTTTCCATTTGGTCAATTCTACTTTTTAAGGAGTTGTTTTCTTCAAGTGGATTTTTCCCCCCATTTGGCCAATTGTATTTTTTAAGGAATTGTTTTCTTCAATTTTTGCCCTTCCTTTTCCAAGCTATTGACTCTCTCCTGCTTACCTCTCATTTCTTTTCCCAATTTTTCTTCTGTCTTATTTGACTTTTTTAAATCCTTCTTGAGCTTTTCTAAGAAGTTTTTTAGGGCTGGAGATCAATTCCCTTTGTAGTTTCAAGTGTAAGTATATTGACAATGTTGTCATCTTCTGAATCTGTGTTTGATCTTCCCTGTCACCATAGTAATTCTCTATGGACAAAGTTCATTTTCACCTTTTGCTCATCTTTTGTGCCTATTTCTTGGATTTTAAAGTTGAGCTCTCCAGCTGGAGCCCAGGGGGCACTGTCCCAGGCTTCTTGTGCTGGGACCTTAAAGTGCTGGCAGTTGGAGGGGTCTTGCAGTTTACCTGGTGCTGAACTGGGGTCCTAATGATGGTGTCTGGCATGTGCTGGAACCAGGTGGGGTTCTTCTGTGTTTCCCTGGGGCAACACTGAACTTTGTGAAGTTCTGGCCCCTGGATTTCCCCAGTTATTTGCAAAGCCTCATCAGACGGCCATTTTGTTTTCTTGATCATTTTTCTTTGGAATATTTGCCACTTTGTTGCTCCTCAATGAAGACACTCCATCTCTAGGCTCTGGGCATTTTCTCTGGCTGTCCCCATGGTTAGATTGCTTTCCTTCCTCATCTCTGCCTATCTCCTTCAATTCCAAACTAAAAATCTTACCTTCTACAGGAAACTTTTTCTAGACCTTCTTAAATATAGTCTCTTCCCTCTGTTAATTACTTGTTAATAAAATCCTTCAAACAGCTCATTTGTACATATTTGTTTGCTTGTTTTCTCCCCTATTAAACAGTGTGTTCCCAGAGAGCAAATACTGCCTCTTTTTGTCTCCCGCACCCTTAGCACAGTGCCTGGAACATAGCAGATACTTAAAATAAATGTTTATGACTGTGTCATGTAACAATGATATATGAATATTACTGATCAAGATAATACCTTCTATTTTCCCTCTTTACCCTGACTGAAGAAACCACAAGTGAATCTCCCAAATTGCTACCTAGTAGACAATATTTCACTTGTAAAATAAAGGGTTTTTAATTAAAATAAATACACAAAAGAAAAAAACCATAAACTTATACATTAAAATTTAAATATAAAATAAGAAGTCATGTGCATAGAAGACATAAGAGAAGATTCAAAATATATAGCAATAAATTTCCATTTCAAGAAAGCCTATATATTAAATACTGTGATGTGTTGAGAGCTGTCCATCTTTTCTTTGCTTCCTTGTAGATTTTTTTGTTCTTTGCAGTACACTTTGTACTTTCCTTATTTTTTCCCCCACCTCTCTCCTCTCCACCATTCTACAATTAAGCATGGCCATATTTATATATACATATGTACACATATATACATGTTTTCCCTAACATACTACTCCTAATTTTTGTTTTCATGTTTGTGTGTATATCTTACTTTCTACCCCTCCTGATTCTTCTACTTTACTTCTATTCACTACTCTGCCCTCCTATTACTTTACCTACCCCACCTCCAAGAATTCCTCTTTTATCCTCCCATTCCCATAAATCTAAACGTTTTAAAACCCCATTTAACCTATTCCCTCAACCTCCTCTCTAAAGATCCTCTCTCCCCACACCTGAACCTCTTAGAATTTTATTTCTTTCTAAATTTAGAAGACTTTGATACTCTTCTAGATGTATATGTATTGTTCTCCTCTTAAGCCCACTCCCAATGAAAGTAGGTTTCCAGAACTAACAGCCCTCCTTCCCCACTGATTTTCTCTTTATTAGTTGTTCTTCTTACACCTCATTCATATAAGACAATTAATCTTTTTTGCTGCTCCTAAATGGTTTACTTTTTGAGGTCATATCATGCCCAGGCCTACTCCAATCTTTCTTTTTAACTACCAAATTACTAATAACAATCCTAAACATATGTTTTACACTTTTCATACATAAAAGATAAAGTGTTGTCCTTATTGAGTCCCTCTAGTCATTGGTCTTTAGTATGTACCTTACGTTTCTGTTGGCTCTGTATGTCAAATCTTCTATTAAGTTTAGCATTTGTTTTTTTTAAACAAAGTCCTTAAATTCATTAAATATACTTTTTTTTCCATTTAGAATTCTGATCAGCTCTGTTGAGTAGGATATTTTCAGCCAGAAGACCAGTTCATTTGCTCGTCAATATATAGCGTTCCAAGAGCTGTAGTCTTTTAGTGCTGCCACTGCTAGGTCTTACGTGATTCTAATTGTGGTACCACCATATGTAAATTGGTTTTCTCTTGCTGCTCATATTATTTTATCCTTGAGATGGGGATTCCAGAACTTGACTATAATATTGCTGTAGGTTTTCTTCATAGGATCTTGTTCAGGTGATTAAGTGAATTTTTTCTATTTCTACTGTCCCCTTTTGTTCTGATGTTTCATGACAACTTTCTTTAATTATTTCTTGTAATATACTAAGATTCTTTTTTTGATCATAGCTTTCAAGTAGTCTAATTATTCTTGTTTTCTCTTCTTGATCTGTTCCCCAGATCAGCTGTTTTTCTGAGGTGTTTCACATTCTCTTCTATTTTTCCACTCTTTATATTTTATTATTTGTTGATCTCTTGTAATTTCATTGGTTTCCCCTAGCTCAATTCTGATTTTCAAGGAGTCATTTTCTTACTTAAGATTCTGGATCTCCTTTTCTAATTGGTTGACTTTCTTTTCACAATCTTGTTTTTCTTGGATAGTTTTTTTTTTTTTTTAGTTTTTCCTCAATCTCTCTCATTTGATTTTTTAAAGTCTTTTTTAAGTTCTATGAATTTGGGGGGGGGGGGGGAGGTGACCATTACTTTTTGGGGTAAAAGATTTCTTTGCTTCACTATCCTCTTCTGAAGTGAACCCCAGTTTTGTCTATCCCCATAGTAATTTTCTATGGTTGGATTTTTTCTCCTTTGCAGGTGCATTTTTTTTAACAACTTAATTTTTATGATCAACACTAGAACTGGGGTATGGCAAATGGCCTCTGGCCTCAGATCCTCCTTCGGTTCTCCTCTTTGACCTTTAAACAAAATCAAAACCCTTAGCCTCCTGTAAGTGCCCAGAGTTAGCAGAGTCCCCATCCCACTGCTTCTGCACTTACCAGGCATATGCTGGTTCCTTCCTGATGTCACTGCAGTACAGCTGGATCTGGTGTTCCTTGTCATTAAAGGTTCTAGATGCAGAACTCCCCTCACTGTCCTGGGGATAAAAGTTCCTGTATCCTCAGCTAACCCAGCTAACCCCAGTGTGTTTGCCTCTTGCTTTTTAAGGCCAAGCCTGGAGTCGTTTACCCTCCACAGGAGTCAAACCTCATCCCCAAGGATTTTTCTTTAGATCTTCTTTGATTGTCCCAGGACAACCCCCATTCAGCTCCTTTTCTTACTGATTTTTACTGTTCTCTATATTTGCCCTGAGGTGCTGTTTTATCTTTTTTGTAGAGATAAATCTTGAGAGCTTGGAATTTTCTAACCTACTCTGCCATCTTCCCGGAATCCTCTTATAAAATGAAGTTTGAAGAAAATGTCATTCAACTGAGCAGCTATTTATTGTACATATCCAGCTCTAATTTAACAACTGCCTTTGGAACACTTAATAACTTTGATTTAAAAAAGCATGTTTATTTTACCACTTACTTCTAGCAGGCCAATAGGTATGAAATACATTCTAACTTATTCAAAAGAATAACAAATTACTGGCAGAAACCAACTCAGAACCAACTCAGAATCTTAGCTATCAGTTTTCCATAAAGTAAGTAAAATTTCTTGATGAGTACAAAAACACTTAATTTCTGCTCAAAAAGATAGGGATATAATGAATACTAATAGTCATATTATATTTTTAAAAAATCAGAAAAGAACTAGAACAGTTAGAACAGAATTACCTTTCACAGCAATGGGAGGAGAATTCTTAAACAAGGGATAGAGGTTATATTTGTAACAATTTACGTAGTCAAGCAAAACAAACTAACTATGACCAGTGTATCTCATTCTATATATTGATTCCACCACTGCTCTGCCAGGAGGGGGAGGGCATCCTTCATCAGCAACTCTTGAGCATGGTGGTTGGTCACTACATTGATCAGAGTTCTTGAGTTTTTCAAAGTTATCCATTTTTAAAATATTGTTGTATAATTTTTTTTCTCCAGTGTATTGCATTCACTTCACTCTTGATCTGTCATTACAAATCTTTCAAGGTTTTTCTGAAACTGTCCCTTTCAAATCCTTTGAATCAGAGATTCAATTATTAAGCAAACTGGTCAATGATAAAAAAAAAAAAAGGCTCCATATACACTGAAACAGTTTTGCAACACTTTTCATAACAGTAAAGGACTAGCACATGCCCACCAAGAGTGGAATGTCTGAATAAATTATGGTACAAGAATTTAATAGAATACCACTCTGTCATATGAAGAAACGATGAATATATCCATGATAAAATATGCTCCCCACCATTTGAGAGAAAGATGATGGACTACAGGTTCATACATTGAGAAATTACCTTTCATGGGCAAAGTTGAGGATTTGTTTTGCATGACTACGTATGGTGATTACAAGGGAAGTTGGTTTTGTTTGTGTGTATGCACAGTCTAAATTGGGGGGGTAGAGGGAGGAGGAAATAGAAGTGGAGAGGTAATATGATGATATTGATGAAAGTATCAATGAACTAGTAAAATTTTAAAAAGCACAAGAGAGAAAAAAAAGAGGTTCAAAAGAAGACACCAACAAGTAAGATAGTTTTGGAATAAATTTGTTAAATTTATTCTACATTTTAAAGGAAAAAAGTTGGGGCAGGCAGGGACCAGAGTGAAGAACTACCATATCATATGCAATCCTCTTTTTCTGTTCTTTGAATATGGAAATTCTTGTGTGCCTTGATGTTTGTGAAGTTCAGAACATTAGTCAGTCAATAAGCATTTATTAAGTGCCTTCTATGTACCAGGCACTATGCTAAGTATTGATACTGGATACAAATATCAAAAAAAAAGAGAAAAAAACACAAATTTAATGAATGAATTAATGAATGAATGAATGAATGAGAAGGAAAAACTCATAACCAATGCAAAATAAAGCAAAACCAGGAAAACATTCATAACAATATAAATCAAAAAAAAAAACAACAAAGTAATTGAAATTGAATGCTGTGAAATTGTAATGACCAGGTCAAGAAGAAATATGAAGATTCACCTCTCTCCCATCTTTGAATAGATACGGATCAACCATGAATATGAACACCACATATGATGTCATGTTTAATTGATGTGCTGGTTTACTTGGGTGAACTTTTCTTCTCTTTTGTCTTCTTTGTTATATGTGATGGAACTTTGGGAAAAGGGGGATAGGGAATGTACTGGGGAAAAACAAATCAATAAATTTTATATATATATACATATGCATACATATACATATACACACATACACACATATATATGACTGAGAAATATGAAAATAGTAACATGTTCCCTAATGTGGCTGGCATAAATGCAAACTGGAACAACAGACTATTATTCCAGTCCACCCCTTATTCTATTGATCTAAATGAGATTTATATTAGGCAACGGTAAAAGATGTTATCAATTATATCTCTTGGATGGAGCTGGAGCCCAAATTGATGACCAATATGTATTTATTTAGGGCCAATTATGTGTACCAGTTGATGCACCTGTTGGTACACACAGCAGGGTACTAGGCTATGATTTGAGGATAGAAAGACAAAAATGAAATACTCTCTGCAGACAAAGGACTTTTTAATGGTAATGTTTCAAGTGTCTCTTTTGTATGAGGTTCACCTTTTTTCAGCAATGATTAGGCAGGATATGTTATTTTTGGTGGAAGTTGAAGAACCTCTGTTTACTTTTTAACATAGTATGCAATTCCCTGTCTTGATTTCTTGCAAATTCTAGGTTTTTTGAATTGTCTTTCCTTCATATAAAAAGCCTCCCTCCTGGTAACTTGAAAAATCTGTCATTTATTAGTGAAATGGTGACATTTAGGATTTGAGGTCTGGTAAGTTTTTTCTAGTGCAATTCTATCAATCAGTACTTTGCTACCTATGGTCTAAAAACACACACAGACACACAGATGAAAGAAAGCAGGGTTGCTTCATTTTCGTCCATGTTTCCCTAATGCCTAGCACTATGCACAGAAAACAGCACAAAAAAACTTTGAAATGTTTGTTGATATATATGTGTATATAAGTTTGCACTCAAACATATATAATCAATACATACCAATTCATATATCACTACAAATTAACAATTACTTAACATATATGTGTAAATGTGTATTGTATAAGTGTATATCTCTATCATATATACATATATACACATATTAACATTTCCAAAAGATTTTTTTTTACTTTAAATGACTAAAAGAAGGTACAGAAACTATGTACCATAAAAGTACAATAATTTTTTAGACGTGTATAAAACATAAACAGGACAATCTCATGTTGATCTTAAGAGTAGGGGCCAATGAACTTACAACCAAGGTGTGTTCATCCTTGAAGTCCTCCAGATTGTCTCTCCATGACAGGTCATAAGAAAATTCATACTTACCAATCCAGCACTCTAAACGGGCACAGGGAGTTGTCTTCACCACATCCGGAGGATCCACACCTACATTTAGGCACAAAACTAAGGCAACGCTAACCGTCTTCATCTGGGAACACAATAGAGAAACCAAAAAGAAAAATGTTTTCATGTGGACACTGAGATTATCTGTTTTCTATAATCAGAGGACATTGCTCTGCCTTCACATTTTAGCAAAACTCTTCTATTCATCTCAAAAAATCTTTATTAAGTGACTACCATATTTGCCATGCTAGGTATTGGGGTTACAAAGGGATAAATGATACCATTGTTCCTATCAAAGAGCTTATAATGTACTACATAGAATATAGCTTGAATTCATTAAGTATAACACAAGATAGAATGTGATACAGGCAAAGAAAAGTATAAGACAAAGCACCCTGGCAACCTGAAATAAAATACTTCCAACAAGAAAGGATCAGAACTTTGTGAAATTGTTGTTGCTGTTTTTAATTAAAGTAATTCTATAAGGAAATACAGAAAATCCCTAAAATATATAAAATACAGGCCAATTTTGTCCCAAAAGTTCACTTGTTGGATCATTTTTTTCATGATATGACAATTAAGTCCCCAGGATGGTCCATAAACACTTATTTAAACCATAACACAAAAATACTATACAAATGTACATTGAAAAATGGAAAAATATTATTAGAAATACAGAAATACATCATAGAGTATAATCTTTTAGTCCTTCAATTTTGGGAAATAACAGGAATGTATCAGGGGAAATTAAAAATTTATTATTATATTTGAGGCTCACTCTCTCTTTCAATCATTGTTTAACTGATATATCTCCTGTCATTCCTGTGCTACCTCAAGTAGCACCCTCCTAACAACTGAATTGCCCAGTAAACTGGAACATAGTAGGTAGAAAAAAATCAGAGGGAACTGGGAGTAGTCACTTCTAGTTCAAAATGGATATAGCTTATTTGTTTGCAATTATTTGCATTTCAACTAGGATTAAGGTCAGTAATAAGAAAAGTTTCTTTCTCAATCTTTTGAGATCATGCCATGGCCTCCAAAGTTCTTTTCTTTTCTTAGTATAGCTGACAGTACAAAGATTGTACACAGCACCCCTATAAGAACCCACACTGGCCACTGGTTTTCCAGAGGGATCTCTTCTAAATGGGACAGGTCTTGAGAAAAGAGAAACGTTGCTTACTCCTCTCTTTAGAATGGAAGTGTATATGAAGGCCTGTCTAATGTATAAGAGTTTCTTTAACTCTTGGGCACCATATTTTCCAAACTCTATGGAATTCTCACTAGCATCACAAGCCACTACCGCTCCCACCAAAATCATAACCATAATCATAATAACTAACATTTATATGATGCTTACAGGTTAGTCCAGAACTTCGCACATAATATCATATTTAATCTCCCCAATAACCTTGTGATGCAGATGCTATTATTATTCCCAGTTTTTAGATGAGGAACCTGAAGTTTAGAGAGGTCAAGTAACTTGTCTAGGCCAGATAGTTATAAAGTGTCTGAGGGAACTCTGATCTTCCTGACTACAGATACAACATTATATCTAGACGCCTCAAATCATTCTAGTGTTCTGATGTTTTGCTATCCAATGCCAAAGTAATTCAGTAATTTTGTAACCTATCAGAGTACTTTACTTTTTCAAGGGAGAGTGGGTGTGGGTAGAGGTGAGGATTATGTTGAAAAGTTAGCAAGATTTCAGTTTTTCTTGATTTCCTTTTAACTAAACACAAATACCTCTGAGTAGAGGTAATTTGAGGTACCAGGCAGTCACACAGGCAGCTTACAGAGAACATAACTGTTCCCTGGAAATTCAAAGATAATATTTACATTTGTTACTTTCTTTCAAGTTTCAGGTCTCAAGATTAAATACTTCCAATATCAGGAGAAAAATGAGCTTGATGTTCTTGCCTCGCAGAATTGAAGATAAATAGTATAAGTGTATCCATAATCAATTGCACAGAGAGGCAAGAGACAGAAAAATAAAGGAAGAGAAAAAGAGACTCAAAAGGGGATGTCAAAGTATTGTTTCCATTTCCCCAAAGTGTAGCCAGTAGCAAATAGCTTCAACTCTTGGCACACTTCATATGACTAAATTGGGTACTATTTAAAGGATCTTCTGAAGCTCAATGATAAATAACCTCACAGAATTAAGTGTGAGTTAGGGGATCAACCAGCTTAGAATTCAGCGTTTTGAGCATGATAACTCCTTCATACGGAGGTTCCTGAGAAGATCTCACTAATTGGAACAGGAGGCCAAAGGAGTAAAGGTACTGAATGGGAGGCCAAAGGAGTAGAAGTGTTGCACAGGAGGGCAGAGAAGGAGGACAATGGAATACAGGTGTCAAAGAGATCGAAGGAGCACAGGTGTTGCCACAGTGGGAAGGCTGCTGAGGCAGAGGTGGAAAAGTAGTTGAAGGGCAGAGGCTGAGTTGGGTTTCAAGTGTCATTTTTATTACACTAGAATGGCCTAACCAGAAGCTCTAAACAACTATCCAATTATTTAAAAGAAATCTGGGAAAGTTTATATATAAACTGATGCAGAGTGAAGTGAGCAGAACCAGAACAATTTATACATTAACAATTTAAACACAAGCACTATTGAAAGACTTAAGAACTCTGATCAACAAAATGACCAGCCCAACTCCAAATGACTTATGATGAAAAGCACTGCCTACCTTCTGACAGAGGCGGATAAAGACTAAGAGTAATGAAGGAGACATATTTTTTGGACATGGCAAAAGTGGGAATTTATTTTGCTTTTCTATGGATAATTTGTTAAGAGGGTTTTGGTTTTGTTCCTTCTTCCCCCTGCAATGGGAGTGGTGAGAGGGAGAGAAAAGAGGTTCTTGCTAAGTGAAAAAAAAAATAGTTTAAAAATCTGAATCCTTTCTTCAACTGCCGTTTCTGAAAGATTATTGCACTGTGGTCAGTAAAGGGTATGTCTAATTCTACTTTTTTGCACTTGTTTGTGAGGTTTTTATATACTAGTACATGGTCAATTCTCACAAAGATGTCATACACAACTGAAAAATAACTTTTGCTTTCTATTCTTATTTAGTAATCGTCAGTGATCTAGCAAATCTAACTTTTAAAATTCTATTCACATGCTTAATTAGTCTTATTTTTTTCTTTAGATATAAACCTACTGGACCTCAAGAATACACTGAGACCCTCACAACTACTACATTTCTGTTGTTCAGTTGTTTCAGTTGTGTCTGATACTAAGTGACCCTTTGGGTTTTCTTGGCAAAATACTAAAGTGGTTTGCCATTTCCTTCTTCAGCTCACTTCACAGATGAGGAAACTGTGGCAAACTGTAACTTGATTTGCCCAGGATCACACTGCTAGTAAGTGTCTGAGGCCAGATTTGAATTCGGGAAAATGAGTCTTCTTCACTCCAGTCCTGGAACTGCACCATCTAACTGCCAACTATGATAATTTTTGCTAACTCTCTTGTTAACTAACTTCTCCTTCAGGTAATGCATATGCAAGTAATTACTGTTATTAGATTATTCTATTATCTATGGTACCTTAAGTATAATGCAGTTACCCTGATGCTTATTTCCCTTAATAGTATCTGTTTTCACTCTTGCTTTGAGACCAAGACTGTTACTCCCTTTTTTTAATTTACATGAAGCATAAAAAATTCTGTTCCTTCCATTAATGTCAACTCTGTGTGAATCTTTATATTTTTAGTGAGTTTCTTATAAATATTGATGAATTCTGCTTTCTAATCCATTTTACTAACCTCCTCCTCCTTATCAAAGTACACATCCCATTCACATTTATTGTTATGACTATTTGTTTTCCTCTCTTTTCCTCCTAGCCACCACATTTCTACAATGGAGGTGAAAAGAAAGCACATAACCAGCACAACCAATCTGCAACTAAAGTGCTCTGTTCAATAATGCTTATGCTTGCTTTCGCTTTTTATTGCCCCCTTTTAAGATCAAACTTCTGAAGCTGACATTTGTTTTTTTCTATTATTCAAAAATGTTGTCTTGGCCCTCATGACCCTCTCCCAGCTCCTGGTCTTAAACTGTTTCTCTGTTAAATTTAATCTATTTCTACACCAAACTAGATGTGTGTACATTCAACTTCCCTTTGTCCAGTTCAGATAAGAGTGAGGTTTGTGATATGTCCACTGTCCTCACTTATTCCTCAACAACTGTACTCTTCTTTTTGTACCCCAGTTATGCAGAATGGCAAGTTCCTTCCCTAGTATATTTCGTTTTATCTGCCTTTTCTTCTCTTAAAATACTGTGCCCTGCCCCCAAACAGCAACAACAACATAAACACTAGAGTTTCTGTCTGTGTAACTAATTATGACTGTATATGACCCTTTAAAACAATGGCATTCCTAAGAAACATTTGTTTCTTCTCCCCTTTTTAAAATGTTAAGACTTCATAATTTGGCCCTTCCTAGTTTCCCAAAGATATTTAACTTTCAAGGCCATATGCATGCCGATGAAAGCAGTTCAGCTCAAGCTGGGACAACAAAAGTACGTCCTGCTTTATGCTAAAAAGACATGGGAAAGTATTGTAGAAATATGTTATTATTGTCTTAAAGCAGACCTTCAACATCCTCTACATTTTTCTCAGGCCACTCAAAATTGCTGGGCAGCCACAGGTTGTACAGGCCTGTCTTAAAGCCTGTCAGTGACTACATACTGAAATGAATGTGACCAACCAAGCTAAATTAATAAAAATAAGAGTCATTCCTTAATTGATAAATGGTCAAAGGATATGAACAGTTTTCAGAAGAAATCAAAACTATAGCTATGTGAAAAACGCTCAAAATTACTACTGATTACAGAAATGCAAATTAACACAACTCTAAAATACGACAGCACATCTATCATATTGACTAACATGACAGAAAGGGGAAATAACAAATCTGGAGGGGATATGGAAAAATAGGGACACCAATGCATTGTTGGCAGAGTTGTGAACTGGTCCAAAAATTCTGGAGAACAATCTGGAACTATACCCAAAAGGCTAAAAACTACATATACTTTTTCACCCAGTAATACTATGACTAGCTCTATATCTCAAAGCAATCAAATAAAAACGAAAAGGATATATACATACAAAAATATTTATAGTAGCTCTTTTTGTGGTGGCAAAGAATCAGAAATTGAGGGAACATCTGTCAATTGAGGAATGGAATGGTTGAACAAATTGCAGCATGTAATTGTGATGGAATACTATTGTACTATAAGAAATGGCAAACAGGATGGTTTCAGAAAAACTTGGGAAGATTTAGATGAACTGATACAGGGTAAAATGTGCTAAAACAAAAGGATGCTATACATAGTAACAACAATATGGTAACAATGATCAGCCATGAAAGACGTGGCTACATGGATCAAGACAATGCTCTAAAGGACTAAAGGATCCATGATGAAAAATGCTATCTACTTCCAGAGAAAGAGCTGATGAACTCTGAGCAAAGACTGAAGTATACTTTCTTCACTTTTGTTAATTTCCTTGGTTTTTTTTTTCAACACTGCTAGAATGGAAATATATTTTATATCTATAAAGGTAATTTAAATGGGAAGATTTTTCCCATTCATTAATAGGTCCATGTGACCTACTTAAATCACATGGAAGCCTGAGTCACATGTGGTGGGAGGAGTTCGCTGAATGGGTGGAACAGCAAGGCTGGAGCAGAGATGAGAAGTTGGTCAAGGCTAGCCAAAGCTGGGAAGAACACAGGCAAGCAGGTACAGCTAGGCTCCACAGTGTTTGTTTGTTTGTGGGAAGGCCTGGTGAGGGGAGGAATGGGAGGAAAGGTGAAAGGCTTGGAAAAGCCTTTGTCCCCTCAGGTGCTAATGCGTATTGACTTCTTGGTTACTATGATGGATTTGGCTTTCTGGTGTTGGGATTTGGCTTTATGGTATCTGAATAAATGTTCTTCTGCCCTCTATATGGAGAGTCTGTTATACTCCGCAATTCAGAATTATCCTGGCATATTCGTAGTCACCCTCAGTGCTGTGAATATTGCCTGGGCAATACAATATCATTGCACATATATAATGGGTATCACAATCCTTGCCTTCTCAATGAGTAGGGAAAGGGCTGAAGGAAGAGACTTTGGAATTCCAAATTTTTAAAAATGAATGTTAAATAAGCAAAAGGAGTGGAGGGGAAGATAAAATAAGATGAATAAGTAAAATAAGATGAAAGATTCCAAGTAAATTTCAGAAGCTAAGCAAAGATAACAAACAGTAAATACTTTAAACCAAACTAGTTCCTTACAAAAAAGGTCATTATTGGAAGGAAAAATAAATAAATTGATGTGTGGATTTTACAAGTCACTTCATAACTATGGACAAGGTTAAACTGTATAACTTCTAAGATCCCTTCTAACTCCTCTATTCTGTCAATCTATGATTTAAAACTTATTATTCCCAAACTGGAAGGTAAGCTCCTGAAGGCAAGACCTAGGATTGCATGGCTTCTATAAACCAGCCCTCTACCTGGCTTACACAATAAAAGGTAAAGATGAAGGGATAGATAAGAGGCAAAGGACTAGTTAAAAGATTATTAGTGATAAGATTACCTCTATGTAAATGAAGTCAAGTAAATTCACCCCAGATTTATCATTATCTTACACCATATTTGACAAAAACAATGCATATGGAAGGCATGAAAATAAAATAAAATCCAAATTTTTATTATCATGACAATGTCTAAGATCTAAGCTTTGCATATAGGAAGTGCTTAATAAATGTTTTTTTAATGCATGAACAAATGACTCAACCCAAAGAAATGACATCAATTACTCTTGCAACTGATTTCTTTACCCAGAACTTGATGATTAAATGATATTTTGTAATTTTTTTCCTCCCATCTTACTCTGAATTCTTTTCCAGCTAAATATCCTAGCTCTAGAAAAGAAACCAAAAACAATATTGTGGTTCACCTTATTTATGTCCAAAGTATTCAGTATTCCCTTGCTTGTCTGAGGCAAAGCCACCCCATTTCTCAATATCCCTGGGAGTATTCATTAAAATTCAGAGCAGTAGGCAAAAACTTTCAGCAGCACAAGAACCATACAAATGTATAATTTATTAAGTAAGTCAGTAACTAGAACATACAGCACACCTTAGAGTAAAGGAAGAAAGAAAAATCCCAGTTGTTGAAGGAGATAAAAATTCAGTTTGCTCTATAATATCAATCTCAAATATTGTTAGGAAGGCAAAAATTACCAAAATTCTAAACACACTGCATATCAAACTACATTTTTGCCCTTGAAAGCTTACAGTCAGAGAGTTGCACAACTCAGTCATCACCATCAGGAGCTCTATGCTATTAAGTCAGCTTTCTAGGACTTAAAGGAAACACAAATATCAGATTTTCTCAATATCTCCCTGGTTTCATTTCATAAATGTAAACAAGAAGAGATATAAATTCTGTCAAATGTTCAGAAGGATCTGTAATCTCATTGATTTGGAAGTTCCCTCTGTTGATGAAAATCATGACCCACTCATACCCACCCATCTTGTGTAACAGTTGTTTATGTCCTCCACCACTTCACCAGAAGGATGAATATACTGGAGTTCTTTCTCAATTGAAAAGGGTAACAATGGCACACTTTAAATTATCTGTCATGCCTTCCCTTTACCATGTAACCAATTCATGCTCTCTTCCTATCATATGACTCCTTCATGGCAATTTTACACCTGTTCTTCTCTAATGTTCCCCACTGGAAAATCAAACACACCTGCCTAAACACACCATACTCTCTTCCATTTGTTCTCTGTGATATTCAGCACATCATTACCTAAAAGGAATCTAGTAAACACTCTAGTATTTTGAGGCCAATTCATTGTTTACCTGTATTATTTGTCCTCAACAGACGTACTGTTGGACAAGCGCTACAGGCTGTCCATCTATATACTGTAACATATTATAATATTATATATGAGCAACAGACATTCATCATCCAATTGATTTTTCTTACATGGATAGTCAACCCAAAATCCTCTGAGTGATTAGCCTTTAAGGAAGTTCTGCAATATTCTGAGGTTTAATGCAATCTGTGTAATATTATCCACAAACAGCCAGTCATCAAGAAATCTTCAGAAACATACTCATTTAGAAAGAACAACTCGCAATGTAAAAGCCAGGAAAACTTTTAATTTTTAATGTGTGGTTGCAAGCCAGGGTGTTCTACAAAGAGACACAACTCCTCGTGATGAAGGATGGTACCTTTATCCCTGTCCCGTTATACAGTCCCTCCCTTCTTTTCCCACTGGTTGGTACTCAAGAGGCACACAACTTTTTGATCCACCTTGTTCATACAAACTCCCTTAACATGTTCCACCCTCCTTTACATACGTTTGTATATGCATTCAAATTAAGTCTGCCTCTACCCAAGGCAGGAGAGATAATATTCAAAAGATCATTAAGCATGCACTCTGCCTTTTAGCTGTGAGTTTTGACCCACCCTTAGGAGATGTCCTAACCTCAGAACCAGTTCTTGCTGGTTTCTGTAAATCTGGGGCTTGTAACCCTCTTAGAAAACAATACACCTCCCCTTATTTTCAATCTCTTGTGAAAATAATACCTCTTCCTCGGTTCCTTACTTTGTGTTGCATTTCCTCCATCAATGGCAAATTCCTTTGGTAAGTATATATCTCTATGTTTTGTGCCTGACCTTGTTGAGGTTTAAGGGTGCTGGGCCCCTGAGATAGCAACACTTGCATCCTGCCCAAATGAATTCAACCCAAGCTTTCTTTCAGCCAAAGACAAGGTTTATTAGAATATCTACAGAAAGTGGGCATGATTCTAAAAACCTGGTTTCATGGAGGCAAGATAGATCTTTTATACAGAAGACTGTGGGAACAGAGAAGGGGTCTAGATGAAATTAAGTGAGTGGCTGTCTAGGGTGGGCCCAGGTGCAGGCAATAAAAGGCCAATTAATTAACTGGGACTGGCCAACGGCCAGGTACCTGAGCCACATGGGAAAGTCCCGGGGTTTTTCCTTTTTTGGGGTCCAGATTCCAAAGACGTAGTCTTTCCTTTTGAGGATTCAGATGCCATCCCCACGAACCTAATGTATATGATGAGAGAATAACTGAAGAATTATTTCTATTGATCTTTCAAGACACAATAAGTGATTTTTGATGTGTGGTTGAAAAAGGCAGCATTTTTTCTATAAGATCAAAATTTTTCATAATCAACAAACAACAAGCATAATATATTCCAGTCAATTATGAAATAGCAAAGACATGATCCATTTTTGAATTAGCATTTTTTTAAAAGCCTGAATGTTCCCTATTTAATACCCCTGTGGAAGATATCCACAACAAATGTGCAAAATATAGAGGAATAAGCAAAGTCATAGAAAACAAAATCAGGAATGCAAAGTGGAAAAAACACAAAATTTGGAAATAAGAGTATTCTTGATTATAGCCACATAAAATATGTGAGTAAGCATGGTCAGGTATAATCGTTAATAGCAACTTTCATTTAAATATGGCACTTAAAATTTACAAAGCTCTCTTCTTTCAGCAATCCTGTGAGATATATAACCTCCATTTTATAGATAACAAACCGAAGGTCACAGGGATTGCAACTTGTGCAAGGTCAGGCAATTATAGGTGGCAATCAAGGACTCAAACTTGCTAAATAAGAGACAAAGAAATCTAAGAAATCAGCACCAAATAATGGGAGAAAAGGCAACAGTCAAGAAACCCAGAAAAAAAAAATGTAAAGCAGCCTATTTTTTTAACCCACCTTAACAGCTTTCTCCCAACCCCAAATTTAACCAGTCACTTAACAAGATTGTGTTATATCTGTTTTTCTTCCAGAGATAATTAAGAACTATATATTATTTTGCTTGTTTCTGCCTCATCAAATGTTTTCTATACTCTTAGTTTTTTTTGTTTTGTTTTTTTACTTAGAGATGATATCTACACTTCACACAGCTGGGTCAGAAAGAATTCATGCTGGAGTAAAGCAGTGTAAATATGCTAGCTGTGGGAAAAGCGTCAACAAACATAAGAGTACACAAATGATTCCATATTGGTAAGAATTCTTATATCTGTTTGGAGCATGGAAGGAGCTTCTACTAACTTCTTGCTCACAGAAGTACCCCTATGAAGAAGAAATCCCATAATATGATAAATGTAGGAAAAGCTTCATTTAGAACTCACAAAGCATCAGAAAACTCACACTGGATAAAAATGTATTAACTGTGGGAAAAGTGTTTATTAGAAATTAAATCTTAATACATGTGAAAAAATCCAGTTAAAGAAACAGTCTGTTTGATTCATGTGTTTCTCAAAGAGTCAATCAAGTAGAAAATAATGCTAATTTTTTCTTGATTAAAAAATTAATCACATTTTAATGTGATAAATAACAATAGAAAAATTTCTCATGTATAAATATCATTAAAATGAAAGCCTACTCTATGTCAAAAATACACTGAATTATTTATTTTAAATATGTGTATTTAAATTAAATGTTTGAGTTACGTGTTCCATGAACATAGAGAATTTCTGTATTTTCTAAAACATAAGAACACAAACATGACTATACCTATTTGTAGTTTCTTTTGCAACTGTATTTTAATGCCACATCCATTTAAGAACTCTGATTACAAAACTGGAGTTTTTTTTTTTAAGTATTCAAAAAGCAAGTTGATTTCCTAGCTAGAAAAGGTGGAAGAACCAAAGGAACTCACAGATTATAAGATAAAGTATTCTTTAAAAGAACAAAAGAAATGCTTCAAAATTTCAAATATGAAGGATCTGAGGGGGAAGGGAAGAATGTCATGCACAAAAAGAAAGGAATGCAAAGGACGCCTGAATCACTGATGTAATAAAAAAAAGTACCAGGCTCTCCTCCCATGGATATTACAGCAGAAGTCTCTAAAGAAACTGTAGATAACTGTGCTCCATGGAACGGGAAAAGAGGAACAGAGGCAACCAGGAATGAAAACATCATCTTTGGACACACAAAGAAGACATAAAGAGATGCCCTGCAGAGGAGTTCAAAGGTGTTCCAGTCTTTTGCTAGAACAATCTGAGGATAGGTTCTTCCATGCATTCAGAACAAGACAAAGAGCACAACTCACTATGCACAATTCATCTGGGGATAAAGGAAGTCATGGGGGAGGAAGGACTAGGAATGAAATTCCTAGAACAGGTTGTGCCTTTTTTTTTTTCTTTTTCTTTTCAGCAACAGGAGAACTAGAAAAGAAATGCTGTGTCCGTGACACAAAAAAGGTTAAGAACACATGCTCAAAGACTATAAGTTACAAAACAGTTGGTAGTCTATATTGATAGAGGGAGTTTCCTCAAATGGAACTCCCTGTAGCGGTGAAGTTATAAGTCTAACCAAAATATATTATGTATTATATCATATAAAGACTAACCTATATTAAAGTACAAGCTAATTATTATTTTATATTTCTTTGCTAACATATTTCTAATAAAGATGATAAATAAACTATAATATAATTAATAAACTCTTTAGTTTCTTATTGGTTAATTTGAGATTTCTTTAAATTTATACTCAGGTTTCTAGTCATTGTGAATAAATCTTATTTTAAGGTCAATGTATATAACCCACCACCCTCTTTGCTTATAGTTAAAGATGTTAAACTTGCCCGTGCTGGTGTCTGTGGCAGAGCAATTGAAAAGTGATTAAATCAAGTGTTCTTTTTAGAAACATGAAGGGTAATCTTTTTTTTTTTTTTAATGAGACAACACATGCAAGGATTTTCAGTCTGAGAGTGCTACAGAAATTTTAAGAATGAACATGGGTATAACTAGTAATTCAAATGCATTTTCATTTCCTCTAATTTCCCTGAAGTAGATCTCATTCAAAATAAATTATTAGCCTTGAGAAAGAAATATGAAAAGACCCTAGTTAGTGATTTTTTTTTTCTAATCATTCTACCTTTCTTGGAACATTACCCATTGGACAAAGTTCAGTTTCCATAATGGAAACATCAAATCTTTCCAACACAGCCAGGCAGCATGAAGGAATAAGGAGAGGACCAGAAGACTGAGAAGAATTCTATGAACTGATGCAAAGTAAAGTGAATAAAACCAGAACAATTTATACAATTACAACAACATGGTAAAGGTAAACAGCTTTGAAAGAATTAGGAACTCTTATTAGCATAATGACCAACTATAATTCTGAAGGACTGAAGATGAAACAAGGTACCCATCTCCTTAAAAAGGAGATGAAGAAGAAGAAAAGGAGAAAAAAATTTTTTTTGGTTGTGGCCAAAGTAGAAATTTGTTTTTATTGTCTGTATATCTTTGCAGCAAGTTTTGTTTTTCTTTAGTTTTCAGTTGGGGGATATGAATGAGATGGGATGATAAAAAAGTAGATTTTAATGACTAAAAACCATTAAATATAATTTTAGAAAAGAGGATCAGTTACAATGAAGAACAAAAGGAAATAAAAACTGAAGCCAAGAACTGACAACCTATTACTAAAAAACAGCTGAATCAATCCTCAGAAAACAAGCAAAGAACTTGTGAGGTGGGACTACTGTTGACCCTTCTGTAGTATGACATATAAGGTATTTGAGTTGTTCAGGGAGGACTAGTACCTCTGATATGAGAGCTTGCTGAGCCCTTTTCAAGAATGCTTATCCAGCTTTGGTGTCCACCTGCCACCTAACTCTCACCTGTGGCTCCAAGAAGCCATACCTCAGTAAAAATGTCTAGGTAGATGGGCTAAACCAGGTTGAGGGTAATCTACAGGCCTCAAACCTGTTGTGAGTTTAGGGATGTCTACCCCAAGCATGTAAAGACATCCCCTGGTGGAATGCATGGCAGCTGATGCAGGTGTGCTTTGGATTGCTTAGAGCTTGATCAGACATCGAAGACACCGAGGTCATTCACTGAATTCCAAGCCATTGTCAGCCATCTAAACTTTTGCCTTGCCACTGGACTCTGATGACTCTGGAAGAGAGAATGAGGCTGACAACTCCGGGAAACTCTGTGTTACCTAATTCACGGGCAAGTCAAGACATCACCCTGTGATGTCAATGGTCCTCTTCAAAAAGGAAGAATGAACAGTACAACATACACTTCTTCAAGTTAAAAGAACAGCAAGAAGACCAGGGGGGAAAGAAAGCAGCTAACTTGCTACAAAGGGAAGTCCTTCCCAGGAGAGGAAGTTTATCATGAGCAAGATAATACAAAGATTGAAATGAAAAGTGGGAAAAGGTCATTTTTAAGATGAAATTCATTTTTTATATTCAAGACACAATTGCTGTCAGAAGACAGTCAAGTACATTTAAGAGCTAGAAATCTTCACCAGACTACAAAACATTCACCCCTCAAAAAATGTTTTAGGGATTTATTTTTTATTTGAAGTTTGGTACTTTTGAGGACTGCCTGGTACTTTTGAGGACTGCATTAATGAGGCAATTATGAACTCTGATACACTGGTAAAATGAGAAGCAGAATTGTTACAAAATTACAGAAATTTTCAAATGAAAAGAAAATATTGCAATACAATCTCAGACCAGGCCACGTATCACAAAATGTCAAGAAATGTATCCAAAAGATGAATCTAAACATATATAGGCTTGAGGATTTGTCTACTTTAAACTCTTGAAAACCCACAGATTACAGTCAAGGCTAGCCTTGGAAGATCATCAAAGGTATGCTTAATATCCAATGTGATGAAAGTGAAGTTGATTATTAAGAATTAGAGAACATCAAAAACTTTTGAACCAATGCCACATCATGTAAAATCTGTAACTATAGTAAAAGGAAGACAAAGACACATTTCATATAAAGTGTTTTAAAAATGTAAAAAGTTGCAAGATTTACTGTACAAACTGATAAATTATTTTATTTGGCTTCCAGTTAACTCACACTCTTGCATAACTGCATTTCTGTATTTTTGCCAAAATTTCCTTGGCATAAATCACAGCATGACTAGGGATCCCTTCCAGGCTTCATGGAGTTCTTCAGGATCCTACAATCAAAAATAGATACAATAGGGACAGAAAATGGATAAAAGAATGATCCAATAGATAAAAGGGACCCAATCAAAGTTCCTATGAAAGAAATATAATCAAAGCTATGTTTTAGAAAGACTAATCTTGGAAAAGGAAATACAAATGACTGAAGATGGCAGAGAATGGAAACAGACCAAGGAGAAAAATAATACACTAACATAACTGCATTTATTTAAAAGACAACTGATGGTTGTGGTAATGAAGAGAAAAAAAGGAAAACAGGATATTCTCGTAAAAGAATTAAGAGTACTTGAGGACTTTGAAAGAGAAGAAGTATTAGGGAAAAGTATTAGCCAAAGATGATTCAAAAATTATAAGCTAGTTTTCTAGAAAAATTCACTGAATTTCTTCCAAAACTTAAAAGATATTAGTGAGAAAACATTGAAAAATCAGTAATATAAATTTTAATCTGTTACAAATTTAGACTAAACAACACATCCCATTAGTCACTATTAAAGCAGGCCAAGGACCTAAAAGTACTTTAGATTATTGCAGACTGCTACCATTCCACTGAAAAACTGTTCTTTCAAAAAGTGCTTCCAAATCAGAGTAGTGGAAGGTGTATAAAGGGGAAAAAAAGAACTGTAGGAAGAAAAATTGCTTCTCATGTAATAAAAACAGTTTATGTTTACATAGTGATATAAAACATGTATCACCTTATCTGACTCTCACAGGCATGGAGATGCCAAGTATTTTCCTACAGATGAAGAAATGGGCCCCAAAGGTTAAAAGACCTATGCGTCAGCACAGAGCTAACATGAATGCAAATCTTTTAATTCCAAAACGAGTGGTTTTAGGGCTAGGCAGCACAGTGGATAGAGTACCAGTCCAGGAGTCAGGAAGACCTGAGTTCAAATATGGCCTTGGACACAATCTCCAAAATCAAACAAAACTAGTAGTTTTATATTGACCATCATGAACATTTACTAGACCCCAAAACAAAAAATATGTTGAACTAACTTATAGCTATCGTTCCAAAAGCAAAGATCCTATTTTCAAGGGACTTTTTCCCTAATAAACAACTTCTTTAGTCTTGAATACTTACAGAACAGCTAAGCAATGTCACTAGGTCTATAGGTCTAAAGCAATATTTTCCAGCCCAAATTATATTTTAGTTACATAAAATATCTAAATTCTCTACCACAAACTCCTCTAATCTCTGCATTCTCTAGTCAATGAGCATTTAAGCACCTCCTATTGGCCAAGCATTGTACCAAGCACTGAAGACACACAAAAAAAGTATAAAACAGTCCCTGCTCTCAAGACCACACCTTCTAATGGGAAAGACATGCAAAAAACTGTAATGAAATAAGATATTTACAGGATAAATTAGAGATAATCTCAGCACAGATAGCTCTAGGAGGAGCAACCAAGTATTCTCCTCAAAGAACACAGACTGGAGAACACTAAGACAAAATTATTTAATATGCTGGCAAGGACACTACTGTATTGGTTGTTTTTGTTTAATTGTTTTTCTTTCTTACAAGAGACATTTCAATGGGAATGAAAGTGGAAGCTAAAATGGATTTCCAGAATGTAACTATTATATATAAACAAAAGGGATCAATAAAATTTATCTTTCAAAATGTTTTAAAGAAAAGAAGAATCTGGAGGTAGAAATATAAAGAATAAAAAAAAAACCGTGGTTTTTCATTTTTTTAAAACAAGTTGAGCCTCTGAAAGTAAAAGTTTTATAAGCCAAGAAAAAAAGTGCTTTCCTATATGCTTCTCTGACTGCCAGCACCCAGGTGCATGCAGGCCCTCATTACCTCATACCTGGACTACTGCAACAGGCTGCTCTGTAGTCTCTGTGCCTCAGATCTTTTCCTATTCCATCTTCCCCTCAGCTACCAAAGTGATTTTCCTAAAATGCAGGTCTGATCATATCACCCTCTCCTCCCATTCAATAAATTCAGATTTAGGTTCAAATTTCATAACTTGGCCTCTTCCTACTTTTCCTGTCTTTTTTATACCTTACTCCCCCTCTACACATAATCTAATATCCCAGATATTCCATTTCCAATCCAAGTCTGGAATTCTAGTGTCCCAAATCTTACTAAACCTTCATTGCTGTTTTGAGACATCTCCCTCCTGGTCTTCTGATTTCACTAGTTTTCCTAGCCTCCTTTAACTCTCAGCTGAAATTCTACCTTTTGCAAGAAGCTTTTCCGGGGCCCCATTAGTGCATGTAACTTCCTTCTGAAATTTATCCAGTATATTTTTGATTTATCCAATCTGTCCTGTATATATCTTGTGTTTATGTAGTTGGTTGCATGTTGTCTCTTCTGTGAGTTTCTTGAGGGCAAAGGAGGTTTTTGCTATTCTTTGTATCCCCAGTGCTAAGCACAGTACATGGCACATAGTAGGCACTTAATAAATACTTGTTGATTTAATCAGCAGCTGGGTATGGGTAACATCCAAAGAATAGATTAGAAGGAAAAAATGGGGGAAGGGAGAGGCAGCAAAGTAAAACAAAATTAAGAAAACAGAAAAGGAAAGGAAGAAAGGTGAAAAACATATACAGTGGGGGGTAGACTGTCACCAACTATCACCTCAAGGGAAGCAGGGTTAGAGGGTGACCTACCCTCTTGCTTTAAATTATTTCCTTCGGCAAAAGTGAGTTTGTTTGTTTAACCTGAATAAAGTCATTCAAAATGTATTCCTAACTCGTTCAAATGAACTTTGAATAATGAATAATGGCTGCAAGGCAGGGGCAATAAGAAAGGAAGAATGAGGCAAAGAAACATAGAAATAGGGAATTCCAATTCTTTCCATAGCCTGGATGATGAAAGTGATAGTACATACACATTCCCTTTGGGGAACAGTAGAATATTGATCAAATTTGACAGCAAAACATAAAACATAATGGAGAAAGCACAAAGGCATTATTAGCATTAACAAAATGCATTATAACAAGGAATTTCATCACTGACTTCAAAGCTTTGCAACAGCTAGAATCAAGCCATTTACTGTAAGTGTGAGTATGGCTGTGTGTGTGTGTGTGTTTTGGATTATTATTGTGGTCATTTCTCCTCAACATTTTGGCAAGTCAGATTCTTAAAAATATTCTTGTCACCCTGTACCATATAATCTATCTTCTCTTTGGTAGTCTCAAAACTATTTGAAACACACAGAAGAATGTAAACTGAAAGGAACAATGATGTATTTTGTCCTCAACGGAACTAAACAGCAATATTATCATCATTGCCCTGGAAATTTCCTATGCTTTTTCAGACAGCTAAGGAAGTATAAGACCTAGTGAGTTTCTATTGGATCTACAATAGCTGCTAATGTTTTCATCCAATAGTTGGCAGGTTTTTACAGGGAAAAAATACTAATCTATACATAATGTTTACCTATACATGTTTATGACAGAACTGTCTTGATCGGCTAATAATTTCTAAGAAAAATCCAACATGTGATCTTCAAAATCCCATAGTGACAAGCCCCCTCCTAAGCAGGTACAGGCTTTAAAAAAAAAAAACTCAGTGGTAATGAAGGCACTCACTCCACACCACAGCAGTATCTTCAATAACAGTCCTCTCCAAATACAATAATAAGAAATTCAATATTCTCCCATGGTGCAGTGTCAGGAAATCCACTTAATGTAGCCACTAGGACTCAACAATACCTGGTAGAGAAATGAGAGCTCTGATGGAAATTTTGTAACCTTTACACCACAACCCATCCAGAACATGTACCTTGACTTCAATTTTAATACTAGCTCAAAAGTTCTTCTCAAAAAGCCCACTTGTTAAGTGACAGACTATCAACTATATCTATTTCATTTTACCTTAAATGACTGTATGTAAATAGCTATAACGTACAGCTATAAAATATAAATGAATATGAAAGCAATATCAACTCATTTCAGAATATGGGTTGCAGAATGAGAGTTTGGGATTTGGGGTGATGTGGGGGTTTTCTTCCTTGTTATAAATATAGATAACATCTATGTTTTAGTTTCCTATACAGTTTCAGGGTTATCACAAAGACCCTAATTTTTAAATGAGACCATACTGAGAAACTAAAAGTGAAATGAACACTAAGCATACTGTAATGTGTTACATTCAACTATGGAGTCATTTGTCATCCAAGAGCTGGATAAAAAACTCATTAAAAAAATTACTTTGGCTGTTCACTGATGAAGAACTTCTTTTCCAGGTTCAAAACCAGCAAACGCATAAATCAAACCAGGAGGGAAAATTCTTTTTTTTATTACCTGCAACTGTTTTCTGGGTAATAGATGTTATTTAGCTTTCTGAAAAGGAAGACTTTAAGTCTTTTAACAGAACATTAGCACCTTTCTAAAGCAAGTAAGATAAGAAACACCAGTGTGCAGCAACGTCTAAACAGTAATACCATTTCCACAATGACCACCAGCTCAGTAAGTAATATGACAGTGCCTTCAATACAATATTTGTTTCATTCATTTATTCATTTATTATCTATTATAGGCAAAGAGCTCCGTTCAGCATGGGGTGGTGGGGGAGGTTAAAGGGATGACCATATTGTAAGGGACAGGACAATTAATGTTAGTTCTGACCTTTTGATTATTATACCTCTTTTAGTTTGTTATAATATAAAAAGCTCTCACATATTTCCAATTTTCCTAAAGCAAAGGTCTGACCATGTCAATCCTCTACTCAATCAACTCCAGTAGATCCTTATTAGCTCCATGACCAAATATAAAATTCTTTGCTCGGTTTTAAAGCTCTTTACAATCTGCTCCTTCTTATCTTTTCCATTCTTCTTATACTTTATTCCCTTCTACGTACTCTCTGATCTATCAGCACTGGTATTCTTGATCTTCCTTGCAAACAAGTTTTTTCTACTGGCTGTCTCCAAGTCTGGAAAGCTCTCTCTCAACTGGGTGGCAAAATGGGTAGAGCTCTGGGGTCTAGAGTCAGGAAAACCTGAGTTCAAATCCAACCGTAGACATTTCCCAGCTGGGTAAACCTGGGCAAGGCACTTAACTTCTGTTTGATTCAGTTTCCTCAACTGTAAAATAAGGATAGTAGCACCTATCAAGTGAGATAATGTTTGTGAAATGCTTAGCTTGGTACACAGTATTTAATAAATGCTTGTTCTCTTTCTTTCTCTCCCCTCAACCCATCTCCACCTCCTGACTTCCTTCAATACTCAGATAAAACTTTACCTTCTACAAGAGGACTTTCCTGGTCCCTGCACTGCTAGTGCCTTCTCTCTGAAATTACATCATATACATATATATATATATATATATATATATATATATATATATATATATGTATATATATATATGGCATATATATAATATACAGTTATTTATCATTGTCTCTCACTAGAGTATGAGCTCCTAAAAGGTAAGACTTTGTTTTTGCTTTCTTTGTATCCTCAGAACTTAGCACAGTGTTTAGTACATAGTAAACACTTAATAAATGCTTGCTGAGTAAATAATTGGTATTGTAGTAAATTCTCACAGTGAAACAAAAAGCTTAACTACTATTACTTGATAACCAAGATAGGAGTTATTCTGGAATGTTTCCAGTAGACCATAAGCCATTCCACTCTTCCCAGGAGAAGAGGTTTAATGTTTGCCACATTAAAGCCAAGCCAATTAATCAATTATTACCCTGAACCTGTTTTACCATGCCAATGAGATAGCAAGCAGCATTACAACCTAATTATTTTTAAATTACCATGCAAGTAAATTACAACTGACTGGTTCCTTCTTACTAACAGAAAGCCCAATAGCTGTACCTAATTCAGACTTGCTTATATTAATGAGCTATAATAATGGACTATGAGGACATTAACATGCAATTACATGGCAAAATTCAGAAATGCTTTCTCTCTTTATGTTATGAAACAGCAATTCTCCTGAAAGCAACTCTGATAAACTGTAGGGAATGAAATATTATCCAGCTGGGCTCTCACTGAAGCAAGGCAATCCTTTTATCCCCTCCTAATTCATTTCCTATTTCACTCTACATCAAAGCTTTCTCTTTACTCCTTAATCTTATCACACTTTCCTCTCCCCAACTGAGAAAGCTGAGGATTTTTGTCTCTTAGTCTATTGAAAAACTGAGGCCATTAAACTTGAGCTCTCACCTTCATGTATATTATCCCTTTCCTCTCCTCTGTTCTCAGCCTCTCACAACAAAGTGGACCTTGACAATTCCCTCCCATCCTATCTGGTAGACCAAAGCCTCAATCATCCCCCTTGCCCCCTGCATCTTAAACATCGCCCTATCTACTGACTCCTTCCTTAATGCCTTTAAATATGCACAAGGTTTCTCCATCCTTAAAAAACCTTTCCTTAGATTTATCATCCTATATCTCTAGCTCTCCTCCTTTTCTCAAATAAACTCTTTAAAAAGTTATTTACCCTCTTTACCTCTCCAAGTGCTCCACAGTGCCTGCTTCAGGCACTTTCATGACCTTTCCATCAGGAGAAGTGGTTGAGGCAGATACCTCCCTCCCCCATTCACTAATAGACTGGAGGTCTGTCAGTTACCATCAACTTGGTTTAGCCCATCTGCCAAGAGGATGTGGCCATTGTGCATGCTACAGCTTCTTGGAGCCATGGGTGACAGTGAAAACCAAAGGTGGATAAGCAGCCCTGAAAAGGGCAAGCCTTCACACCAGAGCTCCTAGGCTTCCTTGTCTTCCTTCCCCATATACCTTTACTTTCTCTCTTCTCTCCCCTCTCATTCACTCAACTCTTTGAAGTTTGGCTTTTGATCTCAGTACTCAGCTGAAACTGCCTTCTCCAAAGTTACCAATGATCCCTTCATTGTCAAATTGTCAAATCTCAGCCTTTTCTTGGTCCTTATCCTTCTCAACCTATCTGATGAATCTGACACTGTTGAGCATCCTCTCCTCTTGCATACTCTGTCCTCTCTGTTTTTTTACACCCCTACTTTCTTCTGGTTCTTCTCTGACTTGCCTGACCACTTCCTCTGTCTCCTTTGATGGTTCCATACCAAGATCCCAAAGTGTGAGGTACTACCCCAAGGTTTTGTCATAGACCCTATTCTCTTTTCTCTCTAAACTCTTCTGCAGAAAGCTCATCAGCTTCCAAAGGTTTAACCATTACCTCTACACAGAAAACTTACTAATACAGGAGAGAGACAGAAAAAGAGAAACAAATGGAGCTAAAGAGATACATAGATTCTATTATAGGCCTTCTCTTTTCTTGGTAAACTCATTAGCTCCCATAGGTTTAGCTATCATCTATATGCAGATGACTTCCAGATCTATATATTCAGTCCAAGTAAGTAGTTATACTTTACCAATTGCATATTGGACATTTTAACCTGGATAGTCTAGATCTTAAACTCAATGTGCCCAAAACCGAACTCCTTTTTCCCCCAATCTCTCCCCTCTTCCAAGCTTCTCTATTTCTGTCAAAGGTATCACCATCCTTCAAGTCCCCCAGGTCAATAACCAAGGCATTACCTTCAACTCCCCTCACTTCCCCTCACACCACATAACCAGCCATTTGACAAATCATGCCACTTCTACCTTCACATTTCTTGTATTCAACCTCCTCTCTACTCACACAGACGCCACTTTAGTTCAGGCTCTTATCTCTCACACAGATTTCTGCAACCCCCTCCTAACTGGTCTCCTTTGCTTCAGGTCTCTCCCTACTCCAATCTAACCTCCACACTGATAGTAAAATTATTTTCCTTAAGTACAAATATAACCATGTAACTCTCTTATTCAATCACTTTCAGCATCTCCTTATTATATCTAGAATAAAATAGAAGCTTCTATTTAGTTTTTAAAGCCCTTAACAACCTAGCCCCAATTTATCTTCCCAGACTCACTGGACAATCCCCACACCTTCAAATTCAGCCAAACTGGCATTCTGTCAGTTTCTGACAAATGACACTCCATGTCCTATCTCCATGCTTTTGTATGGGTTGCTCTGCCTACCCCCTTATGCCTGAAGGTGATTCCACCCTTATTTCCATATAATATTCTCTTCCTGTAAGAGCAGTTGAGGCATCATTAGTTACCTGAAGGCTTTCCTAAAACTCCCAACCACTAGTGCCCGCCTTCTCAAACTATCTTGTATTAAAATACTTTGTATATATTTATATGTAGCTTCATACGTATATGTATGTGTGTTTGTTGTTTTACAAATTAGAATGGAAACCTTTTGCCTGTGGATTGTTTCAATTATCTCCAGTAATTGTTAATAACTGCTAAATTGATTGACTGTAATATTTACTAATGAAATCCTTGCATGTATAATCAAAACATATACTTTTTTTAAAAAGTAAATAAAGTAGATAAATGAAAAGAAAAACAATCTTATTAAGGTTACTTCAAAAACCTAACCATGAAAAAATGCAATGTTGTTCTAGTAGCTATGTTTCCAAATGTATACATTTGTTTAATGTATCCATTCTCAACTTACAGGCCTGAGTTCAATGAATTCCCCTGTTGGAAAGCTGGCCCTCTCCAGGAAATAATCCAGGCCAAAATCGAAAAAGTGTAGAATCACACACAAGTGGGTATTTTATGTAATTTTCAATGCTGTTAAAATAGTTGTATTTTATGGCAGTAATCATTATTTTTATTTTAAAAGTCCATTATTACTATAATTATAATGTCATATTGCCTCACAATAAGTTACTTTTTAAACTAATTCTCTCTACACGATGTTCCTTAAAATACACGTTATTGCCCAGTATAAATAATAAAGCTCTAACTGGCTCTTCTTACAGAAAAGCTCCAAATGGCTCTAGTTCTAAATAAGGTGACTTATACCAAGGTGAAATTCTTTCTTCTCCTGAAGGAAGAATCTCCACTAAAATTGTGACATTAAACCAATTACTGTATTTCTAAGGCAGAATTTCTCTAAGTAACTATTCAACAGTCTATTTAAATAGGATACCACACAATCTCTGAAAAACATCTATTCTATTCACACTACAAAATTATATATTTAAAAGGCACATACTAAAAATGTCCAAGAAAGCCCATTTAATCTGCTTACTTTCACCATGAGGAAGTATTATGGAGTAGTCAAATGTTTTTAATAATGTGTAAGGCCCCCCCAAATTCATCAAAATTTGACCCCTCAAAGTGCCAAGGACTCCATGGTAGTCCTTCAAAATGCCTATGACTGGAAGCCTGGATATACTTAGTATCTTAAGAAAACCTGGACAAAAGAGGCATCCACTTCAGGCATACATATGTAACTGATTTTATAGCCATTTTATTAATAACAACAACAACCATGTAAAGGGATTCCATGTTACCAGGAGAACTTTCAGGTCCTTTCAAAGAACTTTCAGGTCCTTTAAGAAAAATCTCCCAACATACCAGTGAAAAAGAAAAGTAGCAAATCATAATATATCTATGTCACAGATAATCAACTAGGGAATGTTCATTTAAGTCAGCAAGTTTATAGATTTCATATATTTCTGTATTCAACCTAATAACGTATTGTCTTAACCATATTTATTTAGGAATTTTAACAAAAAAAGAAATAGTTTCAAAAGCATTAAAGTGAAAAATTCATACAATTTTCTTTAGGTTCAATAAACACTTGCTATGTAAACTGCCCCTAAAAAGAGAAGAGCCACCAATTAAATAAATCACTCTGTTGAGAATGCCAGTTTTTATGAAGGGATGCTTCATGCTATGAATTACAGAACAATCTCCAACGACTCAAAATTACGGATGTCCCAAAGGGCAATGGAGGCTGTAGCATATTACCAATGATGATTTGTACACAAACAATATAAAAGATACCATCCAGAAAACATGACTGGCAAAGTATCTGGGTGAATCAAGAATGAAGGATAACAAACAGATAGCCCACTAGTATTTAATCTTGAAAGATTCCAGGGGAGGGCCTCCAGGGCTTTGGATGGAAGGCATGGACGAGAATCACAAAGGATGAGAAAGTGTGGTTTGGGTTACAATTTTTATCAGTGAAGACAATACCTACACTGAACTATAAGTTGAGAACTAGGTCAGATTTTTCACAGATAGGTTGAAAGGAAGGGAAGAAGAGGGACTTTATTTCCAAGTTCAAAAAATATGTGAAAACCTCACAAGAGAGTCCCAATAAGCCCATCTTAGGTAATGCTAGATATTACTCTGTAGTTTCAGAGTCAACATGAAGGCAGAAGGTATTTCAGAATATTTTGGTCAAGGACAGCACAGTAATTTTCTTTTCCTGCAGAAAGAACTCAAATATTCCTTCCTTGGGTGTCAAGAATAAACAACACACTGAAATCTAAAATCAGTACAAATAGCAAGCTACAAGGTTCCCCAAAGCAGAACACACTGATAATTGTACCAACTTTATCATAAAATACCAGTGGTTTACAGAAGCCCACAGGCAATAAAGGAAAGGGGACTGCCAGCTAAGCCATGGTTCAGGCAAACAAGCTGGCAGGACAGCAGAAAAGGGACAGAGGCACTCAGTCTCATAGCAGGACTCTGTGTCTGGGGCATCAAGACCCTTTGTACCCCGCCCCCCCTTAAGGCCAAGAAGGTCATAAAGTTCCAGGGTAGGGACATTAGAGGTCCTGAAAAGAGGGAGAGATAACCCAGGCCCCAAGGTCTTTGAGGTCCCTAGCATAGTTCAAAATGCAATAGAAGATCCAGAAAATTCAAAGCTCTGAATTTAAAAGATGCAAGAGTTACCTAACTTCAAAAGACAGCAATCAGTGCAGGAAACCCAGGCAGTGCTGTGCTAGCAAAAGTAATGAAATAGGGTACACAAAATACACTTTTAAGTTTAATCTGCATTATTAACATTTTCCCCATCACTTTTTGAGGTGTAAATGCTCACACTAAAAATTTAACAATTGCTGATAGGAGGAGCAGGCTCCAGAATATCCAGTTTCCAGGTGATCCATAGCAAAACCAAGAAGGCTAATTATCTCAACCAAAAACACAACAAGAGGCAGAGCCAGACCCTGGCACAGAGCCCCAATTTAGAAACTAAAGATAGAAGGTAAGTAAACAAAATAAGACACCTACCAGTAAAAACAAATATTGGAGAAATAGAAAATTCCAAAAGTTTTAAACTAAAAAAAATAAGCAGTGGGGAAGACTATCTATCTATCTATCTATCTATCTATCTATCTATCTGTCTGTCTGTCTACCTATTTCCCCTTCTCATTATCCCTTCATGCCCCCGTAAATGCCATAGAAAGTAGATAGAATGAAGAAGAATAACAATTGAGATACCTAAAAGTCCACAGGAGGAAAAAAAATCTATAAAAGGAGGCAGTAGTAAGAGTCTTGGCTTCAAATACAAGACACACATTCTTAAAGTTTAGAGAACAAACAAGAGGAACTTGAAGTCCTAACACAAAAAGACAAATCTGATCTCATAGTACTGATGAGTCTTAAGACAACCTCTGGTGCACAACAAAGAACAAAAGAAAACTTAAAAGGAAGCAAAGAAAAGACAGACAGCTCTTAATACAATGGTATTTATTATGTAGTCCTTCAAATGGGAATTTATTTCTGTATATTTTGAATCTTCTCTCATGTTCTGCTGTGCACATACATGGAAAAGACTTTTTTTCATTTCCTATTTTGTTTTATTTTAGTTTTAGTATTTAAGTTTGTTTCTTTTCTTCCTTATTTTATTACAAAAAAAAAAGATAAAACCTCTGTGAGATCCATGGCTCTGAATGAGAATATACCATTCAAAAGAAATGTAATAGGTAAGAGGGGCTGGGGAGGGGGGAATTGAGAGAAACATTGTATATTAGGAAGTTACACTCATGTAAGGAAATTCAAAACTGGGATGGAAGGGGAGCAGTACAAAGCATTTAAATAAAGCTCAACAGAGGGAGAAGCAGAAATGTTATTAGAGTATATAGGAATGACCACTCATCATGCAACTGACTGAAAGATGCAGAGAATACAATATCCCACTGTTCTTATATTGGCTACCTTTTTAAAAAAGTATTTGATTCATCTTACCAAACTGTGACCTTAAATTATTCCAATAAGGAATTCTAATGCAAGTCAAAATTGCACAAGATTTTTAGAAAAATATAACAGAAGACATAGACAACATTCTAACAAATGATATCAAATTCTCAAGATATAAAAATAGGGAGACAAAGGAGTTCACCACTGTCATTAAAAAAATTTGCACCAGAGTTCAAATAAAAAGAAGTGTCACCTCTGGATGTTCCAATAACCATACGATATTGTGCTGAATATATCAAGATACAAAACAGAAGAAAAACTTAGCTGATTAAGAACACCTATTTCCAGACTATATTGTGTAGTTAAGTGAACTACTCTAGAGACTATACATCAGTGTCTTGAAAAAACTATGAAAATGGGCAATGAGTTGAAAGTGTTTTGCATAACTACACATGTATAATCTATATTGAATTGCTTGTCTTCTCAATGGGGGTAGGTGGGGAGGGAAGAAGGGAGAGAATCTGGAACTCAAAGTTTCAAAAACAAATGTTAAAAAATTGTTTTTACATGCGACTGGTAAATAAAATATACAGGCAATGGGGTACAGAAATCTATCTTGCCCTTCAAGAAAGTAAGGGGAAGGGGATAAGAGGGGGGATGATAAAAGGGAGGGCAGACTGAGAGAAGGGATAATCAGAATGCATGCCATCTCAGGGGTAGGGGGAAGGGAAAGATAGGGAGAAACTTTGGAACTCAAAATTTTGTGAAATGAATGTTGAAAACTAAAAATAAATAAATTTAAATCTTAAAAATAACCAATACTATACACTATATAATTTGAGCCTTGAAACATCTGTGAAGTCAGATATCATTATCCTGTTTTAAAGATGAAAATACTGAGATTTAAATACTGAGATTGTGATGTAAATGCAAGGTAGATGGAGAACAGGATAAACTCACTAGTGCTAGGTGATTTCTAAATTTCCTCTTCCAGTAGTATCTCATGCTTTTGGCTAAGGCTAAGTGAGTATGATCTCCAAATTCACTGCTTCTTATGCAATGTCAAAGTCTCATATCTCTCCTCCCTTTCCTGGCTAAACTCCTTGAGAAAGCCCCTTACAAAAGTTGCCTCTATTTCATTTCTCTATCTTCTTAATTGTCTATGGATTCATTCATTCAACAGAAACTGCTCTCTCCAAAATTACTAATAATCTCTTAGTTGCCAAATCAAAGGGCCTGTTATCAAGACTTATCCTTGACCTCTCAAACGCCTTTGTCACTGTCAATCACTGTCTTCTTGATATTTTCTTCTCTCCAGATTATCATGACACTACTCTCTCCACCTAAAACAGAACAGACCAACATATCCAAAAACACAGCAGGAGAAGAACACAAAGCCCCCATTTAGGCATTAAAACTGAAAAGATGAGTAAATCAAAGAAAATGTCAATCAGCATTCCAAATTATTATAAATGTAATAACCCCATAACTACTCCAAGCAGAGATTTGAAGGGGGAAAAAGGGTTTTCCACAAGAATTTCATGAAAGCCTAGGAGAAATGAAGAAATAAAAAAATGAAATAAAAGGAAAGAAACAGAAGGAGAATAAGTAGTAAAAGAGAAAGCAGTACAACTTATTCAAGAAGAGACTGAAAACTAGTATAGAGCAAATGGAAATAAAAGGCTAAGACAGCAAGAAATATTAGAGTGAAACCAAGAGACTGATATATGAAAGAAATAAGCTTTTCTCTACATTTATATACTACTTCACCTACTACTATCTTGTTTTCCAATATTCTATTAAAAGTGTGTCTTTTCAGCTTGGTAATATTCATACCAATGCTTACTACTTTTATTGTTCCATTCCAATTGTTTTTAATCCCAAGGGAAAAAGAAAGTGGGAGAGAGGGTAGCAACGGCACCACATTAGTAAGGAAGAACAGTCTCATTACATATAAGACAACTACATAATAATAAAATTTTCCCCTTTTGTCTTTCCAATCTTTAAAAGAAGATAATAATCCCCATTATAACTTCTTGGATGATAGGGAGACTAAGATAGAAGCTTTCAAGGAAATCAGATCTGAGTGCGAAATGTTACCTTTTTGCTTCTGCCCCATGCATGTCTAAGATTTTAGTTGTTTTTTGTAAATAAGAAATGCAAATAGTTTCATTATTGTATCTTAATTCTCAAAAAAGCTATTTTATGGTACACCCTTTTTACTGTATTTCTGCCCATTACATTCATGGTGTCAACAGACTTCTGTGAGTCAAAGATGATGACATTAGTTTTAGATTCATTTTTTACTGAGTCCCACAAAGATTATGTTATTGGGTCACATGAAGGAAAAATTGATCATTATTATAAATTTTATTTTCTAAAGCACCCAAGAGGTGAGAAACAAATAGATACGCAGTATCAGTACCCATTTTTCACCATGGACCACAAAATAATAAGGGGATCCATCAGAATATAAATAGATAGTCTCATGATATGGAAAGTTCCCAAACATTTTAATTCAATCAACAAGCATTTCTTAAGTACCACGAACCACTTTGGCAGTTTGATGAAGCCTATGAACTTCTCAGAATAATATTTTTAATACACAAAATAAAATACATATGATTACAAAGGAAATCAGTTTTATATTGAAATACAATGAAACTATATTAAAAACCACTAGAAATTATTTTTAAGATGTCTTCCAGGAAGCTTCAAATACTATGACCCATAAATGGAAGCTTTTCATTGTTAGCTCCAACCTCCCCATTTACTTAAAGAAAACAGACTAAGAAATTTAGAAAACAGACTAAAAAATACACATAATTCTACAAAGTCTTAGCATTTTTCCATAATCCAACAGAGCTGCCTTCTATGACTATGGAGACAGCAGGAACTTGATTCCTTTCAGGTGCTCTTTTTTCTTTTTTTCTTAACCTTTGTGTTTTGCACTTCCAGCAGGAAATATTAAAAAACATTGTGTCCAAGATTCTTCCTATTTCTAAGATTTTGCTTAATGAGAGCTTCTACTGAACAAAGTTCAAGGACAATCAGTAATGCAAGCATAGTTCCGCCTAATAAAATGGATTTTTAATGGATGGCTTCCATTTCTACTTAATAACTGCTGTGGATTTCTCTTATGACTATAGTATGTACATAATAAATTGCTTTAACATACAAACACAATCTTCATTTGATTCTCTAAGTACAAGCACCTACTCCAAATGTTTAAAAAGGACAGTTTTGGCAGTGGGCATGAAACAGATCACTGAACTCAAATATTAAGAAAGGACTTCCAGAAATCTGGACTTATTGGCAGAATTACCTTTAACAAGAGATTATATTAATAGCAACTGACATTCACATAATGTTTTGCATACAATACCCTGTTTCAACTTTGTAACAACCCTGGGAAGTAGAAGCTACAAATATTATCCCCAATTCTCTCCTCAAGCATTCTACACAAATAAAAGGACATTTCCCATGAGCAACATTTCTTCTACCTTATTCAACACTTCAAAACTCCTTGAGATTACTCACTATAGTCTCTTTCTTTACCCAATTGATGAAGAAGTAGCCCAACTCCTTGACAAGGCCAACTCCTCTACACATCTTTGATATCATCCCTCTCCAGCAGATTGCCCCCACGGTTATTCCTTTATTCTCTGAACCTCAATCTCTTGCCATCTACTAGCTCTTTCTCTGTTGCCTACAAACATGTCCAGATCTTCCCAAACTTGAAAAAACCTTGACTTGATCCTATATAATCCTCAAGTAAACATCCTATTGAATGAAGGATCATGGTGACATTCTCCCTTTTAGAGTAAAATGTTACACACTTCCTCTTCTCTCCCCTCAATTTTCAAACCTTTGCAATCTGATATCTAAAGCCTCATCAATCAACTAAAACTGCTCTCTCCAATGTACTGATGATTTGTTGACAAATCTGATGGACTTTCTCAATTTTCATTCATTCTTTCTTTATTTCTCTGTAGCATTTAACATTCTTAAACACTCTATTCTCTGGGCTATTCTTTCCTCTCTGAGTTTTCCTAACACTGCTGTATCTTCCTACCTGTGTGGCCACTCCTTAATCTCTTTTTGTTTGATTACCTTTGCCCCATTCCCTACATATGGGTATACTCTGAACTCTAAATCTATTATTTCTGTAGAGATCATTCCATCTTCGGCTCTTCCCTAGGCCCTCTTCTCTTCACTCCCTATGTTAATTACCTCCTGCTTATCAGCTGATGTCTATGAAAATATTTCAAGGAGATGTGTGTATGTGTGCAATATGTATGTACACACAGTCCCTATCTCATTCCTGACCTCCATTTCTCATAAGTTAGTCAATAAACATTTATTAAGAGCCTACTATATACCAAGTACTGTGCTAAAGTCTGGAGACAAAAAGAAAGGCAAAACTTTTCTATGTTACACGGGCCAACAAGATGGTAGATTAGACATTTCCTCCAGTCCCCATATTATACAATAAAGATAAAGCAACTTCAGCTGCTTCGATGGTCTAAGACATCTAGAATCGAAAAGAAAATTAAAACACACACACACAAAAAAAACAAGAACTGAGCTTACTCAGCACCCCCTTCCCCACCTCCATGCCATTAAGTAGACCTATGAACACAACACAGCCTTGTATGAAAACCTACTTTTTTACCCTATTCCCTCCTCCCTCTTCCATAGCTTTAGACTTTGGAAGTTTGCTTAGGGACAGCCAGGTTAGCCAGTCTTTAAGGAGCAAAAGCCTGCTGTGGCTGCAACACAGAAGCACCAGCACTGCAAAGCTCTGAACTGCCACTACCAGGGAAAGGAGGTTCTGCCAATGCCAGGAAAAACAGGCTATGAACTGCCCAATACCCAGCCAGAGAACTCAAGAACAGAGGAGGTGGGACAAGTCACCAGGTCAGAATGTGGGAGGAGGCTAACACTGAGACTCAACCACCAAGAAAACCACAATCAGAAGGGAAGGAAGAGAAAAATATGAGGAAAGAGAAATGGGACAAGGGTCTGAAAGTGTCAAAGACTTCAGGAAGAAGAAATTTCAAAGACTGAATATAAACAAATGAATCAATAGGGAAAAACAGTAAGAAAACAGGAAATATAGCCTTTAAAACTAGTAAACAAATTCAGACATCCATGAAAATATTCAAAATGAAGAAAAATGGACCAAGATGGGGGGAGTAAGGCAGGAATTATACAATAATACCTCAAATGAATCCTGGAGCAACAGAACCAATAAAAAGATAGGATAAAACAATTTTCCAGCCTAAGCTTCCAGTTTAGAAGGTTAGCAGGGAATGTCTGTCTCACTGGAGCTCAGTTCATTACAGGCAGCATTTGGACAAGCTATCAGCCAGGTTCCAAGCCCTAGGTCAGGCCAGCAATGAGGTCCTGAGGCCCCAAACACAGCCCAGCTGCAAGGCCCAGCAGCCTCTGACTCTGCCCACTGCCAAGATTCCTTGGCCCACAATACATTCCAGCAGTAGGCCCAAAAAGAGCTCCTGGAAGTGAGCAACAAGGATTTTTAGCAAGCAGACAGAAACAATTCAAATATTGGGGAGTCACAGTCAGGATTACACAAGATTTAGCAGCGTCTCCATTCAAGAATCAGAGATCTTACAATATGATATTCTGGAAGGCAAAGGAGAGAAGAGTACAATCAAGAATCACATATTCAGCAAAAATGAGTATAATCCTTTAGAGGAAAAACTGGATCTTCAATGAAATAAAGGATTTTGAAGCATTCCTGATAAAAAGACTAGAGCTGAACAGAAAACGTGATTTTCAAATGTAAGACTCAAAAGGAACATAAAAAGATAAACAGGAAAGAGAAAACATAAGGGATTCAATAAGGTGAAAATGTTTACATTTCTATTTCTACATGGGAAGATGATACATGTAAATTTTAACTTTATTACTATTAGAGCAGTTAGAAGGAATATACATAGGAAAAAGGCATTGACTATGAAAAGGCTGACCAGGGCATAAAAATTTCACAATCAAATGCAAGAAAAGCAGAAATATTAAATGCATTCTTTGCAAGATCATAATGCAATAAAATTATGTCCAACAAAGGACAATGAAAAGATAGATTAAAAATTAACTGGAAACTAAATAATATGATCATAAAGAATGAGTGCGCTCGAGAACAAATCATACAAACAATCAGTAATTTCTTTAAAGAGAATGACAACCATGAGACAATATACAAAAATTTATAGAATATAGCCAAGGCAGTACTTAGGGGAAAACTTATTTCTGTAATTTTTACATCAATATAATAAAGAGCAGATCAATGAATTAGGCATGCAACTAAAAAAACTATGAAAAGAACAAATTAAAAATACAATACCATAGTAATCTAGTGTTTGATAAATCCAAACATCCACGCTTTTTGGGCAAAAACTCACTATTTAATGAAGACTGCTAGAAAAACTGGAAAACTATATAACAAAAACTAGGTACAGCTTAAAATCTTACACTGTAAGCTAAGGTAAAACAGGTACATGATTTAGACCTAAAGGATGATACTACAAGTAATTTAGGGGAGCATGGAACAGTTTATGTGTCAGAACTAAGGGTAAAGGAAGAATTTACGACTAAACAAGAGACAGAGAGCATTACAAGATGTAAAATAGATACTTTTGATTATATTAAATTTAAAAGGTTTTGCACAAACAAAACCAATGCAACCAAGTGCCTCTGACAAAGGCCTCATTTCTCAAAATATACAGAGAACTGGGTCAAATTTATAAGAATACGAAGTCATTCCCCAACTGATAGTCACAGGACATGAACAGGCAGTTTTCAAATGAAGAAATCAAAATCATATTTAAAAAATGTTCTAAATCATTATTGATGAGAAAAATGCAAATTCAAGCTTTTTTTCTATTGAGGAAAAGTGATTTTTTTAATGATCTCATGTGATCTACTTGGGAAGAAAAAAACCCAACGTATAAGCAATGTTCAGTACTGCAAATTCAAACTCTTTGTGCTTTTAAGAAAAAAAGAAAACCCCACAGCAGCAAACTGTAAACCCACACTAATTGTAACTATTCCTGTGCTGCTTTTTATATTAAGTGAAGGTTTCCTCCTTGGCTATATCCATTTTTACACCAAGAAGATCTTCCAAAGAGGTATATATATCATATATATATATGATACAGCTTGGGATACTGCTGTGAGGACTTGTTTACATATATAATACTTTAAGTTTATATACTATAGACATATACTATACACTCTCACAGCCACACAAATGGGAGGTATATTTAAATAAATATATTCTATAAACTGTTAAGAGACCTTAGAACAATGCAAATAAAATGAATGGGCAAATATTTTACAGAATAGGCAACTTTAATGCGGCAGGGCACTTAGAAAAAAAGTCCAACTCTTTCTCCTGGTTGAGCAGTTCATTTTCATATATATATATATATATATATATATATATATGCACGTATGTGTGTATACATATATACATACACACGCATACACATATACGAATACATATAGACATGCCATTCTTCTACTTCATACGTATCAGAGAGAGAAAGAGAAAAAATCTATTTGTACAAAAATATTTATAGCAGCTTTTTTGTGGTAGCAAGGAAGTGGAAATTGAGAGAATGTTCATGAATTGGTGAACTGAACAAGTTGTGGTATATGATTGTAATGGAATACTATTATGCTATAAGAAACAATGAGCAGCAGAATGACTTTAGAAAAACCTGTAAAGATTTACATGAACTGATACAAAGTGAAATGAGGCGATCAGGAAAACACTGTACACATTAAAAGCAATATTGCTAGATGATCAATTGTGAATGACTTTGCTTTTCTCAGTAACACAATGATTCAAGATAATTTCAAAGGACTCAATGAAAAATGCTAACCATCTCCAGATGAAGTCTGAATGCAGATCAAAGCATACTATTTTTCACTTTTTTTCATGGGTCTTTCTGGGTATATTTTCTTTCACAACATGACCAATATAAGCAAATATGTTTTGCATTATTTCACACATATAACCTATATAAAATTGTTTACTGTGTCAGGGGAATGGCGGGGCAAGGAAGAGAGAGAAAGAATTTGTAACTCAAAAAAATTTTTAAAGCATGTTAACTTTAACCTAAAAAAGAAATGGCTCTTCTTTCAAATACCAACTGTTTTATTTGTGTCCTTGACCTTCTCCAGCATCTTGTCCCTGTATCATCCATTCTTTCTGCCTAATTATCAATCTTTCTCTATTCCCTGGCTCCTCCTCCATATTGTATTACCCCTTCTTTGTATTTTCCCCTTCCTTCTGACTAATTATCAGTCTCTCTTTGTTTCCTGGCTCCTTCCTTCCTGCTTATCAATATTTCCCCAATCCTTAAAAAACTTTTACAAGATTTTACCATCCCCTCAAACTATCATTCTCTCTCTTTCTTTTCCTAGTCAAACTTCTGGAAAATCCATATCCTGCCCCTCCATTTTCACAACTCAACCTCATTTCTCAACACCTTGCAATGTGATCTCATTATTCAACTTAAATGCTCTCTCCGAGATTTCCTGTGATCTACTGCCAAATCCAATTGGTCTTTTCTCATCTTGACCTTTCTGAAGGTTGATCACCTGTTGATCACCATTCTCTCTTACTAGAAATCGTCTTCTCAGAGTTTTCATTATACTATTCTCTCCAGGTGCTTTTTCTACATGTCTGGCCATCCTTTGCAAGATGATCAGCCTTATCTCATACCCTATTTGTACATTTGGGCCCTCTTGTCTCTCTATATCCTCTATGGATCTCATCAGTTCCCACGGATCCAAAATTCTCTCTCTTCAGACAGTTCCAAAATCTATATGTCCAGCCTCAGTTTTTTGTCTAAATTCCAGTCCCACTTGACTAACTGAATAACTCCAACTAGATATCCCTTAGGCATCTCATATTCACCATCTATCTCATCACCCAGGTTCATAAATTTAGAGTTATCCTCAATCTTTCCTTGTCCCTCAGCCGTCATATTTAATCATGCCATATCTTCTCTTTCTATATCCATAATATATCTCAAATTAATTCTCTTCTCCTCCTCTTTACCATAGCTCCATAGGATCCCTAGCTTCCTTCAAAAGTTTTATTCAAGTGCTACCTCCTCCAGGAAGCCTATCCTGATCCCAAGTTGCTAGTACCTTCTTCTCTGGGAAAATATGTAGATATTTTGATATAGTTGCATATATGTGTGTGTGTGTGTGTGTGTGTGTGTATACACACACACACATATATATAGTATATTTATATGTGTCTATGTTATTTCTCTAAGAAGAATGTACATTCCTTGAAAGCATGAACTACTTTTTGGAGTTTTTTTTGTCTTTGTATCGTAAGCACATACAACAGTAATAGTACAAAATAACTGTTTTAAAAATGATTGTTGGGGCCGGAGCCAAGATGGTGGAGTAGAAAGACACACATATGCTGGCTCTCCTCACACAGCCCATAAAATACCTGTAGAGGGATTCTCAACAAATTCTGGAGCAGCAGAAGTGGAGAACAACAGAGTGGAGGAGATTTCCAGCCCAGGGTGACCTGAAAGGCCCATGGGAAATGTCAGTTGCACCAGACACAGAGCGGAGCCGAGACCAGCCTTGGCCTCACAGCACACAGCTCCCGAACAATCCTCGGGGGCAGAATCTCCAGTCACAGTAGCAGCAGTTCGCAGATCCCTCAACCCACAGGCGCCAAAGATCAGTGACAGGGTTTTTTCAGCTGGCCAGGAAGGGAGAAGGGCTTTTCCATCGCTCCAGCCTTAGGCAGCTGCTGCAGAGGCCACATCAGGCAGGCGGCAGCAATTCCCACAGCAGCCCCTACAGCAGCACACATCCATTGTTGGATGGTAAAACCCCTGGGAGCACTGAGCAGCCCATTCTTACCTTAGCCCTCTGCAGAGGCCCTGTGGCAGCTGACCTATATCTCACACTGACTCGCCAGCCTGACCATGCAGCTCATCTGAATCTCAGCCCCCCATGTTGGCTTGGCAGAACTGGAGGCGAGGTGGTTGTGAAAAGAAAACTCTGCTAAGATTCTGGGCACAAAAATCTCTCCCTGCTTCCAGACCAGTGTACATGCTTGATTGTGCCAACTTGGAGGAACTGAGATCTTACAGATTCCCAGAGTATACTCTACTCTTGACAAAGGACCCAAAAGTCAAGTAACTGGTTGGGAAAATGCCCAAAAAAAGGGGAAAAAAATAAGACTATAGAAGGTTACTTTCTTGGTGAACAGATATCTTCTCCCATCCTTTCAGACGAAGAAGAACAATGCTTACCATCAGGGAAAGACATAGAAGTCAAGGCTTCTGTATCCCAAATATCCAAAATAAATATTCAATGGTCTCAGGCCATGAAGAGCTCAAAAAGGATTTTGAAAATCAAGTAAGAGAGGTGCAGGAAAAATTGGGAAAAGAAATGAGATGCAAGAAAATCATGAAAAGCGGGTCAATACCTTGCTAAAGAAGACCCAAAAAATGCTAAAGAAAATAACACCTTGAAAAATAGGCTAACTCAATTGGCAAAAGAGGCTCAAAAAGCCAATGAGGAGAAGAATGCTTTAAAAAGCAAAATTAGCCAAATGGAAAAGGAGGTTCAAAAGCTCACTGAAGAAAATAGTTCTTTAAAAATTAGAATGGAACAGATAGAGGCTAACAACTTTATGAGAAACCAAGAAATCACTAAACAAAACCAAAAGAATAAAAATGATTGTTGTATTGAATTTGGAAGGGACGGTTGGCTGAATGTGGGAATTAAAGAGTAATATATTCTGAAACAAATGTGATATTGAAACAAAAGGCATCTATTTCTTTGAAAAAAAGAAAACAACTGTTTAAAATAGATACTTCTCTTAGGTGCTTTTCTTAAAAATAAAAAAAATTCCCAAGGAATTTCTCCAAATGAATTGATTATTTTTTCTACCTTTTGGATCCAATTTCAACAGGGAACAATTATCCCATACTGATCTGACCTTATTTCAAATACTGTGTTCAATTTTGGACACTGCAGTTAATAGAGTTATTTTTTAAAAAATGAACAAACCATAGAACATTCACAGGATGGCAAATTAAATGGGAAAATTAGCTCTCCCAAGGAATGTTCATAATAATTGGGAATATTTAAGGAGACTAGGAGACTAGTAAATTAATGAGAGATGACAGCTATCTTCAAATATGTGATGGCTGATTATGTAAATGAGAAAACTGACTTATGCTACATAGTTTCATAGGATAGAACTAGGACCATGTGTAGAAATTACAAGATAGATTTTGGTTCAATATAGGAAAGAAATTTTTTAAAAATTATTTTATTTGTTTTCAGTGTTCTATAATCACTTCCATATATCTTAGATTTTTCCCCTCACTTCCCCTCCTTCCCCCCCTCCACTCCCTCCTGGCTTGCAATCTTATATAAGTTCTACATATACATTCCTACTAAATACAATTTCACCATAGTCATGTTGAATAGAAGAATTAAAATGAATGGGAGAAACCAGAAAACAAAAGAAAACATAATACAAAAGAAAATGGTCTGCTTCATTCTGCGATCCAATTCCATAATTCTTTCTCTGGATGTGGAAGGAGTTTTGCCTCAAAAGTCCATTGGGAATTTTTTAGGTCTTTGCATTGCTATTAAGGACTAAGTCTACCAGAAAAATTCCTCGCACACTGTGGTTGTTGCTGTATACAAAGTTCTCCTGGTTCTGCTCCTTTCACTCAGCATCAGTTCATATGTCTTTAGGAAAGAATTTTCTAATAAACAAAGCTGTTCAAAAATTGGAATGGCCTAATTTTTGAGGTCATGAATTGACCATGCCTGGACCATTCAAACAGAGTACATATATTAATCAAGGATGGCTACAGAAGCTATTTTTTTACTGACTGGGAGATTAAACTAGATAGAGGACCATAGTTCCTTCTAATTCTTAGTTCCTAAAGGATTTGTGGTATGAGAAAGAAGTCTGCTCTCAAGTGTGAAGCAGAAAGTTCTTTCCTTAAAATAAAATGTCTCCAATAATGAAAGAAAGTGCAAGAAAAATTACTGTCTAAGTAAATTGCTTCTGGTATAAATATTTTTTATTTCAAATTTGTTCTCCTTCAGTACACTTCTATATTAAAAAGCTCTTTCAACTTCACATGTAAAGACTAATATTCAAAATATATAAAGTGGTGTGGCACAGTGGAAGGAAAGATGGATTTGATTCAGAGAAACAGTCAAAGCTCAGTTTTGTCATTTACTATATCTGTATCACCTTAGGCAAGTCAATTAAATTTACTGGGCTATAGGTTGCTCATCTGTAAAATGAGAAAGTTGAGCTAGATGGCCTTTAAGGTTCCTTCTAAATCTAAATTTGTGGTGCTATGAATACTCAGAAATACTTAGAAACAGTAAGAATTGATAAGTCTTATTATAAGACTACTAGAGTCTACCCAAAAAACAATTCAACTAATATTTCTGTAGAGCCTCAGCTACCCAGATTTCAATTCTGTCATTTTTTTTTTCAGTCATGTCTGACACCTTATGATCCCATTTGGGGTTTTCTTGGTACAGATACTAGAGTGGCTTGCCATTTCTTTCTCCAGTTCATCTGACAGATGAGGAAACTGAGATAAACAGGGTTAAATGACTTGCCCAGGATCACAAAGCTAGTAAGTATCCAAAGTCAGATTTGAACTCAGGAAGATGAATCTTCCTGACTCCAGGTCTGGTACTTTATCCACTGTGCCACCCTGAAAGCCTATATAATAAACTGCACCAATAACAACAGACAAAAAGTAAGGTCAACTTACTCCAACGCGTAGCTATTTCTTATTGGTGCCCAGAAGATATTGAACAAAAATCCAAACACACTGAGATTATTGGCAAAAACAATATAATACAAACCCAGACCCCTTAAAATCAAAAGAAATACATAAAGACTAAAAACCACTTTTCAGACAAGATATTGTCTAATTCAATAAAGTTGTCTTTTAACTATTTTTTTAAAGACAGTGTAGCCTGGCATAGAATATAGAAATCTGGAAGACCTGGTTTCAAATACTGCCTCTAACATATTCACGCTGTAAATATTCCCCAGGCAATTTCCTAGAAATAAGAAGAGTTGCTGATCTGCCTTAGAGGGAGGGAAGACTAGGGAGGGGAAAGAGAAAGAAAAAAGAGAAAGACAGTGGGACATGACTAAAAGATGACTGAACAACAATTTTTTTTAAATTAATAAAATTTTCAAATTTAAAAAACTAAAAAGTTTTCTAGTATCTCCCTTCTGGCTCCTACTCTTTGAAGAGTTAATACATAAAACTAATTAAACAACGTATAAGCATTTATTAAGAACCTAACTAATAAAACAACATATAAGCATTTATTAAGAACTTAATATATATCAGGCACTGTGTTAAGTGTTGAGTAAACAAAGAAAGGCAAAAGACAGTCCCTGTTCTAAAGGACCTCAAAATCTAAAATGGGAAAAACAGTATTCAAACTACTATGTACAAACAAGCTATATACAGAATAACCAATAGAGGGGGGACGTTAAATTAAATAGAATTGGGAAAGGCTTCCTGTAGAAGGTGAGATTTTTGCTGGGACTTGAAAGAAACCAGTAAGTAGAGGTGAGGAAGTAGAGTGGAAGTAGACGTGGGTGACCACTAGTTAGACCAGAGTCCGGATGAAGTGTCTTGTGCAAGGAAGCCAGTTTTAATGGATCAAAAACCACATGGGGAGAAGGGGGAGAGGTTTAAGCTGTAAGGACTAGAAAAGTGGGGCAGGAGGAGGAAACAAGGGACCAGGTTATGAAGAAATTTGAATGTTAAACAGAAAGTTTTATATTTGATCTTAGAGCTATTAGGGACTCACTGAAGTTGACTGAATAGGGGGATGGCTTGGGTAAGCTTTTAGATTGAGAGCTGAGTGGATGATGGCCTCGAGTTAAGAGCAATTTGTAGCAGGAAGGTAAACTAGCAGGCTATTATAATAGTCCTGGTATGAGTTGATCAGGGTCTGCACCAGACAGGGTCAGAGAAAAGAACCAGACTAAGCTTCCCACTCAGCTCAAATATACAGTTTGCCAAAATATAAAACAGAAGAAACCCATAATCAAGTTCTGTGTGTGCAATTTATTTAAATTAATGAAAATACAAATTAAACAAACTAATAATAAAGATACAAAGGTATTTCCATTCATAATGGATCCATTTTGGGGGAGTCTGTAGTTTCACTCAACTTGAATGGTTCTCCAAAAAATCTAGTTTAAAAACAATAGTAAAAAATAAAAGATTAACAACTCTGCCTCCCAGGCCACTCCTTTGTATGCCTATGTTTGTCTGTGCCAAGTTAGGTATTTACTGAGTACTTCTTAAAGGTTCACATAACCTCCTGTCTCCAACTTCTGAAATATACATGATGCCAAAATAAAGCAGTGATAGCTGTCAAAGAAACAGATGTTGCTGTTTTCTCTCCAAGAGCTTTATGTGAAGCAGCCCACTACCATCTGGCTATTTACCACTGCACTAGAGTGCAACCACTGTTTATTAACGTTTGCAACACTTGAGAAATCAAGGGAAAGAAGAGTCACACCGTGATGGATATTTTTAATTAAAACATTCAATTTCCAGTAATGGGTAACTTATCTCTTTCAATTTCAAGAAGCTTTATTCTTACTCTGTGCTTGAAAGCCTCAGCAAAGCATTCTACTGTCATACACAGAGGGGCATCAGGAGCTTTTTTCACAAGACAGCATTGATGTAAGTAGCAATAGGCAAGTACTGCAACAGTGGGTGGTTCTCATGCTGGTTTTATTTGGCCAAGGTGACTAATTTCTACCCAAAGGGAAGCAGCTTCTCTTAACACATTATCTCCTACATTAACATGGAAAGGAGGCAGTCTTGGGGGCCAAGAAATAATGCCTCTGCCTTCTTCCTTGGTCCAAGTTAGGAACAAATGCTAAAATTTTCAGTAATTTCCACTATATTTCCTGAATGTAAAGGATGTGATTTTCCATTCTTGAAATTATACTGAATTTTCCCTATAATTCACATTATAAGAACACTTACAAGCATGTATTCTTGGGAGCTTTTTGTACATAAGATTTTTTTTTAGTTTTTACCACTAAATTAATTATAGTGGTAAATTAAAAATCACAAAACATTTTGCTGAAATCTCTGTGGCTAGAAAAGTGGCACTGATGAGTTTAATTTGTCTATAAAATATCCAGCTCAATATATCCAATAGGTAAAAATGTGAGATTAGAAATCAGGAGAGAGGTTAAGGCCAGACAAGTAGATTTGAGAATCTTAAGCATATAGAGTATAACTGAATATACAGAAGCTGATGAGATCACCAGACAGAGAAGAAAAGGTCCAGAAGGGAGCCCTACCACCCAATTCCTCATTCCCAACCCCTTTAATCATCCTACTCCAAAATTTAGTTCAAATTCCACCCAATCCTCTGGATTGCCTGTCCCACAGGCAACAACCTTCCCTTTATCTTAAATGTACTCCTATCCTACTCCTTTCTTCTATTAGCTCTTAATGAAAACAGGCTTCTCCTTGATCATGCAGTCTTCCTGTCCATTCTTTCCAGTACTGGCTACAACTTCACTCATTTTCCTCAGCTCATGGATTAAGACAAGGGAACTGCAATACTCCTTGCTCCCCAATTGCCACTTTCAGGTTCTCCTCCTTCTCCCTTCACTCAATAATCTCTTTTCCTTTGAGATTCACGCTATTCATATCAACCACCCAATCTCAATGCTTAATCTAACTACTTACATGCTACTTTCCTAGGTTTGTTTCCTTTTCTATAAAATGAGGCCTCTCCTAGCTCAAAATTTTATGATTTTAAAAATCCTGCAATACCTTCAGATATCCAGACTTAATCTCATTCCCAGATTTCTAAATCAGGGTTTTAGATTAGTGCCATAAGAAGGCAAGAGGAAATCAAGGAAATGTATCACTATAAAGGAGATGGGCAAGTCATGCATTCTGACAGAAGAATAACAGAAAGTCATATATGTGCATATATACATATGCTGGTGGGTTGTGCTTTGCACCAATAGAGGGTGAAATTCCTCAACCTATTCAAGTATCTTGACTTGGTGCTTTGTATACCAGAGGCACTTAATGTAGATTCACTTAACTGAACCATGTAAAATGTCACTCATTCTCCTTCAAATAATTCAGTTATTACTTAAGAAATTACCTGGGCAGAAAGAATGCATCCAATTGGTTCTTTGAAACTTAAAATCTGTAACAATTAAAATCCTGATTTTGGTAAGATAAATAAATCTGTTTAAACTACTTTCCTGTAGAAAGACCATGATGCATTGAAGAAGGAGTTATCATAGGACTTTGCAGCTAAACCAGACTATGGCAGAAAGCAAAGACTGATGTCCTCACACAAATTCTTAAATTACAGCTTCTCCACCTCTCCATCTGTCCAGCTGCTTTCTGATACACAGTATGATATTTAATGAAAATGTTGTTTCAAATATACAAATGAGAAATGGAGAGTTATGGTCACAGAATCAGAGATTTAAAGTTAGTAAGAAAGAACCTTAGAAATCTCTAAGTCCAACTGCCCTGTCTTAAAGGTGTGAAAACTGAGCATCTGAGAAATTAGGTGACTTTCTCAAAATGGCAGGTACTACATTTTACAACTCTAAACTGATGAATGCTGAGTAGGGTAAGATGCACTTAAGCACATGAAAAGAATTTCAAATATAGAATACTTGACTATTTCCCATTAATGTTGCTCTCCATAAAGACTTGGCTCTCTATGTATTAATATTAATGTGATTTAAGGAGTATACATGAAAACCTAATCCACACAATGGAAGTTCTAGCTCAAACCACATCAGAGTTCCTTCTTCAAAGAGGATGATGGTGTGAGGTTATAACACTATCAACAACTCATATCATAACAGTGTCTTAATGCTCTGAAAGTCCTTTCCTCATCATTCTCCTCATTTCACAGATGAGGCTGAAGCTCAGCAGATAAAGTGGCTTACCACGGATCAAAGCACTATGAGGGGCAGAGCTACCATTTAAACCCTCATCTGATTCCAAATCCACTAGTTTTCCTACTATACCAATGTTGCTACTCATGGAGTATATACAAGTTAAGTAAATTACATCAAGATATAGTATATCTTCAAGAGGAAGATGGTGTTTTTTATCTTGATTTCAGAAAACAGCTTTTTTCTTCCAACTATTCTAGTTCTATTTATGAAGACAAACTCTCAACTATGGCTCCAAGAAGCTGTGGCATGCACAGCAGCCACACCCCAGTAAAATCATCTCAGCAGACAAGCTCAACCAGGTTGACAGTAACCAACAGGCTCCAAACCTGCCTGTGAATTAGAAGAACATCTATCCCAAGCAAGTGAAGACTTTCCCCAATAGAATGGGTGGACAAAAATAATTTGTTCCAACAGCCATGAAGGCAACTGAAGCAGGCACTATGGAGTGCTTGCTAAGTATTTAGAGCTTGGTCAGGCATCAAAAATGTCAAGGTCATCCAGTGTATCCTTAACTCTAGCCAGTTAGCTTGAATTCTGTCCTGCTGCTGGACTTCAATGACTCAGAAAGAGAAAGTGAGGCTGATGACTTTGCGCAAGTCTTAAGTCCTTTGCATCACTTAAATCCAATTCATGCACAAGTCAAGACATCACCCATGATGTCACTGGTTCTCTATGAAAAGGAAAGACAAACAATAATAATAACACAAAGACAGACATACAAAATATGTTTGCTAATATCAGTGTCCAGTCTTCAAAGCACTGCATAAAACAAAAATCTAAGCCACTGGAAAGTTAAGATTCACTAGGACTAAGAACATCCTATATAACTTGGCATCAATGCAAGGCACAGTAAGTAGAGTAATGGATTTAAATACTGGCTCTGCCACTGTCATGTTTACGATGTGGGCAAGTCACTCAACTTCTCTAGACCTCAGTTTCCTTATCCATAACACAAAAAAGTTAAACTGGATAATTTCCAAGGTTGCTTCCAGCTATATATGTAAGATCATGCGAATTCAATAGTTGTGATATATCTAATCCTACCTACCTACAACCACCAGTAGAAATCAATGAATTAAGAAGCATAAGGCAGACGCTGAATGAGATAATGGGGATACAAAGACAAAAGTGAAAACATTTCCTGCCCCATAAGAACTTACAGTGTAGCCAGGACAGATAAGATCCAAGAGACAGACACACACACACACACACACATACACACACACCCTTAGCCTCTGGAGGTCCTGCATAGATTCTACAGTAGGGTAGATCTAAGTATGGAAACCAAAGATGAAGTGTCACATGTAAGGACCAGCATGAAGATTAGTTTGGTGGAATCACAATGTATATGGAAGGTAGTAACATGCTACTACTTGAAAGGTAGGTTAGAACCAGGTTGAAATGAGCTTTAAAAAGCAAACAGAATTTCTTTGTTATGCTGGAGGTAATGTGATGAGTAGTGGTATTTAATGAGTAGGGAAGTGACAGATTTACACTTCAGAGTCGGATTCACATTTTAGGAAAACCATTTTAGATGACGTTAGGCAAAGATGATTACCTGAAAAGGAGGTGGACTACATGGTTCCCACATACTTCTACTCCAGCAAAATTCTTCTACGCATACCAACCAAATAATAACCAAGAAATCCAGTGGAAAACTACAGTCAGTTACCTCTTCTACCCTAGAACAACACAAGACATTAAAGGGCAAAAAGAGGCCTGCAAGCAAAGCATATAGGGTAGCATGATCAGCAGATCAGATCATCTGAACAGCAGATGAGAGGTGGGATAGGAACACAGGTAATCTGCAAGGCTCTGTGGCTGGAAACAGTGAAAGCAGAAGCCTCCCCTAGAGAAACCACTGGGGGTTTGGGCAGGGGCAGGGAGACTAGAGTACAAAGCAACAGGATGGGGATCTTAGAGATCCTGGGAGCAATGAACTCAGATCAGGACATCCCAGGCCCAGGGTAGTGTCTCTGTTCTGAGATGCTAGAGAAGGGCCTGAACCTTAAAGATCCTGGGAGGCACCAAGGACAGCACAGAAACCCAGAAAACCTGGGGTAACAGGGTAGTCCACCCCACCCAAAAGTAAAGCAGATCCCTATTCAGAAACTAAAGCTGGGGAGATAAATCAAAGAAAAAAAATAACCAATATAAAAAAGTTGGCAAATCCAGAGATTCTCAAAAAGGGCAGAATAACTCTATAAAAAGTGCAAGCAAAGGCTCAAAGGTAAAAATGGATTTTCTTCAGGAGCTACATGAACCCCTAGAAGAAATGAAACAAAAGACAACCAGACTGGCTGCAATATGGAGAGACTGAAGAGGGAAAAGAGTTGAGGAAGAGAAACCAATTGGGAAAACTATTGAAACAGTTTAGAAGTGGTAAGAGTGAGCGGAGAAAACGAAATGGAGCGACAATGTCAAGTATGGCACTGACAAATATGGAGTGAAGAAAAGTGAGGAATCAAAAGTTCTGAAGTTATAAATGGAAACAATAAAAATATAAAATCTGCCTATAATCTTCTCTTTTGCTCTTTTTAATAAATCAATATAAAATGCTGCTCAATTTAAATGTTCCAATTTTGGTAGCAACTTGTAAGTAAAAATTCCACACATCTAAGGTCTTTTTATTTCAATCAAGTTTCATGACTCACTAATAAAGCTATGAGTTAATTCAATATTCAAAGCATAATTTCTACTTTTTCACAATAAAAAATTTCTCTAAATAAATATCAAAGTAATGACACACTTATGGTGCACATATCCTGCACAGTCAATGAAGCAAAAATATGAATACTAGAGACATTCAGTCTTTTGGGCAAAGAGGAAATTACAAAAAAATAAGGAAAGAAAAAGGCTTAGAAAAAATGGGAGTCTCAAGAAGACTTTTCATCGTCTTTATCTTGACACAATAAAAACTACTAACCACATAATGACAAAAGCACATTCACAGTGTCCATGCTGAACTAGACTTGGAGAAGTGGTTTCTATATTCTTCACACAAGATCATTTTTTCCTTTGAAGAAACCCCAAATTTGTGTCATGCAACCTATTATATATCATTCTGCCCTCTCCAGAGGCAGTAAAACTTCCATGTTATTTCCTCTACCAAAGAATTAAGTTCAAATTTTCATTTAGTCACATTTCTAGCTCCTGAGAGTTTGGATTTAAAAGCTCAAAGAAAAATCTAGCACCTTCCTGCTCTCCTTTCCAAACTCCATGGGTTTGGTAGTTTTATCTCTTCTAAGTAGCATCTCAAATAAATGGAAAATAAATTTCACTTGAGTTACAGTTCAGTTTCTAATTTATGATAGTGTTGGACTTGAAGTCAAGAAGACCTAAGTTCAAATCCAGCTTCACTTGTTAGCTGTGGGACCATGGGTAACTCATCTAACATCTTTCAAACTCAGTTTCTTCACCTACTTCATAGGATTGTTTTAAAGACCAGATGAGAGAACACATGTGAAGTTCTTTACAAATCTTTAAGTACTACATATATGCTAGGTGTTACTATCCTCCCTTACAAAAATAACTTAAAGAAACACCACATTCAGAAAAAAATTAAGCATGAAAAAATATGAGATTTTCTCATTTATGGAGGATCTGATAATATTGTCTTTATTCCAGTTCCACAGATACAAACATTCTCTCCACTGATTTACTAGGAACAACCACATTAAATACCTCCAACTGCTACGTTAACCCTCACTCTCCTGCTGTATATATGCATTAAACAAAATATTCTTTGTGATGAAAGTAATATAACTACTCTCTCACATTAAGAAAAAAGAGAAAATTAATGCTTAAGACTTGTGTACACTCTTATTCAAATCAATTGGGAATGTGTGTCAGAGTAGATATGTTCAAGGGGTTGGTGTGAGCATGAAATAGTGAAGACTAGCAAGTTCTAAGGGACTAGTAGAGAATTTTCTGTAGCTTTTCCATTTGGGAAAGTACAAACTTAACCTTAAGATTTAATCTCCTTCTTCTTAATAAGAGGTCTTTTGATTCCCCCATCCATTATCTCCTAATTATATATCTGAGGCATACAAAAATATTATCAAGCATTTATATAGCATCTTTTCCCCAATGAACTCCAAGCACTTTACAGATAATGCTCAATTATTTCCTACCACATCTTGAAAAGAGGTAGGTATTATGGTTGCCGTTTTACAGATGAGGACTCAGAAGCAAAATAAGGTTAATCAGTCTGCATGAAGTCACAAAAGGTGGAGTCCTGAAGAAAACACCAAATTTCCTCTTGGTTAAACACTCCAAAATAGAACACCAGTGACCCAGAGTATGATATACTTCTGATCAAAGTGACTAAGAACTTCCAGTTCTAATTTTTTAACTTTACAACTTAATCAGCAACATCCTTCAGTTTCACAAAGGACACTGCTTTTCACTATTAAACAAATGTCTAGACTCAATAATCTTGGAGTTAGAAGGAAACTTAGATGACCTCTTCCTGGCATCCCTGATAAATGATTATCCAGCTGCTACTTGAATTCAATTCCAATGATTAAGAGCTCACTACTTTGGAAACTGGCAGTTATATTGTTCAAAGGATCTTACTTAACAGATGATCCTTCCTTACATAAGTCAAATTTGGGTGATTCCATTATCAAATGCTTTTTTGCTCATTCTTTATTTGTAAAGTTAGGTGGGATAAGACACTTCCTTCAAGAACCACTTCCCCCTACCCCAACCCCACCCAGATCTAAAGCTATGATGTTATGGAAGGTATACTATAGGTCAATAACAGCACTTTCTAGATCTATCACACTAGAAACAAAATTAGTTTGACATGTTTCATTCTTAGTAAATCTATGCAGGATTCTTGTGATGAATATGGCTTTCTTAAGAGTTACAAATCATTGTTTGGTAAATTCCTCTACACTTCTAAAATATAAAAGGAGCAACAGAGTTAACAGTACCTAGCTTTCCATCCTTAGAATTATTCTATCTTAAAATTATAAAGGTTTAGAATCACAATCCAAGACTGAGAAGGAAACTTAAAAGGTTATCTAATCACACTTTCCACCAATGCAGGAATCCCATTTATATCATTCTTGACAAATGATCATCCAGAAATAATCTTTTTTTCCACAGTTCATTTATACCCTTCAAAATGAGAAAGAGAACTTATACATGAACAGATCTCATGCAAAAAACAACCAGAATAGAGCTGTAATAGATACTCTTGCCTCTAACTATCCAGGAGTTCAGATTTTTCTGGAGAGTAATACTGCAAAGGTTGTATATTCTATACATTGTATATTCCATCATTAATGTTCTTCTTTCAAATAGATTTGCATTCCAGCTGGCTTTCAATAGCTCTTGATGTTGGTCTCTACTTGAACAAGACTGACAACCAAGTTTCTATAGATTAATAGCATACCTAAAATGATGTAAACACTAACAGTTGGAGAATAATGGACTCTGAGTCTGAAAGAACTGCAAGAGGCTAGTTCATCTTCTACCCAAAGTAGGAATTCTGTTTGCAATATCCTTGGCAAATACTTATCTTTGTTTAAAGACCTCTGGTAGGAGAAAACTCACTTTTTAGAAAAAATCATTTTACAGATCACCATTAGAATGAGGAATGTCTAGTATGGGAAGTCCTTCCACCAAAGCAGAGCTGCAATTCATGTATAACTTAAAATTCTGACAGAGTTCTCTGGAGTACTAGGAGTGCTTTGACATTTTCATGTCAAACCTTTCTCGGTATAACAGATGAAGGCCTTGAAACCCAGATCTTCCTAACTCCAAGGCTGCCTGAGAATCAGTGCCCAAACATGAAAGATCAAAGATTGTTTTCACAATACTCTTTGTAATGTTTATTAACTATTCAAAAAGGACCTACTAAGCCAACAGAAAGATTGCCCTCCTCCAGCAAGGAGGGCAGAGGCAGAACGGGTTCCTTCCTGGGTCCAGAAGAGTTAAAAAGAAAGGAAGCTTAAAGAAGCAAAGACGACAGGCATAGGGACAGACTGGAAAAATGTCAAGAAGTCAACAAATAAAAGAGAGGAGTCTCCAGTCAAATAAGAAGCAGCCCAGAGTTGTGGTAGAAAGCATCTTCTTCTGTAGATCCATGATACACCCTTTTCAACCAGGAAGGTTAATATCCATCCAGGCCTGATAATCCTACATAACTTTCATCCTTATCTTCCCATAAACTTACTGGAAAGAATCCCCATCCAACCTCCCTTAGGTGGGTGAGGTTTCCACAAGTCAGTGGGCTTCTCTGAATGACTGTCAAAATTTAATTGTCTGATAAGATAGAAAAAATGTCACCTAAAAAGAGTTGGACAGAAATATTAGAATACATCATGAAATTAGTTACATGTTCTTAAGAAACTAAAGAAGAAAATGTTTCTACGGCAAAAAAAAATAAATTCCCTGTAAACCTGGAAATTTAATCTGTAATTTCCCAATAGCATAATTATACAATGAATTTGAGATCCCAAGGAAAATTATTCTAATTTGCAAGACAGATTCAGTAGAAAAAAAGAAAGATCTAAAAAGACAATTGGAATATATCATGATCTGAAAGAAGTTAATAAATTGTGTACCAAAGAAAGGGAAATACTAAATCAATACAAACAGAAATGCAATTCTGTGACTCTCAAAAGAATCAGTCTGGGATAATTATAATCAGAAACTGGAAAAAAAAAAGAATTTAAAGAAATTAAAGGATGTTTAAATTGGCACAGAATAATCTTGAAGCTGAATTGGAATTCAATGAGAAATGAATAGAGATGTCCTTAAAACTACAAAATGCAAAAGTGCAACTATGCATACAACAGTAAATAACTGATTTAGAGCCCAAGTCAGTGGCTTCAATTTTTTTCTTCAATCACAGAAGATAAAAACAGTGACTTACTGTCAGGGACCCAAACAAGGTCCTCAATTTTTGTGTGCCAGTTATAGGAGTCCTATGCAGGAGCCAGCTGAAAAGCAACCAGGAGAAAAAAAAAGGTTGTAGACAGTTGCAATATAAGTTTAATAAAAACCACATTAAGATGAAAATGACAAGATAAAGAGACTGCAATGCCAACAAAGAAAACTGTATTTGGAGAAACGACTGTTATAAATGTGAGATGTCTGATTACAAGGGGAAAACAATGACCACTACTATCAAAAAGCTCACATTTAAAGAATTCATAAGGAATTTTAGAGCCAAAGGGGCATGAAGAAAATCTAGGCCAGATCAGAATGGAACAGTTCAACAACCAAAAAAAAAGAAATTTGCCACAGGACCTCTATCTTTTAGAAACTGACTGGGACAAAAGAATGTCTCTGAAGTGAAATCCTCCCTCCCCCCACTCTCCAGGAATATTGGATTTGAGATTTCGAATGATTTTCAAACTTACTGTGAATTCACAGATGTCAGCATACTTTTAGATTTAGAAAAAGAGCTGAAACCATACAGCAACATTTAGAATTGAGTAGTTTAAAATCTGGATTTAAATATAATTGGATAAATTCATAGTTGATCTATGTTCTGGACAATGGTATCACAACTTGGTAACTATGAGATTCAAAATTTAAAAACTATATGCTACTTTCTGAATGCATTCAGCATAGAATAATATCAAAAATGAGAACTTATTAAGGTTAATTATGTGCCAGGCACTATGCCAGATGCTAAGAATGCAAATACAAAGAATGAAACAATACTTGATCTCAAGAAGTTTACATTATAATAGGGTATATAAGTTCATATAAAAATGTATACAGCATAAATATAAAATTAATAAATACAAATATATACAAAGTAGTTAAATGTAAAGTTGTCTGAGAGGGAAGGCACTAGAAAATGGGGGGTTCAGGAAAGGTTTCTTGCAGAAGATAGTGCTTATGGAAGAGCACCAGACTCTCAGGAAGACAGACAGGAACTCTTAAGATAAGGTAAGAAGAAAGTACATTCCAGGCATGGGATCTGGGAGCTGTGAGGTGCATCCAGTGTGAGGGACCTAGAAAAGGCCAATTTGGCAGAGTTGCAGAATATGGAAGGGATTGAATAAAGTGTGATGAAACTGGAAAAGGTGGCTGGGGTCAGTTTGTGAAGGGTTTTAAAAGTTAAAAAGAAAATGTTGTATGTTATCCTAGAAAGAATAGGATATCATTGGAGCTGGTCAAATATAGTCAGCCCTACGTTTAAGGGAGATGATTTTGGCAGCAATGTGTAAGATTAACTAAAGTGAAGAAACACTAGAGTCAGGGAGTCCATAGGGGAAGCTGCTGTAATAATTTAGGCAATAACTGGGCTTGAAAAAAGCGACCAATACAAGAGTTAAGGTAGAAATGGCAAGATAGCAGTGGATTGGATATGTGAGGTGAGGAAGAATGAGGAGTCTAAGATTACCAGCCTGAGACCCTAGAAGGACGGTGGTGCCTCCAACAAAAATATGAAAATTTGGGAGAGGAAGTTTTTCAGGAAAAATGAGTTCAGTTTTAGACACACTGAGCTTAAGCTGTCTTTGGGATATCTAGTTTGAAATATTCAATAGGTAACTGGTGATTTGGTAGTGAAATCCAGGAGAGAAACTGGAGATAATTTATATAAATATGGGAATCCTCTTCATAGAGATGATGAGGAACTTAAATTCACTTAAAAGAGCTCTTACTAAATGCCTACTATGATCAAAGCACTGAGGTAGGCCCTTGGGATACAAATACAACGAAAACATTCCAACCGGTCAAAGAGCTTATGTGACAATCATCCCCTCTCCAGGTAAAGTTGGAGGGGAAAATGTACATAGACAAGCAAATACAAAACACATATGATGTAAATATAAAGCAAGGGAGAGCACTATCAGCTGTGGTGGGTTTGAGGAGTTGGAGCCAGGGAATCAGAATAGGATTTTTGTAAAAGGCTGCTCTTAGTTGAGCCTTTAATGGTGAGGCAGGACAGCATTCTCACAGTGGAAACAGTCTATGAAAAGGCATGGAGGCAAAAGACAGAATTTCTGGTAGGGGTTACAATAAATAGGCCAAATTTGGGTAGAACTTGGAGCACATGAGGTGAAATAATGTAAAATCAGTCTGGAGAGATTGAAGCCAAGTGAATGAAACACCTCACAAAAGCCCTGAGGTAGATGGCATAAGTATTATTATTCCCATTTTTACCATGAGGAATGTGAAGCCCAGAAAACTTAAGCGATCTATCCATGGTCATATGACCAAAATATGTCAAGTGTCTTGACTACAAACCTGAAGAAGTACAAGGAAGGTCTTGAATGGAGCAAAATGTCCAGGACTGAATACCAATATGATCATTTTATTATTCTTCAATTCAACTCAACAAGCACTTCTTGCACATCCCCAAGGACATTACATTCTACTTGGGAGAGAATATATACTTATAACTATATATAAAATATATACAGATAAATAACGTGGAGGAGGGAAAAGTACTAATAACTGGGAGTAATCAGGAAATTTTTCAGGTAAAATATGATACCTAAGCTATGCTTTGACATGAAGCCAGGGATTCTACGAGATAGAAGTGAGGATAGAGAATTCCAGGCAAAGGGGACAAAATGTTCAAAAGCAGAGGGAACAGTAAATCAATCAGGACATATAGTAGAATATTTCAGAAGTTCTCTCAATCAATGGATATTAATATAGTATAACTATTTTCAAATGGGGCTCCATGAGATTTCTGATGTTAAAAAAAAAGGTTCTTATTTTAAAAAACTGGCAATCACTGCATGCTGCCTAACAAATAAATCAATGAATAAATTAAAGAATGAATAATGTGCTACTACAGATAGAACCTTTGCTCTGCCTATCTATACCAATGAATGAAGACAGGAAAATAGTAGTACAGTCAACTATACTCTTCTATTTAGCATGACATTCTTTTTTTTAATTAATTTAATTTTAGTTTTCAACATTCATTTCCACAAGATTTTGAATTCCAAATTTTCTCCCCATCTCTCTGGACGAGGCCCTACCACAAGACACTGTGGATTCTGAATACCCCTTCCCCCAATCTGCCCTCCCTTCTATCACACCCCTCCCCCTTCCCTTATCCCCATCTTCTCTCTTGTCCTGTAGGGCAAGATAGATTTCTATACCCCATTACCTGTATTTCTTATTTCCTAGTTGCATGCAAAAACAATTCTCAATATTCATGCCTAAAACTTTTGAGTTCCAACTTCTCTCCCTTCCTCCCTCCATACACATCTCCACTGTGAAGGCAAGCAATTCAATATAGGTTACACATGTGAAGTTATGCAAAAGACTTCCATAATAGTCATGTTGTGAAAGACTATATTTCCCTCCATCCTATCCTGTCATGATTTATTCTATTCTCTCTTTTGTCCTTGTCTCTCCCCAAAAGTGTTTACTTCTAATTACTCCCTCCTCCTATTTGCCCTCCCTTCTATCATCTCCTCCACACCCCACTTATCCCCTTCTCCCCTACTTTCCTGTAGTGTAAGATAGATTTTCATACCAAATTGAGTGTGCATGTTATTCCCTCCTTAAGTTAAATGTGATGAGAGTAAACTTCACTTTTTCCCTCTCACCTTCCCCCTTTTAACCTAAATTGCTCTGTCAAACCGAAGGTTAAACTTTGACCTGTATGATGCTATAAAGCCCACTACTACTAGCACTCAACTCTAGAGACCTGAGACAGAGATGACTTAGCTGAGGCTGAATACCTCAAATATGCCTCTCACCCCTCCATAAGAAACTAAGAGAAGCATTTAAATATGAACTATCAACAAGTAAATGGAGGAGGCACTGGATCCACAAAGAAACAGTTGTATAAGTGTAACTTTGAAATGAATATCTAATTTCATTTTATTATAGAATTAACTTGTTCAACCTCTCCCTAGGATTCTACAGACCCCTGCCTTGACTACTGAGTTGACCAGGAACATCTAGCCTGCCTCTTGATTCCCTTTTTCAGAAACTGATAACCAGATCAACAATAACATTGCTACTATAAAGAATATGGCAACATACTGCCCTATGACTCCACTTAGAATCTATGTAACACTGAGTTGTAGATTACCTAAGGCAAAGTTCTCCTCTCTGTCCACCACTCCCTATTCCCTCATACCCATTCATGATAAGCTTTCATCCTTCCTATGTCCCTGTCTGACCCTTCCTTTGTGCCCTCTGGAACCTCTGTTTTTTAGGGAAGGGCTAACATGAAGAACAGTTCTAGCCCTTCCCCAGAAATTACTCTGTATATGTTAACTGGAATAAATTTAGTACATGAGGTATTATGATACATCCCAAGAATTCACATTACTAGCTGTCATAAGTTCAAAGAATCTCAGAAAAAAGATTGTTAAACCAAAGCATTTTATGTTCACAAACCTAAAAATGCAGAAATTTTAAATGCAAATATTAAAAATTTTCATGAACCTCCTATTAGGAGATAAACAATTCATGTCTTCTTCCAAATCTAACTTAGATTACTAAAAGAGTCCATTATAATTCAACAAATCTTTATTAAACACCTTCTATGTGTAATCCCTCTCAATGATCTCATTTTGAAGACAAAAAAAAGCTACTGCTAAATAGTCACTAAATAGTTTTTATGCTATTCTACCAGCAAGCCAATCATTGTTCTGCACAGTGTTCACAAAACAGATTGATAAAAGCTACTTTATAAAGGTCAAGTCTGTTCTTCATTAAATTTACATTACACACCAAACTTCAATTTAACATTTTTCACTATATTACCATGGATCCAATTTCTCTAAAGTCCAAGTCCACAGTTTGGGACCTCCTAGGACACTGTACTATCTCACAACCACTGAACCTGCTCTCTGTCCTCACCAGAAATTCCTTCATTCAAATTCTCTTCTTCACCCAGCATGCATCCTTCTCTCACTGGATTGCCTTATGACATTTCAATGCTATTTTCACCTCTACTCACTATCTCTCATGTTTACCACAGTAACCCTCAATCCTAGAACATCCATACAATGTATGTCAGGCCACAAATTGAATGCTAAAAGCAGAGTGAACTGAGCTGACTTTATCCAGTACAAATCCTTTCCAATTTCAAGTGGTCCCTTGCTACTGTTTCTTAAAATTCCAGTCCCAATTCTTTTTTCATGGCAGATGATCTTTAAGAAATCAGATCTACCCAGCATAAGCTCATTTCCCTAACCTCTTCTCTTCTTCTAAATTTTCTGGCCTCTACATCCAACTGCTTATTCTTCCCCTCATTCTCAGAAAGCTAATCCTAATTCTATGGTCTAACCTGTACATCTGTACCCTGATCCCATTTCTTTCTAACTCCTAAAGGACTTATTACTACAATCATCACCTCTCTTCATTGGCTCTTTCTGTTCTCCCTTCAAAAAGTCACTCTCTCTCAAGTCTCTCTAAAGTAAATAAATAACCTTTACTTAACAGTGGTACACCTTCTAGTTAGTACACTATTGTTCTACTCCCAAACTTGTCAAAGAAGTAATTTATCCTCACTGTTACCAGCTACCTAAAAACTGCTAGACCTTAATCAGATTCTAACAGAGAAAAATACAAAGATAAAGCAGGATCCCATATCCATATACAATATCATCTAGAGTACAATAAGTATAAAGTGCTATGAGATCAACTAAGAGTGAAATCACTTCCATCTCTTCCTGAAATTCATTCCTGCCTTTGCCTTAGCTTCAAGATACTACACTGACCTTGCTCTTACCTCTGACTGACTTTTGCTTGTCTCTGTTAGCATCCCTTCCTCCTCTCCCTCTAAGAATTATAAACTCACAAGGCTTCAATATAGCTGGGTTAGAAGGTCAAACTATGTGACTAAAGACAGATCATTTAATCTCTCTGGACCTCTGGTTCTTCTGTAAAAGAATATCATCTCTATGATCCCTTCCCAATCTTAGTTCTTATCGAGTTAACCAGTTCAATTCACCACTATCTCCCCTCCTCAATGCACTTGTTCCCTTTTCTTCCTGCCACCATTTACTTCTTCAAAATATCCAAATGGTGCTGGAGAAATTCACCCAACCTCATAGATTGGGTCCACTACAAATTTATGCTATTTAATCTCACTACAATGAGGCAATCCTTTAAATCTTCCCTGACTGCATCTCTATTCCACTCCCCATAGTGGCTCTTCTAAATCTTCTCTGCTTAAACTTCCCACACCAGCATCAGCCTCTCCAGTCCTCTCAGCTAAGGACCTTACTTCTTATCTCAGAGAAAAGACAAGATCATTTGCGACATCTCACAAACCTCCTACATTATCTTCCCTTCTCTTCTCCTGTACTGCAGTCTCTGAAGAGGTACTTTACCCTGTCAAAGACAATCCCTCTAAATTTGTGATCTCATCCCTTCCCAACTTCTGAAGTAAACTAATCCCATGCAAATCATCCCTTCACTTTTAAATTTTCAATCTCTTCGCATCCAGTGGTTCTATTTCTGCTACCTACAGAAACAAGTATCTCGGGTCCTTAAAAACCATGAATAGCAGCTAGGTAGTGCAATGGATAGAGCACTGGGCCTGGAGTCACAAAGGCCTGAGTTCAAATCTGACTTCAGACAATTATTAGCTATGTAACCCTGGGTGAGTCATTTAATCTGTTTGCCTCAGCTTCTTCAAATGTAAAACGGAGATATATAACCCCAACCTCAGAGCTGTTGTGAGGATCAAGTGAGACAATATTTTAGCCCAGTTCTTGGAAGATAGAAAGCAATAATTAAATGCTCTCATTATTGCTATTATTAATCTATGTCACTACTCCCTTTCCCCATCAAACTAGACAAAACTACCTATAATTGGTACATACTTGTACTTCCTCTCCATTCATTCACTTCTCTCACTCTCTCTCTCTCCCTCTCTCTCTCTCTCTCTCCTTGTATGTTGGAATACTTCATTCTCATCGACACTATACCACCTAACTTTGTGTGAATTCCAACATTCTGCCCTTAGTCAGTTTCTTTTCTCTCTACACTCTCACTTGGTGACTTCACCAGGTCTCATTCATTTAATTAAAACATCTATGCAGATGACATCCAGCTCTAGTCCAAATCTTTTGAGCTCCAGTCCTGTATCACCAACTGTCAACTTGCCATTTCTAACTGGATGAACTGCAGGTATCTCCATTCACACAGCCACTACTTCAATAATTCAGGCACTCACCACATATTTCGTGGACTACTGCAGGAGTCTTCTGGTTGGTCTCCTTGCTTCAACTCTCTCCCCACTCCAATCCATCTTAAACTCAGCTGCTAAAATGATTTTCTTAAAGTGCCAGTCTGACCACATCACTCCTCTACTGAATTAACTCCAATGATCCCCTATTACTTCAAGCATCAAATATAAACTCCTATTTGTCACTTAAATCCCTTTACAACCTTGCCCTATCCTCCCTTCCTCGTTACACACTGCATTCTTTTATGAACTCTACAATCCATCCAAACTGACCTTCCAGCTGTTTCCAACATACAACAGTCCATCTCCTGTTCCCCATGACTAGAATGGACTCCCTTCTCAATGCCACCTTTTAGAATTCCTACTTTCCTTTACTTGTCAGCTCAATAACCACCTTCTGATAAGAAGTCTTTCCATAATTCTGTCAGCTTCAATGTTTTATCTCCCATAATCACTTTGCATTTATTCTGCATATACCTTTATATACATGTTGTCTCCCCCAATAGAATATGAGCTCCTCAAGAGCAGGAAATATTTCACATCTGTCTTTCATCCCCAGCACCTAACACAATGCTACAGTCAGTACATAATAAAGGCTTATTGACTGAGTCACTTAATAATGGATAAATCTAGTCATATCAACTCTAAGATACGCAAGATCAAAATTTTGATTATCTAAATCACTCACCACATCCTATCAAACACTGCTTTAAATTTTTTCTTATATCAGTCCTCTTTTTTCCATTGCCATAATACTATATGATTAAACAGTCTTATCCAACCTCTACAATATAACAATAGCTAACATTTATACAGTGTTATAAGATTGGCAAGGCACTGTACATGTTTTCTCATTTGATCCTTGCAAAATCCTATCAGGTAGCTGTTATTGCTATTCTCATTTTACAAATAAGGAAACTGAGGCAAAGAAGTTAAGTGATTTGCCCAGAGTCACACAACTAGGAAGTGTGTGAGGCTGGATTTGAATTCTGGTCTTCCTGACTATGGGCCCAGCCCTCTACCCATTGTATTGGACAACCAGGTCTCATTCACTTAATTAAAACATCTATGCAGATGATATCCAGCTCCAGTCCAAATCTCTCGAGATCCAGTCCTGTATCACCAACTGCCAACTAGCTATTTCATTGGCCTGCTTTGTTTTTAAGTAACCATGGCCTAAGAACTCATCACCTATGGTGAGCCTACTCTGTACTTGGCTCTGTACTCAGATCTGGGATAGCTAGCAAGTTGTCATTAGGATTCTATTCAAAGCTTCTCCAGAATAACAGAAGTGACAGAATTTGCACTGTGTTGTGAACTGGCCAAATCATTCTAGACAGCAATCTGGAACTAGGCCCAAAGAGCTATCAAACTACATACTCTTTCATTTCAGCAATAGCACTACTAGATCTGTAAACCAAAGGGATCCCAAAAAGAAAAAAAAAAGGTGGTAGCAAAGAATTAGAAGTTGAAGAGATGCCCATCAACTAGGGAATGGTTGAATAAGTGGCATATAATTGTGATGGAGTACTTTTGTGCTATAAGAAATTATGAGCAAGATGATTTTAGAAAAACCTAAGAAGACTTAAGTGAACTGATGAAAAGTGAAGTGAGTAGAACCAGGAGAATAATGTAATAGCAATACTGTACAATGATCAACACTGAATAATTTAGCTATTCTCAGCAATACAATGATCCAAGACAATTACAAAGGACTCGTGCTATCCACATTCAGAGAAAGAACTGATAAGAGTCTGAATACAAATAGCTTACTTTTGTATTTTATTTTTTGGGGATTTGGGGATTTTTTGGTCTATGTTTTATTTTACTATTGGCTATTATGGAAGTGTTTTGAATGACTTCGTATGTATAATCTATATCAAATTGTTCACCTCAGGGAGTGAAGAGAGGAGGGATGGAGAGAATTTGGAACCCAAACATTTTCAAAAAGAAATGTTAAAATTATTTTTACACATAATTGTGGAAAAATTAAATATTTTTTAAAAAAGGACCAGCATTTCACTGGCATAATTTTCAGGAGCCTAAAGTCATGATGAGACATCAAACACTTGCCATGCCACATTTTCAAAAAAGTTTCAGAGACTCCCTGTAGCTCACAACATAAAAAGACGGACTCCTTGGCTTGTCATTTAAGGCTTTCTACAAACTGATCCTAACCAATCTCCCCAACCTTATCACAAAAATTCACTTTCATTCATACTTTGGCTCACATTTCTTCAAAGGTAAAAAGCCTTTTCCCCACTCCTCTAAGCCTTCACTGTGATTTAAATATGAATGCACACCTTATCTCTCAAATTACAGTGTCAGCCTAGGGAACGTAAAGACAGCACTTTATGTTCCTTCTGAATCTTCCTATAGCATCCAGCAGTGCCACAGAAAGATTTAGATAGGAAAGAATGAATTACTTGGGAAATGAATGAAAGACCTAAGACAGATAAAATAGTTGTGGTTTGGACTTGGTCAGGCAAGTAGCCAACTAGTTACTATCTTTCTCAAGATGCAGTAGACCCCTCAAGAACTGGAATTGGGTTTTTGAGCTTATATAAAATTTCAGAACAAACAAGAACCTACCCATGTACCTTTTAAGAGTCCTATCACTGACACCTGAACAGGGGTGGTGTTTTAGAGATACCAAAAGGTAAACAGAAGTATTAAATGTTCTAGTAGCCTTAAGAAGAGCTATCATTAAAGAGTGCTCCCAAAATGATTTTAACTTCATTTAAAATTTAAGGAGAAATAGTATAATTCTGCTGCTTTACAGAAAAACATGTATCAAAGTATTTTCAAACTTTCAAGAAAATGTTCTTTAAAAGTTTAGTAACATCATAAAACATTGCCCTGTTGCTGGATAAAGTTATTAATTTGTTTTAGCTATCAGTCACCTGTGAAAAGAGACTAAGAGTGGCATAAATTTGAACCAGACACCATGAAACCTTATTTTCACCAACAGTTTCAATTTCTTTACATCAGACCTTTTCTAAGAACTGCTAAAAAGTAACAACTTGTTACTTATTAAACCTTTCTTGTCCTACTCTCCTTAGTGAAGACATTGACAAATGGTACAGCAAAAAAAGTGAAAGAGGAAAATGGAACAGGAAGAAGTGAAAGTGAACTGATTGATCTAAAAGCAAGACAATTAGCTCCAGGCTAACAGGTGTTATCTTCTTTTATCAATAAGGAAGTCAACATAAAGGCTTACCACATGAAACAGCTTTTTTTCCCTGCTTCTTCAACTATGCTACAATTGACAAAAATTTAAATGTGACATCCTCAATTTGAAGTTAGAATAAATGTAACTAACAAGAGGAAAAAAGGAAGTAGATTCAGCTCAAATTACAATTTCCTTGGGGGAAAAAAAGGAAGTGTTATATTTTAATTGACAAGTAGGGTACTTTTTAGGCCTTTAAAAGTGTGGGCAGAAGGCCACTGATTGATAGTAGGTAGGTTCTCTGGAAGTATACAGTAGTATCCAGTAGTATACATATATATAATATAACTTATATATAATATATATAACATAAAAATATTATATAACATATTGTATAATAATAAACATCACATAAATATAATAAATAATATAATGACCTAGTTAATATAACTACTAATTTTGCTAGAAGTATTAGAGTACAGGCTAGGCAACCATCTGTCAAGGATTGTCTTGAAGAGATTCCTACATTAAATGAGAGGGAACTTCTGTTGAACAGAGAAAATTTTGATGAGATTACTTGTTTCAACTCTAAAATAAAACCACTAAAAGGAGTTTCAGATACCATTACCTCTTAATTCAAGCTTAGAGCACTACGCAGCTGCAGCCTAATCTACCCACCAAATGTTTCTTATATTTAAGCAATAGGTTTTAAAAGCCTCCAGGATCCATTCAAAACTCAGAGGCAATTTTCATAAGAATGACAATTTTAATATGAAATATACTAAAGAAGTATGGTAACATTACAATAGCCATAAGGAAAGAACTTCTGCACTAAGTACTGAGAATCAACTTACTGATCTCAGAAGCCTTTTCTATATGTCTAATAACCTCAATTCTTGGAACTTCAAATAGTCTTCCTTAAATTATAGCATTATTCAAATGTGTTTTAATAATTATTACCTTGTATTTTTACTTAACTTTTCATATGGCTGTATATTGTCTCACCAGTGTAATTAAGTTCTAGTAACATTTCATTTATATCTGGCCTCCCCCACACACTCAAGCACAGTCAGTCAACAAGCATTTATCAAGTTTTTACTATGTACCAGGCACCTCCCTTTGCATGTAAGTATTATGAGTTAAGGTTGGAATATAATGAAACAACAGAAAAATTCAATGTTGTGGGTGGAGGGTTTTACTGATAGTGATGGTTGACATTATTCAAAAATTAAGAATAAATATATGAATTTGGTCAATGATTTTTTTAATTTGAAAAAAACATAATATTGAGGACTAGATATACTTAGCTCCTGTAAGAAATTATCTTTTTTCAGAAAAAAAAATTTCACTTAGTTTCATATGCACTCCTATTCTATCTCTAAGGGTTCCAAATTCTCTACAAAGGCACAACTATCAGCACCTGATGTCAGCCTGCTCCTTATCTCTAAAAATAAAATTAAAACATTAACATATTATGTCAGTGCTTTCACAGAAATAGCATTTTCTAGGTAACTGAATCATGCTAAAAAGGAAATGTTAAAAGTAGCCCTACTGCAACAAGGTACTGTGGATGACCAAAGTGAATTTTAGTCAACTTTAAATAAAAGGTGAAAGGGATAAAAAAAACTGTAGGTGCAGCTGGAGAGGCAGCATGGCAGAGACAACAGCTGACACGAATGACCACCTTCTCCCTCACTGATACTCTCTCCTCTCTAGGCTTTTAACATATTACTCTTAGTTTCCCTTTAAAAATAAAAGGTGTTGAGAATAAGCTTTTGGCATAGACAAAAAGAGATCTATCTCTAGAAAAGGAGGATGGGTTCAAATTCTGCCTCTAATACTACTTACTAACTGTGACACTTGGGAAGTCTCAGTTTCTTTTGTATGTAAAATGAGGGAGGTTGGAGTAGATTTTTTTCCAGTTATGATCCCATGATCCATCTATATATAACCACCTGCATTCTAATTAAAATACCAACTTCAGAATCCTACAAAGTGATAATGAGAGGGAAAAAATGTTCTCATTCATTTCTGAACTCACAAAGAATATTTTAACATCAGGTTTTCCCATTTTCTTTTTGTAGCTAGACAAAATGTATCCCATGAGAGTTTGGTGATAGTGAAAAGCCTTTCAACAGAAAAATGAAAAAATCATAGTACAAAATTTTTGATATTTCTAAAAGATGTATTCATTCATACACTAAATTTAGTTTTTAAATATCAACCAATGGAGGGGGGGAGGAGAGGAGAGGGATGAAGATGCCTCAGGAAAACAAGAGAAAAAAAGTTCAATCATTCTGTGGGGAGTTATTTTTCATAAATATCTAATCTGTCAATAGAAATAACAGAAGTAATTTGCTATTTTTCTTAACCCATGTCATATGGCTCAATGTAAGGCAGGAGTCTTAACAGAGCACTGCTAACTAGCTACACATAGGCAACATAATGTTAGGGTTACATTTGATTTTTGCCAGGGTGAGGATAACCAGTATCAGTTGCCACATCTTGACAGAAGAGATTCGTTATGCTGTACATGATTGGTTCCCTCACTGTTCCTGAAGAGGGTCCCTCCAATAAACTATAGCCTGAGGCTCTTTTGCCCCTTGAAGTCAATTGTGAGGGCCTCTTTTGTGAATGAACACAAATCTGGCAGTCTTACCAAATTTGTCAAAAAAAAAAAGTGCTGACAAATTTCCTTCACCAAGCTCAAGCTACATTTTATCAACCCAATACCTTAAACTTGTACCTCCCTACCCCACTCTTACCCTTAAAAAGTTTACTACGCAATTACCAATATGGATTGGCATAGCCAATACAATATATGATTATAAAGTAATGGCTACTTTAATATCTACTTCATGGAATTTGTTCTACTACTTTCATACCCCCTCACCCAGGCAGGTTAAATTACTTGAGACCAGGGATCAGATCTACATCCCACCTGAGGCCTTGAGTAAGTTACTTCCCCTTTCTGGGCCTTACAAAATCAAAGAGTTGGTCTCTAAGGTCAGTACCAACTCTAAATCTGTGATCCGATGATGAAGCAGTGAAATCAGGTACTTAGTAGAACTTTTGGATGAGTATGATGTTCAATTAACCATGAAGAAAGATGCCTTCTAGAACAATGGAATAGTCTGGCTTGTATGCCTGGAACCATAGTGATTGCTTACGGTCGTCTCTCTAATGGAAGTTTCTTAAGTGACATCCCCTCAAGTGGCTCATCAGAGAGAAGCCATGGACCCAACTTCCCAAGGCATCTTTGAATGGAAAGATAATAGTTGGTTCTAAAATTACTCCAAAAGGTCATTTACAAACTGATAGTGTAGACTATTTTCACAGCCAATGAAAATATTCTTCTCAGTAAGGTATTCAGAACTACAGGACTTTTATTTTTCTTCTCAGTGTTCTGTAAGGAGCTTATTAAGGAGTTTTGCCTTTCCCAACTTAGAATTTTAGTTTTAAAAAGTCAAAGTTAAAAGAAATCACATCACTTTTGGCCAGATGAAACATCAGATTTAGAACAAGAGCTACATTTCACAACTAGTCATTATGAAAGACTTTTCTGTCATATTAAAAACAAGATGTGATGCTTTTTTAGAAAAAAAGCAGGGTGCACCAAGATTATACTTAAAAAATTGGATGGATTTGTTTTACAAAATATTGCTATTCAAACGCTCACAGCAACCACAAGAACTACAAAGCCTTTAAATAGCATCAAAGACATACATTAACTCCAAAGGATGTCCACAATTCTTGAGGATCTTATCATTTATACTTTACTTTTTGGCTTATGAAAGATCTTCTCCATTCATTTTACAAGTAAAAGTCACCAAAATACCAAAAATACTAATGACTGGCTAAATTAGAAATTTTCCTGTGTAATTTTATACCTATTTGTTGTGATTTTTAAGGGAATACTAAAGATTTCACCTTTAGTGAAATTGGATTTAAATGAATGGAAAAAGAAGCTGGGAAATTGGTAGTCCAACTCATTTTCTTTGGTTATTGTGATGAAAGTTATGTGGATATGCAATGCATATGAATATCAGATACAGTAATACTACCTGGCTAACCCATCTTCTTCCCCACTGGAAGCCTCCCAAAGTCACTGCCAACACAAGTAGTTTCTTCTCTCCCTCCCGAAACAATAGCCTGGAATGGCGATCCACCACATTACCTAATTCACTGTACTGGAAATCCTCTCTCCAATTTCCTGCCATGTAAAATATGGAAAGTTTGGGGTTATGACAAGTTACTTAGAATGTTAAAACTGATTGGGTCTTGAAAACAGAGGGTCCATGAGAATGGTGTATATAGAGAAGCCCAAGAATACAGGAGTTCCAGACCCACCTCTGATACATATTGACTAGATCAAGTCCCTTAACCTCTCAGTGCTCTGAGCAAGTTGCACGATGTAGACCTGCATTATTACTGTTGAGAATTTTTCTTACCTAAGAGCTCCCTATAGCAATAAAATCACAGGTCCAATCCATATCTATCTTGAAAACAAAAGTTTATCTCACCAGCTGCCACCTCCGGCAGTAGTTCTGACCATATTCCATAACTTAGATTTACTTGTGGCCCCACGTGATTACCACACACTATTTACTTTTTTCATTTTAATTAGTAGTAAAAGTTTAAAAAGTAGACTAATCACTAATTATAAGCAATAGTTTGTGGTTTGTAATCGACTCTTCTCCAAGCCAGAATGGCAGGGAATATGTTCCTTGAGCTGTATACAAAATGGTAACCATAAATAAAGTAAGTTTCTTTCTACATTAATTCTAACTTTATCAGTCACCTGAAGTTTTTCAGGCTGGTCTTTCTTTTAAAAAAACAAAACAAAACTAGAGCAGAAGTACCACTTGATTGTTAGGTGCAGAAGATATGCAACATGTGGCTGGTAGACAGGACCGCACAACACCCAAGATACTGCCCCGGGCTTCACCCGGACTAGACTGAGATCCCCCTGGAGGGAAAATTACCACAGTTAAAGGGGAAGCAGAGGACGGTTATTTACCCGGTCCTTCATCCTCCAGCTCTGGGCCAAGGACTTGGAGCCCTCGATCTTCTCGCAGTGCCTCTTCTTCATGAAAGTCAAAGGCAGGTTCCAGTCGGTCAGGTCGGACTCGTCCTCCTCCCCAAGCCCGAGAAGAGGCGACTGCAGCATCTCGGACTCCATGAGGGTGGGAGGAGGTGGGGGAGTCCTGGGCAACAAACGCTCGAGAACCTCCAGCCTTAGAGAGTCGTGGGCACCAGAAAGGATGAAATATGGGAACGAGGGGTGGATGCGGGGAAAAGAGAAGCACTGGCGAGGCCGTCCCAGTATGGAGCGGGGGGCTGGCCAAGTTCCCGAGGCTTATCTCCGCGTGGGAATGCCAAGAACCCCAGGGCCAGGGGCCCACGCCCCCGGGCTTCAGGCCACACCGACTTCTTCGTGGGCTGTCGGATGGAGCCCCGAGCTGGCTGAGAATGGAGCTGTCAAAAGCGTGGGAGCCCTCGGACCTCCGATGACCCTGCTCCAGGCCACCGGGGCCGGACCGGCCTCCGGTCGATCCCGAGGAGGCGGGCGGGAAGGTCGCAAGCTGTCGCTGCCTGCGGGCCGCCGGTCAGGCGGGTGGGAGATCCGAGAGGGGGCTAGGCGACGGGGAACGGGGGACAGGGATCCTCCTCGGGGCGCTTCTCAGCCCTGCGGACCCCGCACTCTCCGGAGCTGCTGCAGCCGAAGCCAAGATCGGCCCATAGTGTCCGCCTGCGGGAGGCTTCCGTCAGGTCTACCCTGGGTTCCCGAGGCCTGGCTCGTCCCCGCCCAAAGGCTCCCCGCCACTCCCTTAGGCCTGAGGGCAGGGAGAGGGGAAACGCCAGGTACAGGACCCTCCTGGGCGACGGAGAAAGAGATCGTTTGACTTGAGGAATTTCCCCTCGTCGTCCAGGGACAGAGAGAGAAACTCCGCTCATCAGCACACCAAGGGGGACGCCATATTGCTAAGGCCCACAATGCATAGCGATCTACGGAGCCCCCAGAAGGTCAAACTTTCTGAGGAAATTCCTGGAGCTGTCCGCCAAAGCAGTAGAAAGGGAAAGTGCTACTGACACCCATCCCCTTAGTGATGAAGGAAAAAGTAGAGTAGCATTAAGGGATGTGTTTTTTCTTTTCTCTTTTCTTATTTTTTCTTTTGGAGAAAGGGAGGGGGGAAATGGAGGAGGAGGGAGAGAGAGAGAGAGAGAGAGAGAGAGAGAGAGAGAGAGAGAGAGAGAGAGAGAGAGAGAGAGAGAGAAAGGGAGAGAGAGAGATTTTTTTATTATTTGCTGTGAAGTAAAATGGAAAAGTTAATGATGACCATCTTTCTCCAATTTTCACAAAAAACACTCTTAAAGTCATAGCTCTTTCTTGATCTTGGGTGATACCAGGGGTACCTTCTTTCAAGGATTCTACTGTTTGTGAAAGTTTTATTTGGGGGGCTAGCATGGTGAAAGAAAATCAGTACAAGTTTCTATGATGACTTACTTGTGATGTCTGCAAACCCTGGAACAATTTATTTCACCTTCTGAGGCAAGTTTCTTTATATATATATATATATATATATATATATATATATATATATATATATATATATATATATATATATATATATACACACACACACACACATGCATACATACATACATGTATATATCCATATATACACACATACATGCACACATATGTATATATGTATGTGTATGCATATTTATCTTTGTGTGTACATAAGTGTGTGTATATGTATGTGTGTGTGTGTTTATAGTGAAGGAGGAATGGTATGAATAGGAATGGTATTATCAGTCTAATCCCAACTTCCCCTCCTCAAGTAATTACTATGAAGCCCCAGAGTGGTTCATTTTCATATAAAAGGACCAGCAACTTAGAGTGTGATCAGACCAAGAAAATAATCCTTCACTAAGCCACTCTTCAATTTGGACTTGACGGCTGTCAAGGAGAGAAAGTTTTCTCTCCTTTGACAATTCAAAACTCTTGAACTTCATCCCCCATTCTCTCTCATATTTCTCCTTTTCCAATCAAATCTAGGAGCATTTATTAAGCACTTATTATGTATTGTATGAGGAGAGGGTCCCATGAACAGGATACAAAGAAAAGAAAAAGAAAAAAAGAAGGCCCTGCCTTTAAGGATAGAATGGTGAGCTTGAAGTCAGAAAGCTTCATGGTTTTGAATTGAAATGTGACCTCAGACACGTACTAGCTGTGTGACCTTGGGCAGGTCACTGAACCCCATTTGTCTGTGTTCTTCATCTGTCAAATGAGCTGGAGAAGGAAATGGCAAACCACTCCAATGTCTCTTCCAAGAAAACCCCAAAATGGGTCACCAACAATTGGATATGACTCAAAAATGACTGAACATGTGGGGGGAGGAAGTAACATGGTCAGATTTGCCCTGTAGGAAAATCACTTTGGAAATTGAAAGGAGGATGGATTGGAGTAGGAGAGACCTGGAGCAGCTCAGAAAGCTGTTGCAACACTGCATGAAATGAGGTGATGAGGCTCTGCACCAGAATAGCTGATGAATGAGTATAAGAGATGGTGTGAAAGTAGAAATGACAGCTTGGGTATCATAGAAGATAGAATTCTAGGCCTGGAGTCAGGAAAACCTGAATTCAAATCCTACCTCAGGCACCAAAGGCAAGTGACTTAACCCCCTTTGCCTCAGTTTCTTCATCTGTCAAATGGATTGAAGAAGGAAATGGCAAACCAAGAAAACCCCAGATGGGGTTATGAAGAGTCAGACATAACTGAAACAGCTGAACAGCAAAAATGACAACATTTGACAACAAAGTGAATAAGTGCAGGTAAGTCAGTTTAGAGTCTGGATGACTTGGGAAGATGGCAATGCCCTCAAAATTAATATGGAAGTTGGAGGAGAGGGAAGAGTTTAAGTATATAATGAGTTATGTTTTTGGACATGTTGGGAGGTCTAATAGGTTATTGAAAGGTTATTGGAGAAGAAAGTTAGAACTGAATAAATGGATCTTCGAGTCATCATCATAGAGTTGATAACTAAATCCTTCAGAGATGATGTTGCGAAGAAAAATAGTATAGAAAGAGAAAAAGGACCAGGACAAACCCTTGAGGAACACTTAAGTTTGGTGGGTATGACCTTAATGAAGATAGCACAAAAGGGATGGAGAAGAAGTAGTCCAAAGGGTAGAAGGAGAACCATAGTGGTATGAAAATTGAGAATCCAGGACAGTGAGAATTCTCATAGCACTATATAGTTAGCAAAGAGTTTTACATCATACAGCCAGTGTCTGGGGCCCTTACATGGTACAGTGGATAGAGTGCTTGGCTTGGACTTAGGAAAAGTCATTTGGTCTCAGACACTAACTAGATGTGTGACTGGGCAAGTCATTTAACATTGCTTGCCTCCATTTCTTCATCTGTAAAATGAACTGGAGAAGAAAATGGCAAACTGCTCTAGATTCTTTGCCAAGAAAACCCCAAATAGAGTCACAAAGAATAGGACATGATTGAATAATGCTAATGTTTGAGGCAGTAATAGAACTTGGTTCTTCCTGATTCCAAGTCCAGAGCTCTATCCATTGTGCTACCTAGCTGTGACCAAAAAAGGTTGATTGGCAGTGTCAAAGGTTGCAGAGAGGTTAAGAAGTATGAAGACTGAGAAAAGGCCATTAGATTTGAGAAGTAAGTGATTATCTATAACTTTGGAGAGGACAGTTTCAGTTGAATGATGAGTTTGTAAGTCAGACTTTATAAAGGATTTAGAAAACAATGAGAGGAGAGGAAATGGAGATACTGTTTTATTGTAGAGAAGAGAGAAAGGACATTGAGACCCTAAAGTTCCAGAGTTGTGAGGTGCCTTGGCCATGTGTTCCTTACAGATGTGCCTTGTGACCACTCTTACCACAAATATTGTGTGCAGTCATGGGTAAGTACATCCCAAGTTCACAGGGAAATGCTTTATAGCTTCTGTCCTTACTATGCCATGTAAGTTAATGTCTTTCTTAAGAGTTAATTGGTTCTAATAATAATAACAACAGCCAACATTCATACAGCATTTACTATAGCATTCTAGGCATTCTGCTAAGTGTTTTGCAATTATTATCTCACTGGATTCTTATAACAACCCCGGGAGATAGATGCTATTATTATCAGGAAACTGGGCAAGTGACTTGCCCAGGGTTACACAGCCAATAACTATCAGAGGCTGTATTTGAAGTCTGGTCTTCTTGACTCCAAACTCACTGTACCACCTGCCTGCCCCTAGCTGTCAGTCTATTAATTAGCTGTTAAAAGAAAGCTGATGGGGGCTCATGAGTTACAGTTCTATATATTGGGAATGCTAATACCATAGCTGTAGTCCAAGGAATTAGTACTTATGGGATATCACCTAAAATCAGAGGCAGCATCTCTTCCCTGGGCACCTAACTTAGCTTTTCTACATCCAGTTTATTTAGGGTTCTAGTCTATTATAGTGATTTAACGTTATGGAATACTTTCTAGATAATATTGAATTAGTACTGCTATCCATGTTAGTAGAGGGAGCACCACTTATTCCTAAAGATTCCAGATTTTCCTGTATTTTTATATTCTTTTTAATGTGATACATTGTCCTAGTAACTTTTCTTGTTCTGTGACAACCTTGCATGCCAGGGACAAACCATATTTGTTCATGGCGGAGATTTTTGAATGTGTTATACTCTTTGCTAAGATTTAATTTAGTATTTTTACAACTAAATTCAAAAGAGAAGTTGGCATGTGGCTTTCATTTCTGGCTTCATCTTTGTCAGATTTTCAAAGAAAAAATATATTTGTATCATAAGAAGAATTGGGTCACACACCACTGTGGTCTGTATTCTAGAAAAATTTATGTTATATAGTTCAAAGGGACCTTAGAGACCATGTAGTCACAGATGGGAAAACTAAAGCTTAGAAAGGATAATTTGCCAAATAGTGTTTGTTCTTTAAATGTATAGAAATGCTTCTCAGTGAACCAGTACGTTCTCTCAGGTAATTATTTGACAATTTCCCTTACTTCTTACTTTGCTATATTCATCACTTTTTCCACCTATCAGTGGTTTGAACATTTTGAATTTTTTGTCAGCCTTATTAAAATCCTAAATAATTAAGTTAGATTTGTTTCAATTGCACTCCATGGCTTCTTCTGTTATAGAGAAGAGAGGAAGGACATTCTTTCTTCTAATAGAATATTGATTTTTATCTTTAATAAGCCAGTTGTCTGGCATGCAAAGATTTGGAAATGATTTCCCCATCACTGACAAGTCATTTCCTCTATATTAAAATATAGTTTCTTTTTTGTAATATTCTATAGAGAGATAACCCATGAAGCTAGTCTCTCAGCTTTTTGGTAGCAATTAGGGTTAAGTAACTTACCTGAGGCTGGTTTTGAACTTATATCCTCCTGCCTCCAGGGTCAGTGCTCTATCCATTGCACCACCTACCTGACCTAAGAGCCAGTCTTTGTAACACTGATGTTCTTTCAGCAATGCTGTATGACTGGAAATCATGCATGTCTTTGATAAATTAAAATTTTGGTTCATGCAAAGGACAATGAAGAATTAGGTAATGGACTGCAACATATAGAATTAACAACAAAGAGTTATTCAGGAAAGATTGTATAAAAGATATCATCACAGAGATATATGAACAGACAAAGAAAGTTGGGTTGACCATATAACAAGTATGAAATTGTTGTTGTTTGTCCTTTATTCTCAAAGAGGACCATGATATGAAAAAGGTCATGCCATGACTTAAAAGTGAATTGGATTTAAGTGAAGGAGGGCTGAGCAAAGTCACCAGCCTCACTTTCTCCTCCAGAGCCATCCATGTCCTGTGCAATATATAGATCAGGAGACTGTAGATGAGATGATAACCAATGAACCAATGACTAGCAAATGTGTTCTATTGGCCTACAATGTCAAGAGAGAGAAGATCTCTACCATGCTGGGTGGTTCCCTGTGGAGGATTAGGGAAAGACAGGTAGAAAAGTCACACAAGATGAGAAGATCCGTCAAGATTTTTGTCTGCACCTTTGGAGGCAGTACTCATAGTAGTCATTGATCCATTCAAGTTTCAAATATTAAAAGTACATTTTTTTCAGAAATAATTACAAATTTGCCCACTGAACTTACTGCTTTAATTTTTGTTATAAACAGTTACAAGAAACTGAAATCTAATGAATCAAGACCCGTTGTTATTTTTCATTAATAAAAAGTAAGTAAAATCCTGGTAACAGAAGAAACCATCAATACATGCCATGAACCAATTCTGCCCCTTTCTACTGCTACTATCAAGCTTGATCCCTAGAGGGCAACTATTACATGTACCCCAAAGGGTTCCTGGGATTTCCCTAAAAGCTGAGGAAATTTGAGTGTGTGTGTGTGTGTGTGTGTGTGTGTGTGTATTTTCAACATATTGAAATGTGTGTATATTTCCAATTCTCCAATATTATTGGTCATTTTCCTTTTCCGTCATATTAGACAAACTGAGAGGTGTGAGGTGGTACCTCAGAAATGCTTTAATTTGTATATGTTTAATGAATAGAATCTCAGCAATTTCTATTCTGGTATTTCATTCCTAATGTGCTTCAGAAAACTAAAGTTTTGTCCAAATGGAAATAAGGTTTTGATGCAGCATAAGGGTTCTAGAAACCCTGAAATGCAAGGATATAGGGCATGGGTCCACCTTGAAAGAATTTTACTACTCAATCCATCTTTCAATCCAAGGAGCAAGTTTATTAAGACGCGGGTTGGGTGGGTGAGATTTTGCAAGTCTGCAGTATTTGTTATGCCAATACAAGCAGCCAGATTTTAACAATCTGGGCATTTAATGAGTCTGGGACTGATTTTTATATAGAAAAAGACTGAGAAAATCTGGGTGGGATCAAGAAGTGGCAAGTAGCCTGGGGAGGTGTGGAGGTAACTAGAGAAAGGGGGGCCTAGATGGGATTAAGGAGTGTTAAGTAAACTAATTAAGTAATCAAGGAGGACTGGGATAGGCCAGATGCCTTAGGCAAATGCCAGGAACTAGGCCATGTAGCAAAGTCCAGGAGACACTAAAGGGATACATCTTCAGCACCCCATCAGTTTGACATATCATCACATATTAATTAATTCTGGATTAGGTGTAAATATTCCTAAACACTGACTAATTTCTCTCATACTGCAGTGGATAAAGATATCCACAGCAGCCAAGAAACAAGAGTTCTTCAAATACTGTAGCATGTATGCCTTGCCACAATGTTACAAAATGTTTTACTTTGAATCTCTGATTCACAACATGAATTGTCTGAGAACTTTATCTTTCGTTTTACTTTTTTCTGTGCTTACCAGAGAAATATATTAATAAGGAGATAAAGTGCAATGAAACAATAGAATGAACACAGGCTCTGGAGTCAAAAGATTTGGGTTCAAATCCCTACTCACTTGGTGATTATAGATTTCTCCTGTAACCAGAAAACTGCCAGGACAGCTGGGTGGCAAAGTGGATAGAGTACCAGCCCTAGAGTCAGGAGGACCTAAGTTCAAATCTGTCTCAAATACTTACTAGCTTTGTGACCCTGGGCAAGTCACTTAACATTGATTGCCTCAAAAAAGAAAAGAAAAATACAAAAAGCAAAATTTACATAATAGAGTAGTGAGGAAAAACCCCTCTTTTAGATCGTTTTTTTTTTTTTTTTGTCTATTGACTAAAAGGATTATCAATCCCACTCCTTTGAGGAGTTTCATTGATAGGGGACAATGAATATATTTTCAGCTTTTTTTTTTCAATGTACTGATTGGTTCCCCCATAAAAAAATATTGTTGTTATGATAGTATTAATATGATAATGATATGATAATGTTAATAAAATTTGCTTTTATAAAAAGGAAATATTTATCAATATACAGGTTTGAAAGAATCAGGTCAGCATTCCAAAATGAAAATACGATCTTGATTGCTAAGCTTGGCAATTTAACAAATGCTAGTTAACCATTTCATGTGTGCAGAGGACCTAGACTTATGTTGAATATTCAAAATGGAGATGAGAAAGGGTCCATGCCCTCATGTACATCATGGTCTGATGAAAAAGTTGTCTACAATCATTGCCTTCAATTTCTCTCATGCTGTTGTTCAGTCATTTCAGTTATGTCCAACTCTTTGTGACCACATTTGGGGTTTTCTTAGCAAAGATACTGGACTGGTTTGCTATTTCCTTCTCACTTGACAGATAAGGAAACTGAGGTAAACAGGGTCAAGTTATTGAACAAATCTTCCTGACTCTAGGTCCAGCTCTATCCTCTGTGCCACCTAATTGTCCTTTCCTGAACTTCTCACTCAACAAAAAGTGCTTTCTCCAAAGTTATATTAATTTTCAAATCTGAAATCTAATAGTCTATTCTTAATTTTAATCTTTCTTTACCTATCTTCAGCATTTGGCGGTATTGAACTCCCTCTTTTGGTTATTCTTCTCTGGGTTTTCATATTTCTCTCTCCTGGTTCCTTTCCTACCTATCTTACCATTTCTCAGTTGTATCATAATATGCATCATATTCTATAGATATGGATTTCACCCAAGGTTCTGTCTGAGTCTGATCTCTTCTTCCTCTGTACTCTCTGTCTCATGTTAATCTTGCTCCCACAGGTTTAACTATCATCTATATGCAGATGATTCCCATATCTGTACACTCAGCCCCAGTCTCTACTTTGAGCTTCAGTCCTGCATCACCAATTGCTTCTCAATGCCCTAGACATCTCAACATGCCCACAACTGAACTCATTAATTTGCCCCCAAACATTCCCTTCTTTCAAGGTCTCTTTTATATTTTAAAAAAATGTAAAAACCATTTTTAGTTCTCAAGGCTATACAAAAACACATGGTGGGCCTGATTTTGCCCTTGTGCTTTGCTCATCCCTGGTAGACAATCATCAAAATAGTAAATGGAGCTCTAATTTGTAACAGTTACTGATTTCCAAGATGTAGTGAGAAGTTAATAATCAGCCCTCCTGAGCCAGTTTGAGCTTATTCCAGCACAGTCTCCTGGGTAAAAGAGTGTAAAGAGTTGTGGAGATTGGTGAGGTTTCCAACTGGGAGACAGGAGGTTGATTGTGGCCTCAGCAGTAATGGAGAAGTTTGAAAGAGGGAAAGGTGATGTCTTTTGTTAAGAAGACATCGGACACAGGTTTGTGTCTAAATCTGAAAAGAAGCTGATAAAGTGGTGAGTCCCTCAGTGTCACAGTGGTGCATGAAGATTCTTCTGGTAGTCATTTTGCCTTGGGGGTGACACTTTTGATGAATGCAAACATTTAGTTTGAAAAGGATAAGACTATGATCAGTCCAGCACTCTGCACTATACATTGCCTTTGTCACTCTCACATCTTGTCTGTCTCTTCTCCTTACAATCCCATAGTCTATTAGATGACAATGTTTGCCGTGAGGGTGCATTCATGAAGTTTTATTGCATTTAGGTAAATGGAAAACAGTGTTGGTAATAAGAAGGTCATGAGAGGCACAAGTCTGCAGCAGCAAATGACCATTGCTGTTACTGTTTCCAACTCCATTCCTCCCTAGGACTCCTTGCCAAGTCAGGTGGTCTGAGCCTACTCTAGCATTAAAGTCACCCAGAAATATAAGCTTGTCCTCTTTTGGCACATTGATGATAAGGGTCTCTAGGTCTTCATAAAATTTTTCTTTGTCATCATTAGGGTTTGTCATGGTGGGAGCATAGGCACTGATGATGGTGACATGGTGTTTTCCTGCGAGTGCAGTTTTGAGCCTGTCATTCACTCCTTTTGGCAGGCATACCAGCTTGCTGACTAGATTAGTTTTGATTGCAAAACCCATGCCAGCTTCACAGCGCTCCCCTTCACTGCACCCACTCCAGAAAAATGTGTATCCAGCTCCAACTTCAGTAAGCTGGCCTTCATTTGCCAACCTTGTTTCACCGAGGGCTGCTTTTTGGATATGATACCTGTATAGCCTGCAACAAGAGCAGTTCATCTTTCAGGTCTACTGGATTTTGTGTTGTCTATAAGTGTCCACATGTTCCATGTGCCAATGATGAGTGGAATCATCTTTGCAAATGTTTTTGTACATTTTGTACATTTTTTTGTTTTTCAAGCACGTTGTGGGATTCCCCGCCTCCACACGGTAATAAGGCCAGGGTTGGGTAAGCAGACAATGTTTAAGGCATCTTTTCTAGCCCCTTCCTCATACCAGGAGGTCTTTGATGTTGTTTGACCAAGGCCTTTGACACTGTTAGTCATGAGGGCTTATGGAAAATTATGTCAAAATTTGGCTGCCTGGAGAAGTTCATCAGTATTGTACGTCAATTTTATGATGACATGTTTGCCTGGGTTTTGGATAGCGGACAATGCTCTCATGCCTTCCCAGTCACTAATGGAATAAAACAGGGCTGTGTGCTCGCTCCCATGCTTTTTAGCGTGATGTTTTCAGCCATGTTGTCAAATGTTTTCAATGAGGATGAACACAGCATCAAGGCCAACCACTGTACTGATGGTTAAGTTCTTCAGTTTGAAAAGGCTACAAACCAAGACCAAAGTGGAGTGTATGTTGGTGCATGATTTTCTGTTTGCAGATGATTGTGCACTCAATGCAGCCTTTGAAGCTGGGATGCAACAAAGTATGGATCAATTCTCTGCTGCCTGTGCTAATTTTGGCCTAATAATTAACAACCAGGAAACACAGGTGCTCCATCAGCCCCCAGGTTCCATACATGGAATCATAGGTTACAACAAATGGAGAAGTTTTGAATGCTGTGGAGAAGTTCACTTAGCTTGGTAGTATACTTTCCAGGGATATACACGTTGATAATGAGGTTGATGCACGCATTATCTTGGGAGACTCTGAAGAAAAATTTGGGAGAGAAGAGGTATTAGACTGACTACCAAACTGAAGGTCTACAGAGCCATTATGTTGCCCTCATTGTTGTATACCTGTGAAATATGAACAGCCTACCAGTGCCATGCCAGGAAACTGAATTGCTTCCATTTGAACTGTCTTAGGAAGATTCTGAGGATCACCTCACTGGATAAGGTACCAGACACTGAAGTCCTTGCTTGAGCTGAACTGCCAAGCATTCAAACTATGCTTCAGAGAGTGCAACTCAGATGGACTGGCCACGTTGTTCAAATGCAAATCATACACGTGCCAAAAAGACTATTTTATGAAGAACTTACATGGGAGAGGTGATCACATGGTGGCTAGAAGAAACGATTCAAGGACACTCTCAAGGTCTCCCTCAAGAATTTTGGATTTGATTGTGCAACATGGGAGACACTGGGACAGGACTGCTCAGCATGACTTGCCCACAAGAGAAAGGGTGCTGTGCTCTATGAGCAAAGCAGAATTGGGACAGCACAAAGTAAACGCAGGATGCACAAATTTGGAGTATCCACCCCCAAAATTCATATGGACTATCTGTGCGCAACCTGTGGTAGAGCATTGAGAGCTCATATTGGTCTAATCAGTCACAGTTGTACACACTGAAACTTCACTTTATTCATGGTGATGTCATTTTGGTCCCCTTCGAAAACAAAGGACAACAACCAACCAGTGGTGCATGAAGACGAATTAAGGGAAGCAGGATTTTCTGTGCTTGGACTTCTCTTCCAATTGGAAAGAAGGAACACAAAAACATCCCCTACTGTACTGCCCTTTCTCTGTCCTTCGGCCCAGTGGGGAAGAGCTTTCTTCTCTAGTCCCTTCCCTTAACTGTGGTTCCCTCTTAATCTAGAGACTTGGGAGGGAGGAATATCTTACCTCTAGGCCATCCAGCCTTTTTCTCTCCCAATGGGCCCCACCTGGTGCTGGCATTCTGAGGAGCAGACAGAAACAAAACCCAAGGTTTTTCTTCTGCCCTTGAGAATTTAGGTATGAAACCTACAGGATAAGTAGCTCATAAAACATACACCTGGGTGGTCTCCTTGACCACAAAACCCCTGTTTGGTGTCCAAGCTTATATATTCTATGAAATATAAAAACTTTTCAGAGCTGTCTTCCTCAAAACCATCCCTCAACACTCAAAGGGTATTTGCAATTTTACTCAGCAAAACAATGGAGAACAAACTTAACCTAAAGGAATTAAATTTAACAATAGGATTGTACAGTGAAAGATCCATGTGAAGAGAGTACAAAGTTCTGGAGGAAATCTCCCTTTTGGCAGGCAGAGAGGAAGACAGAAGAAATCCTCAACCCCTTGGCTGCCTGACATGGACATTCTTTCCTTTCTCCACCCATCCCAGTTCCCCTAAAATTTCGTGTCACTCCAAGAATCCTGGATAACCATGATATCCCATCCTCCCTCAAATCTATCTGATTAGACCATGAAAACTTGAGGGAAGGGCTACACTAGTAACTCATCTATCATTATAACAGATCAGAGCCAATAACTATGGATTTCATCCAGCCCCACCACTTGCAGAAAAGCTAGTCTTTCAGGCAACTCTCTTGAGTAATCATTTTGTTTTTCATTATATTAATACTAGATTAATATTCTATTTATTACTTTTTAATCCTGTTTGCTTTTTTGTTAATTTTTTTTTTTTGCTTCTTTACTTTTTTGTCAGGCTCATAGAAAACTATGTTTTCCACATCCTTCTCCTCTGAGCAGTCTTTCTCTTCTGATTTCCTTTCTTCTCAGACCTCTACAAGATACTTTTTAATGTTTAATGATTCTGTTCTTGTGCTGCCGTGGCTTCCTGTATTACCTTAACTTTTTGTCTTTCGCTTTCATTTGCTGATTAAAGCTATCTAGAGTTTCTGTGTTCCTTATAGTTTCTGGATTCTGTTTTGTATATTTATTTTTTATTGCATTTAATCGAGCAATATGGGATTCAAGTCTCCTGCTGCAGATACCTGCTTGATATTAATGTCATCTTCCAATGTCTTTTCACATGTCTTCAGTAGTTCTCTCTGTCCTATTTCTCCTACCATAGTGGCATACAATTCCTGTCCTTCCTTCTGAGTGTTCCTTGATAGTTCTACTTTCTCTACCATAAGACTGAGCAACAGTCCCATTGCATACTGATGTGCTTCAGAGATTTCTGATTATTATTAATGTTACTATATCATTCTCATCTTTTTAAAAGGAGTTCAGACTGAAATGATTGCAGCAAAAGTCAATATCCTGTTTTTGTTCTTTTGTGTTTAATGATCTTTGTCCTATTTCACAGGTGGATAAAATAACTGCTTCTTGTAAGTCAATCAATCAATTAAAATATTTATTAAATACCTTCTACATGCCAGGTATGGGTTTGGTTGTTTGGCACAGTGTATAGAGTGTAAGGAAGAGCTAAGGAAGATCTGAGTTCTAATGTGACCTCAGACACTTACTAGCTGTGTGATTCTGGACAAATCACTTACTTCTGTTTGCCTCAGTTTCCTCATCTGTAAAATGAGTTGGAGAAGGAAATGACAAACCAGTACAGTATCTTTGCCAAGAAAACCCCAAGTGGAGTCACAAAGAAGCAGACACACCTGAAATGACTCAACAACAACAACAACATTGTGTCAGACATTGTGTTAAGTAATGAGAATGGAATACAAGTACAAAGAATCAAACAATCCCAGCTGGCAAAGAGCTTACATTCTAATGAGGAAGGCAACAAGCACATATAAAAATGTATGCAGCATAAATATAAAATGAATGAATATAAATATATGCAAGTCAGGTAAATACATGTTAGTTTGAGAGCGAGGCCATGGGCAGTCGGGATCTGGAAAGATATAGAAGATGGTGTTTGTGCTGTGTCTTGAAGGAAGAGAGGGACTGCATAAGGCTGAAGTGAGGAGGGGCTGCATTCCAGGCTTGGAGGATGGGATGGAGTGTCCTGTGTGAGGAACCAAGAGAAGACCTACTTGGCTGTGTTTGTAATGTGCAAAATGGGGAGAAATATACAAAGAATCTGGGAAGGTAGGTTGAGGTGAGGTCAGATTGTATGTAGTTTTAAAAGCTAAACAGAAAAAGCTTATATTTTATCCTAGAGGCAATAGGAAGCTACAGGAATTAAGTATGGAAGTCATGCAGTCAGATGTATGTCTAAGAAAAGTTACTAAGACAGCTGTGGGTGGGATGAACTCATAGTGAGGAAAGGGAGGCAAGGATCCTAATTAGATTATTAAATATTCTAGGTGAAAGGTGATGAGAGCCTAAACCAAAATGAATTCTGTGTGAGCAGAAAGAAGGGGTTGGATGTGAGAGATGTGAAGGAAGAAAAAAGCAAGATTTGGCAACTTAGATATGTGAGGTGAGGGAGAGTGAGGAGCCAAGGGTAATGCCAAGATTACAAACCTGGGAGGCTGGTAAGACGGTGGTATCTTTGGCAGAAATTAGAAAGTTTGGGGAAAGGTGGTGTTTTGGAGAAAAAGGTAATGAGTTACATTTGGTATATCTCTGGGATATCTAGTTGGAAATATTCACTGGGCACTTGGTAATGCAAGACAAATTCAGGGTAGAGAGAATGGGGATGCCTTTACAGATCTGGGAGTCATGTACATAAGGATAACTGTGAAACCCATGAGACTGATGAAGTTACCAAGCAAAAAGTATAGAGTGATAGGAAAAGGAGGACTATGAAAGACCACCTTGAGGAACACCCACAGCCAGGTATTATTAAAGAAATGTATTGAGGTATAAATTTATCTTCCATAGACTCACTAGAAGCATATTTGGAAGAATCATGGGAAAGGAGACGAAAAAGGAAAGGAAAGAGAAGAGGAGAGAGAGAAGAGGAGAGGAAAGCAAAAGACAAGAAATACGTCCTGACAATTGCAGATAGAATGACAAGGATTATATTTGCTCATGAAATTTGGATTCCTTCCATGAGATCTCTATGTTTTGTAAGCTTTCATCCTTCATACTTTAATAAATATGAGTGTTTGGTATGTTAACTTCTATTAAAAATGTGGTTCTTAAATATTTATAGATCAATATTACATTTGTCAGTTGCAGACAATAGTTCTGCCTGTGATAATGTTTTAGTTCCAATACAATTTATTTATTGAATTCTCAAAAATAGTTTGATTGACTGTGTTTGTAGCATGAGATTTGTGATCTAGTTTTTGAAGGGTAGCAAGCTGCTGGTGTTTGAGCTTAATAGCCTCGTAGCCAAATCTTTCTAGGTTTTTAGTAGGTGCAAAATTTTTACAATTTGCAATGATAAATTGCATATTATCTACTGTTTTCTTGCACACTTTGCACTGATCAGTGAATTCAGGCTTCTTAAAGATAATTTTTAAATACTTTTCAATGATCCTGAATTGCTATCCAGTTCCTACATTGGATTAATAAATCCTCATGTAAGGAATTTATTCCATGCTTCCTTGTCAATATATTGTTGGTTAAGTTCATGTGAATATCATCCAAAGGTAAGCCACTTTCATTTACATTTCACAAATAGCAATGTAACTGCTAAGTTACAGGTTGCTGTCAGCCATTGTCATTACCTTTTGAAGCATGGCTTGTTTGTTCCAAAATAAATTTTGAGAAGCTATATTAATCCTCTTGCTCATTTTTTCATGAGAAATATTAATTTTTATATAGCTGTTTTAGGGTGATGTTTTCTTTAAGTGTGGAGTTTTGTGAGGACACTTTTTTCCTTTGTTAGGATACTTCATCTCTCAGTTCTGGAAATTCTCTCTGACTCTCCCCCATGTTCCCTCCTCTACTCCAACTATTGACATCCCTGGCTTCTTTTAAGTCCCAACTAAAATCTGATCTTTTATAGGAAACCCTCCCCAATTCTTAATTTCAGAGCCTTTCCTTTATTAATAATCTCCTATTTATTCTGTATGTAGCTTGCTCTGTGTATATTTATTTGCATGTTATCTCCCTCATTAGATTGTAAGCTCCTTGAGAGCAGGGACTGGCTTTTGCATCTTTTTGTATCCCTGGTGTTTACCGCAGTGCCTAGCACATAGGTACTTAATAAATATTGATTGATTGATACTTTCCAAATCTATATCATTATCATCATCATCATCATCATCATCATCATCATCATCATCATCATCATCATCATCATCATCATCATCATTGTAAAAGCATAACATAGTGATAGAGAGCTGACCTCTGAACCAGGGAGACATCCTACCTCTGACAACTCACTGTGTATGTATAATCTCTCAGGCAAGTTATTTAACCTTCCAATAAGTGCCCCAGGCAATTCTAAGACTTAGTGTTATAGAAAAGGTGCCAATAAGCACTGGTAGCAAGAGTTTCCTTACTGGGGAGTTCCCTATAACAATGAACTCATAGGTTTAGTCCCTATCCCTATTGTCTTTCAATTCAGGGATTAGCCTTGGATTTGAAGTGGGAAGACCTGGGTTAAAATTCTGCCTCAGATATTTAATAACTGTATTTGTTGTTGTTGAGTCATTTTCAGTTGCGTCTGACTCATCATGACCTCATTTGGAATTTTCTTGGCAAAGATACTAGAGCGGTTTGCCATTTCCTTCTCCAGTTCATTTGACAGATAAGGAAACTGAGGCAAACAAGGTTAAGTGACTTGACCAGAATCACATAGCCGATAAGTGTCTGAGATCAGATTTGAACCCAGGAAGAGGAATCTTCCTGACTCCAGGCCTGGCACTCTATCCATTGCACCACCTACTAGCTGTGTGATCATGGGAAAATTATTTTATGTATCCTCAGTTTCCTCATCTGTAAAATGAGGATAACAATACTTACACTACCCACCAGTGTTGTATACTTATGTTTATACTAAGCAACAGAATTTTTTGTGAGGAAAGCACTTTTTAAATCCCAAATTGTGACATATGTGCATATGTATATATACATATACACACATATCTGGATTAATAATAATAATACTATATGGTCTCCAAAGGGCAAAGTTGATAGTAGAAGTTTTAGTTTATCTTTCCCTTCCCCCAATCATTCTGTGTTTTCCTTTGTATTAAGTCTTTGATGTGAATAGAATGGATCATATCTTAGCAGTCACCAGTCACTGAGGAGGAGAGGATGGATATTTTCAACACGATTCTTCACTCCTGCACAGTCACCCTGCAGTACAGCTTCTGGCCAAGACAATTGCTACAGCTGTCCTGCTGATATCTTGGCCCTATCAGTGCTTTAAAAAACTACCTGTGTATAGAAAAGGTAATTTGGCCAGGAAATAGCATTTTAAAACCTATTCAACACTAACTTGTGTTTCTTTGAGGAAGTCACTTAATCTCTGTGGGCCTCAGTTTCCTCTTGGATAAAAGGATTAGATTATATGACCTCAAAGATCAGACTTCTGGCCCTCTATGTGTGCCAAGTCTAATAATCCATTTTTCTGTTCTAGCTCTGCAGTGCTTATTATTAAAAATAGTAATATCAAAAATTTCATAGGAAAGAAAAATTTCTACCATTCACATAAATATTAGGGAGAGTTATTCACATAGACTGCATAGAGTTTCTTTTAGAGGCTTCCTTTTGAAAAAAATGCGTGTTATTTTTTTCAATGAACAAAAATCTATTTTCTCTGGACCTTCTCTCAGCCCCTGAGGTTTTCTCATTGGAATACCCTCCAACTAATTCTTCCTTCTGGAGCTTCCACTTTGGGGAAAGTCCTAGGCCAGGAATGCTTCATCTACCTCCAGGCCATGGCCCTTGCACCACCCCATCTCTGTTAGGCATCGTGGCTTCCTTTGGTGTTCTATTTCCCTCCATTAGAAAGTAAGTGACTTGATGGCAGAGACTTTCTTTTTACTTAGCACTGTGCTCCTGCCATACATTAATGTCTTAATAAATCCTGGTAGCTTTGCCTTGCCTCTGCTTCCCACTTCTCCTCCCATCCCACAATTAAAAGAAAAGAAAGGAGGAGAAAAATAGAACCGTTGTAACAAATACGCATAATCAAGAAAAATTCATTTCCATATGGATCATGCCTCACCCCACATCTCCAAATGTCTCCATTTGTACTCTGAGTCCATCACCTTCCTGTCTGGAGGTGGGTTACACACTTCCTCATCAGTCCTCTGTAATTGAGGATTATATATAACATAATTGATATGATAATTGTGTTCAGCAGAGTTTGAAGTCTTTCAAAGTTGCTTTTTCTTTACAATGTTGTTAATGTATAAATTGTTCACCTGGTTTTTCTCATTGAAGTACAGACCTAGTAATGGTGTTGTTGGGTCAAAGGGTATTCACAGTTTTATAGCCCTTTGAGCATGGTTTCAAATCATTCTCCGGAATGATTGGATCAGTTTACAACTTCATTAACAGTTTTTTAGTGTCTCAATTTTTCTGTGTTCCCTCCAACATTTGTCATTTTCCTTTTCTGTTATTTTAGCCAATCTGACAGGTATAAGGTAGTACCTCAGAGTTGTCTTAATTTGCATTTCTCTAATAAATAGTGATTTAGAACATTTTTTCATATGAGTACAGATAGCTTTCATTCCTTCTTCAGCAAACTACCAGTTCATATCCTTTGACCATTTATCAATTGGGGAATGACATATTCATATAGAATTAACTCCATTCTCAATATATTTCATAAAGGAGACCTTTATCAGAGAAACTTGATATAGAATCTCACACACACACCCTTCTGCCCCAGTTTTCTGCTTTCCTTTTAATCTTGACTGCTCTGGATTTGTTTGTGCAAAACCTTTTTAATTTAATGTCACCAAAATTATCCATTTAGTTCCTATTTTGTCATAAATTTTTCCCTTCTTCATAGATCTGACAGGTAAAATAGTCTGCATTCCCCAGATTTGCTTATGATATTACCCTGATGGCTCTTATTCTTAAAATTTTGAATTAGTTTCTATATACTTTGGACATGAGATTTTTATTAAAGGAACTTGTGGCAAAGATTTTTTTCCTCCAGTTACTTGAATCCCTTCTGTTTTTAGCTGCATTGGGTTTGTGTGTGTTTGTATATAAAACTTTTAAATTTCACATAACCAACATTATCTATTTTATTTTCTGTGATCTGCTCTATTGCTTGTCTAAGTCATGAACTTTTCCCGTCTTTAGATCTGAAATGTCATGTCTTCCACATTCCTCTAATTTGTTCATGATGTCACCCTTCACGTCTGTAGGTTTCTAGTGGTCCCAACCTGTACAGAGTAGAACTAGACTGAAAGGAGCATTTATTATCAAAATGACATTTGTTAGCCACCTAGGAGTCATCCTTGATGGTTCCCTCTCCTTTCCCGTCACATAGTCTCTCAGCAATGGCTAACTGTCTATATTATCCTTCCCCTTCTCTCCACTCACAAGGAAAACTGAAGCTGAGAGAAGCTTAGTGATTTGCCCAAGATCATACAGCTAGCTAGTGTTTGAGGCAGGTTTTGAAATCAGGTCTTTCTAAATCTAAGTCCTTGCTTTCAATCCACTATACCACCCAACAATCTTATATTAAGACAACATAGTGCAGGGGTGAGGAACCTGCAGCCTCAAGGCCACATATGGCCCTCTAGGTCCTCAAGTGTGGCCCTTTGATGGAATCTCTGTGAAGTTTGAATTCGATCAAAGTGCTGCACTTGAGGACCTAGAGGGCCACATGTGTTCAAGGTTGCAGGTTCCCCACTCCTGCTATAGTGACTCCCCATTATCCCCCAAAGGAAGTTTCTGTTTTAGAGATGTCAGCCAGAAACAGTTTTTTAATTAATTTAACACCATTCTAAAGTCAATGATCTCCAATTTGGAGAAATGGCCAACTCGAAGAGTCTCCCTTACCCCTTTGGACATCTCTACCCCAAGACAATTCTAAGTAACATTTACAGGAATTTTTTAGGGAGTAAAGATTGCAGTATGTTAAAATACAGTTAAGATTCCAGAACAGTCTTTAATTAGAACTATTAGTTTGTACTAGAATTCCTTCCTTGACCACTCCCTTCAGGGATTAAAAAAGATCCGTTATAAATTTGCTATCTGCATCCTGAGAGAGACCTGATAAGTAGAATAGGGATTTTACATATATTTACATATTTGTAAATAATGGTAGCCATCACTAGAGTGAGGGGAGGGAATTTTCAAAAAAAGAAACAAGTTAACATGATAATTTTATTATATATTTAGAAGGAATAACAAGTTGTCCATAATAAATCTGCAACCTCATGTTCAATCATTTTTTATTTTTACTATATTTTTAAAATGCTTATTTTATTTCGTAAATTAAAAATAAATAAATAAATAAATGTTAAAAAGAAAATCAGTATCTTAATCCATGAATGGAAAAGAGTGCACTCTCCTTAGGTGCATCCTAAAATCTGTGCTTTTGAGGATGAGGAAAGCCATGAGCTTTGCTGGGTATTTTTTCTTCTAAGTTTGTTTATCACCCTTAGTCCATTTTCCTGGAACTTCAGCCTCTGTCTTTGACCTTTAACACATTTTCCTGAAGGGAAAAGTCTGGAAAGAATTTTCAGCTGGAGAAAATATTATTTCTTAATAGTTTTAGTTGAACTAAAAAATAGGTTTATAAGATATTTCCACACTAATGCTCAAAATCCACAGTCTGACGCCAATCTCTCTTTGCAGCCTTTCCTCACATTATTTACCTTTTTTTAATTCTCTTTCCACTCTATTCAATAGTTCTAGATCTATTCCCTTAGCCAAACAGGAAGGCTTCTAATTGCTGGTGAGATTTTTTTTGGCATTTTTACCCAAGATCATAGGATTTAAAACTAGAAAGAATATTACAGATCACTTAATCCTGTATAGCTTCAGGTTCAAATGAGAAAATTAAGGCCTGAGAGGTTAAAATACATGCCTGGAGACCCAAAGACTGTGCACTGACAGTACCCTGTGTACAGGGATTTCAGGTGAAGTTTCATGGTTTCAGATGGGGAGGTAGAACAGTCAGAATGTGAATATATCTGAGAGTAAAATGAACATACTTAGGGCCTGGTGGTATGCTGAAGCCAGTTCATACTAAGATAAAGAGCCAATTGTTAAATTTGTAGTATGAGAATTTTACACCTCAGAAATCAGCAAACATTACAAATTAGATTGGTTCAGTGGATAGATCTCTGGGCCTGGAATCAGGAAACTTGAGTTCAAATTTGACCTCAGATGCTTACTTGCTGTGTGACCTTGGGCAAATCATTTAACTTCCGTTTGCCTTAATCTGCTGGAGAAGGAAATGGCAAATCACTCCAGTATCTTTGTCAAGGAAATTCCAAATGGGCTCACAAAAAGTTGGACATGACTGAAAGGAATGATTGAACAGTGACATATAGGTGTGTGTTAGGCAGCAAGATGAGGTGAAAGGCGTGCTACCATGAAGTCTAGGAACCTTGATTCAAGTCCTTGCTAGTTCTGAGGCTCTTAGCTCACATTTGTAAAGTGAAGACAATAATATTTACATTGCCCACCTCAGAAGGGCCTCTGAGCGTGATGGAAACCATAAAATACCATAGCAACATGAGTTATCATTTTTTGATATTTTTCTAAAATGACTGTTTCGGAATCTGTGGAACTGAACAAAAAAGAAATTTTTCTTTTTTTTTTTTTTTTAAAAAAAGAGAAGCTGAACTCTGAGGAATGGGAAAAAACAAAACAGTAAAGGTCCTGAAGGAGAGCTAAGGAAAAATTCCTCTTCCCTCACAGCAGAGAGGCTAAGGACTCTTAGGACAGAATATTATACGCATTATTAGACAAGGCTGTTTATGCTTTATCATTTTTCTTTATCTCAAGGGATGGATTCAATATGAAGGTGGGATTGGAAAATGGTAGAATTTAGAAAGTGATCTATCTATATATTATTCATATATCATATTAAAAATTTTTTAAAAGAAAATTGTGGGACATTTTATAAGGGCGAAATACCATAGGAATGATTGAATATTATAATTTCTGATTCTGTCACATCATATCATAATGTCATCCTATGTGATTATGATAGCATATCATATCATGGCATCACAATTTCATATGATGCAACCAGTCAGGAGCAGAGTTTATAAAGGAAAAATACAATTTCAAAAGTATAGCATTGAATGTAATAGAAAAAATTAGAAGGGAAAAAAGGAACCCTGAAGAGAAAGGAAAGAAGCAAGATCAAGAATTTGTTGGGAGTGTGGAAGGGGGAATGTGACAGAAACAAAAAAGAAAAAAAAAGATAGAAGCTTTAAAAGAGTCTAGATCAAATAGCAGGTTAGAATTTGGGTGCCAGGGGGAATGTCTTCACTTACAAGATGCTGAGCTATTGGTCAGCTTCAACTAACCAAATGTTTTCTTAAACCAAAAGATCATTATGTCTACACATTTTCATTTGCAGGCAAGACAGGTTGTTTTCCATCTTCCAATAGTGCATTTTCTTCACTAACTCAATCAAGAATGTGTTCTCTCATCAAGAACGAGGGGAAAGAGTTGAGGTCAGGCAACTTGAGAAAATCTGTTGCTTAGCTAAGCCATTGTTTTTTCACACAAGGAAGGCTGGCCAGCTCTGGTCTTTTCCAGAGAAATTTCTGCTTAGCTGAAAAAGAAACCATAATTGATTGAGAGTACTTGGCTTTTGTTTGGTCACCTTTCTTTTTTTTAAAAAAACAAAATCCAAAACATTTCTCTCTCTCTCTCTCTCTCTCTCTCTCTCTCTCTCTCTCTCTCTCTCTCTCTCTCTCTTCTCTCTTTCTCCCTCCCTCGCTCCCTCCCTCTCTTTCTTTCTCCCCCACCCCCCAAATGTTTTGGTTGACTGTAAAGTGAGAACAAGTAAGAAATGTTCAATATTCAAAATTCAACAAACATTAAATGCTTGCAGAATGCAAAGTAATCCTAATAATAACTAGCATTTATATAGCCCTTTAAGGTTTGTAAAGTGCTTTCCAAATAAGAGCTCATTTGGATCCTCACAACAACCCTGAGAAGTAGATGCCATTATAATCTGAATTTTACAGATGAGAAAACTGAGGCAAACAGAGGACAAGTAACTTGCCCAGAGTCACATAGCTAGTATCAGAGGGTGGATTTGAACTCGTCTTCCTGATTCCAGGTTTATTGTTCTATCTGACTATGTCATCTATTGCCTCAAACACTAGAGACTCCAAATCAGTTGGGAGATTCAGAGTTTAGATAATATAAAACAATCCATGCCTTCATGGAGGTTATGATCTAGTAGTTCTTCCCCTTATTCTGACATGTATCCAGATGTGCAGAATCAAAAAGTATTGTCTCCTCAGGGAATATTGGGAAACACCTGTTAGAGACAGTGACTGGTGCCTGGATAAGGATCAGGGAAAGCATCTGTAGTAGTGATTATTCATTGAAGAGAATACGCTGATGAAGAAAGTATTATTTTGATACACAGAAATAGCCTTGCCTTTCAGACCCATCATTTTAATTGAACTATTTCTACTGAAATGTTTCCTTGAAAGAATACAAGTAATGTGAGCAGATGCCTCTATTTTAATCCCTATTACATAACACCTATTGGATATAAATAATTCCCTAGGTGCTGGGCTGAACCTGACACTGAGATAACTATACTCATTCAACTATTGCTCAACAAACATTAAATGCTGTGCATATGACATTGTACCTGGAGGGAGTGCTTTCTAGGCATGGGGGCCAAACATTGCAAAGGTATAGAGACAGGAGATGGTGCTTTCTGTGTGCAGTGAACATGAGGAACTCACTTCATTTCTCTGAAACTTGAGTTCCTCATCTTTGTAGAATCATTTAATGTTGCAGTATGGCAGGCAGGACAGTTAGGTAGCCCAGTGGATAGAGCACCAGTCCTGGAGACAGGAAGACAGTTCAACTCTGGCCTCAGATACTTACCAGCTGTATAACCCTGGGCAAGTTACTTTACCCTGTTTGCCTCAGTTTCCTCATCTGTCAAATGAGCTGGAGAAAGAAATGTCAAATCACTGAGAAACAACAAAATGGCAAGCAGGGTTTGGAGGCTTAGGATAGTAAATGAAAATAAAAGAAAAGGGTGTTCCCTCTTCCTGTCGCACCCACCTTTGCAATATAGGCTTGGTCACTCTTCTCAAAACCATACTTTTCTCCTCCTACCAGTTGTACCTACCCCCTTTAGCTACAACCTATGCTCCACTGATCATGGAAGGGAGCAAGCAATGGGTAAGATTGCTTCCAGTTCTAGACCTAGGTGATGATACCATGGCTTATCTGTTTCCATCCTTCCCTCACCAGATAGTCAATGGCTTAACCAGCTTGCTTTAGCTAGAGGGTAACCCCCAACCCCCATTAAGTATATATTTTATTATGGAAAAAATATTATTTTCAACTAAAAATCATTTATTTTCTCTCACTCTCACCTTGAGAAAAAAATAAAAGAAAAAGAAAACCTTTGTAATGAATAACTTATTTGGAGATTTTTATAAAATTAATATCAATATGATTCTCAAAGCCCCATCTAGGGAAAGAATCCTAGCATTTTAGACCAAGGTTCAAACCTCTATATACTACAAGCCTTTTACTGATTCCTGTTGCAGTTTCTGTATTTGCAAGGAACACACACAATTCAGAATGGATTTATAACAAGTCCTACTTTTATATCACGGGTAAGCTAGCTTTAAAAAAATATACAAATCAAGAATTATAAAAAATTGAAAGAACAAAGAAAAAATCTTGGAATAATTGCCTGCCCTTTTCAGGCAGAGGGGGTAGGGACTCAGTACTTCAGAGGCTTTCACAGATTTCTTGGAATGAAAACAGAACAACATTCAGAAACTTCAGTCTATTCTAACCACACCCTATTCTCAGGAATTCTAATAGGGAAAGGAAGCAATGAATGATGGGCAGTTGTTTGCAATGCCTTTTCTGTAGTCATTGGACTCACATTGCAAAATGCTTCCTGGGGTTTCTCTGTCTCTCCCTCTCCCTCATCTTTCTGTTCTGTCCCTCCTTGTCTTCCTACAACCCCCCCCCCCCACACACACACACACCTCTCCCTCTTTCCCTCCTTCCTCTCTCTCTCTCTTTATGTTTCTCTGTTTCTCTCTTTGTCTCTCCCTCTATTTTTCTTTCTTGTCTTTTGATCCCACCTCTCATGGTCTCCCCTAAGTGAAACTGAAAACAAGCTCCCAGAATGGAGCCTCTCTTTCCTGACTTCTCTTAATCCTTTTTCTTCTTCTCTAGGCAAGTGGAATGTTTGCTCTGTTTATAACTTAACTATACAAAAACCTTTGGGATACCCTGTATCTTGTATATGGATAGTTATTTTCTTATTGTCTCTCCCATTAGAATCTGAGTTTCTTTGGGTCAGGCACTGTTTTTACCCAATTTTTACCTATGCCCAGCTTTTAACACAGTGCACAGAATTAGTGCTTAAATGTTTTGGACTGGTTGATCAGTCTTTCCCACCCTGAAGGGATATTTGTCTCAATACTTGATTGCATATAAAATTATTAGATTGGAATGGATCAGTTCTCAAACCTTTTATTGCTGAACCCCTTAAATTTTCTTGAAAATTATTGAGGACCCTTCTTCCAAAGAGCTTTTATTTATGTGGGTTATATTCATCAATATTTACTATATTAGAAATTAAAGAATCTTAGTATTATTATGAGAATAGGATAAGTACTTTAAAATGTATCTTGACTGAATGACATCACAGATCCCCTTAAGAAGGGTCTCAGGGATCCTTAGCAGTCCCTGCATCAAATTTTGAGATCTGCCAGACTAGCTGATCAAGGTAAGTTCCAACTCAAAAGTTTAGTTGAGGACCTTGATTGCCAGGCTGACTGGTTTGGATATTACTCAGTAAGCAATGGACAGCTGCTGATATTTGGTTTTGTTTTGATTTGTTTTTAGAGAAATGGAATAATATAAAATAGTACTTTCATTTTCCTCTTCTTCCAGAAAAAAAAAAAGAAAATCAAGAGGACAAAAAATTCACTTATCAATCTGAAATTCATATTTCCTTTAAGGAAGGCTAAAGTAAATCAAATGACCAAGTTTGTTATGCCCAAACCTAAAGAAACATTCATAGACTTTGCATTTTCATAAAACTTCACCCACCACTACTGATACAGATGATGATGAAAGAATACCAGAAATCTGAAACAAATCACTCATGAAACAGATCCATGAAACCATTTGTTTCCCTATAAGTCAAAACAGTGAGGAATTAGTCTAGTCTGAACCAGAGTGAATTATTCATATACTGCTTTGGCTTTGATAATGTGGTATCCTTCCATAGCTAGTCTCTGGTGGATAGGAAAGATTTTTCAAATGTAAGTTGTGTCTTGCCATTTCTGTAATACTTTTTGGTCATTATTTCATATTATTGAATATGAACATTCAGCAGTTCATAATCTACCCAGATTTCCCTTTCCCAAGTTTTTAATCAATTGGATATATCAAATCATGGATTTGAAACAGCTTGCCTTCCCTTGTAATGTACTTTGTTGCAGCAGCGAGTGATGTGAAGGAATATGCCCTAGGACCTCTGGGAAGAGTTTATGTTTATGATATACTTATTTTTATTGACTTGCTAGTGAAAGTGATTGCTGGAGTTTAGCTTTCTTAAATATGTATTTTTGTTCAATTTCTTTGGAGTGCAGCTTGAATTTCTATGCATCTTTCATTCTATGTGTCAAATTTAGGAGAGAAAATAAACCACTTTCCTTTCCTGCTCCTGAAGGGCACAACAGTGGGGCCTCTAGGAGCCCTGGGAGGAGAGAAAATCATTCTTTGCCTGGGGTCAAGAAGATGAATTCTCCAATTCCTTCAAAAAAGCATGTAGAAGCTTTCCTGTTAGGGATTGTAACATATCCCATCCGCCTCCAATTTCTGGGTAAGAGAATTGGGCTGAAATTTAAACTGAAATGGAAATGGAAAACACTTCTATTTATCATTAAACTCATTTAAATTGGATTACAGGGATCATGTACAGCAAAGATGGGGTCTAGGCTGACACTGAAACTAGCTACCAGAGAAGAGACAGAATCTCTCTCTCTCTCACACAGGAAATTTAATGACTAACGTGATGGAACAGAAACATTGAGAGGTTAATGGGCTTGCCCAAAATTCTGTAGATTTGATAGCATGGTCAATATTAGAATTTATGGTTCCCAACTTAAGTTTACTGTTTAACACATGTGTCTATGAGTCTTTCCTCCCCTCCACACACCAATATTGCATGCTGCTAAAAGATGCTCCCCATGCTTTCCCAACATATGCAACATGTATACACCTGTATTCACATGTATACAACTGCTTCACCTGTCAATTAGGTTATAACATGGTATGATTGATATAAAGATTGTAGGTCTTAGGGTTTAGTGAGCTTTTCAAAGAGAGTTTTGTTTCATGGCCTAGTGGTAAGAGACAATAACTGACATTTATTTATAAATTACCCAACATATATTATGCTCATTTGATTCTTGCAACCACTCTTTGAGGCAGCTTAGGTACCATAGTTATCCGTGTACCCATTTTGCAGACAAAGAAATAGAGGTTTAGAGGGGTGAAGTGATTTGTCCATGGTCACAGAGGCAAGATTCAAATTTTCCTGCTCCATCACTTCAAAATCCAACAATTTAGTGGCTACCTCTCCAGTGATCAAAAGGAGGGTTAATCTACATTCTTTATGGGGAAAAAATTTTAAAAGAACTGGTAATAGTGATAGTGGGTCAACAGCATTGCCTCAACATACTAAGGAGCATACATTGTAAAGAATATTTTCTTATCCTATAAAGTATAGGAAGCTATATGCTATGAGTTATGTACACTTTACATCATATGCAAACATCAGCACCTTTGGCATTTGTTCTAGATTCTTCATGTTTTGTCCTTCCAAATCTGTCTTGACTACATGCCTATCACATGCATGCCAGATAAATGTAAAATTGGGGCAGCATTGTTTTTCAAAAGATTTCTCGATTTGCCTTCGCAAGCTGCTGAGCTGAGAAAGATGAAGGCTTTCTTCATTTGTGCATTGGCAGGAATAAGTTGATTTCCCAATATCTAGGCTTCTTGACAGATTACTCTTTTGTTGTGTAGATGATCACAATGGGAAAATATTCCTATTATTCCTTCTAAATTTCTAATGATGTCATTTCTTTGCTATTTCATTTTCTCTCCCTTGTGGAGATATAGTTATATTCAAATATACAAGGAAATGATTTGATATAGCCAAGAGAACACTGAGTTTGGAATAAGAAACCTATATTCTGGGTTTGACTCTATCACTTCTTAGCCATGTGATCATGGGCAAATCATTTCAACTTCCTCATCTGGAAATAATAGAAATAGGGACTGGACTTATGATTTTATTGGTATTGGAAATTCCAAGGTCATTACAAGTGTGTATTGTCATTCAAAACAAATTTCCACATTAGCTATGTCTAAAAAAGAAAAGAAGGAAGGGAAGAGAAGAGAAATGAAGGCAAGAAGAAGAAATATTCTTCAATCTGTACTCAAGTCCATCACTTCTCTATCTGGAGGTGGGTAGTATGTTTCATCAGGAATCGTTTGGATTGTGGTTGGACATTGTGTTGCTCATAGTTACCAAGTTTTTCAAAGTTGATTATCTTTACAATAATATTGTTATTGTAGAAATTGTTTTCCTGGTTCTGCTCATTTTACTCTGCATCATACAAGTCTTTCAAGGTTTGTCTGAAACTATTCCCTTCATCATTTTTTATAGCACAACAACATTCCTTCATATAGCAAAACTTGTTCAGCCATTCTCCTGATTGATGGATATCCCCTCAGTTTTCAATTCTTTACTGCCACAACAAGAACTACTATAAATATTTTTATGCATATGAATCCTTTTCCTCTTTTATTTCTATTTGGGGGTATAGACCCAGTAGTGGTATCACAGAATAGTGATATTTCAATAGACCCAAGTTTTTATTCAATAGACCCAATTTATTTTACCATTCTCAATTGATGGTCTTCTACTTAGATGCTACTTCTTTGCTAGCACAAAAAGTGCTAGTATGAATATTTAGGTGGTTTGGGTTCTTTTTTTTTCTGTCTTTAGCCTCTCTGGGGTATATGTCTAGTAATAGAGTTTTTAGGGTAGAGAGTAGGGACATTTTAAAACTCCTCATTCTTTAGAGGAGAAGAATGGTCTGATGAATACAGGATAGGCTTTGCAATCAGGGACACCTAAATTCAAGTCTCATCTCTGATGAACTGGCTGTGTGACTACTTGCATGTCATTTAACTTCTCAGTGAATCATGTAAGTCTATAACTTGCAGAAGGACTGACCCATGGAAGGGAGTTTCCACAAAGAAGTTTTCCTTTCTCTCACTAATAAATTCACAAATCTGGATCATTAATGACTACTGGATACTAAGCTCAGCTGTTTCTGTGCTACTAAAGAACTTCACGTCCTGTAAGTACCCTATAAATTTTGGCACACTGGGGAGAAGTCTTAATTACCTCTGCCCTAGGTAGATCTTTGCCCCTTTTGCCAACTAACTTAGAGAAACAGAGCTACTATGGCAAAATCATTAGACCATGAAGAACCTTAGGCAGAGGCAGAGAGAGAACCTATAGATTGTAAAGGGGGTGGCTCCCACATTATAGTATGAAACTGCAAACAGGTGATTTGGCAGTTGGGGCAGATGGGGAAGAATAGCTGGATGTTTTGAAAAAAATCATCCTTCCAGCAAAATATATATATATATATATATATATATATATATATATATATATATATATATATATATATATATATATATATATATATATATATATATATTGCCAGGTGGGTTATCAGACTATATATTCTTGAACCCAGGTTGGTTCTTGCCTCAGTTTACCTCTCTCACCTCAGCTCTCTTGCTAGTTCAGCCTCTTGACCACTATAAAATAGAAACATGAGCAATAATTATTAGACCTTTCAGTATTCACCAACAGATCACATGTAAATCAATACAAGAGGATTTATTTCAATTTCCCGAATCTGATGTACCTCACCCTCAAATAGGAATAATCACTCCTTTGTAACGTGATGCATGACATGGTGGTACCTGATAAACTTGTCTTTATCCTTCTCCAGGGTACCTTTCTTTAGCTCAATTCCAAAATCCAATCAGACCATGATAACCACAACACATTTCATGCAAGCATCCCTTGATAACTTTGGGTAGGATTTCACAATATCCCATTTTAATAAAACTCTGCTCTCTAAAACCCACAGCAAGCATATGGTACAGACATTCCCTAGCTGCATTTTTTTTCCCTCTTGCAAATCTAACCCTTTTCCCTCCCTCACCTAATTTTCACACCACATCTTTGGAGACATAAATCCTGCTTAGAGTCAGATCTTAGAAGGAATTATCCATACATATTTGAAATATGTAAAAACCCAAGATAAACATGCCAGGTATTGCCTTGTGAGGATCAGTGTCTCGGATTTTCTTCAGTAATCCCCAGGCTTCACAAGAAAAGCTAAGAGCCAGGGAATCTGCAGCAACATCTGACAAAAGCAATCCATGACAACAGATCCCAAGGCTTGGAAAATGGCCACAGACAAACACAACAAACAGACAAATAAAACAACAATGACTGAAACTTATCTCCTCCTCCTGGCTTCCTTCAAGTCCCAGCTAAAATTCTGCCTTTTGCAAGAAGCCTTTCCTAATCTCTCTTAATTCTAGTGCCCCCTTCCCCCACGGGCTGACTGCTTCCTATTTATCCTGTATAAGGTCTGTCATATCTAGTGGTTTGCTTGTTGTTTCTTCTATTAGACTATGAGCAATTTGAGGACAGGGAATGTCTTGCTTTTCTTTGTTTCTTCAGTGCTTGGCACATAGTAGGCACGTAATACATGCTTATTGACTAATAGCAGAGGCAGATTTCTAGCAAGTTACCTGATTTTGCCAATATAGACAAGTCCTATGTCACAGACAATATCTGTTTCACTCCTTCGTCTCACACAATTCTGCTATTATTCTTCAGACTCACCCTATGTTATTTAATTTGAGCCTTGCAACAACCCTTGGAAATAGGGGTTATTATTATCGCCACTTTACAGATAAAGAAATGAGGCAAAGAGAGGATAAGTGACTTGTCCAGGATAAAGGTAAGTATCTAAGGTGGGCTTTAAATTCAAGTCCTCCTGACTGAGCTAAGTACCCCTACCCATTACTCCACCTAGATGTTCTTTAAGGTCCCTTCAAATACTAAATTTCTCTGGACTCTCTAATTTTTTTCTAATACTTTTATAATACTTCTGATTCTTTTACAATACTTTTGTAATTTTTTAATAGAATGTATTATAATTATAATATAATTCTTTTTATAACACTTCTGATAGCTGGTCATCTAGCCACCTACCTCACAGTGTTGCTGTGAGGATCAAATGAGAAAATATTTGTAAAGCGCCTAGCATAGTGCCTGGCATACAGTAATTGCTTAATAAATGCTTCTTCTTGTTTTATCTCTATCATCTATATCTATCCATCCATCCATCCATCTATCTATCTTTCCATCTGTTCGTCTATCTGTCTGTCTGTCTATCTATCTATCTATCTGTCTGTCTGTCTGTCTGTCTGTCTATCTATCTATCTATCTATCTATCTATCTATCTATCTATCTATCTATCTATCTAGAGAGAAGGCTGTGATATATTGCTGCATCACCAGCCTTTTCAGTCTTCTTCAGCTAAGAAGAGCTATGACCTTCTGTAAAAGAGAATCTTGCTAACCACAGAATTCTTAGTGAATGGTGAAAGGGGTATTGGTTGACTCTGAAGGTAAGTGGATAGATAAATACCAGTTAGAAAAGCAGAGTTATGATACCCAGCAGGAAGGAGCAAAGACATGACACTTGGTGGGGAGCATCAGAAAATAAGCTGGCCCATCAAGAGAACCACATAATAACATTACTATCAGATGACAGATAAGACGCACATTGTTGCTTTATTTGGGTTCTCTGACCACATATGATCACTGAACGAATTTTTTCCTCTCATGATCCCTGTGCATATGTATTCTTCCCATCAAGGATATATGCATTTGTGGAACAGATAATTTAATCTTTACGAGTGGAATGTTCTATTGTTACTAGTATTATGATACTTCCTTAAATGTTTTTGCTTTAGACTATGTCCTCTGGCTGACGAGAAAAAAAAAATTCACTAGTTGGGGCTCATGGGGTAAGGTCTAATGAGGAGTCTGACCTTCAAAGTACCTAGTACCTGGGGTAGGTGTCTGTCAGTACATGAATAAAAGGATCCTGAGTTATTTTACATTCACACACACACACACAAACACACACATATATATATGTATGTATATACACATACATTTATATATATACTACATATATACACACATACACAAATTATCTATTCTCTATCTAACGATCTATCTGTCTATCTATAGAGAGTGTTAGCATTGGAGCTAAAGGCTCTTTTTATGTACATCTGTAGATATAGTACAAGGTACATAAGTACATAGACATGTACTATACTCTGACTCACAGAGGAGATCCTAGCAGGGGGTAAAACCAGCCCTCAAGCTAACACTCAGGATATCAGTGTCATAGGACAGCTTTTATTTCACAAAACACCTAGCAGAGTGCCCTAGACAAACAGTGTTTGCTGAAATAAAGTGAATCATTGTCTAGAGCCTAATGCATATTTATTTGAATCATTAAGCTCTTAATATTAGAAGGCCCTTTGAAGGGCATCTAGTACAACCCTAGCCCTATTTTGGAAGTGATATTTGAACATTGTGATTGTCATAGCTACTGAAGACTCAGAAAAGAAAGTTCTTGCCCCGAAAATCCTTGGTATTGTCAAATGCTTCAACATCAAAACTAGATATAATTCTATCAATAGACATGACACTATAGATGCTTTACCATCTCTCTTGCCTCTGCTTCCTAAAACCACTGGTTCTTTACATCTGTGCTGTAGCAGAACTCTCCTATATATGTTGTTTCTCCCTATTAGATGGTAAACTCCTTGAGAGCAGAGACTTTCCTATTCTCGTCAATAGCATGTAGCATAATGCTTTGCATATAGTAAATGTTAAGTAAAATATATATGCTTTCATCCATTCATTCTCTATAGTTTGTGTTTAATCTGAGGAATTATCAAAGTGGGACTAGAAGGGCAGGAAGGATTTGATTCTGTGGGGGGAGGAAGTTGTACATTGTGGGCAGCTCATTAACAAAGGCACAAAAGCACGAATGAATATGGCATATTCTCAGGCCCGTCTGGATCATTGTTATTTTAAAAAATGGCCTAAACACATCTTTCTTTTCTCTTTTCCAGTCTCAGAGGATGAAAAAGCTCTCTTCCTAATCAAGGATTACATTTCCATTTGCACTGTTGATCTCATTCCTTCCTACATCCTCTGGGATCTTGTTCCAACAGTTGTTGCCTCTTCTTTTGCCATCATCAATATCCCCTGCACCTATCTATTTCTCCTTGACCTACAAACATAGTCAAGTATCTCCTATGCAAAACAACAACAGAAACCCTCCCCCCCCAGTAAACCCCGCCCCAAATAATACAAAAGCAACCAACCCAAATCTTCCCTTTACCCTGCTGCTCAAAATTCCTCCCCTATATGTATGCTGTACCTCCTCTAAAAATAGGGATAATAATTAGAATAATATTTATTTACATAGCATTTAAAGATGCAGAATGTCAGAATGTGAACTCGTGGAAGATAAAGACTCTTGTTTTAAAAATCTTTATATCCTCAGTGCCTAGGAGAGAATTTGCCTCACAGTAGGTACTTAACAAATGCTTGTGGAGTAACTGATAGGAATCACTGAAAAGCTCAAATCAAAGAATCTTTAGGTTTTAGAAAATCAACCCAGCTCCATTTTGTTACCTTTTGTGGTAAGATTTGAAGAAGAGAAAGGAAGAAAGAAAAGAAAGAGAACAGTAATAATGATAGCTAGTCTTTATGTACTACTTTTAGGTCTATAAAAAGTTTCGTGCATCTTATTTTGTTCTCACAATGACTCCAAGTGAGGTCCATTATTATCTGCATTATACAGATGAAGAAACTGAGGCAGAATGAGGTTAAGTAACTTGCCCACGGTCAAACAGCTAAGAAATATCTAAGGCTGTATTGGAGCTCAGGTTTCCTGACTCCAGTTCCCCTTCATTTCTCCACTCTTCCACCCAGCTGACAATCTGGATCATGGTGCAGTGGAATGAATGCTGGATTTAAAGTCAGAAGAATTGGATTGAAATTGTAATTTTTCCATTTACTAGTTCAGTGACCTTGGATGAATTACTTTACTTCTTAGGACTATAGTTTCTCTAGTTGTAAAATGGGAAGGTTTTTCTAAGGTCCTTCTAGGTCCAAATCTAATACCTTTTAAAGAAGAGAAGAAACAAATATTTGTTAAATACCTACTGTGTGCCAGATGCTGTCCTTTTACAGATACTTCATTTGGTCCTCACAACAACTCTGTGAGGTAGGTGCTATTGTTATTCCCATTTTGCAACTGAGGACACTGAGATGGGGAGATGTCAAATGACTTACCCAGGGTCACATAACTAGTAAGTGTTAAAGGCTAGATTTGAACTCAGGTCTTCCTGTCTAAACCCATCCCTCTTATCCACTGAGCCACTTAACTACCTTTATAAGTAGGCTTCAGAAATCTCTAGAGACTTAGATGAACTGAGAGCTGGGTCCCGTATTACTTCTTACACATAGACGCTATTTTTACAATTATTTGATGTTGGTGGAAGATTATCTTATTGTCATATAATCAGAATTAATATATATACAACATAGATAGCTATAGCTATCTGTTATCTTTATCTAATATCAATATCTACAACATCTACAGGATGCAGTCAAGTGACTCAGTGTATAGGGCACTGAGTCTGGAGTCAGGAAGACCTGAGATCAAGGCCAGCCTTGGATGCTGACAAGCTGTGTAACCCCGAGGTAAGTCATTTAACCTCTGTTTGCCTTAAGAGAAGGAAATGGCAAACTACTCCAGTATCTTTGCCAAGAAAACCCCATGGTCAGTGTGGTCCACAGAATCATAAACAGTTGAACATGATGGAACAACAACATTTATATTTATTAGATGTGTCTATATCGTCTATAACTATATGGTTTATTTTTATTATCTCTATCATCTAGATAGCTATATCTCTACCTACCTCTCCATTTATCAATCTATCTCATTTTTCTCCATCCTCAGTGACTTCAGTCCCATTCCCATTTAACAAGAACCTTTGGCACAGAAAAATCTACCATTATGTGATTTTTGTTACCTGTCTATTCTCAACATTGCAAAAAGAGAGGAAGACAATCCAGAAATGTATAGTAACATTTATAGAAAATGATTACATGATAATTTTGTTGTATATTTGAAAGGAATAACTGGCATGCACAGTAGATTTGCAATTTAATGTATAATCAGCTTTTAAAAACAATTATACTGTTATGGAAAAGCTTGTTTTATTCTATAAATTAAAAATAAACTTAAAAAAATGTACCAACCCACAGAACTGTTGTATAGTGAAAAGAACCCAGTCTAGGACTTAGTGGCTTGGGTTATAATTTTGAATCTTCCATTTGGCCAGGTCACCTAGCCTCTTTAAAGTAATGCCTCAGATCTCATAAAATTTTTATAAAAGACTTGTAATGGATATCTGGCTTGTGTCCAGACTAAACAAGATGACATCATCCACATGTAAAGCTCTAGGGACCCTGTTTTAGGGGACCTTGAGAACTGGAGCATATATGGACATTCTGCATTGGACTATTACATAGGCTGCAACTATCTGTGTTTTTAAAATGGCCTGACTCAGCACCAACGTGGGGCTTTTGCAGGATTCATATCTGACAGAGGAGCTGACTCCTTCACTGACAGCCTACAGTAAGGGAGGAGGGTCTTAGCTGCCTTCTTCATTCTCCTGAGGCCACGTAGTCACCAGAAATGGTCTGTTTGGGGCTTTTCCTTTGTTCTTTTCTATTCTAGGTACAGAGATTTGTAGTGTCTGATCCAGCCAGAATCTCAAGTCATTGGGGTCCAGGAGTCCAAGAATCTGGGCTGGGTATCGCAGTCAATCTAGCAGATAGACCTTGAGGAGAGAGGGTCTGTGGAATCCATTCCCACAGAAGCCAGCACCAAAACTAGCTTTGGACATGAACCACCCTGGGTTCAAGGTATTTGATGGGTCCACATTCACTGAAAACAATAACTAATGAACTACTGACAATTTACATTTTTGGTTATTAGTCAAAGGACACAACTGATTCAAATTCTACGTAGGAACTGATTTAAGCTGCAAACCTCATTCCCCTTTTCCCACCCCACCCCATCCAGGGTCTCTGAGATGTTAGGGGAAATGTTTGTATACATTTGTTTTTGCTATATTTTCAAAGTAAATAGCCCTTCTTCAGGAGCTAATCCCGTGTTAAATGGTTAATTAGAGCTGTAATAGCAGTCACTGGGCCCCTAAAATGAAGGGAACATGGCCAGTTGGGACTTGAGCCATTGGTAAAGAAGAGACAAACTCCTTAGCATCCAAGAACTCTGAAGGGTAGAATGTAATAAGTCTGACCCTGAGAGAGTGGGACTGAAGTCAACCATGTTACAGACTCAAACAAGATGATGGATGAAAATGCTTTGACAAACCATAAAACGTAATGCAAGTATAGCAGTACTGATATTAAGAAAATAAATCTAGTTTCAAGCTAGCTTTTGAAATCTGACTAGAATCCATTCCTTTGTAGCCCCTGGACCACCTCTTTTTACATGTTTTGTTGTTGAGTCATTTTTCAGTCAAGTCCAACTTTTTGTGACCCCATCTGGGGTTTTCTTTGTAAAGATATTGGAGTAGTTTGCCATTTCCTTCTCTAGCTCACAGATGAGGAAACTGAGGCAAACAGAATTAAGTGATTTGTCCAGGGGTGACACAGATAGTAAGTGTCTGTGACTGGATTTGAACTCAGGTCCTCTTGTCTCCCAGTCCAGTGTTTTATCTACTGTCTCACATAGCTACTTCCTTTTCCATGTAGATTTTCTAGAATAACTAACCTGGATTCCAAGTATTTGGTGGATCCATATCCACTGAGAAAAAAATAGCTAATGAGCTCCTGACAATGTGTTTGCTTTTTTTAGTAATCAGACTGAGGATACAATTGATTCAAAGCAAACGTATTTAGTGAAATAATATTGAAAGAAAATTTACAGTGAAACAACCATCCCCCCCATCCCTCATCCCCGTAGGTCTTCCCCCAAAACAAGTAAAGGCATGCTCTCCCACAAATATACACACCAATAGAATCGAGAGTGAGCAGACCTAAGGATTGTGAATGAGTTGTGCACACATAGAGGAGCACATACTTCCAATGCTGCAAACTCACCATAAGCTGCTCCCTCTCCTATGCGTGGTGTCTCCACTGAAACCAGCTCTGCTGAGTTCAAGGTGACAGTCTAGCATGTGGTCTCCCCTAGAAAGTTATTCTTGTGGCGTTTGGGACATCCTGATTCCATAATCTTAACTGAGTGTTGCTCTGATAGCTGTTGGGCCATAATTTCAACTAAACTCTCAGCTATGTGATCACTCTCTGCTACTGTCTTCTGGGCTTCTCTCCTTGGAGTCATCCAAGGCATGGCGACTTGCATGTTTTCTGCTGGGGCTGTTCAGGTTATATAAGGGAAATACTTGTCCTATAATACCAACTCAGCTTCAGTTTACTTGGTTACGATGTCTAGAACCTCTCCTTCACAATAGCAGATTGATAGCCTTCTAGTCTTAGCTTCCATACTCAGCTAACAAAAACTAGACAAAGACCCTTAAGACTGACTAACTATTGTTTTTATTAAGTCGTTTTTCAGTTGTGTCTGACTCTGTGTCCCCATTTGGGTTTTTCTTGATAAAGATATTGGATTGGTTTGCCATTTCCTTCTCCAGTTTATTTTGCAGATAAGGCAATTGAGGAGCATAGGGTTAAGTGACTTATCCAGGGTCATACAACTAGTAAATGTCTGAGACTGGATTTGAACTCAGGAAGATGAGTCTTCCTGATGCCTGGGTTGGTATTCAATCCACTGCACCACATAGCTGCTCTAAGACTGACTCTCTTTCATACACACACACATACATATGCACACAATATACATATACACACATATATGTATATACACACATACACATATACATGTATATACACACATATAGATATATCTGTGTGTCTGTGTGTGAGCTTATATATGTGTATATATACATATATGTATATATATGTATATATATGTATATATAGATACACACATACATACACAATTTTTTTTTTACAAAGGAGAAAACTCAGGCGTAGAGGTTAAGTGACTCACCCAGGATCACAAAACATCAAGGCAAAAGGTTACAATGTGGAAGATCAAATCTTGAGCTAGCTACTCCTATGAATTATGCAGATTAAGAGGGAGGAAGATTATTCCTCTTTTTTCTAGTGGACTTGTTTCAGGATCTTATGTGGAACTTTTTGCCTACAAAACCAAAAGGGTCTGAGAACCTGGAATTGTTGTTCAGGAGTCATGAATCTGGTATTCATTCTCAACTTCTTTTCTTCAGGAAGTGTGACCCAAGAGCTCCTGCTCTCACCTTTCTTTCAGTCATCCTCACTAAGCTGTTCACAGGCCCACAAGCAATTAGGACAAGGAGACATAATCACATCTCAAGAGTGATATTGAGGGTCACTCTGATGCCTTGTGTGGGAAAAGTTCTTCAAAGCCAGAGCAAAGACCTCATCCTTTAACCTTGTTAAGCTGGCTGGGCTAACTCCCTTAATTGGTCATCTCCCTTAAGGCAAAATTCCCTGAAGTTTCATTTCTTTCTTTGAGGCTCTTGGCAGACATATTCCTATAGACAATAGGAGTCAATGCCTCTTTTTGGAGCTACTTATAAGGTATGTGTCCTTCAAGCTTGGAACTGGCAAGTTCATTTTGGGCACCTGACTAGGAGAACAGTGACAGTTTAAGTTCCCACTCCTTTTTATGCATGACAGCTCTATGAAAAGGGCATAGCATTTACTTCAGCAAATTTGGAAATGGGGTTTGGTGAACTGACCAAAGTCTGTAAATATCAAGGGCATAAAACCCAGTCTCAACATTATTAACCCTGTTGATGAAATGCATACATCAGTCTTTGGAAAGGATAGGACCTGGGGTTCATCAGGGACCCAGGCTGTAGAAGGATTCCTTATTTTTTACACTCTGAGAATAAAATGACCAAGCTCTCACACACACAGTCCCTCAGTGGGTAGACTCCAGGGACAACTGAAGCATTACCAATGCCTGAGACTCCTTCTAACTCTGATGTTTGGGGTGCTTTACAGATAGACACCATAGGCAGGAGTCTATGACTTAAGATTATAGAATTTAGTCAGAAGGAACCCTACAGGTCATCTAGTTCAATTCCACCACCCAATGTAGGTGTTTCTTCCCCCTCCAAACCCCTCCAGAGTAGATTCAACAAAGGTTGGTGGGAGTGAGCATCATGCTAGGGGCTCTGTGGGTTACCAAAAAAATAATATTTTTAGGTCCCCTGCTCTAGTTGCTTACAATATAGTTGGGGAAGAAAACTAGGAATAACAGTGCAGTGTAGTGGAAAAGTCTAGGCTAGAGACTAGAACTCAAAAAACTCAGGCAGCTAGGTTGCACAATGGATAGAATGCTGGGGGTGGAGTCAGGAAGACTCATCTTTTGGATCTCAAATCTGACCTCAGATACTTAACTAGCTGTGTGACCCTGAGCAAGTCATTTAACCCTGTTTGTCTCAATTTCTTCCTATGTAAAAATGAGTTAGAGAAGGAAATGGCAAACCACTCCAATATCTCTGTCAAGAAAACCCCAATGGGGTCATGAAGAGTCTGACCCAACCAAAACAACTCAACAACTAAGTCTTTTTTTCTTCCAACTGACATGCTGTGTGATCTTGGGGAAGTGACTTGACTTCTTGAGACCTCAGTTTCCTTAATCCACTGAATGAAGGGGTTAAACTTGGCAATTCCAAAGGTTCCTTCCAACACTGAGGGTTAATAGCCTTATGTGTGTAACATAAGCCCCATTATTAGAAGGCTTCCTTAGTCTTTCCATGACTGTAGCTCATGTGTCTTCCTAGAGAGCTCTTCCTCCTTCTAATGTTTTCCAGGGCTTGCCTTTCTCTTCTAATTCTGCCCATTAGGTGCATGTCCCTGAGGATCCTTGCTTCCATCTTCTCTCTTGCTCAATTGGTCTGTGTTTACAAGGCAAAGTCAATATTTGTCACTTCTCTGATTAACTGACTTGGCACAAACAGCCAGACTGGGCAATTCAGGCCAGAGCAAAACATAAAGAAATAAGTAAATTTATATGTTGTACAAGCTGTGGTGTGGATTTTTTTGTCTGATTTTTCCAGTCACATTGGATTATAAGAAAGTTCTGCTATGAAATCTCAGGATGTAACAGTTTAAAGTGGAAGGGGAGAGGGAAGAAGCTGGTGAAGGGAAGAGAATAAAAGATGTGAAAAGAAGATCTGGTCTTTCATTTCACTTCCACATATACTCCAGAAATTATATAAAAGGGGACCAGATTGACTAATGATCAAGTAATCTAAAGAGAAACATTATAAAGTCCATCCAGTCTAAAACTATACCAAAAGAAAGCCAGAAACCTCAGCCACTACAGAAAGAATCTGTCAAGGAAACCAGCATTTCAGTAAAGACCAAAAGCCAGCAGAAGCACCTGACTGGGGACAAAAGACTGCAACAACATCTTGGCAGGAACAGCTGGAGAGGGAAGGAAGTCAACAGTAGTTCCTGACCAATAATGCTCCAGAAACTTGCAGTAATATTCTGACTGAGAACAGCTGTGCACAGAGTTCTGACTAGGGACACTGAGCCTTGTTAGAATCCTAAATGCGACACATCAAGGAAGGTAGAAGCCAGGTGCAAGATCCCAGAATCCTCTCCCTTTCCCTCTCTCCCTCCCTCCCTTCCTCCCCCCCCATCTCTCTATCTCTCTCTCTCTCCCTCTCTCTCTCTCCCTCTCTCTCCCCCCCCCCTCTTTCTCTTTCTCTCTCCCTCTCTCTCTTCCTCTCTCCTTCTCTCTTTTATGTATGTATGTGTGTGTGGGGGTGGTGGTCCTGGCACAAAGTCCCCAATTAGAAATTGAGGCTATACATGTAAGTAAACAGAAGATCTTACACATAATGAAGAAATATTATGGGTCAAAAGATGCCCAACAGGTAAACCCCTAACAGTGTAATTGCACACCAGAGCAACTTGGTAAGCAGAGCCTCAGAGAAAAAAATGACTTGGACACAATGTCTGTAAGTATGTGGAAGAGAAATGAAGCAAGATATTAAAAATGAAATAAGAGCTCAAGAAGAAAAATTGGAAGGGGGATTAAAGAGCCCAGAAGAGGTGAAAATTGTTAACTAAATAGTTGAAAATTAGAATGAATCAGTTAGATATTAATGACTGAGAAACATAATAAAATATTTGAACAAAGTTAAAAGATTTTTTTAAAAAGAAGAAAATATAAGCTATTTACTGTTTTAAAAAAACTGAACTGGAAAACAGATCAAAGAGATAATTTTAAAATCACTGTACTTTTGGAAAACTATGATTAAAAAAACACCTGGCTACTACATTTGAAGAAATCAGAATAAAAATTGTCCATATTTACTAGAATCAGAGTGTAAATTAAAATCTAAAGAATCTACCAGTCATTTCCTAAAGTAAATCCCAAAATAAAGACTACCAGCTAAAATCCAGAACTTCAAGGTCCTAGAAAAAATATTTTAATAAGCTAGAAGAAATTCAATTACCAAGGAATCACAGACAGAGTCATATAAGACACATAACAGCAAAGATAAAGGAGAGAAAATCTTGAAATATGATCTTTCAAAAGGCAAAAGAAAATGACAAAAATAACATATCCTGCAAGAATGAGATAATTGTACAGGGGGGAACTGGTACAGAGAACTTTTAAAGATGCCTAAAGAAAAGACAAGAACTGAGTAGAAACTTTCAGCTATAAAAACAGAAATCAAAAAACCTAAAAAGGTAGATAAATTAAGAAACTGGAAGAAGATAAACAATGATGAATATATTTTATTAGAGGAAGAAGAGACAATTGTCCTTTCAGAATGCAAAGATCTTCAAGGGTCACAGAGAGAACTAATAAAACAAAGGGACTGGCAGTATTTCATTTTATTTTGTTTTGGTTTTTGCTAATCTTAAGAAAGGAAAGCAAAGGTAGGGATAAAAGGAATTTCAAGAAGAAATAAGGAAAAGGGGGGGACCAAACTTATTGTGTCTCATAATTAGGGTATGCAAAAAGGAGAGTACACAAGCATGGAAGAATTGGGGAAAGCAGGCATCGGGTGAACTTTGTTCTTATCTGAAGGAGGCAGAAAAGTTGAAAATACACCCACCCACAAACATAAGGGGTTTGGTGAGGTAATACATTAAACTCAACTAGTCAACAGGAAGGGATAAAGAAATGAATGAAAAGAGTGAAAGGTAGGGTAGAGTCAGGAAGGGAAGAATTACAAACAGAGGGAGGATGGTAAAGGTAAAATTGTTTAAAAGAAAAAGCAGTGATCAGAGCCCAGGAAAGGAGAAGAGAGTAGGAACCCTGGAGTGAAAACAAATTAATTACATTACTAGTGTTGGGCATATTCTAGTAAAATCATATTGATCAATATTTTATATAAATGTACCAAATGGTATAGCATCTAAATACTTAGAGGAAAAGTTTATCAAATTACAGGAAGAAAGAGGTACTCAACCTATGATATCTGGGGATCAAAATGTATCTCTCTCAAACATAAACAAATCTAACAAAAAGGTAAACAAGAAAAAATTTAAGCATCCGATTAGAACTTTAGAAAAGTTAGATTTGATAGATATCTGGTGAGTACTGAATAGGAATCAAAGGGAGTATACACATTTCTCAACTGTGTATGGTACAGTTTGCAAAAGTTAGCCATGTGTTAAGGTACCAAAAAAATCCTTATAAGCAGAGGAAAAAAGTAAAAAATATTAAACCCATCATTTACTAAATACAATGGAATAAAAGTATAATCAATAAAGAATCTTTCAAGACAAAATTCAAACTTAGTTGCAGACTAAATACTTTGATCCTAAAGTATATGTGGATCAAAGAAAAAAAAATTCTTGTTTTTTTAATGGATGAAATAGGTGATTTCATCAAAGAAAATGACAACAAACCAGAATTTGGGGGTTTTAGCTCGTAGAGGTTAATTTATATCGGTGAACACTTTTATCATCAAAAGAGAGAAAAGAGACAATGAATTACCATATGATATAAAAATACTAGAAATGCAACAAATCAATTCCACTCAATGCAAAAATAAAAAATTTGTAAATCAAAAATGAAACATAAAAGAAAGACATTAAAGGCATAAAGATAGGTAAAGAGATAATAGTATACTAGGTGCTGATGTGATGGTATTCTTGAAAAATCCTAGGGAATCAAAAAAGATACTAATTCAGACAATTAGTAGCTTCATCAATGTTGTAGCCTACAAAATAAATCTTCAGAAATCAACAACATTTCCGTATAAAAATAAGAAAATCTAAGAAGATAGAATAGAAATGGAAATTACATTTCAAGCAACCACAAAATGTATAAAACTTTTCAGGATCAACCTTCCAAAGCACACAAAAGACTTGTATAGATTCAATTACAAAATGCTCCTCAAAACCCCCCAAAAAACAAACCTCAAATAGCTGGAGGAATATTCAGTGCTTGTGGATAGACAATAACAATATAATAAAAACTATAATGCTACCAAAGTTAATTTACACTTTTAATGTTATACCAATCTAACTATGATATGGTTATTTCTAGAACTTGATAAAATAATAGCAAAATTCATTTGGAAAAACAGAAGATCTAGACTATTATGTGAAAGGATGAAAAGAAATGGACAAAAGAATAACACTTTTAGACCTCAAACTATATTACAAATTTAGTTTGTAATAGTTATCAAAACTACATGATATTGGTTAAAAAATAGAGACATAAATCAACGGAATGGACTAGTCCAGGGACATTCAGAAACAATTCAATAACCCAGTGTTTGATAAAGTGGAAAACATACACTCTCTAGAGAAAAACTTTTTTAAAAAAATAAAAATTGCTGGGAAAACAGGAAAGCAGTTTGGCAGAAATTAGGCTTAGATGAACACCTTACATCAAATTCCACAATATATTCTAAATGGAAATATGACCCTATAGTAAAGACCATACTATAAAAAAATGAGAAGAAAACAGATCATATACCTCTCACCAAAATGGATAGGAGATATATACTTAAGAAATCAAGAGATAGAGGGAATTAAAAAGATAAAATATATGTGATTACATGAAACCAAAAAGCTTCTGCAGAGAAAAGATTAATGTACCTGAGATAAGGAGAGAGATGTTTGAATGTGAAAAAAAATTCTATTTAATTTTTCTCTGATAAAGTGTGTGTGCGTGTGTGTGCATGTGTGTGTCTTTGTGTGTGTATGTAAAAATAACTGGAATCCAAGAGCAGATAGATATAGATATGTAACTGATAGCTATTCCATGGGAGATAAATGGTCAAAGGATATGAACAAATACTTTACAAAGGAAGAATTGCAATCACAGTCACAATAAAAAATGCACCATATCATTAATAATAAGGAAAATGCAAATCAAAACAACTGTGAGGTTTCACCTCAAACCCTGCTAATTGACAAAGGTAACAAAAATGTCAATAGTCAATGTTGGAGGAGCTGTGGAATAATTTATACAGTAGGAGCTGTGAAATGGTATAACCACTTTGGAAAGCAATTTGGAATTATGCAAATAATGTAGTTAAAATGTCCATACCCTTTGAACCAGAAAGCCTATACTATTGTGCTTATACCCCAAAGAAGCCATCAACAAGGATAAAGTCCCTACACACACAAAATTTTTATAGAGATTTTTTTTTTTGTGAGAGTGAAGAACATTGGAAATAATGTAGATGCCCATCAATTGAGAATGCCAAAACCAATTATGGTAATGGATATAATGGAATATTACTGTGCTATTAAAAGCAAATACAAAGAAACAAGGAAAGATCTATATGAATCAATGCAGTGATGTAAACAGAGCCAAGAAAACAATATATATTATAACTATAACAATGCAAATGGAAAGAACAACCATACACCAAAAAAAATCAAAAGTAAATGTAACAAAATTACAAAGGTTAAGCATGATTTCAATAAAGAAATATGAGAGGGCACTCCCTAAACATCCTTTCATAGAGGTGGGAGGTCCACAGGTGGTTTTTTGCACATATTTTCAGACTTTTTCAAAGGACTGATCAGTTGTGATGATTTTTTTCCTCTTTAAAAATGCTATTTGTAATATGGGATGGCTTTCTGGGAAGGGTAAAGGGAGGCATATTAGGGATAACTATGATGATGTAAGATACACAAGATATCAATAAAAACATTTTAAGAAAAGAAATCAAAGACATGATTAACAAAACAAAAAGCAAAAACCAAAACCCCACCTCAATGAATTTGTAGATAAAATAGTTTTTTTTTAAAAAAACTTCGTTTTTCATCCTTCATTCTCAAAGAGAACCCATGACATCAAATGGGGGATTTCTTGACTTGCATGTGGATTGGATATAAGTGAGGCAGAACTATACAAAGTGACCAATAACTAATAAAATAGGTAAGCCATTAACTAGTTTAATTTTTTTAAAGAGGAAAAAGCCAAATTGCCCATATCAAAAATTTAGAAAAGAAAATTCACAAAGCATAAAGAAGAAAGTAGGGAAATTATTAGAATTATTTTGTCCAATTCTATTTCAACAAAACTGATAACAAATGAAGCTAATGAATATTCACATAAATATAAAATACTTGAGCTTAACAGACTAAGAAATAGAAAATTTAAATAACTTTATTTCAGAAAAAGAACTTAACAAGCCATAAAGACAAAGATCCAGGACCAGATTGATTTATAAATAAATTCTATCAAATATTAAAAGAACAATAAACAAATAATTTATAAAATTTTTAAATGTGAAAATAAGAGATCCTCTAAAATTCCTTCTATGCTACAAATATTGTTTTGGTCCTTCAACCAGGGAGAGACAAAGCAGAGAAAGAAAACTGTCAAATATTCCTATTGAATGTCAATACCTAAATATTAAAAAGACTATTAGAAAAGAAACTACAGCAACTTATTGAAAAGATTATACATCAGTTATGACCAAGTTAGACTTAGGTTATGAACCAACTTGACTATATACAGATTATGAATCAACCACTAGGAATGAAGTGTTGGTTCAGTATTAGAAAAATTATAAACCTAAAGAACATCTTAATAACAGAAATAATAAAATAATATTATTACATTATTACATGAAGAAAATAATTTGACACAATAAAACTTGTTTCTTCTTTTAAAAATCTTATAAAGCATGGGAATACATGATTATTTGAAGACAAGAGCTAGAAGAGTAGTAAATTGCAAACTCTAGGGACATAATTAATAAGATCAGGGGCAAAGCAAAGATGGTTATTACCTTCACTTTTATATAGTTCTAGAAACAGTAGTTTTAATAAGAAGAAATGAAAAAGAAATTGAGAGAATAAGCACAGATGAAGAAACTTAATGATCACTTTTTACAAGTGCCATGATAGTTTCCTCTTAAAAAATCTTACAGATTCAATGAAAAAAATTAATAAAAACAATAACTTAAGCAAAGTAAACTTATACAAAATAAACCTACACAAATTATTAGCTTTTCTGTATGTTACCCACAAAACACACCAGAAAGAGAAATTCCACTCAGAAATACTACAGATTGTATAAAATATTTGGGAGCCAAGTTACTAAAACACACATATACACACACACTAGGAATTACATGACTACTACTACACACCACCCTTTATAGAAATTCAGACACAAATAATCAAAAAGATATTAGTTGCTTCTGTCTGGGCCAAGTTAATATAATAAAAATGATGTCACTACCTAAATACATTTACAGATTCAGTGTCATAGCAATCAAATTACAAGAGAATTGCTTTATAGAGATAGGAAAATTATGAGAGAAAAAAATAAAGAAAAAAGTGGGAAGGAAGGAGACCTAGTAGTTTCAGATTTCAAATTATCCCACACAGCAGTAATTATAAAAATCCATTTGATACTGGTTTAAAAATTAGAAAGTTGATCAGTGGAGAAGATTAGGAACCCAACATCTAAAAGCAAATGCACATAATTGCACAATAGCTAGTATTTTTGTAACACTTTAAAGTTTACAATGTGCTTTATGAATATCTCGTTTTTATTCTCACCACAACTCTGATAAGTGTTATAATTATACTCATGTTACAGATGAAGAAACCAAGGCATGCTGAGCTTAAATGACTTACTTATGGTCAGAGAGATAGGAAGTATATGAAGCTGTGTTTGAATTTATTTCTTCCTGACTCCAGGCCCAGTACTCCATCTGGCTGCCTCCATAAACTAGAGGAGAATAGCATGATGGATTACAAAACAGAACCTAGAATCATGTCATTTCAAGAAATATCCCAAGCTTAGAGTTGCAATTTCTGCTACTGGGGCAGGTTGAGGTTTGTGGATCTCTTGATCTTCTTAAGGTTACATAGCTAGGAAATATGTGAGGCTAGACTTGAATTCAGTTCTTCCTTACTCCAGGTCCTGAGACTTAACCCAGTGGTAGGTGAGATAACGAGTCATCTGGCATCACTGAAATATATGGACATGAATTTGGTGGGACTAGTGCTATGTAGAAGCTGTTAAGTCTGATCCCAGTCTCCCCAAGGTGATTGTATAGGTAGAGTATGCCTATAGATACCCCTATGTAAAAACTAATTGATGACGCTTGGTTAAATAGAACCAGAGTGATAGTCACTAATTGGTTAACAGTGGAGGAGCACGTTTGGAGTGACGACTACAACAGACAGCATTGGAGAAGAGATGTCCCAACCCCTTGGGGGTACTACCCCTATCACCTTGAAGGGTGGATGCAGTCAGGATAATTCTAGGAGAATGAGCCCAGAGGAGAGTACTTGCTGGAACAATAATTAAAAAACAATAAAAACTAACATTAAAAAAATTAAAACAAGCTAAGGTGTTTATGATTTTCAATTAAGAGAATCAAGGCAATGGAATAGACTACAAGATAGTTTTGTGTCTATCTGGGGAAAGAAACTTTCTGTGGATTTTTTAAATAGATTTGACTATTTACTTTTAAACCCTTATCTGTTCTGTAAATTTGTACCTTTTGGTTGAAAATTTTGAGTCCAAATCATACTACACTGAGGATTTCTGCCATTTAGGAAAATAGAGATGGAGTAATCTAGTGTCTGAGCCCTGGCCTGGGAGCAGAGCCAGAAGTAGCAATTTGGTGCCTCAGGCAAGTGACAGGAAATGTACCCTCAACTCAACTTTGTCATTCGTGACATGAAAATATAAGAAGTAATTAAGACAAATTCAGTTGAGTAGGAGGGGGAATTAGTAACTATGATGACTTAGAGATGGGTACATCTTGTAGCTTTCCATTTTGTTGTTCAGTCATTTCAGTTGTGTCTGACTCTTCGTGAACCCGTTCATAGTTTTCTTGGGAAAGAAACTGGTTTGCCGTTTCCCTCTTCAGCTCATTTGACAGATGAGAAAACTGAGACAAACTAGGTTAAGTGACTGGCCCAGGGTCACACAGCTAGGAAGTATATGAGGCCAGATTTGAACTCAGGAAGATGAGTCTTCCTAACTCCAGGTGTGGCACTCTATCCACCGTATCAGCTGTCTGCCCCTAAGCTTTCTATTTTAACTAATGGTTTTTGTTCAGCTCAGTTATTTTCTAGTTGTACAGATGTATGTGTGGAATTTTTTCTCCATATATGTTTTACCTTACCATAGTTGTGGCTCTGAGAGGGAGGTAGGGGGCCTATTGCCATTCTTTGATACCACTGATATGCTACATCATCTTGGACAAGTCATTTGACCTCCTTTTGTTCTAATTGCCCTATCTCTTGAATGGGCATAATATTTACCCTGTGTTTTCCTCATGGCAACCAAAAAGATGAGTCTATATTTTCCTGGGAGAAAGATAAGGAACTTTAGGTAACTTCATTAACTCTTTCAGGCCATTGGAATTTACTAAAAGCAACTAAAGATCCATGATTTCAACCAGGATCCAAGAAGTCGCTGACACAAAAAGAACCTTGTTCAATAGGATGATTATCCAATCTATAAACCTTCAGGCCTTTCAGATTGGCTGTTGCTGTTCCTGCTCCCATTGTGTGTTCTTGCCTTTGGGGCAATTTCACTGATTCCATCAGAGTCTAGGAAAAGGAAAAATGAATATGGAAAAAATAAGAAACACAAATCAATCTATTTTGACCTGTTTTTTTTGTTTGTTTGTTTTTAGCAAATTGGGAAATATCAAGGAATGAATAAGTTTGAAACGACTTCTACTCCATGAAACTTTCCTAGAGTCCCTCTCCTCACAACAGTTAGAAGCCATCTTTTCTGTAAAGATGCTAAAATTGACTTCCTCCACAGCTTCTGCCAATCATTCCCTCTCTCCTCTTGGGCAGCACGTAGAGTAAGTCTGATCTCTTTTCCCCATGACTGACCCTCAGAGTTAATTTAAACATCTCCAATTCCTTCAGTCTATTCTCATAGAAGATAACCTGAAGCCTCCTCACCAGACTTTTCTCATAGAAAGATTATTTCATTAGGCCATTTGCCCTGGGCATTTTTCAAAAGGATGAACTTTTTGCATATTGATTCATAAATGGTATAATTTTTTATTCATAAAAATAAGTAAACTAAAAAATAAACAACTTTAAAAACATTAGCAACACCGCCTTTTCAATGATGAGGGAGGGGAGGGAGGGGAGGAGAGAATTTGGAACTAAAACTTATAAGAAATTAAGGCTAATGACTTAATAACTCTGATGAACACAATGACCAATCCAGTTCCAAAGGACTCATGATGAAACATGTAATTCAGTTTCAGTTACAGAGTTGATGAACTTGGACTGCAGATTGTTCCATATGTGTACACACAAACATATACATATATGTGCACAAATAAACATGTACACACATGAACAGATATGAATATTATTGACATGACTAATGTGGGAATTTGTTTTTCATGACTTTTGAAATGGGTTTTATTTTTCTTGTCTTCTCAATGGGTAGGAAAGGGAGAGTGGGGAGGGAATAAGCAGAAAACTAAAAATAAAATAAAATTTCATTTTAAATATAAAAAAGAAGACTAAAATTGTTTTTAAATATAATTGGGAAAAATAAAATATTAAAAAGAAAAAATTAGTAAATCAATTTTATTGTAAAAATACAAGCAAAAATGCCATGTGCAACATTTATTTCATGTATATGGATATTTAATTTTCACAATTTTTAGCTTTAGATAATAAGCTAACTCAATTTGGCCAAAATAGATTAAGATTTCATCATTATCCAAATGTTATGGATTTAAAATTCTCAATTACATTACTGCAATTAGCTAAGGAAGCCAACTCTTGTTTACTGTATAAAATCATGAGTGAGTTGTGATTTTTATTGGCACATAAATTGGTACATAAATAAAAATTGGTACATTTGTACATATTGGCACATTGGTACTTCTTTGTTTTCTACATGTGCTAGTTTTGAAAAGTCTCTTTCGTATAGATAGCTGGTAAAAGGTAAGACTGAAAAGCACTGAACAGACTTGTAAACACCCTGGAGCACAGAAGATTGGGACAGAACCACCAGAATCCTGAAGCAATCGGGCTTCAGTTTCAAAATCATCCAAGCGCATTTAAAATTTATTGGTCATGATTCTAACATTGTTTCTTTTAGTGTTTAAGCTAAGCATTTCCCCCATTGCAGCTACAATTCTTTATCTCTCTAGTTCAAATTGCTGGTCAATATTGGTCATTTTTTAATCTACAAGTGGGTGAAATGAGCTTATTCTCTACTGCTCCTGTGATAATAAAGTGTTTCTGGGGCTCAAGTATATCACTAATATAAGTAGACATTTTTCTCTTCTTAACTGCTGGGTGAGGATTGATACATTTTTCTCCACATATATTTTCATACCATCATTGAAATTATACTGAAAATATTCTGGAACATTTTTCATTGCAGTTAGAGTTATGCAGCCAAATGGCTTAGTTTATAGAGAATTGGGCCTGGAGTCAGGAAGATCTGAGTTCAAATCAGGATTCAGACACTTACTTGCTGTATGATCCTGGGCAAGTCACTTAACCTATGTTTGCCTTAATCTACTGGAAAGAGAAATGGTAAAGCACTCCAGTATCTTTGCCAAGAAATCCCCATGGATAATCACAAAGAGTTGGACATGACTGAACAACAACAAAAGGTTATGCAAAGTTTTCACCCCTGTCTTTTTTGGAAGAAAGTTGAAAACTGGAACTAAAAGAGCCTTGTTCATTTTTTACCACTATCTAGAGTCCCTCATATAAAGACGGATAGAGTACTTATTAAGTGTTTACTAAGTGATGATGATAGTAATAATTGTCAGCATTTAATGCAGTCCCTACTATGTGCCAGGCACTATACTAAGCACTTTGAAAATACTATTTCATTTAATCTTTACAACAACCCTGTGAGGTAGGTCCTATTATTTTCCCCATTTTACAGTTGAGGAAATTGAGGCAGACAGAGACTAAGTGACTTATCCAGGGTCACCCAAATGATGGCAGATTTGATCTCAGGGCTTCCTGACTCTACACCCACTGTTCTAGCCACTGCTTCACCTAGCTCTGTCAGTTACTGTGCTAAGCCTTGGAGATGTTTGTTGCTCACTCATTTCAGTTGTGTCAGAATCTTTGTAACATCGTTTGGGGTATTCTTGGCAAACATACCAGAGTCATTTGCCATTTTCTTCTCCAGTTCTTTTTTTTTAAACAGATGGAGAACTGAGGCAAACAAGATTAAGTGATTTGCTCAGGACCACAGAGCTAGGAAGTGTGTGAGGCCATATTTGAACTCAAGAAGATGAGTCTTCCTGATTCCAAGTCTAGTGCTCTATCCTCTGCCCCTGGAACACTGGAGATATAAATACAAACAACCAAGAGAGTCCTTATTCTTAATGAGTTTATCTTCTGATAAGGGAAAGCAACATATAAAACAGAGCTGGAAAATAGGGGAGAAGGATAAGGATTGAGTAGCTTGGTTTGGAGGTGGTAGCTGTGAAGTGAGGGGAAGGTCTGATTCTGGTAAGATAGAGCAAACTACTGGAATCCAGGGTGGTTCTAGATAGTAAGTTCAAGGTTCTGGTGAGGAAGAGGTTGGGATGATCATTGGATTGGAGGTGGCTTGAAATGCTGAACAAAAACATTGATAGTGAAGCACTGGAATTTGTAGAGTACTGGGGCAAAATGATTATATATGTATTTTAGGAAAATCACTTGGTGTCTGAATTGATTGGAATGGGAAGAGAGTAGAAGCAGAGAAAACCATTAGAAAACTGTTATAAAGAGAAAGGTGATGAGGGCCTCAATTATGGTGATGGCAGCATGTGTAGAGAAGAGAATAGAAATGAGATGTCTTGGAGATAGACAAGATTTGGCAACTAATTTGAAATAAAGGATGAGTAAGAAAGAAGACTGAAAGTATACATGAAGATTGTGAACCTAGATGACTAGGAAGATGGTGGTGTACTCAACAGTAAAAGGGGGACTTGGAAGAAGTCCCTTTGTATATAGGTAGGAATTGGAATGGAAAAGAAAATTATAAGTTAGTCACTGAATTCAATTAGAATGGAGGGAGAATGTCCTAGGTGTTCATAAGTAACAACTGACAATATTTAGAGTGAATCACCAAAAAGGAAGGGCTACTGAGTAAAAGCAAATAAGAAGAGTACAGCAGTGGCAGTGTGATGACTGGAGTACTCCTACTTCCCTTCCAGTCCTAATGAATCAAGGTATATTAGAGATGGTGCAATGAGTACTTGAAAGGGATGTGGTACCATCTGGAAGAACTAAGTTCTAGTAAGACTGAGAAGATGGAAGGAACATTGTGGAAGAGGTCAGGGCTTGTCCTAACCCCCTCATTTAGAACTTCAAAAGCAGAGATGCTGACACTGGGAAGGGAGGCGATTTTCAATGGGGCTCATTCACCCCTTCCAAGATGGCAGAAAGAGGTGGATTTTGATCCTGATATATAATTGTAATCTAGAAACTGAGGCTGGAGACATTAAAAAAAAAAAGAAAACTCCTATTACAGTGAAGGAATTTGATATGTTAAATACATATGATATTAAGATCAATAGATAAGAACACAAGAGATAAATACAGAAGAGGAGAATGATTCCATAATAAGTATGAGTAGAAAAAAGGATGGATTGGCCATAAGAATTCCAAGGGTAGCTAGAAGAAATGAAGCATAAAGCAAAATTAGATGTGAAACTAAAGTTTTTGAGGAAAAATAATTGAAAGGAGAATGAATAGCTTAGTAAGGAAGGTAGAAAACATTCTCCAAATGGTAGACTTTAAAAAAACCTCAGAATAAAGCAAATTGACCTCAATGATTTGGTGAGATGATAAGAAACGCTAAAGCAATGTCATATAGCACATCTACTGACAAGAACAATTGACCTGGAAGAGGGGTCAAGGAGACTCATCTGACTCCCTAAAAGTTGCGATCAATCCTGCTATTCTCCCAATCTGGATTCCATATATCAAACAGTCATAAATGAAAACTTTCCAGAAATATTAGAAGCAGAAGACAAAGTGAATATTAAAATAATCCACTGGTCACTCATCAAAGAAATCAGAAATTGAAAATGTCCAGGAAAGTTGTAGCCAAAATCCAAAGCATTGTTAATGTGACCTAAAATCTAGTCCAACAATTCTCATTCAAGTTTTAAAATTCAATAATACTCTGATTCATAAACTGTTAACTAAAACAAACTTTATTAATAGATTAAAAGAAAAATCCAAAAGGATGCTAAATCAAGATAAAACAGTCACCTCCTTCTCCAGAATCAGCACAGAAAATAATCAATGAGATCAGGAACATTATCCTTTGAGAGTCAAAAGAGCAGAAGTGAAACTCTGATATATTTTCCCTCTAGGCTGATCCTCTTACATTTCAAGGGGTGGGGTGGGGTGGGGAATAGCCTCCTTCTCCTTTAAAGGGTCAGCCCAAAGTCCATCTAATTTATAGAGGGCTAAGCAGGGATATCTATAAAAAAAAAGGAGAAGGAATAACGAGGGGTTTGGGGTAAAAGGTAAAATGAAGGAGAAGAGGCTCTAACGCATAGGTACAGCACCTTCCACAGTGAGAACCATCAGCACTCTAAATTTTTGTCTAGACAAATCCAGCACAACCCCCATCATATAGAAGAACTTTCAGGCTAAAGAAAAAAAAATACAGTAAGTATCAAGAAAGAAAGGAACCATAAGGAGGATCACAAAAGACTATGCTGCAAATACAATAAAGGAGAGGAAATCTTGAGATATGGCAAAAGAAAAAGGCTTACAGTCAAGAAAAACTCACATGGCAAAATGGAATATAATGTACAGGGCAAAAATCAAACTTTTAATAGAATAGAGTAGAGATGTTAAACTTGTGGCCCAAAAAAATTTCAGAGTGAACCTCAAATCAGATTAAAACACAATCGGGAAATGTTAAAAGAAATAAGAATATAAATAGATAATGTTAACTTGCGGTTTTCTAAGTCAATATGCTGCCAAGAGAGATTCATTTCTATTTGAGTTTGACACATCTGGAAGACAGGACTTTCAACTATTCTTGATGAAAAGATCCCGGCTGAATAGTATCTTTGAAATGAAAAGACAGAAGAAATATATTTGAGCACCTGGAGTGGGCTAAATCTCGATAAAGAGGCAATTGTTCTGAATCTCATGGTCTTCAAATTTCAGAGGGCAAACAAAGAAAGATAAATGCAGGACCCAGGGTGGTTTTCTTCCATCTTATTTGTTTTAAGAAAGGAGATAAAAAGGAGGAGAAAGGAAAGATATTAGGAGAAAATGTAGAAGGGGAGGAAAGAGCTAATTTTTTTTAGCACTTTTATTTAAATTTATTTAAGTTTTCAACATTCATTTCCACAAAATCTTGGGCTGCAAATTTCCTCCCCATTTCTCCCCTCCCCCCACCCCACAACGCCAAGCATTCTAATTACCCTTATCACCAATCTGTTGTCCCTTCTTGTTGAGGGCCAGGGTGGAGTGTGGTTGACAAGATCAGGATAGACCTTAGGGGAAACTGTTCTTTGAGACCATGCTCATTATCATCCAGAATGGCCCTCCATGCCCCCAAGATGTTGCTGTCTCCCTGAGACAAACAAGACAATTACAGAAAAAGAGGGATATGTAAAATAGATGCCCTCTAGGCTAACAGTCTTTAAAGACAATAAGACTGGCCAAATCACTGGGACAGGAGACAAGCAGAATGTCACGTAGAGTTGAAGTTTCTGTCTATATATAAACTAACCCTCTGATGAATAAATGGAATTGGTCTATCTTTTCCCACCTGCCGTGTCTTTCTTCTTCACCACATCACTGAGCCATGTGAGGACGCAGGCCATCCACCACACCTTCTAACATCCCTCCCTTCCCTTATCCCCATCTTCTCTTTTGTCCTGAAGGGCAAGATAAATTTCTATACCCCATTACCTGTATTTCCCACTTCCCAGCTACAAGAAAAATATTCAACAGTTGTTCCTAGAACTTTGAGTTCTGGCTTCTCTCCATCCCCTCCTCCCCACCCATTCCCCCCAGGAAGGCAAGCAATTCAATATAGGCCATATCTGTGTAGTTTTGCAAATGACTTCCATAATAGTCATATTGTGTAAGACTAACTATATTTCCCTCCATCCTATCCTGCCCCCCATTTCTTCTATTCTCTTTTTTGATTCTATCCCTCCCCAAGTGTGCTCCCTCCTCCCACTGCCCTCCCTTCCATTATACCCCCCCACCCTGCTTATCCCTTTCTCCCCAACTATCCTGTATTGTAAGATAGGTTTTCATACCAAAATGAATGTGCATTTTATTTCTTCCTTTAGTCAAATGTGATGATAGTAAACTCATGTTTTTCTCTCACCTCCCCTCTTTTTCCCTCCACTGAAAAGTCTTTTACTTCCCTCTTTTATGAGAGATAATTTGCCCCATTCCATTACTCCCTTTCTCCTCCCAATATATTTCTCTCTCACTGCTTAATTTCATTATTTTAAGATATGATCCCATCCTTTTCAATTCACCCTGTGTGTGTGTGTGTGTGTGTGTGTGTGTGTGTGTGTGTGTGTGAAATCCCACCAACTACCCAGTTACTGAAAAAAGTTTCAAGAGTTACAAATATTGTCTTTCCCTGTAGGAATGTAAATAGTTCAACTTTAGTAAGTCCCTTATGATTTCTCTTTTCTGTTTACCTTTTCATGATTCTCTTGATTCTTGTGTTTGAGAATCAAATTTTCTTTTCAGCTCTGGTCTTTTCATCAAGAATGCTTGAAAGTCCTCTATTTCATTTAAAGACCATTTTTTCCCCTAAAGTATTATACTCAGTTTTGCTGGGTAGGTGATTCTTGGTTTTAGTTCTAGCTCCTTTGACTTCTGGAATATCATATTCCACACCCTTCAATCCCTTAATGTAGAAGCTGCTAGATCTTGTGTTATCCTGATTGTATTCCCACAATACTTGAATTGTTTCTTTCCAGTTGCTTGCAATATTTTCTCCTTGACCTGGGAACTCTGGAATTTGGCCACACTATTCCTAGGAGTTTCTCTTTTTGGATCTCTTTCAGGAGGTGATTGGTGGATTCTTTCAATATTTATTTTGTCCCCTGGTTCTAGAATCTCAGGGCAGTTTTCCTTGATAATTTCATGAAAGATGATGTATAGGCTCTTTTTTTGATCATGGCTTTCAGGTAGGCCCATAATTTTTAAATTGTCTCTGCTGGATCTATTTTCCAGGTCAGTTGTTTTTCCAATGAGATATTCACATTATCTTCCATTTTTTCATTCTTTTGGTTTTGTTTTGTGATTTCTTGGTTTCTCATAAAGTCATTAGCCTCCATCTGTTCCATTCTAATTTTGAAAGAACTATTTTCTTCAATGAGATTTTGAACCTCCTTTTCCATTTGGCTAATTGTGCTTTTGAAAGCATTCTTCTCCTCATTGGCTTTTTGAACCTCTTTTATCAATTGAGTTAGCCTATTTTTAAAGGTGTTATTTTCTTCAGCATTTTTTTTGGGTCTCCTTTAGCAAGCTGTTGACCTGCTTTTCATGCTTTTCTTGCATCTCTCTTATTTCTCTTCCCAATTTTTTCCTCTACCTCTCTTACTTGATTTTCAAAATCCTTTTTGAGCTCTTCCATGGCCTGAGCCCATTGAATATATATTTTGGATGTTTGGGATACAGAAGCTTTGACTTTTATGTCTTTCCCAGATGGTAAGCATTGTTCTTCCTCATCTGAAAGGATGGGAGAAGATACCTGTTCACCAAGAAAGTAACCTTCTATAGTCTTATTTTTTTTCTCTTTTTTGGGCATTTTCCCCAACCAGTTACTTGACTTTTGGGTCCTTTGTCAAGAGTAGGGTGTACTCTGGGAATCTGTAAGATCTTAGCTCCTCCAAGGTGGCCCAACCAAGCATGTACTGGTCTGGAAGCAGAGAAGGATTTCTGTGCCCAGAATCTTAGCAGTTACCTCTCCACAGCCACCTGGTCTCCAGTTCCTCTAAGTCAGCACTGGGGGCTGATTTTCAGATAAGCTGGATGGGCAGGGCCACCATTCAGTGTGAGACAAACTTCCCTAGCGCCTCCACACGGGGCTGAGGCAAAACTCAGCTCTTTGATGCCCCCAGGGGTTTTTAACGCTCTAATAATGGTCTGGCTGCTGCACCTGCCTGCCGATGTGGCCACCTGCCTATGTGGCCTCTGTGGTGGCTGCCTAAGGCTGGAGCTATGGAAGGCCCTTCTCCCTTCCTGGCCAGCTGATTAAACCCTGTCACTGACCTTTGGCGCCTATGGGTTGAGGGATCTGGAAACTTGCTGCTGCTGGGACTGGGGATTCCGCAACTTGAGATTCTGCCCTCAAGTGCTGTTTGCAAGCCACATTGCCAAGGCTGGGCTGGGCTCCCCGCTCTGCTCCACATCCGGTGCAACAGACTTTTCCCGTGGGCCTTTCAGGTCACCCTGGGCTGGAGATCTCCTCATCTCTGTTGTTCTTCACTTCTGCTGCTCCAAAATTTGTTGAGAATTCCTCTCTACAGGTATTTTATGGGCTGTGTGGGGAGACCCTGTGTATGTGTGTCTTTCTGCTCTGCCATCTTCAAGAGCTAATTTTTTAAAAAAGAAATTGGAGGGAGATATAACAGAGAACAGGCATCTCCTGAGCTTCACTTTTATCTGAACTAGGCAAAAATAGGTTGAGCACACAAAAGCAAAGAGTGTAGAATAGAAATACATTAAATTCAGGAATATTAGTAAAGGGGAAAGTGGCTTAAGATGGAGGGTACCCATAAGGAGAGGACAGTCATAAGCAAAACAAACTTTCTTCAAGGGATGTATCATAAAGGGGAGATTAAAAGGAGAGAAGGAAGGTGTAACAACCATTGATGGAATCTGGGTTTAATAGAAAGAGAGAAGAGGCAGAGGAATGGTATTAGCCTGGTTTAATTAAGAATTACTAGTGTTCACATTCCTTTCCTTTTAAAAAATATTCCTTTATAATCATGAACTTAATGAACATCAAGACATGAACATTTCCAAATACAAAGAAGAGAAAAAGAAGATGATATACAAAACTATGATTTTCCATTATGTACAACTTAAATTTTTTAAAATTTTATTTTATTTTTAGTTTATGGAATAAAATAAGCATTTCCATAATAATAAAAAAGATAATTGTGCTTGAAACTGCAAATCCATTATGAACAACTTAATATTTCTTTTAAATATATAATAAAGTTGTCATGTAAATTTCTTTTTTTCTTCTTTTTTTCCCTTTTTTCTTTCCTTTCCCCTCCTGCCCTAGAGATGGCTACCATTAGACACAAATATGTATGCAAATACATGTAAAATCATCCTATACATACCTCTATTAATCAGTTCTTTCTCTTGATGCAAATAGCCTCTTCCTCCATATATCCTTGGTGATTATTTTTAAAAAAGCATATAAAAAGTTTAACATAGTATATCAATATGATCACAATTCTCTTCTTGTGAGTTCTTCTCAAAACCTCTATTTTAGGGAAGGTCTCAGACCAGTCATCTGCCACTCTCTAGATTAGACCATGATGCCTCTAGGTAGGTATGCTGTCTTCTCACTTTTTTTCAGCTTCCCTTTTATTTTTATTATTATTATTTATTATTATTTCAGTCTTCCCCCATTACAATGTAAGCTCCTTGAAGTCAGGAACTATCTTTCTTTTTTGCTTGCATTTCTATTCCCAGTGCTTAGCACAAAGCTTGACATTTAGTGATCACCCAAAAATGCATATTGACTAATAAATGGTTGCTGATGAAAGAGCAACACAATTAATGATCATAGCCACGAATATGAATAGCATGAACTCAATAATAATTGTAATAGCTAACATTTATATAGTCCTTCCTATGCGCTAGGCACAGTGCTAAGCAGCTTTACCATTATTATCTCATTTAATTCTCACAACAACCCTAAGAAGTAGAAGCCATTATTATCTAATTTTATAGCTGAGGAAATTGAGGCAAACTGAAACCAAGTGTCTTGCTAAGGATCACACAACAAGTAAGTATCTGAGGCTGTATTTGAACTCATGTCTTCCTGACTCTAGGCTATAGAGTCACCTGTACCACCTGGTTACTTTCATAAATTGGAAGAGTACACCATAGTGGATTAGAAAGCAGAATCTAAAATTCTATTATTTCAAGAAATACTCCAGGCTCTGTGGCATGGTTCCTACTATTGGGATAGGCTGAGACGGATAGATCCCTTGAGTTTAGGAGGTCTGAGCTGCAGTAAAACTAAAACCAGTGTATATGCTGGACCCTACTCATGAGAACCAATTGTTAAATGTTAAGTGTGTGTATTTACACCTCAGAAATCAACAAATGCTATGCTTTAGGGCCCAATTTACTGTTTTATTGATTTGTAGACTTGAGAAAATCATGTAAAATGTTAATAATGCAGATTAAATTTAAAAGTGTCATGTATTTTTTCAGAATCAGTTGTTAAACATTTATTAGTGTAGTATTAACATATATTGAGGCTTACATATAGTTTATATAATACAAATGTTTTAAAATTAATGCAATGTTTAATATATTAAACAAACATATTTCCCTTGGCCAAAGCTATTTGGGTATTCACACCATGTTAGCACATAGGAACAGAATGTCACCAGATTAACTAAAGAAGGTTAAACCAGTCCAGGTCAGAAATGAGCAAGTCAAAGCTTCCATGCTGGTCTAGGCTGGTAAGTAGCACTGGGCAAGAAAGGAAAATTCAATCTCAACAAACAAAAAGCAAAAAGAAATAAAGATGCTTGTAACATAAAGAATTTCAACTCTGCCTCTTAGATACTCATGTTTGATAAAGGAGCTTTGACCTTATCTTTCCTGCAACTGGATCCCCATACTATTTTCCTATCCCACTTCCTAGACTTTTCTGAACCATGCCACTGTATGTTTACTCTCACTCCACCCTTTTCCATCTCTAGTTTCCCTTTTAGAATGTAAACTTCTTGAAGGGAAGATCTGCTATGTTTATTTGTTTTACTCTCTTTTGGTTGGTTGTTGTCCTTCACTCTCGAAGAGGACCAAAATGACATTACTATGATAAAGTCAAGTTTCAGTGTGTCTGACTGTGGCTGATTAGACCAATACAAACTCCAAATGTTCTACCACAAATCAGGCACAAATAGTTCATGTGAACATTTGGGGGGAATACTCTAAATTTGTGCATTCTGCATTTTCTTTGAGCTGTTCAATTCTGCTTTGCTCATAGTGCACAACACCTTCTCTGAAGTGGGCATGCCATGCTGAGTGGTCCTGTGCCAGAGTCTCCCCTGTCACACAATCAGTTCCAAAGTTCTTGAGAGAGACCTTGAGAGTGTCATTGTAGCACTTATTCTGACCACCACGTAATTGCTTGCACTGTGTGAGTTCTCCATAAAATAGTCTTTTTGGCACATTTACATTTTGCATTTGAACAACATGGCTAGCCCATCGGTGTTGCTCTCTCTGAAGCATAGTTTGAATGCTTGGTAGTTTAGTTCAAGTAAGTACTTCAGTGTCTGGTACCTTATCCTGCCAAGTGATCTTCAAAATCTTCCTAAGACAATTCAAATGGAAGTGATTCAGTTTCCTGTCATGGTCCTGGTAGACTCTCCAGGTTTCACAGACATACAACAATGAGGTCAGCACAACAGCTCTGTAGACTTTTAGTTTGGGAGTCAGTCTGATATATCTTCTTTCCCAAACTTTTCTTCAGAGCCTCCCAAGTACTGAGCTAGCTCTGGCAATACATGAGTCAACCTCATTGTCAATGTGTACATCCCTGGAAAGTACACTATCAAGGCAAGAGAACTTATCCACAGCATTAAAAACTTCTCCATTTGTGGTAACCTATGATTCCATGTATGGAACCTGGTGGCTGATGGAGCACCTGTGTTTTCTCAGTGTTGATGATTAGGCCAAAATTAGCACAAGCAGCAGAGAACTGATCCATACTTTGTCGCATCTCAGCTTCAGAGGCTGTACTGAATGCACAATCATCTGCAAACAGAAAATCATGCACCAACACTCCCTCCACTTTGGTCTTGGCTTGTAGGCTTTTCAAATGGAAGAACTTACCATCAGTGTGGTAGCTGACCTTGATGCCATGTTCATCCTCATTGAAAGCATTTGACAACATGGCTGAAAATATAATGCCAAAAAGCATGGGAGCAAGTACACAGCCCTGTTTCACTCCATTGCTGACTGGGAAGGTACGAGAGCATTGTCCACTATCCAGAACCCGGGCAAACATGCCATCATGAAGTTGATGTACAATACTGATGAACTTCTCTGGGTAACCAAATTTTGACATAATTTTCCATAAGCCCTCATGATTAACAGTGTCAAAGGCCTTGGTCAGATCCACAAAAATTGTACACAGACCTCTGTTCTGCTCCTGGCATTTCTCCTAGAGTTGTTGGCCATTTCTGAAGCCATACTGGCTCTCAGGTATATGACCATCTTCCAGGTGAAGGATCAGCCTATTAAGGAGGACTGTAGCAAGAATCTTGCCAGTGATAACTAAGAGAGAGACTGCCTAGTGATTGTCACAGGACAATCAATTTCCTTTACCTTTATAGAGATGGACAGTGGAGGCATCCTTGAACTCCTGGGGGATAACCTCCTTTTGCTATGTAACCTGGAAATCAGGCAAAGAACAGCCTCTTTTACCTAGTCAAAAAAAATCAATCTGGGAAAGGAAGATCCTCAGGGTTTCTGGCCAAAATAGAAACAATTGCTGTTTATATTCACTCTGAGCCAATGTTAGCCAATCAATGTGAGCCAGAGTGATTTGGGTTTAAGGCATGGTCCTTAAAAAGAATAGCTTGTAAACCCCAAGATATTTTAAGAGGTTCCAACAATCAAAATTTATATTTCTTTGGGCAGAGTATCCAAAGGTAAGGGTATGACACCCTATGTGAACAGAGGGGGAGGAAGGAAGAAAGGAAAGGAGAAGAGAAGAGAGGGGAGAAGAGAGGAGAAGAGGAAAAAAAAAAGAAGGGAGGAAGGAACTGTGTTGATCAATTGTAACTGGCCAGCTGGGTCCTTAGTGGGGCAGCTCATGCTATTCATAGGTTGTTATTTGTCCTTTCTTTTCAAAGAGGACCATGACTTCAGGAAGGTGATGCCAAAACTTCCCAGTGAGTTGGATTTAAGTGAGCGAGGACTGTGCAAAGTCACCAAAGTCAAAGTCACCTGGTCAAAGAATATGAATAGTCAATTTTCAGAAGAAATCAAAACTATCTATAGACATATGAAAAATTGCTCTAAATCACTGTTGATTAGAGAAATGCAAATTAACTCTGAGGTACTACCTTACACCTAGCAGATAGGCTAATATGACAGAAAAGGAAAATGACAAATGTTTAAGGAGATGTGGAAAAATTGGAGAAAATCATGCACTGTTAGCAAAGTTGTAAACTGATCCAACTATCCTGAAGAACAATTTGTAACTATGCCCAAAATTTTATAAAAATGCAGACCCTTTGACCCAGAAATAACACTACTAGGTCTGCATCCCAAAGAAGTAACAGGAAAAGGAAAAGAACCTACACATAGAAAAATATAACAGTTCTTTTTGTGGTGGCAAAGAATTGGAAATTGAGAGGATGTCTACCAATTACGGAAAGGCTGGACAAACTGTGATACATTGTATACAACAATAGTGCACAATGTATGAATGTTGTACGCAATAATAGCAATATTGTATGATGATCAACTGTGAATGACAACTATTTTTAGTAAAACAGTTATCTAAGGCAGTTCTAAATGACTCATGATGAAAAATGCTATCCACCTCCACAGGTCTACAAACATTCATCCATATTGATGGAGTCTGAATGCAGTTTGAAGCATATTTTTAAAAAACTTTATTTTTCTTGGAGGTTTTTTTTTTTTGGTCTGTATTTTCTTTCACAACATGATTCAAATGGAAATATGTTTCACATGACTGCACATGTAAAAACTATATCAAATTGCTTGCCTTTTCAGTGAGGGAGGAATGGACGGAAGAAGGGAGAGAATGTAGAACTTAAAATTATTTTTGAATTGAAATTTTTTTATTCATTTGGAACTTAAATACAGAAAAGGCAAAAAAGAGAACATTGCCATGTACACAGCATAACAAAATAAGAGGATTCAATAAAAAATCATGAATTTCCATTTCACATTTTACATTAAAAAAAAAAACCCACTATGTTAATAAATACTACACTTCACTTTCAAAGTTACCCCGATTTTCTGTGCTTCTTTCTAAGTTTTCTTTTGTTCTTTGCTGTGCACAATTTTTTCTCCTTCTCTCCCCACCCCATCCTAGAAATGACTACCATTAGACACAATTATGTATGTGTGTGTGTGTTTGTCTGATGCAAAACCATGCTACACGTATTTCTGTTTATGAGTTATGTCTGTGGAAGTGGATAGCATTTTCCTTCATAGGTTTTTGCAGTTGATTTGAGTATTTATAATATTCAAATGACAGTCATTCAAAGTTGTTTTTAGAATTTTTGTTACTTTGTACAAAATTTTCTTAGTTCTGTTCTTTTCTGTCTTCATTATTTCATGCAAGTCTTTCCATGTTCTTCTAAAATCAACCAGCTCATCATTTCTTTTAGCACCTTAGTATACCTTCACAATCAAATACCACAACTTGTTTAACCATTCCCTAATTGATAGGCAGTTCCTCAATTTCCAGTTCTTTGCCACCACAATGAAAGCTGCTATAAATATTTTAGGATGTATGCGTTATTTTCCTTTCCCCTTAATCCCCTTAGGTAATAGATCTAGTAGTGGTATTACTGGTTCAAAGGGTATAGGCAGTTTTATAACTTTTTGGGAATAATTCCAGATTGCTCTACAAAATGCTTGCATTAGTTCACAGTTCCACCAACCATGAATTAATGTCTCAGTTTTTCACATCCCCTCTAACATCTGTCCTTTTCTTTTTCTATCATTTTAGCTACTCTGATGAGTGTAAGATGGTACTTCAATGTTGTTTTAATTTGCATCTCTCAAGTTGGTAGGGATTTAGGCATTTTTTCATGTAACTATACATAGTTTTTATTTCTTCATTGAAAACCTGCCTATCAATTGGGGAATGACTTATATTCTTACAAATTAGATAAAGTTCTTTATATATTTGAGACGAGACCATCATCTGAGAAACTGTCTATAAGCAAACAAACAAATAAATGAATACACACATACATACACACCAATCTTCTGTTTTCCTTCTAATCTTGACTACATTGTTTTTATTTATTGAAAATGTTTTAATTTAATGGCGGTGGGGCCAAGATGGCAGAATAGAAGGACAGGCTTGTAAAAGCTCTTCCCCCACAGCCCATAAAATACTTGTTAAAAATTGCCCTAAACAAATTCTAGAGCAGCAGAAGCCACAAAGCAGCAGAGTAAAAGAGATTTCCAGTCCAAGGCAGCCTGGAAGGCCGACAGGAAAGGTCTATTGCACTGGTCTTGGAGTAGAGCGCAGTCCATAGCAGCATGGCAGGGAAAGGACTTGAGGAGGCCTCAGGGGGCGGAATCACAGGGAGCAGCTGCAGTTCCCAGATTACTCAACCCACAAACACCAAAGACATCTTCAAAGGTCAGTGAGAAAGCTCTTTCACTTGGGTGAGAAGGGAACGTGGTCTAGTTCCTGTCCCAGGTGGTGGCAGAGTTCATTTTTGTAGCCATTGGCCTAAAGATCCTGGGAAAATTGAGCAACTGATCTCAGTCTCAGCCCTAAGTGGTGATTCTGGGGTGAGGAGGAGCACTGGCTAGTGGAGGTTCTGGACAGGGAATCCTACTCACAGATCCTGGGTAGAAGATTGCTTATGGTTGCTCCAAGACCAAAGCACAGGCTAGGAGAAGAGTAAACTCCTCTCCCTTGATTGTGCTTTGGAGGAACTGAGAACTTACACGTCCCTAGAGCATACCCTCTTCTTGACAAAGGACTCAGAAGTCAAGTAACTGGCTAGGGAAATGCCCCCAAAAGGGAAAAGAAATAAGACTCTAGAAGGTTACTTTCTTGGTGAACAGGCATTTTCTTCCATCCTTTCAGATGAGGAAGAACAATGCATACTGTCAGAGGAAGACATAAAAGTCAAGGCTTCTGCATCCAAAACCTCCAAAATAATATGCAGTGGTCTCAGGCATAGAAGAGATCAAAAAGGATTTTGAAAATCAAGTAAGAGAGGTGGAAGAAAAACTGGGAAGAGAAATGAGAGAGATGCAAGAAAAGCATGAAAAGCAAGTCAACAGCTTGCTAAGGGAAACCCAAAAAAAATGCTGAAGAAAATAACACCTTTGAAAATACACTAACTCAAATGGTAAAAAATGTCCAAAAAGCTAATGAGGAGAAGAATGCTTCAAAAAGCAGAATTAGCTAAATGGAAAAGGAATTTCAAAAGCTCACTGAAGAAAATAGTTCTTTAAAAATTAGAATGGAGCAGATGGAAGCTAATGACTTTATGAGAAACCAAGAAATTACAAAACAAAACCAAAATAATGAAAAAATAGAAAACAATGTGAAATATCTCATTGGAAAAACAACTGATCTGGCAAATAGATCCAGGAAAAACAATTTAAAAATTATGGGACTACCTGAAAGCCATGATCAAAAACAGAGCCTAGATATCATCTTTCATGAAATTCTCAAGGAAAACTGCTCTGATATTCTAGAACCAGAGGACAAAATAAATATTGAAAGAATCCACTGATCACCTCCTGAAAGAGATTCTGAAAAGAAAAACTAGGAATATTGTAGCCAAATTCCAGAGTTCCCAGGTCAAGGAAAAAATATTGCAAGCAGCCATAAAGAAACAATTTGAGTATTGTGGAAATACAGTCAGGATAACACAAGATCTAGCAGCTTCTACATTAAGGGATTGAAGGGCTTGGAATATGATATTCCAGAAGTCAAAGGAACTAGGATTTAAACCAAGAATCACCTACCCAGCAAAACTGAATATAATACTTCAGGGGGGGAAAATGGTCATTCAATGAAATAGAGAACTTTCAAGCATTCTTGATAAAAAGACCAGAGCTGAATAGAAAATTTGACCTTCAGACAAAAGAATCAAGAGAAGCATGAAAAGGTAAACAAGGAAGGAAAATCATAAGGGACTTACTAAAGTGGAACTGTTTACATTCCTACATGGAAAGATAATATTTGTAACTCTTGAACCTTTTCTCAGTGTTTGGGTAGTTGGAGGGATTATACACACACACACAAACACACACACACACACACACACACACACACACATAGACAGAGGGCACAGGGTGAGTTGAATTAGGAAGGGATGATATCTAAAAAAATAAAATTATGGGGTGAGAGAGGAATATATTGGAAGGAGAAAGGGAACAATGGAATGGGATAAATAATCTCTCATAAAAGGGGCAAGAAAAAGCTTTTTCAATGAAGGGGACAAGGGGGGAGGTGAGAGGGAAAAAGTGAAACTTCTTTCACATTTCATTTAAAGAGGGAATAACATGTACACTCAATTTGGTATGACAATTTATCTTACACTACAGGAAAGTAGGGGAGAAAAAGATAAGTGGGGTATGGGGTTGTGATAGAAGGGAGGGCAAATGGGAGGAAGAGAGTAATTAGAAGTAAATACTTAGAGGAGGGACAAGGTCAAAAGAGAGAATAGAATAACTGGGGGCAGGATAGGACAGAGGGAAATATAGTTAATCTTTCACAACATGACTGTTATGGAAGTCTTTTGTGACACTACACACATATATCTATATCTATCTATATCTATCTATCTATCTATCTATCTATCTATCTATCTATCTATCTATCTATCTATCTATCTATCTATCTCTCTATCTCTCTATCTCTCTATATCCTGTATTGAATTGCTTGCCTTCTCAGTGGGGATGGGTGGGGAGGGGGGAAGGGAGAGAAGTTGGAACTTAAAGTTTTAGGAATAAATGTTGAGAATCGTTTTTGCATGCAACTGGGAAGTAGGAGATACAGATAATGGAATTTAGAAATCTATCTTGCCCTACAAGAAAAGAAAGAATATGGGGATAAGAAAAGGGAGGGGAATGATAGAAAAAAGGGCAGATTGGGGGAAGGGATAATCAGAATGTACGGTGTTTTGGGGTGGGAGGAAGGGAGAGATGGGGAGAAAATTTGGAACTCAAAATCTTGTGGAAATGAATATTGAAAACAAAATAAAGAAATTAATTAAAATTTAAATAAAAAAATTAAAAATGTTTTAATTTAATGTAATAAAAATTATGTATTTCATACCTCACAATGCTCTCTATCTCTCATTTATTCATAAATCATTTTCCTATCCATAAATCCTGTACGTAATATGTTCCATATTCTAATCTTCTTATAATATTCTTTTTTACATCTATGTTATGTATCCATTTGACTTTATTTTGGTAAATGGTGTAAGGTATTGGTCTATGCCCAATTTCTGCCAGACTACTTTCCAGCTTTCCCAACAATTTTTTTAACTAAATAATGATTTCTTATCCAAAAATCTTAACTCTTTATGTTTGTCAAACACAAGGTTAGTATAACCATCTGCTACTGTGTATTGTGCATTGTTCTGCTGATCTATCTTTCTTAGCCAGTACCAGATAGTTTTGATAATTACTGCTGCATAGTATAATTTAAGATCTGGTTCTGCCAAAACTCTTTGCTTTACATTTTTTCCTTAATTCCTTTGATATTCTAGATTTTTTTGTTCTTCAAAATGAATTTTATCATTATTTTTCTAGCTCAGTAAAATAATTTTTCTGTGATTTAATTGAGATAGAATAATAAATAGATCAGTCTAGGTAAAAGTGACATTTTTATTTTATTGGCTCTGCCTACTCATGAGCAATTAATATTTCTTCAATTATTTAAATCTGTCTTTATTTGTATAAAAATGTTTTATAGTTATGCTTATGTAATTCTTAAGTTTGTTTTGGTAGGTATATTCCAAGGTATATTATACTATCTACAATTATTTTTTTTCTTGCAGGTCTTTGTTGATGATATATAGAAGTGTTGGTGATTTATGTGGGTTTATTTTATATCCTGCTATTTTGCTAGAATTATTCATTGTTTCCACCAACTTTTGAGTTGAATGTTTAGGATTTTCCAAGCATATCACCACATTTTCTGCAAAAAGAAATTGTTTTATTATTTCATTGTCCATTCTGATTCCTTTAATTTCTTTTTCTTCACTTATTGCTACCATTTCTAATACAGTATTGAATAATATTGATGACAATGGGCATCCTTGTTTCATTTCTGATCTTATTTGGAAGTCTTCTTGCTTATCTCCGTTACATATGATGTTTGCTGATGATTTTAGATAGATGCTTCTTGCCATTTTAAGGAAGAATTCCTTCATGCCTATGCTTTCAAGTGATTTTAATAAGTACTGTATTTTATCAAAAACTTTTTTTCTACATAAATTGATATTATTAATTTTTGTTATTGATATAGTCAATTATATTAGTAATTTCCTTATGTTAAACCATCTTTACATTCCTGGCATCACTCTCAGTTGGTCATAATGTATGATCTTTTTAATATATTCTTGTAGTTTCCTAGCTGGTGTTTTATTTAGGATTTTTGAATTCATATTCTCATATAACTGATCTATAACATTCTTTTTCCATATTTGCTCTTCCCAACAGAGGTATCAGTACCATAAATGAATTACTTCATCTCTAAATGTTTGCTAGAATTCACTTATAAATCTCTCTGGTCCTGATTCTTTTTTCTTAAGAAGCTCACATATGTCCTGTTCAATTTATTTTTCCAAAATAGGTTTATTTAGACATTCAATTTCCTCTTCTGTCAATCTAGGTGGTTTGTATTTTTGTAGACATTTTTCCATTTCACTTCAATACTTAAGTTTATTAGCATATAATTGGGCAAAATAATGCCTTACAATTTGATTTCATCTTCATTAGTGATATATTCACCCTTTTCATTTTTAATATTGGTGATCTGGTATTCTTCTCTCTTTTTAACTATCATATCAACATATGGTTGATTTATTTCACTTTTTTTTCCATAAAACTAGCTCCTAGCTTTACTTCTTAATTCAAAGGTTTTCTTACATTCAATTTTATTAATCTCACCTTTAATTTTTAAGATTTCCAATTTGATTTTTAATTGGGAATTTAAAATTTATTCTTTTTCTAGTTTTTTCAATTGCACACTCAGTTTAGTGATATGTTCTTTATTTTATTGATATAAGCATTTAGAGATCTAAATTTTCCTGTGATTCCTGCTTTTTCTGCATCCCATAGGTTTTGATATATTGTCTCATTGTCACTCTCTTTTGTGAAATTATTGTTTTTATGATTTATTCTTTAAGGTACTCATTCTTCAGTATTAGGCTGTTTAGTCTCCAACCGGTTTTTAATTTATGTTTCTGTGGTCCCTTACTGAATATAATTTTTATTACATTGTGATCTAAAAAGGATACATTTAATATTTCTGCTTTCTGCATTTAACTATAAAGTTTTTATGCCCTAATATATGATCAATTTTTGTAAAGGTACCATGCACCACAGAGAAAAATTTATGTTCCTTTTTATTCCCATTCATTTCTCTCCAGATATCCATTATATCTAGCTCGTCAAAGATTTTATTCACCTCCTTAACTCCTTTTTTATTTTTTTTTTTGTTAGATTTATCTATTTCTGTTAGGGAAAGATTCAAGTTCCCTCCTATTATACCATTTCAACCTATTTCCACCTGCAACTTATATAACTTTTCCTTTAAAAATTTAAATGCCATATCATTTGGTAATATGAGTTTAGTATCGATAATGCTTTATTTTCTGTGGTACCTTTGATCATAATGTAGTTTTCCCATTCATTGCTTTTAATTAAATCTTTTTTAGCTTTAACTTTATCTGAGTTCATAATTGGTATCCCTGATTTTTTTTAAACCTCAGCTGAAGCCTGATAAATTCTGCTCCAGCTTTTTATTTTAATTCAGTCTGTATCTCTCATTTTAAATGTGTTTTGTAAACAACGTATTGTCAGATTCTGATTTTTAATCTGTTCTGCTCTGTTTCTATTTTATAGGTGAGTTCATCCCATTAAAATTTAAAGTTATAATGACTAGTTTTGTATTTCCATCCATCCTATTTTTCTTCATTGTTTATCCTTCTCATTCTCTTTTCCATCTTCTCCCTCCTTATAGTCTGATTTACTTCTAATTTTTTTTATCTTCCTAATTTGCATCATTTTTAAAGAATCTCTCCCTTATCTTCTCCCCTTACCCTCTTATTACTTCATCTACCCACCCCTCCACAAATCCCTTTCTTATCTTCTCCCTACCCTCCTACTTCTTGATCTGCACACCCTTTTAAAAGTTCCTCCCTTACCTATCCCCTCACCTTCTTATTTCTTTATAAATTTAGAAGACCTTTATATACTTCTAGATGTATATATTATTCCATCTTTAATCCAGTTCTGATAAGAATGGTGTTCTAGTAGTACCAGTCCTCCACCCCACCTGCTTTCACTGTAACATTTCTTCCATTCATGCCTCATTTGTATGAGATAAATGCTCAATTTTACCTCTCCCTACCCAATTTTATTTCTTAGAATTATCCCATCATACACAACTCAACCCCAAGCCTTCTATCTATGAATTATAACATCCTTAAGAGTAAAGATGACATTTTCCCTAAAAAGCAAACAGTTTGACCTTATTGAGTCCCTTATAATTGGTCTTTACTGTTGATGTCATGTTTTTCCTGAATTTTATATGTAAAAATTTTCCATTGAGTTCTAGTATTTTTGTCACAAATATCTGAAAGTTTTTCAATTCCTTAAATGTTTCTTTTTCTTCATTCAGGATTGTGTACAGCTTTGTAGGGTAAGCTATTCTTGGTTGCAAATGCAGTTCCTTTGCTCTTCAAAATATAATGTTAGAAGTCCTTCTATCTTTTAATGTAGAAGCTACTAGATTTTCTGTTATACTGACTCTTCTACAGTATGTAAATCAGTTTTTTTCTTGCTACTTACAGTATTTTTTTCTTAACCTGGTAACTTCAAAACTTGACTATGATGTTCTTGTGAGTTTTCATCTTGGGACCTCTTTCAGGTGGTGATTTATGGATTTTTTTTTTTTATTTCTAGAACTTGTTCTAGAACTTCAGGGCAATTTTCCTTGATTTCTTGTAATAGCATATCTAGACTTTTTAAAAATCTTAACTTTCAGGTAGTTCAGCAATGCTTATATGGTGTTTCCTTGACTGTTCTCTAGATCAGTTGTTTTTCTAATGAGCTATTTAACATTCTCATATGTTTTTTCATTCTTTTAATTTGTTTTTTTATTTCTCAATGTTATTAGCTTCCATTTGCCCAATTCTAGTTTTTAAGAACTTTGTGTTCTCATTTACCACGGTTGACTTTCTTTTCACAATTTTCTTGATTCTCTTGGATTGCTCTTATCTTTTTCCCTAATTTTTCCTCAACCTCTCTTATTTGATTTTTAAAGTCCTTTTTAAGCCTTCCCAAGAACTCTTTTTGCACTCATGGCATTTTTTTGAAGTAGGAGTGACCTTTTAAAACTTCACTATCTTCTTCTGAATATAAACCCAGATCTTCTCTATCCCCACAGTAACTATCTGTGGTGAGGTTCTTTCTCCTTTGCTTACTCATTATTTTTTAAAGCAGCTTATCATAGTCAGCTTCTGGTCCTGAGATGTTGAGGGTGATACCTCAAGCTTCAGATTTTTTGTACAATTGTTTTCTGAGCTCTATTTGGGGGACTGAACCTGGGCACTCCTCTCTGCCTCTAGGATCCCTAGTCATTGTATCACCACAAAATGCTTTTACTACCTGTGTTCACTTCCATGGCTGCAAATTTTGGCTCATCCCTCTGCTCTAGAACTGAAACTAGAGACTTTGCTCTCCTGAAAATGCCCATAGTCAGTAGGGTCTCACCCCTCTGCTGCCTCACTCACCATGCATGTGCTCACTCCTCCTTGCCCACAGCCACAGCTTGAGACTAGGTCTCATCAGCACAACTGGGCCTGGTTTTATTGCAACAGCAGAGGATTCTTCAATCTGCCCCTACTCAGCTGTCTGTCCCTCCCCCCACAAACACTGTGTGGGATGACAGTTCCTAAAGTCAAGGCTGACACTGATTCCACTGGCTTGTTGTGGATTCAACAGAGTCTGCCCAAAAGTGTTTGTGCTTCTATCCTGGAGGTTAGGTCTTTCCTGAGGTCTTTCCAAGTTGTCACAGGAGGACAACTGCTTTACTTCAACTTTTAATCATTTCTGCCACCCACAGTTCACTTTGAGGCAATATTTATTTTGTTTATGGGAGAATTTTGGAGAGCCCCATATTTCCTGTCTTATTCCACCATCTTCTAAAACTCAAATTTTTAAAAAAGACAAAAATGTATATGCATTTGGTAAAAATAAAATATTTAATAATTTTTTTAAAAGAAAGGAAAACAATTATCATCCTTGAAAATGAAATGTATGTGAAAATCTTCCTATGTGTTAAGTTCGTTTTAAAAAAGGAAAGAAAAAAGAATGATAGTACCACAGATACCATCAATGAATCAATTCTTAAACATTTCTTAAGCTGTACTAGGCCTGAGAATACAATGACAAAAATTAAACAGTCCTTTCTCAAAGAACTTAGATTCTATTAAAGAATGAAATGTACATGCACATGCACACTCACATATATGCAAAATATATGAAAATAAATACAACATAATAGTAAAGTGAGCACTAGTAGCTGGGAGCGTTTATGCTAAGGGCTTCACATTGTTTTTAGAGGAAACAAGAATCTTATCAGATTTGTTGTAAGTAAGCTTTCACTGAAGACTTTAGGCTGATGGCTGCTGTCCATGGTGCTAGAGAAGTGATTCTGTGATAAGGGTTGGACTAGATAGAGGTCCCTTTCAGTTCTAAAACTCTGCAGCTGTAATCATGTAGCTAAATAATACTGTATTTTACTTTTAGAGATTACTGAGTCTTGACTAAGTTTCTAAAACTGTTATTTCCACAGTTTTTATCATTAAGATAATTTCATAATAAATCAAAATTAATAGATTCTGAGGTTCTAAAAAAGATGCTTTATTAAAAGTTTAACATAGAGTACAACCAAAAAAACTTGCTTAGTAATTTTACATTTTTGTTCATTGAATTTGACATTTCATGCCAGTTTCTCCCCCACATTCTTCTCCTATAGTCCTTCATCTTACTATCAAAAAGAAAGAGGTTTTGTTTTACTTTTTAATTAAATTTTCAGTTTATTATGGAAGTACAAAAGTATAGTATTAAGTATCAATAGGCAAGAACATTTCAATATAAAAAGACAAAATATGGATATAAAGCTGTGAACTTTTACTACACATATTTTGAAAGTAATATTAAATTTATTACGGTAGTTACAAAACTGCCTTCTTTTTCTATTGTCCCTTTTGATCTTCCTTATGCTCTTCATATATATGCTGCTCTTCAGTATATTTTTTAAATGGTTTATTGAAACTCGTACTTTTCTTTCTTTCTTTTTGGTATCCCTATCACTATTAACCAATTCTATTCTTCCAAATAGAAGCTTTCTTTTTGAACAGATAAGTCTGATCAAGTAAAACAAATCAACACATTATGTCTGAAAATGTATATTTCCACATAGCCAGGTTTCATTTCCTCCTTCATTTATCCATTCATTCTCATTTTCTTTTTCCTCTAATATGTTTGTAGATAGTGGTATGTAGAGATATTAGTCAGATCTTCAAATGTTTCTCACACCCCATACCTAGATCTTCTTTCCTGATTCTAATGGCATTATATTGTATTGGCATCAGTTTTAGACCTTCCTCTTTAATAATGATCTAAATATTTGTGGATCTGCCATCCAAGAAGTTCTCAGTCATCTTCTTCACGGCATTTGCTGGATGGCTCCCTGCTTCTCAATTACACCTATCACCAGTATGACAGCCATGGTAATACATGTGCACAAAGAAGCCAGAAGTTTTAACTCAACAAGAAACATAGTCAAATTTCTGAACTACAAAATAATGGGATAAATTTTACAGACAGTGAAGAAAAAGCTCTTTAAATTCCAAGGAGAAACAATCAGAATAGTACAGGACTATACCACCATTATAGTGAATCAAATGAAAACTTATTAAATTCTGAAAGACAAAGAAAACCAGTCTCCACTCCCAAAATAATTTATACCCCAAAGCTGACCCTAAATATCAACAAAAACAATAGTACATTAAGTTAAAAGTAAAAGTTTTAATCATGTTCTCAAAAGAAGGCAAAGTGAGCAGAGTATTAACATTAATGCTGAATGAATATTATTCATATCATAACAATGAAATAAAATGAATATGAATAACATGAGTGATATTAATGAAAGACTAAGAAGTAAAACGCTTGTTTTCCTGTGGCTAGAGCTGCACAAGGACATGAATATGAGGTAAGGTAAGTGGTTCTGTTTTCTTTTTTTAAGAAAAAAACTCAAAACAAAACAAAAACAAAAAACCTCATATTTATATAAGAGGCAGTGAAAAAGCCAAGAGAGAATTAGTGCACAGAAGAATCTAGGAAGTAAGAGGCATAAATGGAAAAAAAAAAAGGAGAGTAAATAAAAGTGAATTATTATAAATGGAAAAAAAATCTCATCCCCCCATTAGTAAATCGATATGATGAGTGGTAGGACAATATGAGAAACATCTCTTAAACAGTGAAGGGAGATAGTCAATAAGAAGGGAAGCAGGTGAATGACTAACCAGTCAGGACGCAGGAGGAGTAGTAGATGAAGGGCTTTTAATTTCTCTCCCTATTTTTGAAGTGGTGGGAGATTACGGATTCAATATTGTAGGGGTATATCAAGAAGGAAGAGGGAGAGTTAGATATAGCCTGAAAAAGAGAAATAATCTGGTAACATAATAAAGAGACCCCTCAAGGGGAGAGGACAAGGGAAAGGTCATGCAAGGGATGTGACTGAACACTTTGGATTCAACTTTTACCAGTAAGGTTGTATGTCTCAATATTAACCCCAACTAGAGAGGAAGAACTTGTTGGGAGGTTGGAGGGTGTTTAATAGGAAGGTGCATAACATGAAAGGGATGAGAGTGGAGGGAAAACATGAAATTATTGAACTCCTTAGATTTGTGTTACTGGATTCTTCCCACTTCATGCCAATGTTGTCATTGATAAAGAGCATGCCTCGGAATTACTACTACTACTACTACTACTGCTGCTGCTGCTGCTGCTGCTACTACTACTGCTACTGCTACTGCTACTGCTACTACTACTACTACTACTACTACTAGCATTTATATAGCACCCTAAGATTTGAAGAATATTTTGCCTATTATTAGTCTTTCATTTTTCATCCTTGATTGTCAATGACTTTACTTAGTTGGATATCTTGCTAAATTTTCTTTAAACTGGTTTAATCCTTCACTTATTTTCTTTAGGAAATGACACCAATCATAATTGTTCATCAACTTTTCTTTATAAAATTTTACAAACAAGATTATATTATAACCCAATGTTGCCTTTGTCAATGAGCCAGATGTTTGGTGACTGAAATGATTTACGGGTTCTTTTTGTCTCCTTATGACAATTAACGTTAATTTAACTTCTGAGTAAAATTGTTACAAGTGGTATCAATGTGAGTTTTTATTTCATTGTTATGATATGAATAATTATGGGGAAGAGATTATATATAATTTAAAATATTTAACCCTGAATTATTTGGATAAGTTATTGAAAAATCCAAAGTAGAAAACTGACAATAGGCAAAGGAATCATGAAGAAATGTAAAAAGACAACTATTATAAAAACACTCTTTAAAGACCACAAGTGAATTTTATAAAAGAATTAAAGGGAAATTAATAACTATACTATGAAAATTAATCTTAAAAATTAGAGACAGAATATATTCCACCAATATCTTTTGAGGAGACAAATATAATCATAATATTCAAACCTCAGAAGAAAAAAAGAGAAAGGTAACTATAGGCCAATTTCACTAATGAATAGTGATGCAAAATACAGAGACTTTACTGATATATACCCCCCAAATTCCCTAATACCAATTTGAATTTGTACCAAAGACTTGGGTGTGTTTTTAGGCATCAGGGAAGGAACAAGTAGATAGGGAGAGATAAAGATTAGAGAAAGGGATGAATGATTATGAGACAATCTACTGAGTATTCTGAAACCAACACAATTTTCAAAGTAATATTATATTCAGTTTAATGTTTATCTTAAGGAGGGAAGATAAAGAATGGAAAACATCAGAGATGGTATTACACAAAATGGAGAGCAATCCTTATTCACATGTCTATTTTTTAGTGTTCAAAAACATCTTTATGAGAATGCTCTATGTACATATAAAGAGCAACTTCAATAAAAATATTTAAGTGAATATAGGCAGATTTCACAATTTTGCATTTCTGACTGCATTTTAACAGTCATGAAGTTAGGTTGAAGGTGTAGACAATAGAAGACCTGTTACATTTATCATTTATCTCATTTGATCATTGCAACATTCCTTGAAGTAATGCTATTACTAACCTTATTTTATAGATGAGGAAACTGAGGCTGACAAGTTAAGTAACTTGCCCAGGGTCACACAACTAAAGCAGGATTTGAACTCAGATCTTCCCGACTTCAAGTCCAGTGCTCTATATATCACCTATCTTAAATGGGATAACACATATAAACCACTTTGAGAATCTAAAAGCAGCATGTAAATGATAGATGCTTGCTTTGGCTACTTTTCTAAACAAATAAAGCAAAATAAGACAAAAACTTTTTCATTTCATAGAGCAAACTGTTACCATATAAGTTCTCCTCCAGCAAGATGCTTCTTGTGCATATGTAAGATCACACAAAATTCCTTCTCAGATCATGCACAAAAATATCTTTGTTTAGTGAATGATGCTGTGGTTATCAATATAAAACTGGGATATGGAAAAAATAGGCATAAAATATGGCTATGTAGGCTCATCATAAGTTTTTGCCACTATCATGGAGGATGTTCTGCTCATAGTTCAAATGAAAAGGGAGTGCAAATAGAAGGTGAGCTGTGATTATTCTTATTTTCAGATAATATTGTGCTGACTACATCAATCCACAAAATGCTACAGAACCTTCCTGGACACTCAAAAAATATCGAGCCAGCAATCTGAACAAGGAACAACAAGTACATGAAGAATGTTTATTGCCTGGATTATGACACTCAATTTTATGGGCATTTTAAAAAAATATTGTATATAGTACATATATCTTGGACAATGAGTTGGACCCAGAATTGAATAGGAGCAGAACTATATTTCTTCACTGATTTCTCTTAAAGAGACATTTGTTCTTACATACATACATGCATATATATATAATATATGTATATGCACATACATATAGAAAGACAAACAGATAATGAATTGCCAATCTGATTCAGCAGAAAAAGACTCCACATCAAAAAGTTCTCCACACCTCCTTAAAATAAATGTTAAATTGAATATAATAGCATTTTCAAAATGATGTTGATTTCAGCATTCTCAGCATATTGTCTCACAACTATTCCTCTATTTCCCTAAGCTTCAGTCTCTCTCCATCTACTGGTTCCTTCCTTGATGCTTACATACACACCCAAATCTCCTCAATGACCTTGTACATATATGTTTTGGGTACTTGGTTTGCAATTCCATCAGTCTGGGAGAACTCTCTACACTAAAGCAGATTAGCAATTTTCCTGTCTTTTGAGTTGACTGGGGCACTGAGAGGTTAAGTGATTTGCCATGTTTACTTAGCTTGTAAGTGAGAAAGGCAGCTACTGAAGCCATGTCTTCTTGACTCCAAGGCTTGGTATTACCATTCTACTGCTCCATCATAGTCATTTGGGTAGGTGGGTGGGGTGTTCTTTTTAGTGGCAGCTTTCATTAAAGCAAAATGATGTATCAATTTGACTCAATTCAAATGAACAAATTAAGTACCACTACTATTGGTGTAGCTAGGTTCATCAGGGGATACAGACTTTAAAAATAAAAAATGAAAAGGCATTAATTATTGCAGCTGAGAGAAGTTTTTAAAAAGTCATCTTGTCATTTGTTTTACTTCTTCATTTTGGAAAAAGGAATAAAGTGCTGTCAACAAACTTTTATCTCAAATTTGCCAGATATTGTACACTGGAATAAAAAAAAGACAAAAACAGAGTCTCTGACCTCAAGGAGTTCACTAACAAGGGAGATAACATGTAAATAACTTTGTACAAACAGGATATATACAATATAAATGGAAGATAACTACAGGAGGAAGGTGCTAGCATTAAAGAAGTCCCAAAAAGACTTCTTGAAAACATAGAATTTTATCTGAGACTTGAAGGAAGTCAAGGAATCCAGAGAAAGGAGAGAAATCCAGGCTTGGGAGGCAAGTCAATGAAAATGCACAATTTGGAAATGGAGTGTCTTGTTAAAGGAAGAGCAGGGAGGTCAGTGTCATTAGACTATATAATATACTAAGGGGAATAAGGACTTGAAAGGTAGGAGAGGGCCAAGGAGTGAAGGACTTTAAAAGTTAAACAGAGGATTTTATATTTTAACACAATATACTTAATATAATTTTATACATAAATATATATTTATTATATTATACTATATTATATAGTATAATATATCATATATTTATGCATAAATAAGTAATATATTTTATATTTGATCCTCAAGATAACTGGGAGCCACTAGAATTTATTAAAGTCAAACTTTAATTAATTTTTTAAATTAATTTAATTAATTAATTAATTTAATAAATTTAATTAATAGTCAAACTTTAGGAAGATCGGTTTGATGGACTGATGAATGGATGGACTACAATGTAAAGAGAACTTAGGCAGGGTAAACCAACCAGAAGGCTTAAAAAAAAATCAGTCCAAAAACATTTATTAAGCACTTACTATGTGGTAGTCATGTTCTAAGTGCTGGAAATACAAAAAGAGGTAAAACAGTCCTCACACTCAAGGAGATTTCAATCTAATGGGGCAAACAATATGCAAACAAATATATATGTGTATATATGTATATATATTAACTAATATAACTAATGTACTAACCCTCTCCCATATATATGTGTATATATATATATATATATAATATATATATATATTAAGCTATATACAGGAGAAGGTTAGTACATTAACCCAGGTAGGAAACGAGGTCATGTCTCAGTGGTGGCACTGGCAGAGAAGAAAAGAAGGCATATGTGAGAAACGTTGCAAGAGTAGAACAGGCAGAACTTGACAACAGATTGGATACAGGGAGTGAAAGTCAAGATTTGAGGATAACACCTAGGTTGCCAGCCTCGGTGAGTGAGAGGATGGTGGCACCCTTTGCAGTAATAGTGAGTTAAGAAAATGGGAGGATTTGGTGCTTTTGAGGGTTTTTGTTTGTTTTTGGTGAGGGAGATAGTGAGTTTGGTTTTGGGCATGTTGAATTTAAGATGTCTACCAGACATAAAGTTTTAGATGTCAAATAGGCAGTTGGAGATGTGAGATAGGAAGCTAATAGAAAGACTAAGGTTGGATAAATAGAGATGATAATTGAATCCACTGGAAGTGATGTAATCACCAATCTAAATAGTATAGAGGAAGAAGAGAAGAGGCCCTGGACAGAACCTTAGGGGACACCCACCATTAGGGTGCAGAGTGGTCAGACAAGTAAGAGGAGAATCAGTAGAAATCAAAAACATAGAAAGGAGTATCAAAGAAAAGAAGGCCATTAACTGTATCAAAGAAGAATGAAAATTGAGAAAAGGCCATTAAATCTAGCACTTACAAGATCATTAGTACCTTTGGAGACGGCTATTTCAGCTGAATGATGAGATCAGAAGCCAGGCTGCAGAGAGTAAAAAAAGAAAACAAAAGAGAAGGAAGTGGAGGAACCAATTGTAGATAAACTTTTCAGATTGATTAGCCATGAAATGGAGGAGAGATATAGCTATATATCTAATTATAGCTAGTATGTCATAGCTAGAGAGAGTGAAGATGGACTGATCAAGGAATGGTTTTTTTTAGGATGAGTGAGACTTGGGCATGAGTAAGGAAGCGGCCATTAGACAGGAAGAAATGACAGATGATGTAAGGGACAATCTGTTGAAGAAGACAAGATGGAATGAGATCACTTGTGCATGTAAAAGTATTAACCTTGACAAGGAGAAAACCCACCTGTTCCTGCGAGAAGGGTGAAGGAGAAAATAGTGTAGAAAGGTATCCAAGTAATGTGATATGAAGAGGGGGAAAGAAGAGAGACCTCTTGGAAAATGGTCTCAGTTTTTTCAGTGCAATGTTTTCAGCTGAGAAGATGGGAGAGGGGGAAGGACTATGACAGGTTTGAGGAAGAATGAAAAGGTTTGAGAAAACTGTTATAGTGAGTGGGATTGTGAATTGATCTGAGAAGAATTGCCTTCCTAGAGTAAGATATTATGTATGACAAATTTATAGAGGACTCAGTAAATATGGTCTTGAAAATTTTGTCCCCTCTTTCTTTCAGCAGAAGATCAGGAGCAAAGAAAGCAGATGATGGAATTAATTCATGACTGAACCTTGATAGGGCAAGATCAGTGGTAGGATAAGGGAGTAAAGGACTCAAGAGAAGAGAATATTGTAGTGTTGAACTGGTTCACTATAGGGTCAAGATGAGGAAGAGAGAAGAGTGTAGCCAATGCAGGGGTGATGACCTGGAAAAGTTGAGTCATGGAGGGATTGGAGATCATGGTGAGAGCAAAGCATTAAGGGTTGCAAGTCAGAGGCAAAAGTGGAATGACAACACATTATGATTAAGTAAAAGAATATTACGGTTTATGAACATGGAAGTAGAACAGTTCAGAGTGATAGAACAATCAAGGCATGAACATTTTGTCTAAATAGGTGGAGTGGAGGAGTAGGTTATGGGAAATGAGTAAGTTGAGGAACCAGGAAGTTAGAATAGTTAAGGGAGTATTACTATATATGTTGAAGTCTTCTAGCATGAGGGCAGCAATTGAGGGGAATGAAATGGATGGGAACAAAGATTTATCATACACCTACTATGTGCCAGGCACACTGTTAAGAGCTTCACAAATCTTATCTCATTGGGTCCTCACAACAACCCTGTGAGGTAAGTCCTATTGTTATCCTATTTTACAATTCAGGAAACTGAGGCAGACAACAGTCTAGTGACTTGCCTATGGTCACAAACTCTTTAAATATCAGGTCTTTCTGACTTGAAGCCTAAGGCTTATTAATCAATAAGTATTTATTAAGTATGTTAAAGGCACTCTGCTAAGCATTGGGGATACAAAAAGGAGACAAAAAACCTGTCTCCATCCTTAAGAAATTCACAATCTAACAGGGGACAAAACAAGCAAACAAACATGTACAAACAAGCAATATACAGAATAAATAGGAAATTATTAAGAGAGGGAAAATGCTAGAGTTAAGAAGAGTTGGAAAAGGTTTCCTTTAGAAGAGATTTTAGCTGGGCTTAAAATAAACCGAGAAAGGCAGTAGATGGAGGTGAGGAGAGTGAGTGTTCCAGGTATAGGGGACAGCCAAAGAAAATGACTGGATCCTAGATGAAGTATCTTGTTCATGGAATGGCAAGGAAGCTGGTGTCACTAGATCCAAAAGGATATGGCAGGGAATAAGGTGTAAGAAAACTTGAAAAGTAGGAAGGAGCTAAGTTAAGAAAGGCTTTGAATGCCAGACAATTTTGTATTTAATCCTGGAGGTGTTTGGGAGTCACTGGAGTTTAACTGAATTGGGAAGTGTGTGTGTGGGGGTGTAAGATCATTGGACCTGTGGTTTAGAAAATTCACTTTAGTGTCTGAATAAAGGATGAATTGGAATGGAGAAAGACTTGAGGCAAACAGATCCACCAGCAGTCTATTGCAATAATCAAGGTGTGAGGTAATGAGGAAGTGTACTAGAGGGGTGGCGATGTTAGAGAAGAAAAGGGAGAACATTCCAAAGACATTGCAAAGGTAAATCAGCAGGCCTTGGTAATGAAGGGTAGGGAGATGAGAGATAGTCACAAGTCCAGGATAACTCTTAGGTTGTAAGCCTGAAGGACTGGGAGAATGGTGCTGCTCTAGGGAAGTTAGCGGGGAGAATGGTTTAGAGGAAAGGAAATAAGTTCTGTTTTAGACTTGTTTAGTTTGAGATGTCTACTAGACACCCAATTAGAGATTTCTGAAAGGAGATACAAGACTGGAAGTCAGCAGAGAGGCTGAGGCAAGATAGGTGGATTTGAGATTCTCAGTGAGATTCATCAGGTAGAGATGGTAATTAAATCCATTGGAGTTGATGAGATTACCAAGCAAAGTAATATAGAGGGAGAAAAGAAAAGGGTTCAGGACAGAACCTTGAGAGATGTCTATTGTTAGAGGGCATGATCTGGAAGAGCATCCAACAAAGTAGACAGAGAAGGAGGGGTTAGAAGAGAATCAGGAGTTGAGTACTATCCTAAAATCCTAGAGAGAAGAGAGGGTGATCAACAGTACGAAAGGCTGCAGAGAAAATGGGGATTAAAGAAAGGCCACTGGATTTGGCAACTAAGAGATCACTGGGAACTTTACAATGAACAGTTTCAGTGGAATGATAAGGTTGGAAGCCAGACTACAGAGGGTTAAGAAGAGAGTGAGAGAAGCCACCTATTGTAGACAGACTTTTCAAGGGGTCACAAAGGGCAGAGGAGATATAAGATGATAGTGGAGATGGAATGGTCAAATGAGAGTATTTTTCAGGATGGGGGAGAAATGGGTATGTTTGTAAGCAATAGACAATGAGCCAGGAGACAGGCAGGGATTGAAAATAAATAACTCTGGGGATGACAGACGGGGCAGTCTGTTGGAGGAGACAAGATGGAATCTCTCTCGAAAGATTGTGAGCCAGGTTCTATACTCACTGAGGAAGGATAGTGCCCTGGAGATAGGTATATAACAGCTACCGGAATGCTGATTAGGTAATAAATATGGACAGAATAAACATCAAAGGAAGAGAAGAAGCATCCCTCACCATGACTGATTGTGGGATAGGAATGAAAGTACTGGAAAGGGTGACCAGGGAAGTTATATGATCAGAAGAGAGCTCTATTAACTGCAAGAAATGAGGAAAGGGAGAAAGAATGTTTATTATGAATGCAAATATGTTACATATGGAGCAGGCATTCCAGAGAGCATGATGGAAGGAGTGGATAGATTTTGACTGGAACAATGCGTGTGTTGGGTGGGGAGAACATCTAATTGGGGGTGGGGGTGGAAACAAGGATGTGGGCAGTGGGGTACAGGAAACAGGATTTATACAATGAAAGCCAGGAGTTCAGAATCACCGAAATGATGAAGGTATGACAGAGTGTGAGTGGGCTAATCATAGAGGAATAAGTTCCTGCAGATTGATATTATCTCCAGGGGGCCAGACAGCTGATGTAAATGCATAGCAGGCAAGTAGAGGAGGGTGGACAATGAAGCTAGGCCTTCTCAGGATATAGAGGTTCCAGATAGGGATTCACCAATCACTGAGTCAGCCTCAGGGTAGATTCTTTCAAGGGCCAAGGCAGTGGTAGGGGCAGCTAGGTGGTGCAGTAGATAGAGCACCAGTGCAGGAGTCAGGAGGATCTGAGTTCAAATCTCACCTCAGATACTTGACACTCACTAGCTGTGTGACCTTGGGCAAGTCACTAAACTCCAATTGCCTCAGCCTGGGTCATCTCCAGGAATCTTGATGAATACCTTGTCTCTGGAGGAGAAGTGAGGCTCATTCAAAACAAAGTCAAGTGCAAGTCATATCATTATTTCTGTGATGGCATGGTCTTCTTCTTTGGCAACAAAGGAAGAACACACACAGGACAGTGATATAGGGAGGGGAGACCATTTCTCCTCCCCTGACAGGGGAGCAAGGCAGTTGATGTGAAGTTGAAGCAGATTAAAAAGGATGTCAGGCAAGTCAATGGATTGGCTGACCTGGGCAGGAACCAGAATATCACTTTTATTTTTCCTTAACCATAGGTTACTTGGTATAATGAAAAAAAGCACTGATATTAAGTCCATGGGTCTGGGTTCAAATTCTGGCTTTCATATCCTTATCCTGTGATCCATTACAGGTCTCTTAGCTTCCTTGCCCTTCTCTTTCCTCATCTACACAATGAAGATAACATTTTCTCCTACAATCCTTTCACAGGGTTGCTGCAAGGATCAATTGAGTTAATCACATAAAGCACTTTGCAGACTTTAAGGTGTTCCAAACAACTTAGTGTAACTTTGTTTTATTTTTTGTTCCGTTTTTCTTGTGGGGGGGGGGAGCCAATTGAGCTTTAGTGACTTTCCTAGGGTCACACAGTTAATAAGTGTCTAAGCCCTGATTTGAACCCAGTCATCCTGACTCCAGGGCCAGTGCTCTCCCCACTGTACCACCTTGATGCCTCACCTGAATGTAATTTTAAGCATAAAACTGCATTAAGATTTTGGAGACACCTAGTAGAAGAAATGTTAACTATTAATAACTATTATTGGAAGAACATGAATTAATAAAATAACACTAATAGTTAAAATTCACATAGAACTTCAAAGGTTTACAAAATGCTTTTACATAGATTGGTTCATTTGAGTCTAAAAGTATTAGACTGGCTACTCATTGGAAGTAGTCAATTGACAAGTTTTTCACATCTTCTGTCAAGCATGTAGGTCACTTACTCCGCAGGGAGCTCAGCCTCTAAGAAAATAGAATACTTATCATATGACCTGGAGAAGTATAGTGAATGGAAGATGTTTCTGAGGTGTGATGCCTTCCCTGGAGGTCTATGAAGAATTTTACTATCCTTACTAAACCTTTCAATAATCTCCCCCATGAATATATGTTTGAGAAGAACCATAAGCATAAAGGCAGAAAGGGGGAAACCTCATCTGGACCTTTTGATTTCTTTGGGAAAAGAAATGTGGGTAAGACTTCATTTAGCTGCCTCACACACGTGCTAGTGCTGGCTTTTGCCTTTTTAGACAAGTCTTTTGCATTGCACGCTGACACTCCTGTCCCCAAACTCTGGTCAGACTGGGAACAATTTTGTGCCACAAAAATAATAATCACCAGATTCTTATTGCATTTGCCAGCAGGGAACTCACTGACAGTGATTAATCCCACATATAAGCTATATTTCTTAGCCTTGGAGTGAGTGGGCTGTCACTGAAAGTTCTGAGACTATGTTCATGGAGCCTGATTCTAAGTATGGATAAACAATAAACCGCCATCTTACATACTGACAAAACATCAAAGTGGGTGTCACTATCCAGAGATGAGTAACAATTTTGACTAATGTCAATTACCAGTCAGAGAGAATCAACAAGGGTACAAATATCTTATCCTCTAAATTCTGTGCACCTGAAACCATGGAGAAGGTAAGAGAGATCTTAAATATTTAAAGAGCTGGAATCAAGAAAGCACATGAGTGAATTGTGAACTGTGAATTGATCCAACCATGTTGGAGAGCAATCTGGAATTATGCCTAAAGAGTTATTAAATTGCCTATATCCTTTGACCCAGGGAAACTATTCCTAGGTGTATTTCTAATGATGATTAGGGAAAAAGGAAAAGAATCTCTATGTTCTAAATTATTTATAGCCGTTCTTTTTGTGGTGGCAAGCAATTGGAAATTGCAGGGATGCCCATCAATTGAGGAATGGCTGAACAAGTTGTGGTATATAATTGGGATGGAATACTATTTGACCATAAGAAATGATGAGCTCAGTGATCTTAGAAAAATATGGATAGACTTGCATGAAATAATGAAGAGCAAAATGAGCAGAGCCAAGAGAATGTTGTTATACAGTAACAGCAATATTATTTTCAGAACAACTTGGACTGACTAAGTCATTTTGACTATTATATTGACTCAAATTAGCTACAAAGGACATATGAAGAAAGATGTTCTCTGCACTGGGAGAAAGAAGTGATTAATAGAAGTATGTATAGAATTATTTTACATGTATATATATATGTGTGCGTGTGTGTGTGTGCGTGTGTGTGTGTATGTGTATATTTGTGTCTAATGGTAGTCATATCTGGGGGAGGGAAAAAAGGAACAATAAATTTATATAACTTTATATGTTAAAAAGAATAGAAAGTTGTACATAATGGATTTGCAGCTTCATGTGCAGTCATCTTTTTTTTTTATTATACTATCTGTTTCATTTCATAAATTAAAAATAAAATAAAGAAAAATTTTAAAAAGAAAACATATAAGACAGTTTTATACTCCATCTACAGAGTATGTCATCAGGGGAATTGTAACACCTCTTTCGGAGGTGCCTTCAAAGTACCCTCTGATCTATGGGTTGTAAACATGTAGGGAGATGTGATTCTTGATTGGTTGAGAGAATGTAAGTTTGTAGTTTTGTACTTGTGAAGACTCTTCTAAAGTTGAGAAACTTTGAGAGAAGATTTCAAGGGAGGTGATCAAGAAACAGAGATGAGGTATAGATATCTGAATGGCATACTGGAACCCTTAGAGTCATGGATATCTATAGGAAGCTGGACCCATCAAGTCCCTTGATCTCCATGGCTTGTAATTCTTGTTGTTGTGTTTGTCCTTCATTGCTGAAGAAGACCATGCCATCAGAGAAATGATGACATGACTTGCACTTGACTTAGTTTTAAATGAGGAAGGGCTGTGCAAGGTCACCAGCCTCACTTTTCCTCCAGAGCCATCTGAATCCAGTGACCAGATATTCATCAGGATGACTGGAGATGACCCAGGATCACTTGCAATTCTAGAGATTGATGGGAGTAGAATTCCTCTAGGTGAGAAGATTCTATCTCTATTTGTTTAAATTGAGATCTTCTCTTGCTCCCAGTAGAAGAGCACAGTAGAAAGAGTGCTAGTCAAGTAGACCTGAGTTCAAATATGGACTTAGATGCTGAAGAGTTGACTCTCCTCTCCTTTCCTTTCTTCTCCTCTCCTCTCCTCTTCTCTCCTCTCCCTACTGTATAAATCACTTAATCTCTTTATGCCTCAGTTTCCTTACCTGTAAAGTGGGGACAGTAAAAGCACCTCTATCACAGAGTGTTTGTGAGGACTAAATGAGATTATATTTGTAAAATACTTCATACAGTGCCTAGTACTTAAATTTCTCTACTATCTTTTTTTTCCTTTGGTATATTCTAAGTTATAGAACTTCTCCAATTTCTATTTGCAGTTTTATTTAGATAAATGGATTTTCTTACCATTCCCTCCTTGTGGTAGTCTGTTGTAGAACCAGTGTTTGGTGGGAAGAGGCTAAGCCAGAAAACTAGGGGCTATCCTTCCTGGTAAGAGTGATCTAGGGAAGCAGCATTTGTTCTCAAACCAGAATTGGGCTCCTAGACTAGAGGTATTTGAAGGAGTGACAGATAGGTATCATTTTAGTCTGATAGCCTGTTTAGAGACTAAAGAATAGGTTGCCCAACCTTGCCAATCCTGGATCCTACCTCCCCCTTCCTTGGGAGACCAGTACTATGGGTATTCTAAGGAAGGTCGGATAGCTTGTAGCTGCTTATCTCCAGAGCATAAACAGCAGCAAAGCTTTAGAGCTGGTGTGCTTAGGTTCTTGGCTCTGACAGGGTACAGGAAAAACAGATATATCATTCTAATGGTGATGGACCCCATCACCTGAGACACATGGACCTATCCAACCAGCAACAAGCAGACTTCCGCAGTAGCCAAGTTGTTAAGGGAAAGGTATTTTTCAGTCCATAGATTTCCTGCCAGAATGCATTCTAGCCAAATTCAATGTTTTGAGAGCAAGATACTCAAAATTGTTTTTAGTCTTGCAAGAGAAAAGAATTCTAGCGTAATAATATCATGCTATCTTTAAAGAGGTTGAATGAAACTCTTTTTAAAGAAAATTTTTTCCCAATTATATGTAAAGACAATATTAACATACTTTAGAAAAAATTTTTTTTGAGTTCCAAATTTTCTCCCTATCTGTGTCACCTCCCTCCCCTTTGAGAAGGTAAGCAATTTGATACAGGTTAGATATATGCAATCATGCAAAACATTTCCATATTAGATTGTGACAGAAGACACATACCAAAAGGAAAAAAAAAGTCATAAAAATAATGAAAACATTTTAAAAGCTTGCTTTGATCTGCATTTAGACTCCATCAGTTCTTCCTCTTTCAACATGTGTGTCCTTTGGAATTATCTTGGATCATTGTATTGATGGGAATAGTTATGTCACGGAATGACACTCTTGGATATGCTAGGAGTCTTGAGGTCAGGGAAGGTTTATTGAGGTCAGTGCATAGTGTAATAACACCAGGACTTCTGAAGTTGATGGGATCCTTAGGCAAGCCTCATTTGCATATTAATCTGTGCTTTGAAATCTCAGAAGATAGAGAAAAATACAACTGCTATTCTACTTGACTAAGCAGTCACTTGAAGGAGGCCTACCTAGTCATGAACTCATCTCAGAAGCTTATAAAGAGGAACAAGCAATATATGGAGTTCTGCTATGCAATCTTAATGTCCTGGTAAAATACAGGATAGAAACTGAATAGGTAAAAAGTGACCAGATACTAAGTAGTACTAATATGCCCATTTATAAAATAGCTCTAGAGTAGGGGGTATGGGAAGGAATATAGAGATTTATGTTGGGAACTTGGGATGGGATATAGTAGTATTGGTTGCTGTGGCAAACTGTGCCCAACAACAGCTTATATGGAAACAGATAGTTACAAGATTGGAGAGTGGACTCAAGAATTCAAAACTCTCAACTGCCCTAAGGAACTGGTTTAGGTTTCATTGGGTTGTAGCTGTGTAGTTTGTCCTTCATTCTCAAAGAGGACCATGACATCAGGAAGATGATGCCATGACTTGCAAACCAATTGAATTTAAGTGAGGGAGGGTTGTACAAAGCCACCAGCCTCACTTTCTCCTCCAGAGCCATCTGGGTCCAGTGGCAAGATATAGATCAGCATAACTGGAGATAGCCCCAGCACACAAAAGGAAGCCTCTTTTAAGCTAAGGTCTTTAACAGGTCTCAATTTGACTGAGGCAGCACCTATTAAGTGATTAAGGCTGGCTAAGAAATGAATAGACTCCACAGATGAAAAGGAATTTAGCGAGTATCTATCAACCAGTCAATTAATCAAATTCCCCTCCTTCATTTTATAGAGGAGGAATCAGACTCAGTGATGTGAAGGTAGTAAGTAAGAGCAGAATCTTTGGCTCTAAATTCAGAGATGTTGGTTGTCAATTCACCTCTTTCCCCCTGTGCCTCTATGTCTGAGTTTGTAAAATGATGAGGATAGAGGATCTTAAGGTTCTTACCAATTCTGACACTCTATGACTCCAAGGGACTAGGAAGCTCTAATTTCCCCACTCTCACTCCCCTTTCTCCTAAGCCTGACAGAGTCTTTCCAAATTCATAGGGTGGCCTTCTTTCTGTTCTGTCAGTAACCTCATCTGTCACCTTGTGCTAAATGAAGAATGTGTGTTGGGGCGGTGAGGGGCATAGAGGAGGTGGGGGGGTGGAAGCAGTAGAATCCCATTAGCACCTTGTCCCACAGCACCTCTCTCTCACCAGCCTTCCTTGTCTTCTCTCAGGATGTAACTGAGTTTGTTCTTGATTAGGTCCTTGACAGGTGCAGACTTGTTTTTCCAAGACCTTTCCAGCATGGGGCCTGAGGGAGAGGCAGACACCAATCGGTAGAAAGGACTTACTCACCCAATAATCCCTGGAACCCTGACATCTTTGTTACTCAGATTGAAGGATGCCAGGTCATGTTGTATGACAATAATTGCATCACAGCTAAGGCTACATCCAGACTATATTTTTTAAGCAGGAACATGTTGGGGCAAAGATTTTTTTAAAATAAATTTTTACTGATATTTTTTGCTTTTTTTATATCACTAGAATTTCTCAAAATATCTCTCTCCTTCCCCTTTCCAGGAACCATCATATATAGCACATAATAATTTTTGAAGAAAAAGAGGAGAAAAATCATCAAAACCCACTAATCCATTGAAAAAAGTCTGAAAATATATTAAATGCTTCAAACCTGTAGACTTCCCATCTCTGAAAAGCAATGGGGGAGGAATATCTCCTCATCTCTCTTCTTTGGAGCCATATTTGTTCTTCATAATTTCGCAGCATCCACTTTTTATTGTTTTATGGTGGATTTTTCCATTTATATTGTTATAATCATTGTGCATGCTGTTTTCCTGGCTCTCTTTATTTCATTCTGCAGAAGATCTTGTAAATTATTCTATACCTTTTTGTATTCATCACATAATTTCTTATATCACAGTTACATTCATGTACCACAAAATTTTTAGTTATTGCTCAGTTGATGGCATCTACTTTGTTAGCACAATAAATGCCACTATAAATATTTTAGTGTTTATAGGGACTTAATTCTTATCAATGACCTCCTTGGGGTATAATACTAATAAAGGAATTTCTAGGTCAAAAGGAATAGCCACTTTATGTGCAAATTTTCAAATTGCTTTTGAAAATGGTGTATTGATTCACAGCTACACCAAAAATGTATTAGTGTGCTGTCTTCTCACAACCCCTCCAAAATTGATAATTCTCATCTTTTGTCATCCTTGCCAGTTTTTATGGTGTGAGGAAATCTCAGAATTATTTCAATTTACATTTTTCTTATTAGTGATTTGGACCATTCTTTCATGTGGTTGTAAATGCTTTGCAATTCTTCTTTTAAAAACTCTTAGTCCATATCCTTTGACCTCACATTTTTTGGGGAATGGTTTTTGGTAATGTATTCACATATACATATTGGTTGTATATATAAATATGTATGTGTATAGTTTTGTAGGCATATATACACATATGTGTCAGATACAGAACCTTTTGTCTGAAAAATTTGATACAAAAATGTTTTTCCTATTTGACCACTCCCCTTTTTATGCTAGATGTGTTAATTTTGTTTTAACAGAAGCTTTTCAGTTCCATGAAATCAAAGCTATTTATTTTATCTTGTACAGTTGCCTCTATCCCTTGTTTGGTTAAGAATATATCACTTATCCTAGTTGTGAGAGATGTAGCATCTGTTCTCTTTTATGGCATCATCTTTAGTGCTAAGGTCAACCATCCATTTTGTTGTTATCATTGTTTAACCTTCATAATGTGTTAGACTAAGTCTAATTTTAGGATGGAGCTTTCAGTGGGGATATGGTAAACTCACAGATTTCAGTAGCTAATTAATATTTATTGAGTACCTATTATGTGCCAGGTACTGTGCTAAGCATTAGAGATATAAATATGAAAAAAAGACATTATCTGCTCTCAGAGAGCTTACCATCTAATGGGGGAAGATACACAAAAGAAAGCCTAAAAAGTAGATGGAGTTTGGAAGAGGAGCATGCTGGGGAGGGTACTAATGTAGGGACATGGTAAAAAGAAAGGTCAGAGGAGTCCCAAAGTGGTGTAACTAGGTGAAAAATGAGATCTGATCTCACCTCCTTCCTTAAATGGACGATTTGGTATTCAAGGCTCCACCTTCCAATCACAAGGACAGCAAAGTGGTGCTGAGGTGAAGGACCAGGATGGCTGATGGGATCTCACAGGATTATGAGTTTTCCCAGTAATGAGCTTCCTGGTGGAAAAGTCAAAGGAGTCTTCTTTGGGATCCAGTTTTAGCTCTTTGACTTACTAATATTTGGCCTTGAGTGAATCACTTTACTTTTCAGGACTGTTGACTCTTCATCTCTATCTGAAGATGTCATCAAAGTCTACTGGCAAGACAAAAGTCAAGATAACTGCTGAAGCTGTAGATGACTTTTGCATCTTCACTGTTTGACTGAGCTCTAAGCATACCACAGCATTTGCTTCAGCTGCCTTCATGGCTGTTGGAACAAATTGTTCTCATTCACCCATTCTGCCAGAGGAAATCTTCACATGCTTGGGGAAACATCCTCCTAACTCACCGATGGGTTTGAGGCCTGTTGGTTATCCTCAGTCTGGTTTACCTGGTCTGCTGAGACAGTTTTACCAAGATGTGGTTGCTGCACATGCTACAACTACATACATATGAGATATATTCAGCATGGCATATACTCAAGAGGGCAGCTAGGTGGCACAGTAGATACAGTGCTGGGCCTGGAGTCAGAAAGACTCATCTTCTTGTGTTCAAGTCTAGCCTTAGACACTTGTTAGCTATGTGCCCCTTGGCAAATCCTTTAGCCCTGTTTGCCTCAGTTTCTTTATCTGTAAAATGAACTGGAGAAGGAAATGGCAAACCACTCCGGTATCTTTGTCTAGAAAACCCCAAACTGGGACAGCAGACTGAAACTAAATAACAACAACAAAAGAGTAGATAGAAGACAATCTCAGAGAGAGAATATGAACAGTGGAGATGGTACCACGAGGGAGGGGTCCAGGAAAGGTCTCTGGCAAAAGATAGAATTTGAGCCAGTCTTGAAGGAAGCCAGGGAATCCAGGAGGTAGTGGTGAGGAAGGTAAGGTTTCCAGGCATAAGTCAATGAAAAGGCACCTATGTAAGCAACAGCAAGGAAGTCAATGTCGCTAGATTGTAGAATACATGGAGGGGGATTATAGAGTCTAGAATAGAAGCAGACTAGAAGGTACGAAGGTTGTGAGGAGCTTTAACAGTTAAACAAGAATTTTTATTTGATCCTGGAGGCAATAGGGAGCTACTGACTTTTACTGAGTGGAGAGGGGTGGGATGATGTGATCAGACGTACATTTTAAAGAAAACCACTTTGGCAGTTGAGTGGAGGATGAATGGGAGTGGGGAGAGTTGAGACAGAGAAGCAGAGGTTGAATGACCACTTGTTTAGTGCGTTGCAGAATGAATTATTATTATTTTTTTTGGTTTGAGTAGCTTAGAGGGTCATCCAAGTCCCTTCCGGGTCTGAAATTATAAATTGCTATGAAAATGAGAGGATTAGCCTATATGATTGATCTCTTCCAATTTTTTAAACTTTTTTTTATTCTGAGTTTCATCAGATTGTTTGATTTGTGAAAGTACAGCTAGAAGTGTATTGGTAGCATCAACTTCTGTTTGGTTTCCCCTCCGCCACCCCTCCTGCCCAGAGTTCTGATGTCTAATTCCAGAAGCACCTTTGCTCTGTTCCATATCTACTTCAGGCAGATCAGTCTCTGTACTGTAGCCATATAAATAATAGAACTGAAATCATCCTTAGTTAAAAATAGATATTCTTCTTAATGAATATTTTACTTTCTGTCTTTAGGATATAAAATTCCCTTGCCTGAAATGCTAAAGAAAACCCTGTTATTGGACCCAAAGAAGTCAGAACCAGCTCAATTCTGGTTCTACAAATATAACTGGTTTGGCCCAGAATTTTCCTTTGATATACTCCCACTTGTAGGAGAAATCTGATGCAAACTACTGGCCAATTGTGGCAGCTCTCTGTAGCCAAAAGGCAGTTTGGAAGTTCCTGGGCATGTTAGTCACCTTTTAATTTAATCGAAGCAAATTAATTATAAAATGCCCCTTGGATGTTTATAAATAATTCCCTTCTCTAGGTCTTTCCACTACTAGATCAGCAAAACCAAAAGCAGCTGGTCTTTTTGGTATTGTTGCATAGCAGGGTTTCTCTTAGAGATAGAGGCAAGGTGGTACAGTGGAAAGATCACTGACTGTAAAGTCCAGAGGATATGAGTTCAAATCCCACTTTATGTACTTATACCGTATGTGAGGTTGGCAAGTCACTTTACCTCCCTTGGCCTCAGTTTCCTCATCTGTATACTGAAGGTGTTTGGACAAGATATCCTCTGAAAACCCTTCTACCTCTATATCTTGTTTCAGGGAGTAGAGGTAGATTTCATTACACCATAGAGGTGAAAAGGGAACTTTTGTCGCTGTTCAGTTGTTCAGTCATGTCCAACTCTTCATGACCTCGTTTGGCAATTTTTTTTTTTTTTTTGGCAAAGATACAGGAGTGGTTTGCCATTTCCTTCTTGAGCTCATTTGACAGATGAGAAAACTGAGGCAAATGAGGTTAAGTGACTCACCCAGGGTCACACAGCCAATAAGTATCTGTGGCTATATTTGAACGCTGGTCTTCCTGTCTCTAGACCTAGCACCCTATCTACTGAGCCACTTACCTGCCCAAAACAAGGAAGTTAGAAATGGTCAAATGAAGAAATAGAACTAGATGGTCTCTAAGAACTCTTTTTGCTCTAATGACAAAATGTACCTTGCCTAAAATCATACTCTGATGTCTTCTCATGGAGAAGAGACGACCATGTGTTTTCACTGGCTATGTCAATGGAATGAGCAGTTTATCCTATCTGACTAAGCTGAGAGGGTTTCCTTTGTGTTCTGGTAATGGTTTGAGGACCAATCTAGCTAAAATTAGAAAGTCTTGTCCTCAGTTTGTCTATCAGATGGTGAGAATTTTAGCCTTAGTCTCTTATGAATCTACTCATGAATGACATTAAGTAGAAAACAATCTGCCTCAGTGGAAGAAGTACCTGCACCAAAGAAAGTCCATTTTAATGGCAATATTGACACGATACTTCAATTTCCCCTTACATTTTTCATTTTATAGATGAAGAAATTGAAGTCTGGAGAGAGAAGTAATTTGCTCCAGGCTACACTAAGCTAATGATAGTGATGGGGTGAAGAGGGTTTTCCATACTGTCTCAGAGGGAAGCTCTTATGAAAGAGAAATCACTGGACTAGGGCAATGGATGAAAGCACTTAGACCAGGACCATTTAGGAAGATGTTGAAAATGCAATAGAGGCATGTTGGACAGAAAGGATTATATTTCTCATGAGGTTTTAAACTTCAAGGATAAGCTTTATTGAAATTTGTAGGACTTCAATTCCCATAAATCCATGTGCCAGCCTAGAACTCCATTATTCTGACAGTGAGGAGATTTGCAGGCACTGTGTTTTGGTCATACTTACAAATGTCCTGGAAAGACAGTGGAGTTAACATGTCCCCCATGTGGCACCTGTACATAGTATATACGTATAGTGCCACTAAGAATTTCACCACAAGCTTTATTCAATTTTCCTTCTATTGTTTGGGGAAAAGCCACAGGTGCCCATTGTTCTGTGCTTTGGAGTTTCAGATGATGGGAAAGATGGTTCCATCATTCTTATGATGAAGGGGATAACAAGCCCTAAGATCTCACTCTGCTTCTGTTGTCAAGCACAAAGTTGGCTTTGGTCTACACTGTAAGTTTGTTGCCTATCACCCCTCTTGGTAGAAAGTATTCTCATGCTGTCTACCCCAGGATATCAAATACCCCATAATAACAGATGATCTTGTCCTGCCACACACTGGACAATGTCTTATGCCCTAGAACTATTCTTGACCTCTCTTCTTTATCAATCAATCAATCAATAAGAATTTATTAAGCATGCCTACAATGTGCCAGATATTGGGGATATAAAGACAGAAATGAAGTAGGACCTGTCTTCAGGTACCTATATTCCGTCAGAGGAGAGAGTAAATACACATATAAGTACATACAAAATAAAATTTGTTGTTGGTTCAGTCATTTCAGTTTTGTCCAACTCTGCATGACCCCATTTGGAGTTTTCTTGGCAAAGAAACTGGAGTGGTTTGCCATTTCCTTCTGCTTTTTTTTTTTTTTCACACAAACTGGGTTAAGTGACTTGCTCAGGATCACACACTAGTAAGTATTTCAGGCCGGATTTGAACTCAGGTCTTCCTAACTATGTTAGCACTTTATCCACTGCACCACCTAGTTGTCAGATAAGTAATATAAAAATAAACAAAACAAATCCAAGGCAATTTTCGGTGGGAGGGTAGAGAGGAAAGGTGTTAGAATTTAGTGGGAAGGCGGCCACAAGAAAGCCTTCATTGTAGTAGGTGGTGCTGGAGCTGAGCTTTGAAGAAATCAAAGCTCTTCTGATTCAGTCTCAAGGCAGCTAGGTGGTATAGTGGGTAGAGACCTGGGCCTTGAGTCAGGAAGACCTGAGTTCAAATCCAGTCTCAGACTCTGCCTCAGTTTCCTCAACTGTAAAATGGAGATCATAACAGTACCCAACTCACAAGATTGTTGCAAGAATCGAATGAAATGAGGTAATATTTGGAAAAGCACTTAGGACAGTACCTGGCACATAGTATACATTTAATAAATGGTTATTCCCTTCCCTTTACATGCTTTTTCTTCCACAATAGCTTCCCAGACCATCTCAGACTGATATACTTTTTTCTCCTCTGACCTCTTGTGGACCTGAACATCTGTTTTTCTTGTTTGGCAATAATGTCCTGCCTTGTGACAGCCCTTCTGTTGCATTCTTGAGCAGTTATGACAATAATAATTCACACTGATACTGAAAGTAGGCTCATTTTGACAGGCTACCTTGCAGAGTGAGCAGAGAGATGGCCTTAAAGCCAGGAAGATCTGGGTTCAAGACCCACTTTTGAAACATAACATCCGGGTGACCTGGGGCAAGTCATTCAGCCTTATAGTGCTCTAAGATTGGAAGTTATGGAGAAGATGCTGATCTGCATTTGTAGAGGGAATTTCTTCACTCAGGAGTTCCCCATGCCAATGAGATCTCAGGTTCAGTCTCTATCCCTGGGGCACATAAAATGTTTATTGTATTATTTATATGTATGTATATATATATATAATATGTAATAATTATAATATAACATATACAATACAAACAATTATTATATTATGATAACGTAGGATATATTCTTAATAATGTCAATTATATATTAGTACTCTATTGTAATTATATTGTATGCCATGTTTTGTCATCATTTCAGTTGTATCAGACTTTTTGTTGGATATATTTCCTTGGCAAAGATACTAGAGTAGTTTGCCATTTTCTTCTCCAGATCGCAAGAGGAAACTGAGACAAACAGGATTAATGGCTTGCCCAAGATCACACGGTTAGTAAGTGTCTGAGGCTGAATTTGAACTCATAAAGAGGAGTCTTCCTGATTTCAAACCCAGCACTCTATCTACTTGCTGCCCATATAAATATATTATATTATTTTAATACCAATCCTAATCTATTATATTAAACTATACATATCATATTAGAGATGATACAATATACATGTTATGACACTATATTACTCATACTAGCTGACATTTCTATACCTCTCTAAGATTCTACAAAGCACATTTTCTTATTCGATCCTCACAACCACCCAGTTGTTATTATTCCTGAGGAAAATGAGACTTTAAGAGGTACTTTGCCTATGGTTACCTAATTAATAAGTCTTAGAGACAGAATTTGAATGTGGATTCCCTCACTCTAAGTTCAACGCTCTTTCCACTCCCTCATATTGCATTTCGTAAAGTTATTGCTGACATGTATTCTTATCTAAATTGCAAATTCTTTGAGAACTGATTGTTGTCTCATATATTGTGATATATGTGTGTATATGTATATATACATATATATATGTAGACATGCACACATAGATATATGTATTGCGTAGCACCTGACAAAAACAACTTGTATTTCTGAGTGCTCTCATATTTACAAAATGCTTTCCTTAGAGCAATTGATTGTTGTATGTTATTATTTCCATTTATAGATGAGAAAATCTCATGATGGGAGAAGTTGCCATTTGCCTGTGGCCACCCAGCTAGTAAGCAGAGGAACTTAGACTATGTAAGTAGAGGGTTCCAAACCTGAATGAAAGTGACCTGACCCCAAGTCCATTACATTTTTCCATGGCTCTAGGCTCTCTCTCCTAACACAAAGTAAGTGATCAGCAATATTCACAAATGGAATTGAACGATCACCAGTCTGCCCATTTCTAAGGGAGCTTAAAGAACTGTTTTCTGATGGAGCTTGCCCATCTATATATGGCAAGTTTGAGTGGAACTCAGAATGTGTTTTCCCTAAAGCTGTCAGGCACCATGACGGGGCCAAGAGCCGCCATTATGAGGAAAGTGAGGATTTTCAGGCTCTGGAAGCATTCTTTGTTCCTTTAATTCATTCACATCTGTTGGCCTTGAGGCTAACTCCTTCTCAATGGAGTGGTGCAGGTGCTGTAGAATCTCTCCCCACAGAGTAACCACCATCGCTGGCATGTTAGGCTGAGCGATGTGGTCTCACAGAACCATGGAATGTGGGAGCTGGAAAGGGATTTGGGGATGGGAGCCAGGAGATGGGAGTTCCAGCTGTCACTCTCATCACAGAGGCAATGTGGTGACATTAGAGTCAGCACAGGGCTACAGAGCAAGAACTAGACATGAAGTAAGGAGACCTGGATGAAAATCCTGGTTCCAACACTTCCCAGAAGAAGGGGAACAAGTATTCATTGAGTGCCTAATAAGGGCCAGGCACTTGACAAATATGAGCTCATCTGATCCTCACAACAACTTTGGAAGGTAGGTGCTATTACTACCCTATTTTACAGTTGAGGAAACTGAGGAAGGCAGAGTTTAAGTAACTTGCCTAGGCTGACATATCTAAGAACTATGTGGCTGGATTTAAACTCATATCTTCCTGACTTCTGGGCACAATACTTCATCCACTGCACCACTTAACCTGCCTCTAAACCAGCCTCTTACTAGCAGGTTAACCTTGAACCAATCACTTCACTGATGGCTCAGAGTCTCAATTTCCTCATCTATAAAATTGGTCTGATAGTAAATAATACTTATATTACCTATCCTGGAATGGCATGTAAAATTATTTTTAAACCATAAAGCTTATGTAAATGTAAGTTATTATTATTGTAATCCTGGAGCTAAAAGAAATTTTACCACCTATAGTACTCAGGGTTGTTGTGAAGATAAAATTAATATTTTTAGTGCTTAGCATAGTGCTTGGCACATAGTAGGTGATTAATAAATGCTTCTTTTCTTCCTTCCTTCTTTGCTTCCTTTCTCCCTTCCTATTACCTTTCCTTTCTTCCTTCTTTGTTGCCACCCTTCGTTCTTCCTTCCTCTCTCCTCCCCTTCCTTTCCTTTCTTGTTCCCTTCCTCTTTTCCTCCTTCCCTTCAGTGTAGCCTCATAATTCAGTGTCTATGATGTCATAATTCCAAAAGAGGCAAATGGTTCTTAGTGTTCCCACAAACTTGACTGAATTCCTAGGTAACAAAAAGGGTTCAGCAGCCAGGGGGAGCTAAACGGCCCTATGATCTTAAAAAGACATTGCCAAATGGGTGACTGGCCCCTGCCGAGATTCATTTTAATTAATTATTTAGTGATTACTTAATATTTTAAGAGTTAGTACAATCAGAGGAATGGAAACATTTTTATGAATTTCTTCTTTGCTTTAATGAAAGCATTTTTTTTAGGGTGGTGGTGGTTACTAATAGCTTGTAAACTTGACCCTCTGGGCATTAACCTAAATATAAATTCAGAAAATGTGTCAAAAAGTCATCCTTTGCTCTTTGTTAACTGCAAAATAAAGTAGCTCTCCCCCAGCAGAGTTGACTCTGACTCCATTTGCTATTAAGAGTCAGAGTCTAAACCTAATAGCATGGGACAACAACTCATGCGTATGATTCAAAAACACAGAGGATGTTCATATAGCTCATCAGAGCATCACAATTATCCCCCTTTTACAGATGAGGGAAATGAGGCAGGGATCGGTTGAATGATTCTGCCAAGAACATATAATCAGTCCACATCTGAAGTAGAATTTGAACAGATCCTCTTGACTCCAAAACCAACCCTCCTAATCTGCCTGTGGGGTCTTCCTCAGTTAGGTCTAGCTGTTCTGCACTGGCTTCTGCTTTAGTCTCAGTGGTCTATAACTAAATATATTACTTTGAGTCATACATAACTCATGTTTATTGCTTCCTACAATCCACTCTGTCTTTAATCTCCACTTCTACTTTCCTGATTGACAAGATCAGTTCTGCGTAGGAGGATGAGGTTGCTTCTGCTGTGTTCCTAAAACCACAGATTCACCAATAGCCATCATCTGTATTATCTTGAGCACATGAGTCTGCTTTATGTAGTTTCACATAACCACAGACTCCCACAGCCACTGCAAAGTTCATTGTCTTTTTTGACAAGTCTTACTTAGAACAAAGTAGGAGAGCTTCTCTCCTTCCCCTTGAGAAGCAGTTAAGAATTTCACCTATCTGAGCTCTCAGAGCCTGGTACACAAACATTGTAATACTGTCACCTTGAAGCATTACATCTTCAAAAGCATGTATAGTGTCAAAAGTGGGCCCTGCTGAGGCTCTCTCATAACTCCTTGCCTTTCTGCTTCAGTTTCCTGTAACACGTCTATGGTAAGTGCTAAACCACTTACCAAAGCCCTTCTTGACAGGTCACTTTGCAAACAGTCATAATTGTCTACAACAGTCTCCTTTGCACTGTACCATCCGTATGATAAATAACCTCTTCCATAGGGATCAGCCCAGCCTCTGTTGGTTTGGAATAACTGGCAACATTGAAATATTGAACATTTTAGTTGTCTTACATGGTACACATTCTACCCTGCTTTCTTTAGAAAGAACTTGTCCTCATTTAGCCATTCCTAGTCAAAAATGGTGTTGAGTAATTTTTACCCAAATATTCTCCTTTCATAGAACCTCTTTGGGGGACCTCTGGAGGCTCTAGGGTTTCAGACAGCTTATATAAGACATTAGCTGCATTGAGACCCTTTATGAATACACTCTTCACCCTGACCAAAGAGTTCTCAGCATTGCATAAGGTCTTTTTAATTATGTCTTCAATATGATTCGTAGTAAGTTACAAAAATCAACAGTCTTCTTTGTAGGTGAGTTATACTTAATAATATGCATCACTTTCCCCGCAACAAGGTACCCAGTGCATATTAAGTGGGATCTTTTCCTACTATTGCTAAATCTGCTACTATCAGAGGCTCAAGGAGGAAAGAGGAAATAGCATGAGAGAGTAGACTAAAGTGTCAAAAGCTGAAGACAGGTAAAGGAAGATGAGCTCTTACAAAAGGCATTTGAATTTGTCAGTTAAGATATCATCAGTAAAATACTGAAGAATATTACCAGTCTCCTGATAGAGAGGTAATGAACTAAACGTACAGAATGAGACACACAATTTTTTGGCCTGGCAAATACAGAATTTTTTTTTTGCTTGATTAGTCATGTTAGTTTGTAAGGTTTCCCCAGTGGGAGAGAGAAAACTATAAAGGCTTAGTAATAGAAAAAAATAAATTTAATTTTAATTGGGTATCACCAGTAACTTTTGAGAGAACAGTTTCAGTAGAACTGTGGTATAAAAAATCAGGGAGTTGAGAATCAAGCAGGTGATGTAAAAGTTTAGAGGGAAAGGATAAATGACTCCTTCTAGGAGTCTGACAGTTAAATGAAGGAGAAGAATGCGCAAGTAGCTTAAGGAGATAACAGGTTCAACTGAAGGATTAGAAAGACCTAGAATATTTGTCAGCAGAGGAGAAAGAGACAGTAAATAAGTTAGATGACAGAGAGTAGGGCCTGGTTGAGATCCAATCTCTTGATTTAGAGAACATGCATTTGTAGTGAACCAAGTCAGTATGGCTGTATAACTTTCTCTAGGAGCAGGTAGGTGGTACAAAGCTGAGTCTGAAGTCAGGATGACTCATCTTTCTGAGTTTAAATCTGACCTCAGACACTAACTTTGTAGACCCTAGGTAAGTCACTTAACCCTGTTTGCCTCAATTTACTTATCTGTAACATGAGAAGGAAATGGCAAACTACTCCAGTATCTTTGCCAAGAAAACTCCATATGGGGTTACAAAGAGTGGGAGATGACTGAAACAACTGAACAAAAATAGTGGAGTTCAGTGACTTTTCTGAAACAAAGAAGCCAGACTACTGGTAACCCAGGGTTGAGTCCTGACAGGGTATGAATGATTTAAGGCCAAAGAAACAAGGTTATAAAATAGAGGACGGTCTAGGGTTGAAATGGTTAACTATTTGGTCAAGACTATAAAGGGAGGAAAGTGGGATGAGAACGGAGTGATAGACTGGGAGAACAGAGAAGAATAAAGGACAAAAGGTCATAATGAGGGCAAAGAACAGATTTAAGAAAAGAAGAGATAGAGATGGAGGGACAGGGCATTATTGTCAGAGAGGGGAATTTCACAGTTCAGGATTAATTTTCGATTATGGTAGGGATTTAAGGCATGATCACCCTGTGGGGCAGGAATTTTGGCTGACAGGATGGAAATAGAGGTTATGGGAAGTGAGGTGGTTGAAGAACTAAGAGGTTAAGGTATGGGAGGGAGCACCATTGTAAATATTTATATCCTCAGGTGTGAGGGCAGAAGTTGGGGTGGAGAAAAGTACTGTGGACCAGCTACTTAAATCTTGGAGAAAGGAGAGAGAGCAATCTGGAGACTGAGAGGTGATTGACAAGGAGCTTGATTGGATAAGATAGGGAAATGGAGTGAACTTCAAAGGCAGAGAGATTCCTGAACTAATGATATAACAGAATTTGGAGGGCAGTGAGGAATAAGGATATGCCTACTTTTCCTCTTGATTTGGTGTGCAGCAGGGTACAAGGAAAGGAGTAATCATCACTGGAGAATAAGATCTGGGATCAGGTGTCATTCTCAGAAAACCAGGAATGATAGAAGATGAAAAGACTATGGAAAGAAGAGACTCTAGAATGAAGAAGAATTTGTTAACAATACAATGGGTATTCCAGAAAGCAGAATGGAGGCAGAGGTAAGAGTAGGATAGGGATTAGAGAACAATGAAGACTGATCAGGATAGAGATGAGAGCACAGGGAGAAGTCATTTTTTCATTCATTCCACAATATATTCCAGGCATTGTCCCCGGCACTGAGGATACAGAGACAAAAATTAAATAGTACCTGACCTCAAGGGGCTTATATTCTATTAGGGGAAATATGAATACGTGGATATATCCAAACACAAAATATATCAAAAGCAAATGCAAAGTAATTTCCATCTCTGTTTAGATTCTTCTACGACTAGCAGACTTAACCCCATTTATTTTCTCGGTCCTTGCAAAACTAAATGTCCAACTGTCAAAGAAGAAATAATCCCATTCCTTAGCCCCAAATGCCCAGTCTTTCATCTCAATCACCTTTTAACCCTACTTCTCCAATAATACACCATTTCTACTTGTACTTTCTACTATTCCCTCTGGAATTCCCCTTTCATAATTACTAAACTTTTTAAAGTTTAAACACCCCAAGAAAGATACTGCATTCCCATCTATCCTTTATAGCGCTTGTTATATTTTCTCTTCATAACTCCCAACACACTGCTTCTGGACAGAGTAAGAATACATCTTGTTTCTCAGTGCTTTCCAGACTCTCTCTCTCTCTCTCTCTCTCTCTCTCTCCTCTCTCTCTCTCTCTCTCTCTCTCTCTCTCTCTCTCTCTCTCTCTCTCTCCCTCTCTCCCTCTCTCCCTCTCTCTCCCTCCCTCCCTCCCTCCCTCTCTCTCTCTCTTTCTCTCTCTCTCTCTCTCTCTCTCTCTCCTGCCATCATTCATCCTTTAAAGCTCACTCTATCCAAATTTAACACCCAATCCAGATCCAGGCAGCTGTTATTTGCTACCTCCATATCATTCTCCCTCCTTTCAAGGGAAGTTCTGTACCTAGTTTGCCTGCCCGTATCCTAGAGGATTTCAACATATATGAGATATCCTAGCTCTTCATTCTACTCAGCTCCCATGACCTAATCCTCTTCTCCATCTCAGCTGCACATAGGGATGGCCAAGTCCTTTATGTAGTCATCACTCACAAGTGTCCCTCCTTCAAGACCAAGAACCATGAAATTCTTTTATTTGTTAATAACCTCTTGTAATAATCGGTCATTCTCTATTCCTTACTGCTCCTACTCTTATTCTTAATCTTCACCATGAATTCCAGTACCTCTACCCATAGTAATACCCCTCCCTATCACTCCTTCCCTTTCTCCCATTCTTGTTCTCTTGTTCTCCCTTTAGCTTTACTGGTTCAATTCTATGATGTTCTTTACTCTTGAACCCTTTTCTCCATTTTCCTATTACTAATCTTGTCTTGCCAAACCTCAACCATGGATTATTCCCATTACCCAATTCTTCTGCATCAGATGTGTAATTGAACAAACCTGGGAAAAGTCATGCAACCATGCTGCCTGAGTTCACTATACATTTATGGTATCTAATCTTATCTGGACCCCCACTTGACACAGCAAGGTAATTATTTTACTCAGTTCTATCCTCAACCCTCCATACTATCCCTCTCTCTGTCCTCATGGCTGAAGACCATTCCTCATACTTAAACAAGAAAATAGAGGCCATTTACCATGAGTCAACTCTTTCCCTTCTAATATTCTCTTCATATCACAACTCCTTTGCGTCCCATTCCAGTCTCTTTTCCTTTACTCCAGTTTCTAATAAAGAGATGACCCTTCTCCTTGACAAGACAAACTCCATCTCCTCCCATGCTCCCTCACAGATTGCCCCCACCACCATCCCTTACTTCTTAAATGTTCAATTTCTCCCTATCTACTGCCTATAAATACTCCCAAGTCTCTCCCAGGTCTCACTAGGCTGTACCATCCATCCCCTCAAGTTATCTTCCTTTAGCTCTCTTCTTTCTCAAATTCCTTGGGGGTAGGGGGAAATCACTCAAATGAAACTGTCCTTTCCAAAATGACTGGTGATCTTTTTCATTTAAGATCAGATATAGAACAGCCATTTATTTCTTCCACTCAAAGAAAAAATACTTGAAACAAAAGACTCACAAGCGCATATTGACAAAGACTGAAACATGAAACAATAACATGTAACTACTATTATTCACTTCTAGGAGGTTGAGGCGTAAAACATCATATCATGAGACATTTTGTGAAGCTGATGAATTGGCATTTCGTTTTCACCATGGTCCCGCACTGTCTGAACAGTTCTATCAAGGTCCATGTCTTCTGGCTAGCCATGTCAGGGTTTGTTCTTGTCATCTTTTCAATTGTCATCATCTCCAGGAAATATTATAATGGCTATATGGTGTAGGGGTGGGAGGGAAAGACGTATGGTAGTGCAGCCATCACTGAATGATGGATCCCAGGAACTCCTCAGGTAGCCTTTCCCCAAAAGTTCATCTCTTCAGATTACTATTCAGGGATGTGTGCTCAGGGAAAGAAACAAAACAGAAGAGGCTACCAGAGGGCTAAGATTCGAACCCTGATCTATCTGGACAATCCCCTGTGCTAGTGACCACATGTTGCCCTTTCTGTGGATTGGAAGAGGATGCTCTTTTCCATCCCTCATGGGAAGTTCCAGAGTGAATGTTCCAATTTGCTTCCAATGTTCTTTTAATTACCAAATCTTTTCTCAAACCTCATTTTTGAACTCTACAACCTTGACACTATCAATGACCCTTTCTTCCTGGTTACTTTCTACTGTGTAGATTTTTGTAACTCTAGTTTCTCTCTCTTTCTCTTCTTTCCCTTCTCTCTTCCATCTCTCCCATCTTCTTCCTTCCTCTCTTTTATCTTTGCATCTCCATCACTTAGCTTGGTGCCTGGAACATAATATATGCTTAATAAATACTTTTTGATTGATTGACTGAGGGAGAAGCCAGCACTATAAATTCAACGATAAGGAAAGGTCTTGGGCAGGAGATTTAACCTGAGCTAAGTTTTGAAAGAAAGTAGACATTTTAAAACACAGAGTAGAAAAGTACTGCTCCCTCTTAGAGAAGAGTCTGTGCAAAGGCCTTGGAGGTGGGAGCAAGAATATACTGTTTGAGGAGCAGAAACTAGGATAGTTTAGCTGGGAAGGACTATAGACTGCATGAAAGGAAGCACATCTTCATCAAAATCCTTGGTGGAAGGGGAGGGGCTGGTACCAAGGCCAGGAATGCTGATGGTAATGACAGTATAATGGGAGCACTCAACTCAGGCAGCTCCCCCATTGGTTTAAGTTTTATATTGAAATGAAATGAAACATTTGTAGATTATTCCACAGTTAACAAAAGGAAACTTACTTAGCCATAGCATATAAAAGATATTACAGCACTTAGCTTGTGTAGATATAAGCTGTATCCTCCTCACTTCCATTCTGATCCAGCCTAGAGATATCCACTGAATCTGGACGGTACTGATTTCACATGAGTGGGCTTTTTATGCCTGTAGGTGACCAGAAAGCTATGTCAATACAATCAGAGGCCACCAAGAAGCTACACCAATTACTAAGTTGAGCCTTAGCTACTTCTCTTCAAGTTTTGGGTACAATTTTATTTCCTTTTAGAGGGAAAAAAAGACAACTTAGCTTAATTTACCTGGCAGAGGGGTAAAGAGTACTCTGATAGATAACTGATCTTATTACAGCCAGCCAGGGGGATCCTGTTGAGGAGCCCTATAGGGTTAGACAGCATGTGACCACTTCACTGCATTGTTCCAACCCTTCCTCTCTAGATAGGGGCTAAGGTAACTCCTCCTTTCTTTGAAGTGCTGGCCCCCTACAGTCAAGGCCCTAAGTGGTGACAGAAGGCAGAAGGTGCTATGTTTTCAGATAGCTGTGGTGAAATAAATGGCCAAACATTCCAGGGCAGGAGCCCCAGAGTTACCTGGGCTTCCTTTTGCCCTCAAAATGGCAGCTACCACTTAACTGAGATAGTCAGAGAACCTAGTGAATGGTGGTAGAGCATTGTTCAGGTCTGTTCAGGATAGGCCTTAGGCATCTCAAACTCATCATATCCAAAACAGAATTAATTTTCTTCCTTCTAAAATCCATCCCTCTTCTAAACTGACTGGTACATAGTAGGTGCTTGATAAATAAATACTTCTTGATTGCTTGATGGAATGATTGAGTAAAGAGTTTTCTTTGAGAAGTTCCATCCAGTTGTTTGGTCAGTTGCAATTTGTGATGACTTATCATTGTTTTAATCTGTGATTCCTGGAACACAGTCCTGAGGATATGGACCTATTCCTCTTATCTCTTCTAAGTGTTCTCTCTCCTAAAAACAGAGTTTTCCCACCCCCATCACCATTCCTAGGCCCTTATTCTCCTCTGAATAGTAAAGAGGAAAATAGTAAAAGTTGAGAGAAGGGCTGAAAAAATTGAAGTTTATAAATGTATAAGGGTAAAAGGAAATTAGGAGAAAAAAGAAGAAACACATGTGGATAGAGAAAGGAGGGGGCACTAACATTTAGTTCATTCCCAAAGGACTCTGTGGAAAAGAACTAGGAGTCATTGAAATGAGAAGGAATGATTCTTTCAGCCAGGGGGAAGGATTTGAGGTCAGTTATGCTCACAGGCAAAGCTGCTGGAATGTTTTAGCTTCAGAGATTGACAGGCAGCTCTCACTGGCTCAGATCATTTGGCACAGATGGCCAGTAGCAGCAAGGGGCACCCTGACCTTGGAGTGGGCAATGGTGGCTGATTTCAGCAGATATCTGTTCAGCAGCTATAGGTTCATTCTGTCTGTTCAGGATGGGAAAGTGGAAAAGAAAAGTGATGCCCCAGGCTGTCCTGGTCCTGGTGGTTGGCAGCTTACCATGGCAACCATCAAAAGTTAGGAGAAAAAAGGAAAAGCCAGAAAAGATTAAAATCTCTGATGCTAGGACTCTATCTTTGGGAAGGGTCTGGGACATAATGAAAGATGCTCCAAAGCCTCCCCCAGGGAATCAGACTATGCCAAGCTCACAGGGCATTGGAATTTCCCCTACCAGGTGAACCCTAAATCCATATTAAACCCATGGTCCCATACTCAGAAAACACCAAAATCTCCTAAGTATATGAGGATAACATCTCTGCCTCATGGAATTATGGCCCTTTAAGTCCTAGAGGGACCTTACTTAGAGGTATGTAAGACTTGAGATGATTCGAAGAGGAAATGTAGTATCTGTCCCATTCATACCCTTCTCTCTACTCAGCTAGTCAGCACCCTCGATCAGGCCTTTATCACTTCTCACCTGGATTATTGTCATATCTTTCTAACTGAACTTTATGCCAAAAAGAAAGAAGGAAGCCTCTCTCTGAATTACAGAGTTATTAAGGAAATGTTCGTGGAATGATCCAGCTGGATTGGGAGTGGGTAACAGTGAGCCTGGATGATGATCCAGGATTAAGAGTTGGAGCCGTGATCAAGCAGGCAGCTGTCAAGATGAATCACCTTTGTCAGTCAGCTTGACCAGATAGATAGGAGTCAAGACAAGTTAGTTTTGCGCCAGTACTGTCTAGCACCAAGAACTCCTTGTGAGACTGGTTCCAATCTCTTCCCTTATTAAATCATCACAGGTAGAGCTGCCAAAATTATGTAGATCTGACCATTTCATACCCATTCTCAAAAACCTCCAGTGACTCCTTATTGTGTTTAGAATAAAATATAAAGTTGTCTGATCTGCATTTAGGATCTGTCTCATTCTGGCTTCAGTCTTCCTTTTCAGCTTTATTTCATGTTCTTTCCCTTTACATACTTTTTGTGCTAGCTGAATTGGAATACTAGTTGTTTCTCGAACTTGGGATTCCATCTTCTGCCTGTATCTGCATAAGTTGTTTCCCTTGCCTAGTCTGCACTCTCTCCTCAACTTCACCTTTTCTTCCTTCAAGGCTCAGCTATGAAGTCTTCCTAGACTCAGTCTTTACAGCACTTTCCACTCTTATTACCTTGTACTCATCTATGTACATGCTGTGTCTCCTTAGGAAAATATAGACCTCTTGAAGGCAGGGGATAGTTGGTTTTTGTCTTTGTACCCCCAGCATCTAGCACAGTGTAGATAGTTAGTGGCGTGTTTGTTGAACTGAGTAGAAATGAACTGAAGTTGCCTAAAGACTCTTAGTAGAACAATAAATTCGCAGGGAGTTCTTGGTACTGCACAGTCCTGGTTCAAATCTAACTTTTCTGATTGATCTGTCTTGATTCCTATCTGTCTGGCCAAACCTTTGTCTTACAACGATGATTTATCTTGATATCAATCTGCTTGGCCAAGGTTCCAACAGCCAGTCCTGGGTCATCAGCCAGGTTCACAACCCAGCAGGACCACTAATAAATTTGGGGTTTCGATAATTCCTTCCTCTGTTATTTCCATGCACATTTTCCTAATAACCCTATAATTCAGAGAGAGACTTCCTTCTGTCTTTTTACTATAAACATCTCCCGGCTTTTGCATGGGCTGTCCTTCATTCTTGGGTTAGATATCCTACTCACCTCTACTCTTTAAAATTCATAATTTCTTTTAAAGGTGAGTTCAAATCCTAGGTCCTGGACCAAGATTATTTAAAAATGAAAATACTGAGGGGGGAAAAAAGGGTAACCCTCACAATACAATGTCCAGTATTATGGAAGGTCAGAGTTGGAATGGACTTCAAAGACCATTTAGTCCAACCTGTACCTTCTAAAACAATACCCCTGATAATTGCCTAAAGCATAATGGTATGTATAAACTATATCAGATCACTTACCATCTCAGGGAGACGGGAGGGAGAGATAGAATTTGGAACTCAAAACTTAAAAAATTTTTTTTAATGGCTTTCATATGTAACTGGGGAAAAAATAAAATATTATATTTAAAAAAGAACAGTATTAAACTTTTGGACAGCTCTGATGCAGTGCGATCCAGTGGAAAGAACAATGAATTTCCATTCAGAAGATCTGGGTTCAGGGTTTGCTACTTTCTACCTATGTGAACTAGGGGAAAATCACTTAAAATTCTTTGAATCTTAGTTTCTACATCTATTAAATGAAGAAGTTAGATTAAAAGACCTCTAAGGTCACTTCTGTCACTTACTCTATGATTTTGTGAATTGTTAGGACGTTTTCCCTTTGATCAAACCAAAATCTCCATCTGCTATGTCCTCCCATTGCTCCTAGTTCAGTCCTCTGGAGTCAAGCAGAAGAAAGCTTATTTTTCTTCCACATATAAATAAGGAGGTGAGATATCCCATGAAAATTTCAGAAAAGGCTAAAAGACAAAAATATAAAAAAAGAAAAATCTTTCAGATGCAAAATAGATACTCCCTACCATAGAAAATTTGGGCATATATATGTTTGTACACACATATATAAATATGTATATACACACATATGAAATATATACATGAAAAGTACAGAAAGAAAATCTATGTTATCTCCAGGGCGTAGACTGTATTAACACCTTCATCTTTATCCATTCATCTCTATAAAGTTCCCAGCCCCATAGGAATATGGGAGGAATAAATGACTGCCTTAAAACCACTACCCTAGTGCAACATGGAGTGGCTTATGGAGGGAAGGGATTTTCTGTAGCTCTAGCTGAAAAAGTTGGAAAGAGAGCAGTTCCCCCTATCCTCCTTCCCCTTCTTCCAATTCAGCTGGTGCTAAAGATGGAAAATAATTGCAGCTATCCAATGAAGAACAAGTCCAGGAGATCAGCAGATTGACCTGTCCAGCTGTGACACTGCAGCCTGTGAAGATCACAGCAGCCGAGCAACCTATCTGACCCAGGAAGCAGCAGCAGAGACACGATGCCTGGCGAAGAGCCAACCCTGCTCAATGGTGGAGCTGACTAGTGGTAAACTTCATGAAGACCCTCTAGAGAAAGAAAGGTCATTAAGTATAGGAACCTCACTGTCATAATCCTTTAAGTCTCTTCCAAAGATACCCCTTTTCTGGAACCTGGGATGTTTGTGGGAGTGTATACCCTTGATATTTGGTAGAAAAGTTTGTATTCTCTTTAAATGCCTTTGCTAAAGAACTGAATCTACTGTCTGATTAAAGGGAAACACACCAGCGGGGGCATTTGACCTAGCATTAGAATAGCCACCTACAGGGCTCCTCTTGGAACCCTGAGAGTAGTGATGGCTACCCTTCTGTGGACCCAACTCGACTACAAGTAGGAGTCATTGAGCACCAAAGGGGAGGTTAAATGTAGAGGGTAGCCCTTAAAATACCTGAATATTCTTTTCTAGGCTAACCATCCCTACTTCCTCCAGATATTCCCTTAGTGTGGTAAGGTCTTCAGTCTTCTCACCACTCTGATCAGTGCTGAATCTATTTTAATATGCCAATGTCCTCTAAGGTGTGGTGCTCACAATATCCCAAATGTAGCATGGAACTTTCACCTTTATCTTTCTGGACACTATTCCTTTACTAATGCCAACTAAGATCATGTTAACCTTTTGTTTGTTTATTGCTACCCTATTGATTTACATTGAGCATGCAGTCTCTAAAACAGGCAGATCTTTTTCACACAAACTTGTCTAGCCATGACCTTCTCCAGTTGCAGCATCCTTCAGAAAATAGATTGTCTCCCAAAATAATGGTCAAGACAGCATCCCATAGGGAGAGAGGTCCATCCCCACTCCCACCTTCCTTTTATTCACAACAGTAGGTTGGAAGAAAGCCCTAGATTCTGAGAGCCAGGGGCAGAGAAAGAGTTTGCTCGCCTCTATCCACTCTATAATTCGGTCCCAATTTAGGAGATGTTTTATTTTTATAAGGCTGAGTTATGATTATGCTAATTTTTTCATTTACTGACTTGTTTAGGGTCTAACATAAATTGGTAGCAAAGGGAAGAAAAGAATAAAGATAAGGGTAGGTAATGATTGGACAAGAGGGAATGAAGGGATTTCGATAGTTCCCTACTACCAACTGAATAAAAAAATCCTTGTTTGGCATTCAAGGTCCTCTATGCTTTCCTTCCCATATAACTCTCAGCTTTATTTCATACTACTTCCCTCCATACATTCTATGTTACAGAGAAACTCATCATATGCCAATATTATTCTGCCTTCTCTTGTTACAGCCTTTGGGGAGTACAGTGGAAAAAATACTAAATTTGGAGTCAGAGAACCTAGATTTAAATCTTGACTCTGCTGCTTGCAAATTGTGTGACCTTGACCCAGTCACATAATCTCTGGGGTATCAGTTTTTTCATCTCTAAAATAATAGGGTTGAACTAGATAACCTCTTCTGCCCTTTCACATCTAAATCTATTATCCTAAGTGTCCTGTGATTCTCATATTATTCACCTTGGCTGTAAATGGTACTTTTCACATCACCTCCTTCCCTCTGCCTCTCATTTTTGCCAGTTGAAATTCTCATTCCCTTTGAGGACCAACTAATATTCCATTCCCTGCATAGAAATCTTCCCTGATCCTTGCAACTGTGAGCGAGTGTTTCCCTATTGGAGCCCTCACATCTCTTTGCTTGGATCTCTCTGAAGCATTTATCCTATTCTAATGTCTATTTTACTTATTTGTGTTCATGTTCTTTCATCTTTGTGAACCCCTTGATACCAAGATTGTATGACTTTCATCCTTGCATGCCCCACTCCTGGGAGCCATCTTTCTATTTAACTTCAATTTCCTTCTTTCTTCTAGTTTCTTTTACTGTAAGAAATTGCAGCTAAATGGAAAGATGGCTTACAGGTGCTCCTTGAAGACCAAAGAAGTTGGCATGTGGTCTTATCTTACCCCCACATCAACAAGAAATATAATTTCACGGTCTATTTTACTACTACACACTGTAATATTTTGAGGATAAGTATTTGCAAAAAGACTATCATGAAAATAATTCCAACTTCTGCAGCAATATCCATTGTTAAGGATAAAGACATAGAGAAATTCAAAGAAAAGCTCAATAAGACTCCCCAAATTTAGTCAACAGACCCTCACTTGATGACTTCAATGTAAGGATCAGGAGAAGTATATAGGAAAGCATAGTCCCGAAAGACAGAGAGAGGCCAAAGACTTGTAGAAAACACTGAAACCTCACGCCTTTATATTACATATATTTTCTTTGAGAAAAGATTTGGTAGGTGCCAGACATGATGAGTACCAAATAACATTGAAAAAAATTTAACAGAGAGGAAAAGACTTGCTATTGATTTTTATCCCAGTCTAGTATTGAAAGACACTTGACTGAACCCACAGTGGATGGGGCATTCAACCCTCTGTATCCAGTCATGAAGTTTGAGTTCAGTACTGGAAAGGCCTAACCTCCAATTAAGGGGATTAGGACCCCCAGCTCTCACATTCACTAGGTAATTAATAAATCCTTTTCTTGATTGGAGCAAATGGGGAGATAGTTCAGTTTGAAAGATAAGGGCTCATCTCATGAAAGACAATATCTATGAGAAGCTAGAGAGAAAATAGTGGCCTTGGTTATCTAAGAAACCAGTTGTGCACAGGTTTTGAAGTTTCACAAGACAATAGATTTTTTTTCTTCAGAAAAAAACAGGTTAGATTGCTTTCTTATTTCCAGTACAGGAAATATCTTTGTGCATTGACTACGCTCAGCATATAGAACAAAAAGCAACAGATAATACAGGAAGGTAGATTAGGCACAGGAAATTAATTATTTTTCCACTATGATAATAACTTTTGTTCAGAGTATAACCTGAATTTGGATGGGTAACCTAAAGAGTTTGTCCATCAGTATTATGTAAAATACATATATGAACATCCTTGTATACATAGATGTGCATGTGTGTGCATATATCAAGTCTACTTTGACCCATCCCCCCCAGAGCCAGTCTGTCACTCAAAGTTCTTTTTTTAAAAAATTATTTTATTTTTAATTTATGGAATAAAACAAGTATTTCCATAACATAATACAATAAAAAGATGATTGCACATGAAGCTGCAAATCTACCACACATAACTTGCTATTCCTTTCAAATATACAATGAAATTGTCATGCAAATGTCTTTTTTTCCTCTTTTTTCTTCCCCTTCTCCTTTCCTAGAAATAGCTACCATTAGACACAAACAGATATATAAATATGTAAAATTATTCTAAATGTACTTTTATTAATCAGTTCTTTCTGTAGATGCAGAGAGCCTCTTGCTTCATATGTCCTTTACAGTTAATTTAGGCATTTATGATAGGTCAAATAACTTTTTTGATTAAAGTCAATCTTAAAACAATATTACTGTTACTACGTACATTGTTTATTTGGTTCGGTTCATTTCACTGTACATTATTTCATGCAAGTCTTTCCATGTTTTTCTAAGAGTATCAAGCTCATCATTTCTTCTAGCATAGTAGTATTTCATCGCAACTATATACCACAACATGTTCAGCAATTTCAGTTTCTGTGGAATGTCTCTTCTATACTGCTATGGGCTCAACCCCCCCCCCCCCCCCCCACTGACCGTGTTCCCCTTCTTTGTTGGGGCCAAAGACTAGTGCTCCAATTCCATTTAATCACAAGGTTGTTGTGAGGATCAAATAAGATAACTTGTGAAATGTTTTGAAAACCTTTAAGTATTATATGAAATCTAGCTATTATTATAAAGTAGAAAGCTCAGAACTTTTTCTTCTAATAATCCCCTATGACCACTGTATAGTCTGCCTATGGTGTGAAAGAGAATATGTATTTGACCTAGGAAATGGAGAAAAAAGAAGTTTCCCTCACCACCCCCACACTTTTCTGTCTGTCTCGCAAAATACGACCATTCAGTGTGTCAGAGTAATCTTGGGTTGAAACTCCACACTTCTTAATGGCAAAGTGATTGCCTTTATTTATGTCTCTCCATGGTGATATATGAAGCTCTTCAGAAGCAAAAAATATATGAGACAATAAATAAAAGTCAGGATCTTGGCCATAGAAAACTCCACAGAGGAAAGAAGATGAGAAGAGGTGAGCCTTAGGTCTCTGGACAAGATTGAACAGGCAGCTTAGAGGAAGCTACTTTTCAGGAGACTTCTTTTGAGAGGGTTGACATTAAAGAAGGGGCAGCCAGAAGAGATGAAAAAGAAGCAATTGGGGGTAGAGGCTAGGGTAGAGCTCAAGGAGAGGGTCAAGGTCTGCAATGTACTATGTCTCCCTAGGCTTCCAATATTCTACCCAGAGCTCATCCTTAGCAAAATTAAAAAGTAGATAGGTATCCCTTTAATGCCCTCTCTCCTTCTATTTTAGACCTTTCTCTTCTTCCTGATGCCTTGCCCTTACCCTTCTACTTCCCTAACATTGCTATTGTGTCGCCTTCTCCAGACCTTGTTTTCAACCAATTCAACTTATTCCTGGTAAGACGTAAGTTGAGAACAGCTTAAAGCATTAATTTCTCCCAGTAGTGTTTATATTTTAATAGGGAACTAGAAGAACAAGCAGCTTTTCAGGTCCAAAGGAATTAATTGCCAATAGTAAAATTTCAGGCCCCTCAACAGGCAGTGGAAGAATTATTTTCAACATTTAAAAATATTTTTAACATTTATCATCCTCGATTCCCTTAGAAAGCTGACTCTTCCACCTATCTCATAAAGTGGATATTTTTGTATTTTCTGTCCATTTATTTGGAAGACTTGAAAGAAGTCCTTGCATGTTTTTTATTTCAAATTAAGAATTAGATCCTTGGAAAGAGAGTCATATTTTCACTCTATCTGGTGCCCTAGCCCAGTGCCTTGCACATAGCAGGTGCTCAACACTGATACTGTGACATGACCTAGTCACTGTACCTCACTTAAGAAACTCCATCTCCCAACTCTTGGCATTTTCACTGGCTGTTACCCATCATCTGGAATTCTCTACATTTTCATCTTGCCTCCTTTCTTCCCCAGCTTCCTTCAAATTCCAGCTAGAATCCCAGTTTCTACAGGATATCCTTCCCAAATAGGGCCTTCCCTCTGTTGGTTATTTCCTATTTATCCTGTCAAGCTAGATAGCTTGTTTGTACCTACCTAATTATTTACAAGTTCCTTCTCCATCAGACTGTGAGTTTCTTGAGAAAAGGGGATTTTTTTGGACCTTTCTTTGTGTCTCCAGTGCTTAGCACAGTACTTGGTATACAGTAGGTGCTTAATACATTCTGGTTGACTTGATACATTTTTTAAAATTAAACTTTTGGTCCTAGTTCTTTCCTTATGCTGAGTTCACAGGCACTCTGGCTGCATCTTTAGCTCTGCCCACTCTGTATCGATTCAGCCCTGCCAATGAAGCCTAGAAGAGGCAAAGAGTTATTAGAAGTGTACGAAGGCACTAGATTAGTTAGAAATGTCTTTAATCCTCACGGTCCTGAGGTCTATCAGCTCTAAGGAAATAAGAATTGCTTCTTTTTATTTGATTTCTCCCTTTTATCCCATTCTATCAACTTTCTTCTGGTCTCACTTCCATTCCTACTCAGTCTTGACCCCAGGGTCAGCCACCTCAATAATGCCTTGTTTTCTATCCTTGACTTCCTTGCTCCCTTGACATTTTTCTGTTCCTACTCTACTAACCCTGAGCCCTAGCTAATGTCCACCATCTGCTACCTCTGCTCCTACTCCTGAGCAGGCTATAGTCCTGAAAGAAATCACGAAACCTTGCTGACTGAATCCTCTACAAATTTATGTTCAACATATTTATCTAGCCTCATCTGAGACCTCATTTTTGAGGTTTTTATTCATCTCTTATGGAATATTACATTCTCTAAAACAACTACTCTAGGCCAGAGAGGAAGGGAGGGAGGGAAGGAGAAAGAAGAGGGAGAGAAAGAGACAAGAGACAGAGAGACAGAAACAGAGAGAGATATATAGAGACCTAGACATAAAGACAACAGAAAAACAAGACAGACAAGTAGCAGAAGCTAACACAAAATCCAGCACCCTTTGAACTGCAGTGGGTTGCCTTTCAGCTGAGGGGCTCAGATTATCCTCACAATGATTTTGGCCTCTGTCCTTATTCTCTGGGATGAAGAGATGTGTGATCCTTCCAAAGAGGTTTATAAGATGTAGAACTGCCTTCAAACGTAAGGGCAACTATCCTTTAGGCTGGTCTTGATGTCATGTGAAGGGTTAGAAATTTAGCTTGTGTTTCTGTTGATGGCTTATTCATTAACTACCCAAACTCCCATACACCACATGAAAGATTCTAGTTTGGCACCCTGAGCCTGAAGGTTACCATCACAGAGAATGAGTACAGCAATCATGTTGACTTACACAGCAAGACCAACCAATATATTGAAGTCTATTCAAACAACTCTTCCTGCTTCATTTGCTGGGAAGATGATGGGTTAAGGTTCAGCTCCACCACTTATTAACAATGTGATAATGAAAAAAAATCATTTGGCCTGTGTTTCCTTAGCTGTGAAATAAAGATGATCAGGCTTATACTACCTATATCACAGGGTCATTCTAAGGAAAACCTTTTGCAAATCTCATTAAAAAGTGGTAGCTCATATTTGTCTAGCAGTAATGTGGTACTATGCTGGGCTGGTGAACAGGATGGGGTAGCAAGGAGCTTGTCATACCCTCTTATTTGCCCCAACCTTTGAGGATGACTTTCTTTTCAGTGAATGCTGAAGCTCCTCCCCTTTGGGAAGTGGTTTTCCTTTCAAACCAGCCATGGAAAATAATGAGACAGTATGTGAGCAAAGTTTGTTCTGTCATTTCAGTCATGTCCATCTCTTGGTGACCTTATTTGGGGTTTTCTTGGCAAAGATACTGGAGTGTTTTGCTATTTCCTTCTCCAGTTCACTTGATAGTTGAGGAACTGAGACAAAGAGGGTTAGGTGACTTGTCCAGGGTCACACAGCTAGTAAGTGTCTAAGGCCAGATTTGAACTCAGGAAGATGAGTTTTCTTTATTCTAAGCCTGGCACTCTAACTCCTGCACCATCTAGCTTCCCAAAAAACATGAACAAGTGACCACAGTCTTGGTTCTCAATAAGGCAGTCAGCTTCTCACACCTTCCCCCAGACAAAGCTACTGAATCATTTGTCTAGAAAGATCTGGATATAGGATTCTTCCCCTCTTCTGGGAAGTTGTAAAAAGGAGTCACTAATTCTCTTTTGTACATCCTAAGCCCTAAGTCATAAAATTGCTGGCAAAATCTACTCACCTTGTAAGTATATTTATAAGTACTTATATACATATAAGGGGACAGCTAGATGGCTCAGTGGATAGAGTGCTGAGCCTGAAGTCAAGAAGTCACATCTTCTTGAGTTCACATCTGGCCTCAGACATTTAATAACTGTGTGACCCTGTGTCACTTAATCCTCTTTGCCTCAGTTTCTTTGTCTGTAAAATGAGCTGGAGAAGGAAATGGCAAACCACTCCAGTATCTTTGCCAAGAAAACCTCAAAAGAGGTCACAGAGAGTCAGCTGGCCATGACTGAAACACCTGAACAACAACATATAATCCCTTTCTTACCTACCTACTAAAAGAGTCTGCTCTCTTTTATCTCTCTTGCTGTGTTTGAAAAATGAAATATACAGACTAGCAATACAATAGTTAACTACCTTTATTTCAGAACCAACTTCAAAGACAAGATAATAAGAAAGCAAATAAAGTTTAAGGTAACTGATAAGTGTCAGAAATAGCATATAACTTCTCAAGATAGAGAGAAGGTAAGGGGAGGAGAGGAAGGAAGACTCACCGGCTCTAGTCTCAACAACCTGAGTGGTTCCAACAACTTCCTATATGCTTTGCATTGCTTGTAAATGGCTCAGTCCCACAGACTCCATCCTAGAGTCTGGCTCTGAGATCTTATGGCTGCTACTCCATCCCTTCCAGTGAGCAGCTGCCCTTCTGCACATTGCCCTGATGCCCATGTGTTTGCTTTTGATCTGGGAAATTTGCTTCTGGGCTGGCAAACTCACGTCTTTCCCACACAACATTAATTTCACCTCCATCCCCATCCCTGAGAATGAGAGAATTAGCTCATCAATTATTGGGTCAAAACCAGAGGATTAGTGAACGTATTGGTCAGGATTTTTGCCGAACCTGTAAGTTTATCTTTCTAGAACTATTATCTCTTTAACAGTATGAAAAATAAAGCTACGTTCATTTGAGCAATTTAGATATCTATGTTTATGTTTTATCACTCCTTTTCCCCCAACTACCCCTCCATCACCACCCTGACCTCCCACGTTAAAGTCTTAGGACAGGGAACCGTCCTTTTATTTAAACCTATGATAAACTTTTGATAAACTTTTTCTGTATAATTGCAGACTATTAATATTTTAGGCTTTGTGGGCCAAGATGCAAAATCAAGAATGTTATATAGATACCTATACAACAAGAGAAAATTTCCACAAATTTTTATTGACAAAATTTAAAATATGATGATGATAATAATTGTCATGAACAAAATGGAATACTCTTTGGGAGGATAATATTTCACTTACTTGCAATTCAAAATTAGTCTTCCCTATGGTCAAAAGTGATTGCAAATGTTCATCTGTTAATGTTGAACTGTATTGAGATTTTATGTATTTTATCTTTGAAAATATTTTTCATAAGATAGGTTTTGCTAAATACTGATATTAATCCTTGGACATATGATTTTAGTTGAACTAATTCATTGCTTGGAAGGCATTTATAGAATTTGATTAGATTCTCCTCTTGAAATTGGCCTTTTAGCTTTACTGATGAATCTCTTACAATGGAAGGTTGGTAGAAGCTCCTCAATTACACAGTTAAATGGATTTTGAAATTGGAAATTTCTTTTGCACTTGTTTCAAGGTCCAAAATACTCTTGGAACTATAGTTTGAGTTCAGAATATGTATCCACTGCAAATTTGTGTGGGAATGGAGATCTCGCTTCTTGTTTTAACTTTTGACAGCAGAAGATATACATAAAAAAGCACATTCACATTATTGTGACTCAGTCGAATTGACTTAGCTGCAGCATAAGTTCCACATCTAAGTGCTGTTGTGCCTTACAATTTTAGGTTGAATTCATTAGGAAATGTTATCAAGTCTACAGCAAAAGCTAATTTCCAAAGTTATTCAATGTTGAATAATAGTGGTTGGGGTGGTTCTTCTCATTCAAAAAAAATTCAATCAAAACCTTAAGCTCAAGTAATCTCAGTCAAAACTGTTTTGTAAAAAAGATCTTTTTTCTACATGATGGGTATGCACTGGTAATAAAAAATGAAATAAAATGTTGAGGTATAGCAATACACAGGGCAATCAAAATACTGTCGAATTATAACTGTCACTGTGATTTGTAGGCGCTGAGTACCAGTGCACAGTGATGAGAATGCCGCATAAAGTCTTTGTCACAGCTACTCAAACTCTGCTGTTGCAGTGTGGAAACAGCCATAGATAGGAATAAACTAATGGGCATAGCTGAGTTCCAATAAAAACTTTATTTAAAAAACATAAAAACTATTCTTAATTCACAGGCCATGACAAAATAATGGTGAACTAAATTCAGCCTGTGGGCTGAAACTAAGGTTTGCCAAACCTTGATCTAAACTTTGCATTTTCTCTAGCACCCAGCAATATTGTATATATGTAAAACACTTAATAAAGGTTCTTTAGTTAACTTTGCAGAAGAAAATTCAGCTCTACAGCCACTGACCATTATACCTCTAAACCTGGTGAGTCTGATCACAGCTAGCTTGCTCTAGGTCACATTCAGATTTAGTAAAAAATAAAAGAAAATTACACACACACACACACAAAGGTGTGTGTATATGTATGCATGTTTATCAGTCTTGCACAACATACAGCCCACGGGTCACTTGCAGCCTGCAAAAGAACTTTGGGCAGCACCCCGTCTCTCCGTTTTGTCATGTGACTCAATGCAACCAACCATCATCAGTCTGTCTCTAGTCACCTTGTCTTGGAAAGTAAGCTACTAAAAACCTGTCTGCAACCCAAAGAAACTTAGCCTGTTTTAATTTTGGCCCCTACCTACAGCCAAATTGTGCAATAAGAGATATACATACATAGATATAAACATACTATATATATATATATATATACACATATACACATGTGTATATATACACATGTGTATGTATATGTATGTATATGTGTGTATATATGTATATCTGTCTATCATCTGATCTGTCTGTCTATCTATCTATCTATCTATCTATCTATCTATCTATCTATCTATCTATCTATCTATCTATCTATCTATCTATGAAACAAAGGAAAGAGTTCTGTTTCCACAGGGTAGAAACTTTGAGTGGTAATAGTTCAGCTTAATCCAGTTGAGGTCACTGGCAGGGCAACCTAAAAATCCAACTGTGCTTTCTTAATGACATGCAGTGGGCGTGTCAAAAGATTGTGACCAGAAACAGAATGGACCAATCGGTCCTCTGATGGGAGGATCTGTCCTGCACTAACATTATAAAAATGCCCTCATTGTACTTCACCAATGAAAAATCAACTCAAGGTATGCCAATGTATCTGCATACATTACCCTCAACACATTGGGTTCCACATTGAGTCCACATATTGACTCATAACCTCAAAATGTAGGAGACTCTCACACTTCCTCCTCATTATACACCCAGCTGCTTCTCAGCCTTGTTGAATGGTGAGGTTGAGCACCTATTCTGCTTGAACTTATAGAGAAACTCTGTTCCCCATGGATGAAAATCAGTGAACTGTGTATTATCTCTTTTTGAGCCTGTCAAAAGCAGTGTAAAGGATCTGGCCTTTTGTAAAACTAATCATAGAAAAGGGGCTGAATAATGAGGTGTTAAACTAACTATAAAAATTCAGTCTCACTATAGGTGATCCCTTTATGAGATGGAAATGAGTCTCTTGAGTAAATCAAAAAGGAAGTAATTTTGTAAGATAAAAAATGACAAGCCACACCTCTAGGTGACTTTTAAAAGTCAGTTCAGTGAGGCCAGGAGATGGACTTAAAGAAGAAGGAACCTACTAAAGTGACAAGTAAAAGACACATGGAGTTGAAGAAAGGTAAGCTATAAGAGACCATGAACTGGGAGAGAAGTGTAGGTAGAGACAACTATACAAAGAAAAGGATTAAAAATCTTGGAGTGAGTTTATGTGGGCCAATCAAGCATGAGGTATATCAGGAGAGAAGCTGTGTTGCTGAAACCCACCACCAGATCCTAGATTATAATCTTGCCTTGAGCCCTTTCATTGGAACTCAAATCAATCTTTATTTTTCTTTTTCTGAGCATAGTAAAATATTTTTGAACTTTCTTTGTTTTAAATATTTACTTTGACTTTATTTGCTGGTCAGGGTGAACCTCATTAAGAACACAATTGGGAGCATGCAACTTGAGAGGAATGTGAAACATATCTAGAAAACATACAGAAATAGATGTAATGCTCAAGTATTTTGCCACAAGCTATCTCTGGCCGGGGGCTCTGAGCTAGCAAAAAGCATAAAAAGGATTGCAGACCCTTTTATTCTGCTTTCCAGAGTGGAGTGTTTATACCAGGAAAGCATCTGGGCAATGAGTCAGCAATGGGTTGAGGGGAAAATAAACATTGTTGAACAGTTGTATTCCACACTGCTACAACAATCAGGCCAAATGCTCACTTCTTTGATGTTTACTTTTCTGTGTTCAGGAGGACTAACACTTCTGGTGTGAGCCCTTTTTAGGGCTGCTCGCCCACCTTTGGTGTCCACCATTACCCAACCCCTACCTGTGACTCCAAGAAACTGTAGCTTGGACAGCAACCACACTCCAGTTAAAACATCTGGGTAGTCAGGCTAAACCAGGTTGAGGGTAACCAACAGGCCTCAAACCCATTGGGGAGTGAGAGGGATGTCTACCCCAAGCACGTGAAGACTTCCCCCAGCAGAATGGGCAGATGAGGACAATTTGTTCCATCTGCCATGAAGACAGCTGAAGCAGGTGCTGTGGAGCACTTAGAGCTTGTGCAACTCTGCCTCACTTAAATCCAATTCACATGAAAGTCAAGATCATCCTGTGATATCATTGGTTTCCTTAAAAAGTGAAGGACCAACAGCAATCAAATGGATTTTCCCAGAAAGAGAAACTTAGACCTGTCATTCTGCTTATCTAGAACTCAGTTAATTAATTAAATGATTCAACATTTAGAAAGGAACTTTATCTGTAGCTCAGACATACTAAAGTGCTAGATCTTGCAAACTTACACTAGGAAAATCTGTGGAACAAGTGAGGAACCATATTCTAATCCACAGTTTTAAAACCTCATGTTTCTTTTTTTGGTTTTCCCAAGAGTCCTCAAGGCAAATCTGTGACCTTCCATTCATGTCACCCAGACCACCTTCCTTACAGGTGGGCTCTTCAAAACCCATTGCCTTCAGGAATTCTTTGATGCCAGGGAAATAGAATGACACAGTCTTAGAACGCAAAGTACCTTGAAGTAGACTAGTCCAGACCCATTGATACAGCCCTAATATAGCCAGCTAAGCACATCTCCAATATTTATTGCAAATGATGCTCCTAAAGGGTGGCAACCATGTTTAAAGATTCATTCTTAGGATGGACTCCCTTCTCCACAGGATATATGTTTATTTAGTAACTAACCAAGGCTAAATGTGATTGATCTACTTTCTGGTTTATTTTGTATTCTAGGTGATGCCTAGTACCTGGTAGATCCTCACTAAAAGATGTCTGTTGGTGAGCCAGGGAAAGAAGGGTCTGAAAAGATATAGTTCCACCAATGGATTGATGTCCACTCCTCAGGACATTCCCTTTCCCCTGAAGGACTGGAAGTCTATGAAGACTACTTGGGTGGTGGGGCTCACCTGAGCACCTTTATATATAATTTCCTTAATTTCAGGCCAGATCTCTGAAATTCAGTAAAATCTGGTGACTATAAGGCTCTTAAGGAAAAGGAGCAATTATCTTGTTTTTCTTCTCTTATGTCCACTGGAAATATGTTAGTATCACGCAGAGTCAGAACTACGGGGGAAGGGGGAAAGTACCTAGGGTACAACATGAGAGGATCCCAAGTAGAGACACTTATTATAAATGCTTACATTTTTCCTGCCTTTTAATTTAAATTTCCCTGATCCATATATATTTGTGATAAATTGAGTCTGGGCCTCAGTCTCCTCATCTATAAAGTGAAGGGGTAAGACTAGATGTTCTCTGGTCCTTCCCAGGTCTAGACCTATGTTTGTATATGTTACAACAAAGACTTAGGGTTGGAGGGACATAGTAACATCAGGAGATAGGATTTTCACATCTTATCTAAGGTTCATAAATGTCTTGTCCTCACTAGGGATGGCCCCTAAAATGTGGGAAGGGATATCGACTCTGGATGGAGCAATATGACAGAACTTAATGAGTCTATAGGTTTGAATGTATATATACATCTGGATGCTTGGGGGAGGGCATATGTATAGAGTTGTGGTGTATACATGAAAGTATGTATGATCATGTGTACATTGGGCTTAATAGGAACCTGATAAATGTTTGTTGGAGGAATGAAAAAAGGGATAGGTATGCATATCTGAATAAAATAAATATGTAGACTGATATGTGGATTGATAGATAACTGTACATGGAGTCAGAAAGACCTAGAACTAAATCTTGCCTCTGATATTATCAGCTGTGTACCTATAGACAAGTCACTTCACCTCTTAGAATCTCAATTCCCTCCAGTATTATTTAATGTTCCAAAAGTCTCAATGAAGTTTTAAGCTTTAAAGGCTTAAATACAAGGATATATGATATATATATGTATATACATATATACATATATATTCCTCAGTCTAAACACATACACGTATATACACATTATATATACATTTATGTATCTATGTATGAATCTATCTATCTATCTAATTAGGAGTGTATACATGTACAAAACTGGCATTAGGCAAAATTGTGAAGTAGGGAAGACTTTCCTTGAGTCTTCTTTCTCTTCTCTCCACTTTCCTCCACTTCCAAAGCACCCTCCTTCTCCCCTCTCTGGCTCCAGGTCCCCATTCCTTTTAGGCTACCACTATTTCAGGCTACTGAGGCAACTAATAGATTAATTCACATCTTGGCCTTAGGGACTTAATGTGTTATGTCTTGGTGGGGGATGCACATTTCCAAACAGGATGCATACAATGAGACTGAGCTCTAGCTTCTATTTCCTCACCCACCCCATTCTCCTCTCCCTTCCCTGGAAGCCTATTCTCTCTCATACATCTTCAATCTCTCTCTTCTCATTGGCTCCCTCCCCACTGCCTACAAACTGGTTCATGCCTCCTCTAGCCTAAACGCAATCTTCCCTTAGTCTATACTGCCTCCTTAAGCTCTCATCCTAAACGTCTTTCCTTCATGTCAAACTTCCAGGAAGACTATTGATGGTTGCTTCACCCCAATTCCACTCTACTCACCAACTCTTAATTCCTTATAATATGGCTGGTGAACACATGATACCGGTCTCTCTGATTGCTTCTGACCTGAAGGGTCTTTTTTGACCCTTCTTTTTCTGGCTTTTCTTTCTGTCTCAATAGGATGCTGTTCCAGGCTATATCCTCCTCACCTGTCTTCTTTTTACTCTTTATGATTTTCGCCTTGGTGTTCACATCTATTTCCATGTTCTTGATTATTGTTTCTATGGGAATAACTTCCAAATCTTTGCTTCCACCTGTATCCAGTTATCAAGTTTCTGATATCAAAGGGAATAAACTTGCTTTTGAATCCCCTAAACCCTTATTAGAGATTCACAACTCCTGTGAAGGACAGAAGGAAAGACTCCATATTTACCAAAGTATTCAATAGCAGTGCTTATTATGATAGCAAATAAAATTTAAAAAGCAGAAGCAAAATGGGTTGAGGAGAGGTTGGACAAATGGTAGCATGTGAATATCAGTCATTCATTAGTCAAGTATTTATTGAGCACCTACTATGTGTCAGGCACTGCACTAAGTGGTGATAAGAGGAAAGACAAATGATGGTCTCTGCCCTCAAGGAGGTCACAGTCTAATGGACCACAAACCAACAAATATATACAAACAAGCTATATACAGGAAAAATAGGAAATGATTAACAGAGGGAAGAGAGATTGGGAAAGGCTTCCTACAGAAGATAAGATTTTAGTTGAGACAGAAGGAAAGGAAGTCAAGGAAGCCAGGATGTAGAGAATCTGAGAAGTTGGAACCTTTTCTGAAGCACACAACCCCTCTCTCTCTCCAACAAATGGTCCTCCAGCTTTCACTGAGACTTCTCATGTGTCTATATCCAGAGGTAACTTATTGCACTTTGGACAATTCTTATTGTTAGGAAGTTTTTATCTACATAGAACCTTAATCTGTCTCTCCACTGGTTCTACTTCTTTCCTATGGGTCCAAGTAAAGTAAATTGAATCCCTCTCATGTATCAGATATAAATGCTATATTATATTACACACACACACACACACACACACACACACACACACACACACACACACACACACACACATATATGAAAGGATTTCTTTTTCCTCTCAGCTGCTCTTGTCCTAGAAACAGAGTAGATAGAAGAGGTAATGAAGTATAAATGTGCTATCCTTTTATAAGTGTGACTTCTTTCTCTGAATGACTAAGAAGGAACAATATGATTGGGTGGGTTGAAAATGGGACACAACCCTGGGGGTTTTAAATAGCTGAACAGTTTGAAGAAGTACAGGTCAGAAGCTGCCTATGGAGAAGACCCCTTCAGTAAGGAATTATTCTTAGGTGTTCGTGAATGGTAGAGTTAGGAGTGCAGACCCATAGGATACCCTATAAGCTAAGGGAGTACAAGCTGATCTGTGAAAGTCCACCCCTCACGTGTAAGGTTAAATTGGAGGAATAGCCTAGAAAGAGTGATACAGCTATCCCTTTCACATCATGGAGGTTAGGGCCCCCACAATCTGACAAATCTGTGTAAAATTTTTTGTCCTTTCCTTTGTGTCCAAGAACAAGTCTGAATGATTATGTTATTAAAAGATATAATATGTTGATATTTTACAATACTACATATATATTATACATTTCTGAGTTTCTAAACTTTTTCTATGTCATCTACTGGCATTCACATGTCATCTGTGGCATCCATAGAACTCCCCAAAATTTCCATTTAATTTCTTATGCTGACTCATGATATATGAAAACTGGGATGGGGAAAGTCACAACGTGAAAGGGAGAACTCTGTACGTGTGTATGTGTATGTACATATACACATCTATAAATAATAGTTCACTTTAAAATTAACAAAGTATTTTCCTCACAGTAATTCTGGGCTGGGTATTGTAGGGATTATGAACTCTAGAGAGTGAAGTGACTTACCTACAAATACAACAATTTATTTTTTTATGTTGATTTAACTTGTTTTATTTTATGTCATAACTGTTTTGTGATATATACCATTCCTAGCTTTCATCAAAACCTCCCTTATAAGAAAAGTTAAGCATCACTGAGGGGGGAAAGGAATAATATCTGATAATGTATGCTATATTCCTCTCCTTTCTTTCAAGAGGAACAATATGTGTTACATCCTTGGTTTTCTGTAACCGAGATTGTTCATTACAATTAATCTGAAGTTAGCTGCCTGCTTCATTTACCTCCAGCTACATAGCTTTTGAACTTTTTTTGACCTCTCCATTGTGCTTTTCTTCTCCAGGAAACTCATCATTGGGACATCTCATTATCCTGCAAGATTGAATCTCCCACAGCAATCATATCTCATCCATATTCTTTGTCCCTTTATTGGACTCTGACTGGAAGGCACTCCTTTTTTCAACTTCCTTTTGTGTGTTTTCTTTCCCCCATTAGATTGTGAGCTTCTTAAGGACAGGGACTACCTTTGTTTTTATTTGTGTTTGTATCCTCAGTGCTTGGCACAATGCCTGGCATATAGTAGGAGTTAAATAAATATTTTTTGACTGACTGACCTTTAACATTGTTTCCATTTACATTACTGCAGCTATTTTGTATATTATTTTCTTGATTTCTGCTTTCTCCACTGTGTACTACTTCATTTAAGTCTTCCCATGTTTCTCTGAATTCTTCATATTTGTTCTTTTTTTACTTTGCAATCATATCCCATTGCATTCATATACCATAGTCTGTTCAGCTATTTGCCAATTGATGATCACCCATTTTGTTTCCATTTTCTTATATCACAAAGTGTGTGACTATTTTTCTGGTACTTATCTGTCTGTGCCCCTGCCCCTGGGGTCCCTCCCTAACTCTTCCTGGAAAGGGTAGAGAATGGACATGGGGAACACCTCCCTGATCATCCACCATTTAAGGAAGTCTGTCAGAGAATTCACTTCATCATTTCCTACTGGCTACTTTCCTGGACTTCATGATCTCCAGAAAACCATCATTCTGCAAGATGAAATCAAGTCTGAAACTCTTACCTCCTCAGGTCATTCTGTTCCCCAGCAATAGGACTTCATCATGCACTGATACATCATGCTTACCATGGAAATATGTAGCCTTCCTCCCCCCTTCCTTGTCTCCCCTCCTCTCACCCCCTGGGTCTTCTTTCATTAAACTGTGAATTCCTTAAGGGCAGAGATTGTCTTCTGCCTTTCCTTGTATCTCCAGTACATAACACAGTGCCTGGCACATGATAGGCATTTAATAAATGCTAATTGATGCTGACTCTATCACTCAGCACCAATCATTCATTAAGCATCTACTGTGTGTCTAGGACAGCTAGGTGGCACAGTAGATAGAGTGCTAGATCTGGAGTCAGGAAGACTCATCTTTCCGAGTTAAAATTTGGCCTCAGGCTTTGACTAGCAGTGTGACCTTAGGCAAGTCCCTTAACCTCGCTTGCCTCAGTTTCCTTGTTTGTAAAATGAGCTAGAGAAGGAAATGGCAAACCATTCCAACATCTTTGTCAAGAAAACCCCAGATGGGGTCACAAAGAGTTGGTTGGACATGACTGAAAACGACTAAACGATATGCTTGGTGTTGGAGATACAAAGGGGGGAAAATGAGCTTACATTTCATTAGGGGAAGCAACATATACAAAAATGTATGTAGTGTCCTCTTAACCAAGAAATTGCAGTGAGTCAGGGTTGGATGCCTGTGAAATGGGACAGAAATTCCCAATGTGTTATGGAAGCTGAAATCTCCAGGGAAGCATGAAGCATGCAAGTGTATTGAGGATAAAAGGATGCTTATGCAGAATGTATTCAAAATTACTAGAAGATAATTAATGGAGGGGGCCTTTAGAGCTTGAAGAAATCAGAAAAGGCTTCCTGTAGAATGTGGTATTTGATCTCTGTCTTGAAGGAATCAAGAAATTCTCAGAAGTGAGATTGAGGAGGATGTGCATTTCAAGCCTAGGGGACAGCCAGGGCAAACATATGGAGACAGAAGTAGTTGGAACTCAGTATAGGTGGAGGGAAGAAATGTATAATAAGGCTGGATGGGTATGTTGGGGCCAGATTGTGAAAGGCTTCAAATGTCAAACAGGGGAGGTTATATTTTATCCTTGCAATAACAGGGAGACACTGAAATTTTTTTAGCAAGGTTGAAGTCATGTTTTAAGTAACATCATTTTGGCAGTTAGGTGGAAGATGGATTATAGAGAAGAGAAACATGAGGCAGGGAAACTTATGAGAAGATTATTATTGTGATGGTGCCAGGGAGAGGTGTGGGGGGCCTGAACAGGCCTGAACAGGCCTGAACAAGGAGTATGCTGGAGCCAGCTTGTATTGGCTCCTGAGAGCTAATTGTTAAGTTTTCAATATGATCATTCACATTTCAGAAATTGACAAATGCTACAAATCACAGCTTGATAGATTGATTTCCTAGACTTGAGAAAGTGATGGAGAAAATGTGAATAATGAAAGATAAACTTAAAAGTGTGTCTTGTAGTATGGGGTTTTGTTTTTTGGAAAACAGGTTGTTAAACACTTACTAGCACACCACTGGCCTGAACTAGTATGGTGGTAGTAGGAGTAGAAAGAAGGCATAGAAAGTGAGAGACATCATTAAGGTAGAAAAGATACGATTTTGCATCTGAATGGATATGTGGGGTGAAGGATAGTGAGAAGTTAAGGAAACATGGAGGTTTTGAACCTGAAATACTAGAAGACCCAGTAGTGAGACCACTGGGTACTAGGGCGTGAACAGTTTTGTGATTTCTCTTGCAAAAGTCTCAACTGTTTTCCAGACTAGTTGGACCAATTTGCAATTCTGTCAACGGTATATTAATCCTTTCAGATTTAAACAGACATGACATAGACCATAAAACTAATTTATTGTTAGGTGCTAGGGACTTCCTAGAATATTATCAAAAATACCAAGGGTAGTTTTGCAGTTTTAAAAGACAATAAAGTTTAGGGGATTGGAGTCAGGAAAATTCATCTCTGTGAGGTCAGATCTGGTCTCAGACACTTACTAGCTATGTGTCTCTGGCAAATCACTTACCCCTATTTGCCTCAGTTTCCTCAACTGCAAAATGAGCTAGAGAAGGAAATGGCAAGCTACTTTAGCATCTTTGCCAAGAATACCCCAAATGGGGTCACAAAGAGTCTGACATGACCGAAAAGGTTGAAAAACAATAAAAAAGTTTAAGGGACAGTGTTTAGCACAAAGAAAAGAATGGCAAATGGTAGAATTTCAAGCAAATGTCAAAGGTACAGATTGTGTGTGTGTGTGTGTGTGTGTGTGTGTGTGTGATCAAATCACCCCAGGAAGAATATATTAATAAACATGATTAGACACCTAATCCCTAATGTCTGATGGTCTCTGGCCATCTCCTGCCATCTGCACTATTACCTCACTAATCTCTTTCCCATCTTGGAGAAACTTCCACTGTGGGCAACATCTCTCCTGATTAATGGCTCCTTCTCTTGGATTACTACTTATCAGTCATGCTTTACTTTATTCCCCAATATCCTAACATCTCCTTCATAGCCTTGCTCCTTCATGGATACCCGTTCATCATCATCATCATCATCCCCATCATCATACCCAATCTCCAGGCTAGAGCCATGAACCAAGAGCAAATCTACTCTGTCATTTTTCCTAGCTAGTATGCATCAGTCTACTTCATTACAGTTAACTCATCATCTCCATAGCTTTCTGGACCAAAGCAGCCCTCACAGGGCACTTCTTATGTTATTTTGCCTATTAAAATGTAAGCTTTTTGAGGACAGAGACTGCCTTTGATTTTTGCACTTGTTTCTCAAATGCTTAGCATCCTACTTGGCACAAACTAAATATTTAACAAATGCTTTTTTTTAACTCATTAATTCTCTCCACCTCTTCACTAGATGGGTGAAGATTCAATTTTAAAATAACTCATTTCCTGGGCCACCCTGGTTTCTGAAATCTCCAATCTGAAGAGGAGGAGCTGCTTGGAGTCACAAAAACAGGGAAGTTCCTTCTCTCCCTCACTTCAGAAATGTATGAGTGAGATCCCTCCATTTCCTCTCCAGTCTACCCCTCCCCCAGCTATGCTTTTAAGGGAACACTGCAGATTTAAACCATGAATTAAATTTTTAATGAAGCTGCAAAACAGTAGTGCCCAAATGTGATGCAATATTGATAAGCTCAGAGTGTCCAGCCGGCAGGAGATCACCCCAGAAAGCTTTTTAGAATGTTATGCAATATGTAGCTAAATTAATTATTTGCAACATAGGGATCTGTCTCCCTGTGGCATTGCTGAGGCCCACAGAGTGTAAAAAGGACTCCTTTCATTATTCCCAGCGATAAATGTCAGTCAGTAGAAGGCGCATGTGTATATAGGGGAGGTGATGACTTCTGGGACCCAGACACAATGTGTGTGGGAGAGGAGAATTTGTATGAATGTATGAATGTGTGTGTGTGTGTGTGTGTGAGAGAGAGAGAGAGAGAGAGAGAGAGAGAGAGAGAGAGAGAGAGAGAGAGAGAGAGAGAGAGAAGAGAGAGAGACATGAGAAAGAAATGAGATGACAGAAAGAAGGAAGAGAGAAAGGGAGAAAGAAAAAGGGAGAGAGAAAGAAATGAGAGAGAGGTGAAGAAAGAGAGGGAGAGAGAGAGACTGCAGCAAAATGCAGCAAATTCCCAAGCTTTGCTCCCCAGAGAGACTTTGCTTCATGGCCTCCTGCTTCCTGCTCAGTTTTCAATGAGGCAGCAAGCAGTGTATTGGAAACCCTCATCACCAACAGTCACTCCCCCATTCTGTGGTTTTGCCTTGCCTTTCAGTCTCTAAGTCAGAAAGAGGATTTACGAGAAACTGGAGATTTCCCTGACCTCCCCCAGCTCATCAGTCTGTTCATTGTTTCAAGTTTGGCCCTTGGTCAGTGATGGTAGCTTCCTTTCTGCTTTTTTGGCTCCAGTTCACTTTGCAAGTATTTCCATGTCTCCCTTATTAGGCTAGATGCTCCCTGTGGTAGGAAATGTGTCTTCCTTGCCTTTGTAGCCACCCTCAGTGCCTAGTGCAGTAAGCATACCTAGGAGGCACTGATCAATATGTTGACTAGTTGACTCACCTCCTGGAGCTCAATGAAGGCCAGGGGGACTCACTGACTGGAAGGATGGTGTCCTTTTCTAATTCAGAAATATTTTCTAATTGTTCTTTAAGCCCCTGGCGAGCTGAGCTGACCAGGCTTCTTTCTGGATAACATCAGCTTAAATGACCCATCCACCCACAGGGTGAGATCCCTTCCCCTCCACTATACACTAGTTATAGAGGAATTGGGGCTGGCCTCACCCTTCCCCTCCCAGGTCAGTTGCGAGGCTCACATGAGGTCATGGATAGAAAATACTTTATAAATTTTAAATGACAATGACAATCATGGTGGGGTAGATATTTTTGCAGATGAGACCCTCACTCCTAATAGGATCTTGCATTCTTTCTTTCTCTGACCAAAACCAGACTAAGGGAGGACATGTGCCTTGATTTCTAGTAATGAGGATAGATTGTACTGAGCCATTCTCACCCTCTTCCTTGGTGCCCTTTGTGATCTAAGGAAAGAAATTATTTAATTTCACCTCTGAAATTTAGTCTCCTCATCCATACAATAGGGACAATCAAAGCTCCTCTATCTTCCCCCCCCCCCCCCCCCCCGGGTGGGAGGTTCAAATACGGTAATGAATGTGAAGATACTTTATAAATTGTCAAGGGCTACATAAATGTAAGCTCTTAGGAGAAGGCCCTGGAAGGCAGCCTGTAGCCTTGGAACAGAGCAAACCTAACCACCCATATTTTAAATAAAAGGCAGCCAGAAAAAAGACTAGAGAGAATAGCCTTAGGAAGTCATTCTGGCAATCTAGAGCGGTGAGGAGCAGGGGAAGTCTAGACTTCAATAGGCCTGGAAAATGAGAGATGTTAAGGAATCTGGCCAAGGTGCAAATCACTCTTGGTCCAGATGACTCCTGGGGGAGTCTGAAAGGTAAAACACAAACTTCTGTTTCGGGTTTTTAGGTCCCTTAATCAGCCCCACTCCCATTCCTAATCCAAGTTTGTCTTACTTCCCAATGTCCCCCAGTATTTATCTCCTGCTACAGATAGGCTAATTTTCTCACTATCTTTGTCCTAATCTCCCATGCTTTGCTGCTTTGAGATAGTCAGGTGTACCCACGCAGAAAATAGAGCACTTGACCTGAAGTCAGGAAGACCTGAGTTCATATCCAACCTCAGCCATGACTAACTGTGTGACCCTGAGCAAGTCACTTAACCTGTTTGCCTCAGTTTCCTCAGATGTAAATGGAGATGATAACATCACCTAACTCACAGAGTTGTAACAAACAAATAACATAATATTTGTAAAAAGGGTTTTGCACAGTATCTGGAACGCATAGGCGCTATAGAAATGCTTATTCCTTTACTCCTTCCCTTCCCACCCCCCATCCCACCGTGCCTATCCTTTCTTCCCTTTGCCTTATACAACCCTTAATGATCTTTCAAGATCCAACTCAAGCCTCACCTTCCCTAGGAAGACAACTCTGGACATCCCCGGTTCCCACTGACCTGTCTCTTGACCTTTGGTAACTCTTTACCTAGGAGTCCAATAGCAACACACAATAATAACCTGTTGAATTACACCAAATATTATCCAGTATAGTAATTAGTTACATTGTATTCATCACACAGGGATTTATTTAGGGCCATAGAATTTGAGGAAGAAAAGAAAGAAGGAAAGAAGGAAGGAAGGAAGGAAGGAAGGAAGGAAGGAAGGAAGGAAGGAAGGAAGGAAGGAAGGAAGGAAGGAAGGAAGGAAAGAAGGAAGGAAAGAAAGAAGAAAGGAAGGGAGGAAAGAAAAAAGGAAGGAAGAAAGGAGAGAGAGAGGGAGGGAAGAAGGAAGGAAATCTTATTGGGGGAGAGGACTTTTTTTTGAATGAATGTTAAAAATAAATAAATGAAATTTTTAAAAGATCCTTTTGAAGGTACCTCAAGTCCTTATTAAACACACCATTGAAACTCCTCCTAACTTTGTTAGTAGACCAGAACCAGTTACAGAATGCCTATGCATGCTCTCCAGTCTCTCCAGTACACGTCCTTTCTATGTTGTCATGCCTCTCCTTGGCCCCTACCATCCAAGGCTTCCTCAGCAAGCATGAGATCGCCCTTGGACTTCTTTTCTTCTACCCACTTGATTCCTTGTGGTAACTTCATTCTCCTCTCTGAAATTCTGATTGTGATTATTTCTGTGCCATTTCCTTCCTTTGAGATTTTATTGTAGTTTGTTCACATCTTTAACTTCAGTTCTTGAATTACAACAATATCTTTGACCTCCTACACTATTGGGTGGGTGGGGTAGACCCAGGTCATGTCTCCTTCTGTGCTCCCAATACCACTGCCTTACTTCTTTCCCTATTTCCTTCTCTGTGATCCTAGGTAGAAAGCAGTCCTAGCCTAGAAGCTGGAATTGCTGCTTTGGGACCAAGTCCTTCCTACTGCCATACTTCACAGCTTCCATCTGTCTCCTGAGATGTCACTTGATCCTGGTCACATTGTGCTTATCTGTTGGTGCAAGTCACAGATCTTCAGCTTCATGTCAAAGATGGTGCTGCCTTCAGGCTAGTCTCCTAGGGCACAACCAGACCCCTAGTTCCATTGTCCTTGGCCTAATTTCCTTGCATCATCACCTACTGGAAGGTTTGAACTCCTGGAGCATCCTTTGCTGCAGTCTCTTTGTGTAGCCTTTTATAGGATGGAGGAACTCAGTGATGTTTTTCTTTGGTTCAGTTATTCCATATGGTGATCCTTTTCATTGTTAGTAGGTGTTTCTCAGGGGAGCTAGGCTTGGCTGCTATTTTTTTTGTGCTGTAATCTTAGCCAGAATTCTCTGTCTTTGCATCTCTCATCTTCCTCTGGGGCAGTCAGAATTGGTTTACAAATTGTCTTAGGGCTACTTCTTGAAAGATTTCCAAGAGGGAGAGCTCTTCACCTGAAGAGTTAGAAACTTCCAGTAACTGCTGCCAACATAAGTGCTTGTAACTCAAAGAGAGAGATTTGTGCTCTCATTTCATAATTTTCTGAGTCCTGGTGAGCAGATCAAAATGTCTATTTCCTATGAGACAAAGTCCAATGCTATACGCTGGAGGAAAGAGGGATCACATGCATTCTTTGGGAGATAAGAAAGTTGGAATCATGGTACTTCTACATCAAACCTTAGTGCTATAAATTCAGCTGTGTTTTAGAAGAATGAAGACAGGTCCAAGTTTGAGAAGAAATAAGGAACTCGCTAACTCATTAAACAGCAAAACCAAAAATAATTTGCAAAAAAAGTTCACTAATAACTAAAATAGCTAACAAAAACAAAACTAGTTAATAAAAGTACAGGTGTAGCAGAGAAAAGATACCAGTCAAGAATCCAACAGTATTTAGCTTCCTCTCTTTCCTCCTTATGGAAAGACAGCTGATCAACAGAGCGTGAGGCTTTGACTATTATAATCTCAGGACATCCACCAAATCTGAGAGGTCTGGATTCCACATCACTGGAACTTTTTATGCCCACAGATAACGAAGAAACTACTTCAGTATGGCCAGAAACTACTAGGAATCTGAGTCCACCAAGACACAGGGACCAATCAGGTTTTGGACAGCTATGTCACCTTTTAGGGAAACTACCGTAGCCCAATGTGGGGAGGGGGATGAGCGGTGAAGCAAACCTGACAGATATTAGTCCTTCACACATATAATAAAATAAATATGAATAATTACATAGAATATATATAATATATAACTTATTACATAAATATATAATTATATAAATAAATAAAATAAAGATAATCTTTTATATTTAATGTTCTATAGAACATTGGTGGAGAAAATAACTACCTTTTACAATTATAATTATAATTGAATAAAATGATTAGTATTTGAGCTCATACTTTGTGGACTCCCTGAAAGCATCCTGAGCACATCTTCAGTAGCAAGACAGCAGGAATAATATGTCTAACAACTTCTTCTCATATGATTTTGATATCCTTTGCTAGGATTCTATACTTTGAAAGCAGCTCATTCAAAATATCTTGGAGATTATGAGTATTTGGCATGGCAACATTTATCAAAAACATAATTTCCCAGTTTCTGGGGTTATGTCCAGATAAATGTGGGCAACTCTGATAATGGTCTGGTTCTAGTGCAATTTGTGATCTTTCTAAAGCTTAAGTCTTCATGTCACACATATGCACAAATTCAACAAACTCTAGTGGTTTCCTATTATCCCTAATATCAAATATGAAATCCTTCCTTTGGCTGTCATAGTTCTTCATAACCAGCCCCACTCCCACCCCCCACTCCACTGTTATTTCCAGTCTTCTTACACCTTACACTCCAGTGGATTCAAAATTTTAAATTCAGTAATTCTGTGCTCCTTGATCGAGCAAGACACTCTGGGCATTTACACTTGCCTCTCTTCATTTGTCCTCCATGCCTAGAATTCTCTCCCTCCTCTCCTCCTTCTGGCTTCCTTGGTTTTCTTCAAGTCCCTGTTAAAATCTGTCCTTCTACAGTTCTTCTTAATTCTTGTACCTTTGAGCTGTTAATTATTTCCAATTTATCTTGTTGTCTTTCCCATTAAATTGCAAGTTCCTTGAGGGTAGAGATTCTCTTTCTTTGTTTCCACAGTACCTGGTTCATAATAAGCTCTTATTCTCTTAATAAATTTTTATTAGCTGACTGACTAGTTAAGTTTTCCAAGATATTGGTAGCATAGGAATTTATCATCTGTTAGTCTAAATGGAAAGATTCTGGTGTATAACCCTAGCTATCAGTTTATGTCTTACTAGATATTTAGTTGGGGCAGCTAGGTGATGGAGTGGATAGAGCGCTGGGTCTGCAGTCAGGAAGATTCATCTTCCTATGTTCAAACATGGCCTCAGACATTTACTAGCTGTGTGACCTTGGGCGAGTCACTTAACCTGTTGACTTCAGTTCCTCATCTGTAAAATGATCTGGAGAAGGAAATGACAAACCATTCCAGCATCTTTGCCAAGAAAATCCCAAATGGGGTCATGAAGAATCAGACACAACTGAAACAGATGAACAACAGTAAGATATTTGGTAATTGCTAAATTATCATGCTCTACAAAGATGTGTTACAGTTTCTACTATTTCTTTGGTATGAATGACCACTAAGTCCCAGCTCCTTAAGAGTGATCTTTTGGTAATTTCTGGTGGTGATGACCTCTTCTTGAATTCCCATCATAAATTTTTCCATTTCCACAGAAGCAATCTGCATTATTCAGTCATTTGGTTAATGCTTTTTTTTGGTCAACATAATGTTGTCTAAGTTTATGTAGATCTTACTTAGGATGGGACTTTTTATTCCATTTTTAGTTTTTAGTCTTTTCATAAGCTCCATCTGGAAATAAGCCACTATCAGTTACATTTGACGAATCCACTGTTGCTTGGTGAGGTTATATCTGCTTGTTCCAAAAGCATTTCTGTTGATTCTTAATCTGTTTATTAAGTGTTCTAAGAATTCCTGTCAATTATCTTCCTCTTTTTTGTGTTAAATGTTTCTATTGCTGCCTTAGGGTGATAGGCTATGTGTTATATTAATAGCATATGAGTTTTTGTTGGGATAGCTCCTAAATCTTTTATGATCCCTTTTACAGTTATGAAAGCACATATAAGACTAGAATTATATATATGTTAATTGTTTGAAATACATTCTTCTTATTTAGTTCTTATTTTATAATACCTGTAGATCTTTTAATGTATTCAGTGTAACTCAAGAATAAACCTAGAACTGAAAAAAGTTTTAGAAGAAAATTTAAATTGTCCAGCAGAGAAGAGAGCCAGAACAGGTAGCCCACTTCCCACAAATCTTTGTAAGTTTTACATGATAGGGAGTCTAAACAAAGGAACAAAGAAATAGCCATCCAGATAAGGCTTGAGATTGCTTGAGATATATAATAGGAAGAAACTCCTTACATTCCTTGCATCAATCTTCAGATACTCTAGAAGATTTTTGAGTCAGCATAACCTGGATTCCTTAGTTAAGGATTAAATAATTCTGGTCTCAAAGCAGTAAGTCTGGTTTCTCAGACATGCAGGGCTGCATTCAAACAATGCAATGAAGTTTCTCTTTTTTTCAAAAATGTATTATTTTTTTAAAAAAAAAATTTTCTTTTTAAAATTTAGAGTACCAAATTCTCCTCATCTTATTCTCTCTCTTACTGAAAAGGCAAGAAATAGGATATCAATAATACATATGAAATCATGCAAAACATTTCCATACTAGCTATATTGGGAAAAAAAGAAAGTGGAAAAATTATGCCTTGATTTGTACTCAGAGTTCATCGTTTCTCTCTCTGGAGATGGATATCATTTTTCATCTTGAGTTCTTTGGAATTCTCTTGATCACTGTATTGATCAGAGTAGCCAAGACTTCCACAGTTGATCGTCAATACAACATTGTTCTTATTATGCACCATAATCTCCTGGTTCTTCTAACTTTATTTTGTATCAGTTAATATGTCTTGTTATGTTTTTTCATTCCGCTGGTAATTTCTTATAGCACAACAGTACTTCATCAAAATCATATGCCATATCTTGTTTAGTCATTCCCCAATTGATGGGTATTGCCTTGATTTCCAATTCTTTTCCACCACAAAAAGACCTGCTACAAATATTTTTGTACACATAGGTCCTTTTCCTTTTCCCATGATCTCTTTGGGATGCAGACCTAGTAGTGGAATTGTTCAGCTAAAGGGTATGCATAGTTTTATAGTCCTTTGGGGATAGTTCCAAATTGTTCTTCAGAGTGGTAGGATCAGTTCACTACTACACTACTACACTACTACAGTTCATTAGTATACCTATTTTCCCTCAATCTCTCTGGCAATTTTCATTTCTGATAGGTGTGAGGTGCTACCTCAGAGTTGTGCATTTCTCTTATCAACAGTGATTTAGAGCATTTTTTCATATGACATAGATAGCTTTGATTTTTTCTGAAAACTGCCTGTTTATATACTTTGTCCATTTATCCATTGGCAAATGGCTCTTATTTTTATACATTTGACTCAATTTTCGATATATTTGAGAAATAAGGCCTTTATCAGAGAAACTTACTATAAAATTGATGGTCTATGGTACCTTTTAGTAAAAGGTACTCCTTGCTTAACACTTTTGATTGGGTCTATTTTTGCTTTTGCTTTATCTAAGGTCATGGTTGCTACTCCTGCTTTTTTTACTTCATCTAACGTGTATTAGATTCTGCTTCAGCTATTTATTTTACCTGTGTGTGTCTTTCCATTTCAAGTTTGTCTCTTGTGAAAAACAGATTGTTGGATTCTGGTTTCTAATTCATTCTGCTTATCTACTTCTGTTTTATTAGTGAGCTCATCCTATTCATATCCACAGTCATGATTACTAGCTGTGTATTCCCCTTTATCCTAATTTCTTCTATTTCTTTTCTCTCTTTTTATCCTGTCCCTACTCAAAAATCTACTTTGCTCCTAACTACTTCCTTAGTTAATATACCATCTCTTTTAACATCCCCCTATACCTTTTTTAAATCCCCTTCCCCTCCTATTTCCTTAAAGGGTAAGATACATTTCTATATACAGCTGAGTGTGTATATATTCTCCCCTCTTTGAACTAATCCTGATATGATTGAGGTTCAAGCATTACCTGCCACTGCCCCATTTAATTTCCCCCTTCACTGTAAAAGCTCTTCCTTGCATGCATCTTTTACGTAAGAAAAATTTCCCCATAGTACCTCTCCCTTTCCCCTTCTCCCAATGCATCCCTCTTTCTCACTGTAGCACCAGTGTGATACCCACAACAGCCACTATAGATATGAATGTGTATTTCCAGAGTAAATTCACAAAATATAAACTCTCTTCCTCAAGGATAAAACCAAAATATTTATTAAGATACCAGAAAGCCAATTCCACCATGGTAACAATGAAGTTTGTACACATTACCAATAAAAGGAGCACAGTCATCCCCAAGCCTTCCCTCCATCAGGCCTCTCCACAAACAAGCTCCCTTAGGCAAAATGACTCCCTCTCTCATTCATACTAACATCTCCGCTCTGCTCTGCTCTGCCTGCTCTCTCCCAGCTCTGCCTCACTCTTTCTTCCTGCTCTACCCTTCCTGCTTCACCAGTTCAGTAATCTCTTCCCACTATCGGCTCCATGTGTCTCAAGCTGTGGGCTAGGCCAGAGCTCAAAGCACATCACATGGGCCTATTGAGGGGCAGGGAAGATCTCCAAATTCCTTTATCATTACATTTGACCCCAAGAGCTTTCATGTCTATTAACAGGTCAATTGGAGTTTAGGGGTACCTTTACATAACTGTACAACAATATAACAGGGATAACACCAAATAAACACATAAAACAATATCTTAGGGTGAGGGCTTGAGCACAAGCACCCATTATTTCCCCCTCAAATGAATGGGACCCAAAATCCCTTGGAGTAAGGGGGGAAGGTCTTTCCTTCTAAAGCTGAGATTGGATGTAGAGCTGTCCCTGCCTCTAAAGGTCCCATTTGAGGGGTTAGCTCTTTAGCCGGTATCTGGAGCTTGATCAATGCCCGGTCCAGGGATGATGTATTGTAATCTTGGATAGATGATAGCATCCAGCTTAAGCAGTTAGTCACCTATAAGTGGAGGGCACTAAGCCTTTAGGAGACAAATCTAGCAAACAGGTTAAACAAACGAGAAAAGGACAAAAAGAATGAGACAATAGCCAGGAGTCAGGCAAATGTAGCACCAGCCATGTTGTTGACGTCCATGAATCCACCAGAACTGCATTAATTCCTACCTTCCTTACTGCAGGGTTTCCCTATGTAAGAGAGGCCTCTACTCCAGTGTCTATTCATGCCCTAGTTACAGTGGTTGATCCATTTTTCCAGTATATAGTTAAACTGATATGGGGTCTGTAATCCTGTCTGTGTACTTCTTTAATCTGAGCTGGGGCTTGGCCAATTTCCTATTCTCCCTGCTGGTGTGACGAACTTGGATTCAGTGATTCAGGAGGCTCTGTAGGGGCAGTTCTTACTTCCCTGTTCCACCTAATATTAAGTCCATTTTCTCAGTGCATCTTATATAGTTTGTTAGTTGGAATACCATCTATTCTTCCAAAATCTATCCTTGCTTTTAATAAAGCTGTAAACATTTCTCTCCTTGTTTGTCTATTCTGACTGTGAATCCACTGAGTATTTGCTCTTCTGTCTTGAGGAAATTTATCTTTTCCCCATTTCCCTAAGTCACTTCATTGTGAAATCTTATCCAGCACCTCTGAAAGAGGGTGCCCTATTTCCCCAATTAATAGAGTCAGAATTAGGTTCTTGTAAGCAGGAGGAGAAGTCTGCACTATGATATTCCTATAAGAAACTGTTAAGGGAGTGTTATGATAAGTATCAGTGTCTCTGACCATTGTTGCCATTTTTATTACCTCTTCCCTTAACTTTCTCATACAGTCTCTAAGTGAATACCAGTGTTTATCTCTACTAGGCCACATAGAGTCAGTGGGATCCTGTCTACTTCATCCCTTGGCAGCTAAAGTTAACAGATTAATTCCACTATTACCTCCTTGAATTTGGTAATCCCTAAAAGCTTATTGTACAAAAAGGATTTTAATAACTATGAATTTCAAGCAATCAATGTTATCTATCCATAGACCTCCAGTCCCTTGTCACAGATTCTAACCATTCAAGATACTAAGTATTCTCTCATTTTTGGGGTGAATCGGCTTAAAATATCAATGACCCCCTGCTGAGTTAAAAAACCTTGTTATTTCCTTAAGCACTGTGTGGCTGCCCTGGTATTCCTGCTTCCTTATTAGTATTGGATGTGTGTCCATACTCCTAGAAGCCTCCTCATCTACATTCATTTCATTTTCCTCCCACATGTCTTCCTCCCAGGTGTCTGGGCACCCATCAGGCCCCAAAGATCCCCTTGGTTTTTTTTTCTGAGCCACTCTCACAACTGTCATTTCTGTTACCACCTGATACTTTTTAACTTGCTCTTCCAAAGGAAATTTGAGATGCTGTAGCATAGAAGGTTTCTCATGCAAAACAGCTAACTCCCTTTTCAGCTGAACCTTTTCCTCCAGCAATTTGTCTCTACTTGTACATATAATACAATAACTTGTTAACAATGCCCATCCTCTTCTTCATACTCTTGACATTTCCTTTCCTGGTTCTGTTGGTATTCCTTGCAAACATCTTTCTAAATCTCTAGGTTCTCCATTCTGTAGCTTTGGTTCCCAATTTTCACAAAATCCTGTGATTTTAGCCCATTCTCTCACCAGAGAGAAATAGGGCAAATCCTCTCATCCTGGGATACCCATTTCTGTCCCTAGAGCCTTCCTGTCTCCAAGGAAAGGTTTTATATTTCTTGATTCCACTCTCACCCAATGAGATACCCACAACAGCCACTATGGATATGCAGGAGTATTACCAGGGCAAATTTGCAAAATATAAATTCTCTTCCTCAAAGATGAAACCAAGAGATTAATTTAGATACCAGAAAGCCAGTTCCCCCATTGTAAAGTGTGTACACATTACCAAGAAAGGGAGAACAGCCATCCTCAAACCTTCCCTCCTCCAGGCCTCCCTTAGGCACTCTCTCTCACTCATGCTAGCTGCTCTGCTCTACTCAGCCTGCTCTCTCTCTCTCTCAGCTTTACCTCATTCTCTCTTTCTGATACACCCTTCCTGCTCCACCCATTCAGCAAACTCCTGCCACCATTGGCTCCATGTCTCAAGCTGTGGACTGGGCCAGTACTCAAAGCAGATCATATGAGTCTATTAAGGGTCTGGGAAGATCTTCAAATTCTCTTACCATTATATTCATCCCTTCACTTTTTTTGGAGGTCATTCCAACATAATTGACTTGTACCCATGTCCTCCATCTATGTAATCTCCTTTTAATTGCCCTAATAATGACAAAGTTCTTAGAAGTTATATAAATCATTTTGCCATATAGAAATGTAGAGTTTAACTCCATTAACTGCCTTATGATTTCTCTTTCATGTTTACCTTTTTATGCACCTTTAGAGTCTAACTCTGGTCTTTTCATCAAGAATGATTGAAAACCTTCTGTTTCATTAAATGTCCATTTCTTCCCCTGAAGGATTATACTCAGTTTTTCTGGATAGGTTATTCTTGGTTGAATTCTAGCTCCTTTGCCTTCCAAAACATCATATTCCAAGTCCTCCACTTTTAAATGTGGAAACCACTAAATCTTATGTTATTGTTCAGTTGTTTTCAGTTGTGTCTGACTCTTCATGACCCCATTTGGGATTTTCTTGGCAAAGATATAAGAATGGTTTGCCATTTCCTTCTCCATCTCATTTTACAGATGAGAAAACTGAAGAAACAGGATTAAATGATTTGCCCAGGGTCACACGGTTAATACATGTCTGATGACAGATTTGAACCTAGGAAGATGAGTCTTCCTGACTTCAGGCCCAGCACTCTATCCACTGCATGATTTAATTGGCCTCTGGCTGCACGATATTTGAATTTTTCATTCTGGCTGCTTGAAATATTTTCTCTTTGACCTGAGAGTTCTGTAGTTCAGCTATAATATTCTTGGGAATTTTCATTTTGGGATTTCTTTCAGGAGGCAATCAATAGATTCTTTCAATTTCTATTTTGTCCTCTCAATCTAATACATAAGGGCAACTTCCCTTTATAATTTTCTTGAAAAATGATTGTAGACTCTTTTTTTATTGTGGCTTTCTGGTAGTACAATAAGACTTACTTATCTCTCTCTCTCTCTCCTCAATTTATTTTTCAAGTCAGTTATCTTTCAAATGAAATACTTCCCAGCACAGGGAGATTTCTCACATACTTGGCCATGAGTATCACCAAAAAAAAAGTTGAAAAAAGACAGCTTCATAATTTCATAATTCCTTCAATGTCATAAAAGTTGAGCAAATTTAGTTAAGCAGGATCATAATATCATGTATCCTCTAAAGATTAAATAGTTAAATAAACTCTACAGGTAAATTAAGTCAGGTTACAGATTAAACTACAGCTTATTTCATCTTGGACCTTAACTGCCCCTTGCAGCTGTTTGATCCTTGGAAACATTTTCTCTTGAAAATTCTGGAATAAGTATCATTCCTAGCACTACTTATGGGGTGTTACTTTTAAATATGATTTTCCAGTAACTAGTTAATGTGATGAAAACTAGAACTATCTTATGGAATTAACTTTATACTTACCCTTTTGGCATTGTTCTTAATAGAAACTTTTGAAAGCCAATTACATAGCTGTATCTATATCCTAATTCTTAGAGAAAATAATTTTGTTACTTTCTCAAAGTGAAGTTTAGTACTCTATTAAAATGTAAAGCTTTACATAAAATTTGAAACTTAAAACTTTTATATTTTCATCACACCCCGTCTTTTTCCTATGTCCCTTTTGCTAATATATATATATATTTATATTCTCAAATCATTCAGAAAGAATGAGATACTTTAAAAATCTAATCTTACACATTAAAATATAACTATTACTGACCACAAATTTAGGATAGTAAAATTAAAAACAGTAAGGTCTTATAGTAACACAGAGGTGTTTGAGTATTGTAATAAGATAGATGCACATGCATACATACATACATACATATGTGTATATCATATATGTACATATGGGCATATATATGTATAATATGTATGTGTATAAACACACACATTTACAATTCATCTACTCTGGTTATAGAAAATTGTTATAAAAGGAATTCCCTTCAGGGGCCCAAACTAGCCTGACATAAGCATAACAGGATAAAACTTCCTTAGCTCTCTTTGATTTCAGGTTACAGTTATATTGTTTTGAAACAACAATCATGCAGCAAAGTACCTTATTTCAATTTTTTTCACAATTATCATAACTAGGCTTAGACTTAACCACGTGGTAAAATTTTCTGTTGAGAAAGGAAATAATAAAATGGGGAAACTGAGTCAATAGGATCTTATCATTACATTTTTAAGGTCATCCTATCAATCTTCTCAGGCACAGACAACTAACTATAGCAGTTCTCAGATGACACCCTCTTTGAGCAACATATGGCATGTCCTTTAAATGATAGATTATTGACTTAATGATAATTCAGATAATCATACCTGAAGTTATAATTCAGAGCAATATCAAATTATGGTCCCAAGATATTTTGCCTCAAATAGCAAGCTTCACTGATTGTGACTAAGGGCTACATACAATTATTGCTATTACTTTTCTCATGTTGTTATAATAACAGTTAACAATAAGAACATATAAGCCTTATTTTATTCATCCTTTCTAGTTTAAATTGACCCTAGAGCAGAAATCAATCACTAGAAATTAAGAAAATAATCACATTCTAGAGTTTCACATATAGGATGAATACATGATAGTTCCCTCAAAACTCATAAAAATACTGGATAGACACTGTATAAGTTTCTAGGCTGACAGATATCTATATTAGAAGGTATTGCACATTAACCCCTGATATAAAAAATAAAACCTCTAAATCTGGGATTTGTTGAGGATAAATTTGTTCAAAAATATGACTTCAGTACTTACTATTCCAGGTGTACCTTCATAATTTTCTATTAGGTAATCATTCTTCACAAGGTAAACTTTTGGGTTGCTTAAGGAATAAGATTGCAAAGTTGTGAGTAAAAGTAAAGAAGAGGGATGAGGAGTGATAGGGTAAATAGAGTGAGAAGGATCGTGGGAAAAAAACAGGAAAGAGGAAATACACAAGTAATTGTAGCTTAGAGTGTGAATGGGATGAATTTACCCATAAAACAGAAACAGAGAGCAGATTAAAAAATTGAATTCAAGAATATATTGCTTTTAGAAAGCATTATAAAAATGAGAGATATACACAAAGATAAAATAAAGCACAGTAGTAGAATTTAATATGTAAAAAAAAAAGCAGGAATAGCATATCTGCAAACATAGACACAGGAACTATAAAAAACATAAAATACTTTTGATACAAATAAATTCAGATCTAAATAATTGAAATAATATTTATTTACTGTTCATGGGTAGGTAAAGCCAATATGATTTTTTTAAATGACAATTTTACCTAGCTAATCTATTTATTCAACATCATCTCAGTTAAATTACTAAAAAAGATAATAAAATTCATTTGGAAATAAAAAGGTCAGGAACTTCAAAGAAACCAGGGAGAAAAGATATAAAAGAAGTATATTCAGTATATCACACCTTAATCTATATTATATGGCAAAAGAACATCATTGAAGTATAATAAGGACAATTTTGTTGATTTTACATTAAAATTTTCTTGTATAAATAAAACCTATATAACCAAGAACAGAAGGGAAATTGGGGGGAAACTTTCTTAGATAATCTCTCAGGATGTGACTGGATTGAAATGTTGCTGTGATGAATGATAAGCTGGTTGATTTAAGAAAATTTTGATTTAGGAAAAACATGGAAAGATTCAGACCTATGAAGGAAGATGCTATCCACCTTGATAAGAAGAAATAAGCATAGTACAGTCTTACATATATATGTATGAGTGTATATGTATATGTTCATAGGTATCTATGTGAAAAAATAGATAAATGGATAGATAGATCTTCGCTTAATTGTAGCCTTCTTCAACGTTGGGGGAGAGGGAAAAAGCAAAGTTAAATGTGCATGGCAGATAACAAAAGAAAACCAACAAGGAAGCAAAGGAAATCTGGGCAGCTTTGCAGACAATGGGTAGTATTTATTATATAGGTTTTCTTGAAATGGAAATTTATTGTTTTATATTGAATCCTCTCTTGTATAGTCTGCTGTGTCGATGAGAATGTTTTTTTCTTTTCTCATTTTGTATTTAAGTTTAAAATAAAAAAAAATTACAAAAGAATTAAAGTAAACTTGTAAGCCCCTTTACTTCAACTGAGAGACGTTCCAGATACTCACTAACTTCAACAAGGCTGATAAGATTTCATGACATTGCCCAAATAGAAGGTCCTAGGAACCTGGTAAGCCCTCAAAGAACTTCAAATATATTTACAAATTCTGTGGTTCTTTACCAAACTCTAAGTAATTATTATTATTAATTTTAAAGCAAAGTATATCCAATTATAAACTTGACAGTTTGTTTTAATCATAATGACAACATCCTCTATAAAAAGAGAAGTTAATTTCCAATGATACTGTTGCATCACCCTCCGGGTATCATTTTTCAAATGAATAGCATTTCTTATACAGTGATTTCCCCAAAGTCACAATATAAGTAAAATTAGAAGCTTAACAATAACCTGAACAATCTTAGGGATTTTAAAAACATAACACAAAACTTATTGCCGGTCAAATGACATTAGCTCAATTGAACGTATTTCTGGAAATGCATAGGAAATAATTTCCCCCATTCATCAATTTGGCATCCTGTGGTAATCACATTCGAAAACAGTACTTTTAAAGCAATTACAATTTCAGTTCTTATTCATGTGGTTTCTAAACCTATTATCTTAATTTATTGTTGTCATTCAGGCATGTCCAACTTTCCACAACCCCATAGACCATACTTGCCATGAGGTTTTCTTGGCACAGATACTGGAGTGCTTTGTCATTTCCTTTTCTAATGTGTCCCCATTTTACAGATAAAGAAGTGAGTCAAATAGGGGTTAAGTATTTAAGTATTTAAGATGGAATGTGAACTCAGGTCTTCCTGACTGTAGTTCGAGACTCTATCCACTGAACCACCTTGCCCCATCACCTTAAAGCCAAGTATCAAATATATTTTCTATTAAGATTTTTTTGAGGATCAAACAATACAATTATATCACTTTAAATGATACTACATTATAATATTGGGGAAACTAAATGATGAAGTGGATAGAGCACCAGTGTAGGAGTCAGGAGGACCTGAGTTCAAATCTCACCTCAGACATTTGACATTCCCTAGCTGTATGACCTTGGGCAAGTCACTTTACCCCAATTGTCTCATCCTGGGTCATCTCCAGTCATCCTGATGAATATCTGGTCACTGGATTCAGATGGCTCTGAAGGAGAAGTGAGGCTGGTGACCTGCACAGCCCTCCCTCACTCAAAACAAAGTCAAGTGCAAGTCATGTCATTATTTCTGTGATGGCATGGTCTTCTTCAGCAATGAAGGACAAACACACATTATAATTTAGTTTTAGGACAAACTCAATCAAATCAAATCTGGATTTAAAATCACAAATGGTATTATTCAAAATCCAGATTTTCCCAAGGGTTATTAGCTGCCAGCACTTCAAATTATAGGGCCCTTTGCTTTTAGTTAGCTTTGTTCCCAAGATTGATGGAGGTAATCTCCAATTCTCATCTCCTTAAAATATTTCAACATTCACAAAAATTTTCAAACCACAATTTGGAAATTTAAAGCAAAGATATACACCCCCCCCCCTTCAAAAAAATTTCTTTTCTTTGATTGTTTGTCTTTATCTCTGTAACTCCAATCTGACCAGGGCTGAAATGAAAGAAAGTGTTGCTATTTTTTTCATCTATGCCTATTTTAAAACCTAATCTTCTGTTGAAAATCTGATTAAATAATTAGCATAAGTCCCTGCTTATCAAGAAGAAAAGTTTATCATTACATTATAGAAAGCCAGGAGAATTGTTTTAACTGTGAGACTTCATAATCTTCCCCACCATTCTAAGCTCCCTTTCTGCATTTTTTGTTTTGATTTTTATGGCAGTTTTTATGGTTCAGCTGGGTTTTTCACTTAGAAATTTCCAAGGTAACAGAATCTATGAGCAACACTAGATGCAACATAGGACAAGGTCTTCCCGAGAAGTTTGTATGAATGTAGAGGAGAATAAAAATGAGTTCTTTGTTCTTGGGTTATGAGTATTTGACCTGCAAAGACCAACCCTAGCCAATAATATATATGAAGGAATCATCAGCCTGGGGTCATCCTAAGTGAAAGGGTACAGGTCTGATGTTAGGGAATTGGTTCATCAAGGTCACTCAACCAACTAAATATTATTAGGACAAGATAAGACACAACACAAATATCCAATAAAGGATTCCCTCCCAGCAATTCATATAGTTCAACTGGTGGCCCTTGTGTTTGAATTCTGGATCACAATGCCATACTTACCAGGATACCAAGGTGGCTGTCACCAATACATAGCCGGAGACCAGAGCAGGTATCTAATTTATTTGTAATAGTTACAGATCTATTGAGGAATGAGGGAGAGAGCAAAAGCCAAAGAAAGAAAAGAGAGAGAGATCTACCAGACAAGTAGCTGAATTTCACTGAGAGCAGCACTGTCCTTGGGTGATAAGTTCAAGAGGACTACTAATTTAAGGAAGGGTACCTATGCTAGTTCTAACCTACCCTGAGTAATTCCCTGGGGTCAAGGTGTCACATCAACCCTAGCTGTGACTGCATTCCACTCAAATCCTAAGATTGCTCACAAGGTTCTTGACATGAAGAGTGATCTTGTATAAGTCAGTCCTGTCCTCCCTTAACCCTGAGATCATGGAGACTTACTTAACATTCATGGTCCAGGTGAGCCTTCAGGCTTCTCAGGTCAACCATCAGAGATCCCACTTCTAACACCAAAATTGTTGTCTGAGAACAAATCCAGAACTGAAAAAAAATTTTTTTAAGGTTTATTTAGTTGTTTGGAAGAAGAGAAAGTCAAAAAAGGTGGCCTGTTCCCTCAGGCCTCAGTAAGTTTTATATTATATAGAGTTTAAATGACAGAGCAAGAAAGGTCATCTGACTGGCCAGGATAAAGGCAGTTTGCATATAAGACTTTTATGGTTTTTTGAGATGTAACGGGAGGAAACTCTTTACATGCCTTGCATCAATCTTTTTGTCCCCTAGAAGGTTTGGGGATCAACATAGCCTGAATTTCCTGAGTTAAGTATTGGTTTCAAAGCAACAAGTCTAGTGTCTCACCTATACAGGGTTAGGTTCAAACAATGAAATGAAATTTTCCCACAATAGCCATAGCCTTCTCCTTGATCTGTTTATGCTTAATGTGTCTTGTCTGAGTGGACAATGGTATCTGTGAATATCTACTTCATTCATCTTTTCAATTTGACCTCCAGTTTTAAGATCAAATCATTTAGCATCTATCTTTCCTTAGTATACATTTTATACTTATAACATCCAAGTGACATTTTGATATCATTGTAGAAAGATTCCACTAGATGAAGAAATTGTTTATTGTGTTTTGAGAGAGTCATAAATTGTTGTCACCCTTGCAATCAAATTTTTAATATTGTCATGATGTAATTCTCTTTTTAATTTGGAAGCCATATTTAGTTCTACTTAGGAGATAGGATAATGGATTTAGGGAAAGGAGAATCATAACTGACTTGAACTGCCTCCTAGAAAAATGCCATGTTTCATAGGAACTGTACTTGTTATTATGCTGATGGTGTATTTTTAAATAAAAAATAGTTTTCCACTGGACATCGAATACTCTAGCATTCTCACTAGTCTTGGGGCTATTTTATATCAGCCATATTTTATATCAATTGTATTTCTTATTATGTTGGTGGTATATTTTAAATAAAGAACAGTTTTCCATCTGGACATCAGATACTCTAGCATTGTCACTAGTCTGGGGGCTATTTTATATCAGTTCAAGGACAAATCATGAGTACAGGATAAAGTCCAAGATTTTGCATTAATCAATAAACTAAGTGTAGATGTAGCAACATTTTTAGTGTTTCCCCCAACAATTAATAAATCAATAATATTGTTCTTTGTATCCTTGATAGTTTTTGGCACACTTTTTTTTTGGTTGCTCCTTCAAAATGTTATTTTGTTGTAAGGGTTTATATATTTTGTTTGTAATGCAAGCTGTGAATTCTTCATAAAAATACATGCACACACAAATGGCCTATATTTGGAGGGATTATTTGGTGTTCTCATCTTTTGATAGTAAATATGTTGTGATTTCTGTTAAAAAAAAACACAATGGGATCATGCTTGCTGTCTGGAAGGAAGGTGGAGAGTGTTTTCCTGATAATTCTTGCTCCATTACATAGCATTTGAGCCAATGACTATGAATCTTATCCAGTATGAACATTTACCAGTTTTTTCACAGAGGCTAGCATTTCAGTCACCTCCCTTGACATAATTCTGTTGTCCATTAGATTAATGGTATGCAGACTTTCTGTTTCTCATTTGTTCCAACCTGCCTTATTATTGTGTTATATTTCTTGTGACCATATGGAAGACAAGGAATTTTCCACCTTTTTCCTTTGGAGGTTTTCTCTCTTATCTAATTTCTTTGCTTCTCAGGTTTCTGCAGTGACATTTTGGTTTGATGTGGAATTGCTTATTTTGTTCTCTGAGCTCCTTATATGACTGTAACCTTTTGACTTTTGATGCTAGGATTTCTGATATGCATTTCCCCCCTGGATTCTCTTCCACATTTTTTTTGTTGTCTTTAACTGAGCAATATGGCATTCCAGTTTTCTACTGTGTATACTAGCTAGTGATTGATGTAATCTTCTATAGCCTTTCCACAGATCTTCAACAGTTCTTTCACCATCATTCTGCTATGATGATGTTTGATTCCAGTCCTTAGGAGTGTTCCTTAATGGCACCTGGTCTCATTTTTACTGTGGCAATAGCTGCCTACTATACAGTTTGGTGCAAATCCTGAAATAGTTTTGGGTTCTTTTTTTCTATTTCTGTCGAGTATTGTGGGAGAATACATTGATTCATGTTAGTGATAGCAAATGCCAAACTTTTTTGAATTTCTGTTTTGGTATATTGATTTGCTAGTTGCATTCATGTCAACAAACTAAAAAAAAAAGCTTCTGAAATTCTAGTCTAAATATGCCCATTTTTCTAAATAATTTGCGACAATTATTGTTTTTATCATCAATTTCATTTTTATGCATAATTTCTGGAATGTGCATCAAATGAAGATTTTCAATGACCTCATTTTCTTCAACCTTTCCCTTTTTAGATTTTAGAATTCCTAGATTTCATCTCCAATTTCATCTAAGTTGGAGGAGAAATTATTAGAGCTCATCTCATGGAAAAGAAATTCTCTTTTTATCATTTTTCTGCATTGGTCAGAGGTACATTCTTTTATGACTTGGATGACTGACAAAAAAACAATATGAATTCCCTGCCTTTAACTGGTAAAAATCTGTTTCCAATTCATGATATACTACTTGCATGTTGAAAGTACATTTTCTTTAGTTCATTTTGTGTGCACATGTGGTCTGTTCACCTTGGTGGTTAGTGCCATAGCATTAAACCATTTCCAGAGAGGAATGGTATTTCCTATTTGTTCCAGTTTACCTTGCTTTCTTTGTAGAATTTGATCATGAAGGAGTGATATACTCCATGTCAAACTGATCATGACAGTTTCGAGTAGGATAAGTTTGCAACTCTATATCATCCAACCTATATCTTTATCTCTTTAACTTTAACTCTTAGGAAAAGCACACTGGCTGGGGTGCTAACCAACCAATGGTATCACCAGAGCCTACATCACCAAAGTCTCTGGTTCTTGCCAAACCCTAAAAGCTAATACATCCTTGGTACAGCTGTAGTGTTAAAAAAGATCAAAAAAGTATGTACCTCAGCATGTTCTCACATGATTTTAATCTCTTCTGTGTTTTGGAAGTATTTTCGTCTATGTTGTTTGGAGATTATGAGCATTTGTAGGGTGACGTACTAAAAATATTGTTTTTCTATATTTTAGCTTGGTGTTGTCTGGGCAATTGTGGACAAGAATTTGGTCTGTGATATAATGATTCAATTTCATTATAGTTTATTGGTTGGATCTTCCAATATATTTTGAGGTCTATTTGTGGTGTGGGGATTTATTGTTTGTTAGCCCATAAAAGGTAGCAGGATTCTTGTGTGTGTGTGTGTGTGTGTGTGTATGTGTGTGTGTGTGTGTGTGTGTGTGTGTGTAAATTCTAGATGTATATAATTCTGATGTATAATTCTAGCCCTGGGATCATGTCTTACTAGATACTTGGTAGGTACTAAGTTTTTACACCATGCAGTGATGCGCTGCAGGGTTTCTTCTGTTTTCTTTGCATTATGATCCCACCATTTGCTCAGTGACTTTCTGTTAATTGAGTTCATGAGAATGTCACCCATGGTTGGCCCATTCCATTCTTGACACTTTGCTTTTCCATAGGCTCCATCCAGAGGATTGCCTTTTCTTTTCTTTTTCCCTTACTATCCTTTTCCTCATACTAACAACTTTTATTTGCTCAGTATTCATCTCTAAGGAGCTTCATGACATCTCATTCATCCCTACAACATCCATGAAAACAGAATAATTATTGGATACATTCATTTCCCAGAGGCAGGGGAAACTGAAGCTTGGGAATGGGGAAAAGGTTAAATCAATTACTCAAAATCACACAAGTAATCTTTTGTTAAATAACTGAGATGCATGACCAATATAATATAGGCATCTGACTTTCAGTTGGAAATTTGATCCAAGCAGCCAAGGTCGTTATTTCCTATGGAATAAACTTTATCCTCTTAAGCTTGGAATTTAAAACTCTTTATGATTTGGCCCTACCCTCATCACTAAGTACTACTTGTACCCTTCATTCCAGTAAAGCCTGTTTAGTCATAGAATTATAGGATTCAAAGCAAGAAGGGATCTTAAAGATTACTCAGTTCAGTCCCTTAATTTCTCTTTCCCATCTCCTACTCTTTGTTCATCTTTCCTTCCTCTTATCAACGTATCCAAAGCTTTCCTATTCTCCACCACTCAGTGGGAGTCTGGCATCTTCTATGCAGCCTTTGCTGACCATTCCAGCTCTCAGTAATCTCTCTCTTCCATGACCTCACATTTTGTCTGGGACATATATTATGACGCTGAGTTATATTATTTGAGTGTTATAGTGTTTTCTATTTTTCATGTGTTTCTGTCATCCCTCCAGCATAGACTGTAATTTCATTAAGAATAAGAACATTGAATTTTTTTTTGCTTCTTTTGTACATTCCATAGTGCCTAGAATAATGCTAAGCAAAAGCTAGTAGTCAATAAATTTTTTTAAAACTTTTTAAAATTCATTTTGAACTTCGGAGAAAAAGACAAAAAACCATTTCTATGTACACAGTGCAACATAAAAAAGACTCAGTATAAAACCATGAATTTCTTTTTATACAGCTTATTTTTTTAACTATGTAATAAATACTACACATCATTTTCAAAACTACCCTGCTTATCTGCACTTCTTTTTCTGTTCTCTGCTGTGCACTTTTATTTTTTTTCTCTCTCCCTCCCCACTTTGCTCTAGAGAAGGGTACCACTAAACACAAATATGTGTGTGTGTGTGTGTGTGTGTGTGTGAAAAACCATACCATACATACTTCTATTTATCAGTTATTTCCCTGGATGTGGAGAGAATCTTCTTCTATAGGTCCTTTGTGGTTGATTTGAGTATTTGCAATACTCAAAATAACTTAATCGTTCCAAGTTGTTCTTAGAATAATATTGCTGTTACTCTGCTTGACGTTCTCCTAGTTCTGCTCATTTAACTCTTCATTATTTCACGCAAGTCTTTCCACGTTTTTCAAAAATCAACTAGTTCATCATTTCTTAGAGCACAGTAGTATTGTATTACAATCATGTACCACAACTTGCTGAGCCATTTCCTAATTGACAGGCATTCCCTTAATTTCCAGTTCTTTGCCAACACAAAAAGAGATGCTATAAATATTTTAGAACATGTAGATTCTTTTCCTTTATCCCCAATCACCTTGAAAAACAGACCTAATAGTGGTATTGCTGGGTCAAAGGGTACACACAGTTTTATAATTCTTTGGGCATGATTCTAGGCTGCTCTCCAGAAGGGTCGCATCAGTTCACAGTTCCACTAACAGTGAATTAGTGTCCCAGTATTTCTACATCTCTTCTAATATTTGTTGCTTTCCCTGTTTATCCTTTTAGCCACTCTGATAAGTATAAGAAGATATCTGAAAGTTGTTTTAATGTGCATTTCTCTAATCAGTACTGATTTAGAGCATTTTTCATATGACTATATGTGGTTTTGATTTCTTCATTTCAAAAACTACCTGTTCATACCCTTTGACCATTTATCAATGGAGGAACAACTTGTATTCTTATTCATTGGACAAAATTATTTATATATTTGAGATATGAGAATTTTATTTGAGAAACTGTCTATAAAAATTTTCTTCCAGAGGGCAGAGCCAAGATGGAGGGACTTGCAAACATGGACTTGCATGAGCTCTCCCTAAACCCCTCCAAATACCTATTAAAATGACTCTAAATAAATTCTAGAGCAGCAGGACCCACAAAATTATGGAGTGAAACAAATTTCCAGGCCAAGACAATCTGGAAGGTCAATAGGAAAGGTCTGTTGCACTGGGCTGGGAGAGGAGCATAACCCAGCATAGGCTGCACCCAGCATAGATGGGCGAGAGAAGGCCTCAGGGGACTGAATCAATGGTAGCTGTGGCAGTTTCCAGACTTCTCAACCCCCAAACACCAAGGACACCTTGGAAAGTGACTGTGAAAAGTCTGTCAGACCTGCGTGAGAGAGAAGCATCGTCCAGTCCCAGATGCAGGGGGCAGGTGGCAGCAGCAGCAGTGGCTGCTTCTGGAGCTCTCAGCCCACAAACTATGTGGGGATTTAGTGACTGATCAGACGTGGATTGCAGGGATCTCTTTGCTGCAGCAGGATTCTCTTGCTTTGTGCTTGGATCTGGGTTGTAGTCCTAGGTGGCAGTCCTGAGGTGAAGAGATGAGCTGGCATGGTGGAGCTTGTGGCAACAGTGAAGAGGCAATACTCCTCACAGTTCAAGTCAGAAAAGAGTGCTTGTGGTGACTCACAGACAAGAGCACAGGCCAGGAGAGGAGTAAACACCTCTCCTTTGATCATACCATTTTGGAAGAGCTGAAAATTTACAGGTCTATAGAAATTAATCTGAAAACAGCAGAGTCCTCCCTTGACAAAGAGCTAAAAAGTCAAGTAATTGGCTGGGAAAATGAGCCAACAACATAAAAAAACTCAGACTATAGAATCTTACTTTGGTGACAAGGAAGATCAAAACATAAAACCAGAAGAAGACAACAAAGTCAAAGCTCCTACATCTATAGTCTACAAGAAAAATGTAATTTGGTCACAGGTCATGAAAGAGCTCAAAAAGGATTTTGAAAATCAAGTAAGAGAAGTAGAGGACAAATTGGGAAGAGAAATGAGAGAGATGCAAGAAAATCATGAAAAATGAGTCAACAGCTTGGTAAGGGAGATCCCCCAAAATAATGAAGAAAACAAGACCTTAAGAAATATAGGCAATGGCATGTAGAAATCTATCTTGCCATACAAGAAAATAGAGGGGAAGGAGATAAGACAAGGGTGTGTGTGTGATAAGAAGTGGGGTGTGTTATTAAAGAGAAGGCAGACTGGGGGAAAGGGTAATCAGAATGTATGCCATCATGGGGTGGGGAGAAGGAAGAGATGGTAAGAAAATTTGGAGCTGAAAATCTTGTGAAAGTGAATGTTGAAAACTAAAAATTAATTAATTAATAGAAAAAAATTTTCTTCCAATTTTCTATTTTCCTTTTAATCTTGCCTACCTTGGTTTTATTTGTACAAAACCTTTTTAATTTAATATAATCAAAACTATCCATTTTACACCTTTCAATGCTCTCTATCTAGTCAATAAATCCTTTTTAAAAATTATTTTGTTTTGTTTTCTATAATCACTTCCATATATCTTAGATTTTTTTCCCCTTCTTCCCCCTTCCCTCCCCACTAGTCATTAAATATTAATGGAGTTCATGGTGGCGTTGCCTAGTAAGACAAGTGGATGCCCATTTGCATAGTTTTGCCTCCATGAAGTGTGGTGGGAGAAGACTGCAAAAGGAAGCATATTGTTGTCAGGTCAGTGTGGTCATTATCCTTCATCAGCTATTTGATATAGCTGCCCAAGGACTGGGGCAAAGAGGCTGATTCTATGAAAAGAAAATGATGTGTTTCTGGCACACTGTCTATTGTTGTGAGCCACACACACTTGCCCTTCTGCTTCTAAGCTTCTTCCACCATATGAGTGAGATCCACATAAATGAGGTCATTTAGTAGTTTAGCAGTGGGAAGATGGTTCTTAAAATGTGTGATAAAAACCGCCAAATTCTAGAAAAGTTCTCCAATCTCAGAAGTTCTTTACACAACTGGCACTTATGTATCGATAGCTATCTATTGACCAATTGTCTCTAGTTGATTCATCTCTTTTATCAGTCTTTCCTACTGTCTTCCCAGTGTCTTTCTAAAGACAAGATGTTGTCAAGGTATATGAACACTTCTAGGTAGTATATGTATCTATGACTACTTTCTCCGTCAGTCTTTGAAAAGTGATAGGTGTCCCTGAGATGCTATGAGTCATACACTCAAATTGGTAGAATTCAGTTGAGCAGATGAGAGTGTTCTTTTCCTGGTCTTCCTTGGCCTTCAGAATTTGAATTCTTAATTCAAATTCAATCTGTGTACAATATTACCCACAGCCAGAAATGTAGGAATAAGATCAACCATATGAAGAAGACCTATGGCAGAGATGGAGCCCACAGCAGCAACACCAGAGAAAAAGCATGAGGTAATTACAAAGGTGAAGTATGTGGACAAGATCCATATTGGAAACTATGAGACTGATGTCTGATACTTGTCCTTATCTATGATGACAGTGGGAAACAGTTCTATGAATACTGCCTGAAATACATGAAGTTTGAGAAGAACTACCATTTCCATTTGGGGTAATGCCAGTGGAGACAGCCACCTGGCAAGGAAATCTACTGAAAGAACATCTTGGTGATGGATAGTGAAGACTATAAGATTTACTGGCAGAACTTCTACCTATTGGTCAAGTTTTTTCTGGATCATAAGACCCTGTACTTTGATGTAGAACTATTTGTCTTCTACATTTTGACCAAGGTGGACAGACAGGGGACCCACATAGTGAGCCACTTCTCTAGGGAAAAGGAGTCCCCAGATGAGAATACTGTGGTCTGCACCCTGACCTTCCCCACTGTCATTAATGCCAAAACTAAGGCAAATTCCTCATTGTCCTCAGCTATGAATTGTGGAAAGTGAGGAGCACAGTGCTTTCTCCAGAAAGCTAACTAAGTCCTCATAGTTATTGCTCCTGGGTACTGCTAAACATCGTGTGGGATTTCTGGGAAACACTGTCGATCAAAGACCTCAGCCAGATGACTAGGATCACATAACATGACATCATCAGCACTCTGCAGTCACTCAACATGGTGAAATACTGGAAAAGGCAGCATATAGTCTGTTTCACACCCAAGCTGGTAGAAGATCACCATAAGAGCACATAGTATAAGAAAAGCCACCCATAATAGTGGACTTCATTTGTCTCAAGTGGATACCACCCAAGTAACAACAAACTTACAAACAAGTAAGGCTGTCCAAGAAGTGAGTAGTGTTCAAATCAGTTGTCTCTTCCTCTACCTCCTCAATCCTTACCCAAAAGTGGCCTTAGACCTGTAAGAGTAGCTCTTTTTCCAGTTTGTAAATATGTACAGACTTGTCTGTCCACCTGCAAGCCCTAAAAGATTTTTTTAAATAAAAAAATTTTAGTTTGTCAGTGTACAAAAAACCCTCTCAATCTGAATACTTAAATTCAAGAATGAGTACCACTAGCTACCTAGCAGACAGTCCAAGGAATCTTGAACCTGAGGTATATATTCACTTCCCTTCTGTTATTCAACATCTGGTCATTCACCCACACTTGTATTTTTCTATCATTCTTTGGTATTGCCACTAAAAGTAATTTATATGGTCTGCCAGACTCTGCGGGTTGCTCCTTGGGTACATCTCATATCTCACTCCTGCAACGTGAATACATTTATCCTTTTCCTTGAGTTTTTGCTTCAGTCAAAGCTTCTATTCTTCTGGCACCAAAGAGTCACCAAAGTCAAATGCTACAAAATGCTTTCCTGGGTTTGAATATTATTACTCTTATGATGTACATTGTCCCTATTGGTGTCTATTCTCCTGATGATCTCAGCACAGCCTGCATGGATGGTCAAAGTGCATTTACATGACAATATTGGGTAATAGATTGTTGCTGGTAGCATCTTACTAATATTTTTGAATAGACTTCAGTTGGTTCCATTTAGTCTTGACACTTAGTGAGGTTAGAGGGTCTGGACATACCAAAGCTATGTCATCTACTTTTCTGTTGACACCAAAAACTTATTTAGGAAACTTCAGGTTCATCCTGATGTATCCCAAATATGGGTAATCTTTATCACTCTTCCTCAAATATCTCTCATATTAATGGGAAATTATAGTAATTTGAGGTTCACTGTCTAAGACAGTATTTCATCCCATGTTCTTTTTTCACAATTATCTCTTCATGAGAGCCTATGAGTTCAAGCAGAATAAACCTAGAGGGATTAGAAAATAAGGTATATATCATTGTCATTGGGATCTAGACTGACTTCCCTTGCATGCCCCACCTTTTTTTATTTTGATGCTGACATGGGAGATGTCATCTTCTGTACAACCAAGGCTTCATCCTCTTCAGCAGTACATCCACCAAATATGTGTGTATCTCTTTATGTCTATATCTATATCTATACCTATATCTATATCCATCTAATCCACAACTGTATCAAAAGATGATTCTGTTTTCTGGTTATCTGTATGGAGTAGTTCTTGTATCAGGCCCTTTGCTTTTCCCAAGAGAACATCTTAGTGTATTCTTCATCTCTTGGGCAATCCTCTGTGGGCTTCAGTCTTCCACTTTGCATCTGCAGTATAGTTGTCTCAAAGTATTGCTCACATTTAGGAAGATGTTCCTGAAGTTGGGTCATTATTTGCATGTGGTTTTTCATTTATTTGCTTCATCTTGGATAACTGTGATGGTGGCAGTTGTGACTCAAGATCCATGATGTGCATGTTCAGCTCAGAGTTGTATATATCAGGCCTTTGTGTATTTGTTGAAGTCTTACTTTATCTACTTTTTCAGATTCCACTACACCTCTCTATGATTAGTCTCTGCAATCAAATATCCACTCTATAAAAATCAGATTTTTTTCCTTTACAGTGAAAAGTCAAACTGACACATGTTGTATATGTATCCTGGGGAGTCTCATCATGACCATAGTACATCTCTTGGTTTTGCAGATGTGCCTGTCATATGATTCCAGGCTTTGTTGCTTTAAGAGCATTCTCAAAGCCAAGAGCACTCACTCTAAGACTCTCCATCTACTCTTTTCTGATCCTGGTGACTTTCTATGCTATCATATATCTGAGACCTAGTTAATCTAAGACTCTCAATATTGTTTTCCAGGGGGATAGAATTCCTGTCTTGGAAATGTCAATAATTTGGGTCTGTAGTATCGCTCTCTCTGGCACAGGAGGACTGACGTCTCAACCTTACTTTCGGGAGAAATGTCATTTTCAGACGTGGAAGTGACCAGAGGCATGCTAGTAAATGTTTAACAAATGTCTTAAGGTGGGGAGCGCAGAATGTGCACACAACAAAATATTAAGTTAAACCTGAATTATTAACATTTTCACCATCACTTTCTTAAGTATAGATACTTAATGAAACAGTACACTAAGCCTTGATTTGCAGTATTTGCTAACTGCTGAAATGTAAATGTTCACACCAAAAAAATTTAGATAAGCTCCTGATCACATAATGGCACATCCCTACATATAATTCTCATTTTCTTTGTGAGAATGCCATCCTTGCTCAGAAGAGCCTCCACTTTTAGAGCAGCCTCTTTTCCACAGAGGGTAGCTTACAGATTAGTTCCCGAGCATGCCTTCTACATCAGACATATTTGAATTATCAAACACATCATTCAGAATACTTCTAGAGTGATCTCACCTGACTTTATGTTATTCATCATCATTCTGCAATTTTCTAAATCTCGGCTGTTCCTTTGCAACATTTTAATAATAATATAAATAATGTAGAAATATTATAAAAGTAATATGATATGTAATATATAAATAATGTATTATGTGAATATAATCTATAATAAATATAATACATATTATACAAATGATATATAAATAGTATAGAGATAAGATTATAATAGTCATAATTTGAGTTTCTTCCTAATATTAGTAGGCTCCTATGACTTTTAATAACTATAGCACAATTTATTTCTATCACTTCAGCACCCATTTTTAAAAGAGATATCTCCATGTTTAAGAAATTTAATAAGACCAGTAACATTAACAAGCCATAAACATGCAAGGTGACACCAAAATAGTGCTTACATAGCATACGGTAAGGGTAGATGCAATTAGGACATGTCACATAAACAATAAACGAGTATGCAAATCTGTATCAAGACAATAGGAATAAATTCAAAACCATGAAAATCAGTATGAACTTTTTCATATATCTGTCAATAGAGCCAAAACCTGCTCCTACGCACATGATAAATCAATTAAAAGCATCAATTGGGCATTTTGCATAGCAATGTTTTCATGTTAGCCACAATTAGATTGTGAGAGAAAGGGTTGTCTGGGTGAAGCTTTGAGATAACTCTTACCATAACGGAAAATCAAATTGGAAATAAACAGGACTTTCCTAAAATAAACCCCATAAAAATTACAATAGAGGACCAGGAAATATAATAAAAGCTATGTACAAAAAACCTCTGAAAACCGAGGAAATTGAAAAGCACATTCAAAAAATACTAGAGGCAAAACAAAACAGAGTATGAAAAAGACAAGATCCAAGCAGGATTTAAAATGTCCAACAAAAAAATAATGAATCAGTGTAAAGATATCTAAATTTAAACTGAGATATAAAAGCGCAAAGAAAATGAATGAAAGAAGATTCTTTCCAGCCAGCGACAAAAAACCCTGAGCCAGGTAGCAGCTCAAACCCATCCCATACACAATAGAAGATTAAAATGACTTTAAAAAATAACAAAAATGCAAATTCCAATAATAGCTCAGAAAAAAAAAAACAGTAGAGGAAAAAAACTTTCAAACTTAATTCCCAAGGACAGAGTCTTTAAATGTAAAGTTGTGTATTCATAGTAACACATATACCCTTTCCCTGGTCTTGGTTCACCTATGCCTAAAATGCCTATCTTTACTAGCTCTGGGGGTTAATTTATATTCATGATATTCACCTCTTTCTGCTTATAAACTCTCCTATTTATGATACATAGGCAGCTTAGGGGTACTATCTCAAAATATCTCTATTGCATTATTATTTCTGAGTGGTGACACTATTTTCTCCTCCTTCCCAGAATCTCCGTCTGAAGCTGGGATGTTTCTCTATCTAGTCCAAGCCATCCCTCCTCACCCCCAAGCTCTACTTTCCAGCATTAATCACATATTAATCACGCACAATGATTCATGGCTGCTAGATTTTCGTATGAATGTGACAACTACTCCTACACATGTTGGATGGGCAGTTCCTTGAAGGATAGCTCTATGATGCTGTGGATTGTATATGCAGAAGGGGCTCCTGATTGGTGAGAGACCTCTGAGCCAATAACACTGAATATTTGTGTAAATGAGAAGACACACTTTGGAGGAGAAGGTTAAGAGAGTCGGGCTCCTGAACTCTACATGAAAGGTACTTCAGAAGTCGAGACAACAAATGCATCTGCTCCCAGGACTGGGCTTTCATTACCTATTCCCTCATTATACACAGGACACGCAGAGGTATCATGTGTGTGTGTGTGTGTGTGTGTGTGTGTGTGTGTGTGTGCGTGTGTGAATAAATACATACATCTGTATGTGATGTGTATGTTATGTGTATGTTTTTGTTGTTCAATCATTTTAGTTATATCTGACTAGTAACCCTATTTGGGATTTTCTTGGCAAAGATACGGGAATAGTTTGCCATTTCTTTCTCCAGCTGATTTTGCAGATGAGGAAACTGAGGCAAACAGGATTAAGTGACTTGCCCAGGGTCACACAAGTATCTGAGGCCAAATTTGAACTCAAGAGATGAGTCTTTCTGACTTTAGAAGACCTGACACTCTATATACTGTGTTACCTAGCTTCCTCTGCATACATATATATCTGTGTATATATGAATGTACAGTATTTACTCACATATACACGTACATAAATACCACACCAAAGAAAGGAAAGTGAACAGAGAGGCACGTGTAATTTGACTAGAAATCAATCAGTTTAAGCAAACAAATAATAAGTAAGTCCAATATGGTGATCATGGTTGGGATATGTGGTAGATTTCCATCTGAAAGAGGATGTCTTTTTTATATGTCCATTTACATACCAGGACCTTTACAGGTTTTACTTAAATATTGTGATTTTATTGATTTCCTTTCAAGAGCTGGCTTTTCTCTAGGAGTTTCAATAATAATTTAAAAATTAAATAAATTACTGAATTTGTGTGTATGTTTTTAAAAAAAGAATAGGTTGTGTGTAACCTGAGATTATTCTTATAGAGTTAGAATCTTGCAGATTATTTTTACAGTAGACCCAGATCTTCACAGCCATATAATTGACTGATAATTCTACTGTATTACTATTTATTATGCAATGGGGGCCTGGCCACAGGAGTACAAACAAGGACACTCATTCTGTTGGCAGCACATGGGAAAGAGGCTGTGTTTCCAGAAAGGCATGAAGATGTGTAATGGAAAGTTCCTGCTGCCTGGTTCAGAACATGTGAGGCTCTTTGGACCATTTCTGGTCCCCTTACCACTTGAAGAAGAGTCATTTGAAGATCTGCTGAGTCAAGGCTGAGAATCCATTCAAATGCACTTTCTCTTTTTTGCCTTGTCTGTGTTTCAGTGAGAGAAACGTGCCATAAACCTTCAGATGAAGAGAGGCCAACCTCCTCCCACTGGAGGTCAACACATAGCTCTTGAATAAGGCTCTTATTTCTTGTCTGTCTTTGTTCTTTATTGTTTTAAGGTGAAGAAGTATTGGAGATAGCTAAAACCTTGTGAACTTTGAAAGACTGGAATTTGAGCACCAGACTGAGAGTTAGAACCTGTGCTTGCATTTGCAGAAGGTGAAACATAGATAAAAGAGATGCTAAGGTCCTGAAGAGTGACCTTCTTGACCCAGCCCAATGGTAGGAAGGAACATTAACTTACCTACTACTATATCACATTCAGAACTTAACTTAGTAGGCAAAAGCTTTGTAGAAGCTGCTCTAAGTCTGAGCTCACTGTCTTCAGGGACTAAGATGGTCTCCAGAGAGAAAAAAATGCCCCCAAGGAACTGGGAGAAAATGTTTATATTTCTGTTCTGACTATGCCTGTGAAACAAAAAAATCCCTTTGTAAAGGCTAATGAATGTTAATTGGTTCAATGATTCTGGGGTACTAAAGCGACAAACCATTCCATTATCTTTGCCAAGAAAACTCCAAATGGGGTCATGAAGAGTTGAACATGACTGAAAAGCAACTGAACAACTCTCCTGGAATGGAGGCTTAAACCAGTTACATTAGAGAAAGTGTACACCCTCAAGGTGGTACCCCTAGAACCCTTAAAGGGAGATATAGTCAACTTCATTCTGGCAGCTGAATCTGCTAATAGGTGTGTGTATGTGGGTAGGAGGGACAGGGAATTGGTACAATAAGTCTAAAGTTTCACAATTGATTACAAAAAAGAATTTGTACCAGTGTTAATGACTGTCTTGCAATAAGGTGTCTGTCATGCATATATATGATACACTTAAACAAGATTCCTTGATAGATGCAATTAGTTAGGTAACTTTGTTAAAAAACCATCCCATGGCAATGGAAACATTTGAAGAAAGAGCAACATGATCTTTTCCCTTTCCTTGGTCTCCCCCTTCATGTGAGTACAGCCATTTTCCCAACTTCTCCCCTCAGATACCCCCATGGGTGTGACCAATCTCTTAGTCACTTCTTAGTGACTCTTAGGGGTGGGGAGGGAAAAGACTGAGACTCTTTAAACCTGCTCCAAGCCAAGGGTACCATTAAGATAGTGCCAAGAGCACTTAGTTTAGCTACTACCATGACCTTGAACTTGCAAGAGAGAGATGGCCAGAGCAAGAGGGTCTAACATGCGCTGTCTGTCATGGACTACAATGTAAAATTCCCTTTCCTCTTCTCCAACTTTACACTGATTCTCTCACTGGGCCTACTTCCCAGTAGTTGAGTTTTTTTTAGCGTTTGATGGCTTTTTGTATTGTCCAAGTAGTTTCAAAAACAAACTGATTTCTCTAAGATATCAGTCAGTATATGGGGAAGGACTGAAGCAGTGTCCTTGTGGTCATTAAAACAAAGTGCCTAGGGACTCAACACAATGAAAAGATAGTTGCTGAAAGTTATTGAAAGCATATTGTTAAGAACCCCGAAAATGCGGAGATCCCATATGGATACATGTGGATACATTCTGATATCTGTGGATATGTATCCTGATCTATATGTGCATGTGTATATCTATATATTCTAATATGTGTGTAGGTTATATATGTGTATAAAGAGAGACAGAGTCAGAGAGAAGATGGACAGTAAGCTGGGCTCAGAATTGAAAAGGGAGGAGAGAGGGCTGGCTTGTATTTGGGAAATTATTCAGAACTTCCAGTGATTCCAAACTATTCTCTAACACACAAGTCATCTTTTTAACAACAGTGCCCTTTCTGTGATGTCATATGGCTACAAATCACAGTGCACCATGGTCTCAGAGGACTTCAGATTGCAGGTAATTCAAAAGGCAATGGAAAGGAAAAGAGTGGTACAAGTATGGTGCAGGCTGTTACCAATGATGATACCTGTGTGGAAAATGGCACAAAATACATCACCACTGAAGTCAGAAAAAGAAGTGGGCTGTCCAGGTAGCAAGAGTGGGAATGAAAATGGGTAATTCAATGTTTTCACTAGAATCCTTGAAGTATTAAAAGACACAGAGGGAGGTTCATGGTATATTTGGGAGATCTTCTGTGGAGTGTTTATGCATAATGTGAGGGAGAGGCTCTTGATTAGGGTAGGGCCTGTAAAAAACTGGGGGCCTTTGGGAAGGGGGGACACAAAGGACCCTAATACTTGAGTAAGCTAACAGTAGCCATAGCAACCTAAGCTGTTTCAGCACTAAGGTACCCTCAAACAAAAATTATACCAACTCCCTGAATCACATGAATTTTTGGCTCATTTCCTTATAAATCTCCCCAATTTAGAAAAAAAAAAGGTGTAGAACGTGACCTAGTGATGTTATATGGCTATAAATCACAGTGCACCATGGGCTCAGAGGACTTCAAATTGCAAATAATTCAAAAGGCAATGGAAAGGAAAAGGGTGGTACAAGTATGGTGCCGGTCTAGAACATATGTGAACTTTGGGAAATTATTACTGATAGCAAATACACTCACTCATCAGCTCCACATCCATCTAGTCTGCTCTAGAGAAGAAAAAGTTTTCTCCCTATTAAATTTCTCTTCCTCTGTCTTAATTTCACTTTTCAGTTTATAGTCAGAGAAACTCATGTTCTGACTTCAAATAAGATAGAAATGAGAACAACCAATTAAATGTATAAAGCTTCCAAATTCCTACCCATGTGTCCCCATAGGGAACAAATTCTTTTTTCCCTCTACATCCTCACTTTCATCTGTTTGGAAGAGAAGTAAAATAGGAAGTAAGTCCTACAGACAGGAAGTGAATAAGGTAAAGGAAAGTAGTTATTTCCCCTTCAGATATGGAAGGGAGAAATAAGTGTTGTGATCTATGTTTGGGTATCTCCGTGACCCCAAACTTGTACCAGCCTCTAGTCACTTTCTCAACCCTGACCTGTTCTCACTTGGTACCTTGTCAACCCTTCATACCTTATTCCAGGCTCTTCATCTTTCCTGTCTTCTGCTTTTTCTTGCCACACACCCTGGCAATTAGGGAGGGAGATCAACCAATGTGAATGAGAGCCAATATGGACCCTCCACGCTGAGCTCTTCCTGTTTCAGTCTGTCTATTTGAATTCCAGGATTCTCTGTGGAAGTTCCTCTGAATTAAAAAAATCATGAAATCCAAGGAATCTTGGGTAATGTCTACTCATTCCCAGGCTGATTTTTCCAGCCCATCAAGTCTCCATTGTTACAATTCTAGAGGTGGTCTGCACTGAGACAAGGGCTACAGAAAGAAATGTACAAAAGTCTCATAGAATGAGAAAGCATGTGTGGGTGGCAATCTGTCCTGATGGAAGGAGAAACCATTATGATGAGATCATAGATCCATTGGAGTATCAAATGGATTACACATTCACACACACACACACACACACACACACACACACACACACACACACACACCCCAATTCTAATGTTGCCTTGGTAGCTAGATGTGGATAGAATGCTGGGCCTGGAGTGAGGAAGACCTGAGTTCAAATTTAGCCTCAGATACTTTCAGCTGTGTGATCCTGGGTAAGTCACTTAACCTCTGTCTTCCTCAGTTTCCTCAACTGTAAAATGGGAGCAATAATATCACCTATCTCTCAGGGTTGTTATGAGGATCAAATGAGATAATATTTGTAAAAGTACCTGACACTTGCTTTACACTACATCACAGGATCTTAATAAATGTTTATTTTCTTCCTTTCTTCCTATTTCAGTATATGGAAATAGACCTGGATTCTCAAAAGCCTCTGTCCAGTCCTACCAAGTTGGAAAGGCTTTACTTATAGATCTGGTGATGGATTACATGTTCATTATCTGAGGACCAGCCTTACTAAGTTCAGAAGGGCTCATTCTCCCAAGATTGATACCAACTAACGACCTTTTTTTTTGGCCATAACAACTCATAGAAGACAAAATATTACAGTAAGCTCCTCAATGGCAGGGGCTGTCACAATTATGTTTTTGTATCCCCAGTGCTTAGTATTTGCTCATCTTAAGAGCTTAATAAATTCTTTTTGATTGATTGGTAGAGGGATTACCCAGCCAGAAGAAATCATGGGGGTCTGGAAGCCTTGAAGTGTCGTATATTGTCAAGTCTGAAAAGAGACGACAGTCTTGATAATGTAAATAACGCTTTTGTTCCCAAACATTTCTATATCTCATCTCATTTGATCCTTACAACCTTCCTTTGAGGTAAGGTAGCAGCGATATATAGTATCCCCCTCTTTTACGATGAAGCTCAAGCACTACCTTCTATATAAAGCTTTTCCTGGTCTCTCTTTAATTGCTAATGCCTTCCTTCTTCCTAACCTAGCTTGTAGTGAACTATGCATTCTCTTTGTATACATGTACATTTATTGCCTCTGCCATTGGAATATTGCAACATGAAAGTAGGGATTATTTCATTGTATTTGTTTCCCCAGTACCTAGCACTGTGGTAAGCACATAGTAAGTACTTAAGAAATAGTTACTGATTGATTGAGGAGACCTAGGTTTGAAACTTCCTTCTCTTTGTTACCAACTGTGTGACTGATCAAATTATTTTATTTCTCTGGAACTCAGTTAACTCATCTGTGAAAAGGAGAGGGTTGAAATAAATTCAATTAAACAAAAACAAACAAAAAAAATCTGCGTGCCCACTATACACCCAGTGAGAGGCAGCATGGCAGAGTGAAACAAGGGTCGCTCCTAGAGTCAGGAAGGTCTGTGTTCAAGAATGACTTCTGCATCTATAGGCACGTCCCAGGCAACTCTCCAAGATTCAAGTTACAGGCAGTTGCTGTTCTGCATCAGCAGAGGGTTATTTCCCCACCAGGGAGTAGGTCCAGCTAAGATCATAGTTCTAGCCAAAAACAAGATACTGATTAACTTATGGACCATCAACGGAGCTGTGAATTGGTCCAGTCTTTTTGGAAAACAATTTGGAACTATGTCCATTACTAATCTGTGCATATTCTTTGACCCAGTAATACATCACGAGGCCTATAGCCCAAAGAGATTGTTTTGAAAATAGGAAAATCACCCACAAGTACGAATACATTCATAGTAGGGGTTTTTTTTTCCTGTAGCAACCAAGAACTGGAAAAATATATCCATCAATTGGAAAATGGCTGAACAAGTTATTTGTATATGAAAGTAACAGAATACTGTTATACTGGGAAACTTGACAAGACTTAATGCAGAGCACAGTGAGAAGAACGAGGAGAACAAATTATTCAGTAACAAGGTAGTAAAGACAAATAACTAGGAAAGCCTTAAGAACCCCAGTCAATATAATGGTCAACCATGATTCCAAAGGACTAATAATGCAGAACACTGCCTACCTCCTGACAAAGACAATAGACTCAATGTGTAGAATGAGATACATTTGGGGGCATGGCCAATACAGGCATCTGCTCTGCTCTGCTTGACAGAGCTTTTTTTTTTTTTTTTTTTTTACAAGGATTCTGCTTTTCCTTCTTTTTCAGTGGGGTAGGGAGGAGGATGGAGAAAGATGAGAAAGAGAGAAAATGGATTTTTGTTTATTAAAAAAAATAATTTTTAAAAAAGAAAATGGTGATTGGCCTCAAAGAACTTACATTCTAATAGAGGGAATATCATGTACTCAGATAAATAAATATAAAATATATGCAAAGTGATTTGGGGGCTAGAATGAGTCATGAACCCAGGTCTCTTCCAGTTCTACATACTATGATCCTAAGGAGAAAAAGTTCTTATCACCATTTGATAAATGGGGAAATTGAGGAAATACAGAAAAAACATTAACATTTCTAAGGTCATATGATAAGTCCATAATATTTCAACAGAAATTGGCCAATAGGACTCCTTTCTGCCAGTCTCTTTCCAGCTGGTTTAGGCAAATGTCAGCAATGAATCAAATGAATTTAGGATGACACTTCCCCAAATTCAGGGTTTCAGCACAGGAGCTGAGATTGGGTGTAGACAAAGTAGGTAGCTTCTTAAAATACAATGTCTTGGTGGAGGAAGGGAGGTACAATGAGGTGCACTTTCGAATAATACTTTTCTTTCTGTAAATGCAAATATTTTTAATGCCAGAAAAATTTCTAATCTCCAGGACTACATGTAGGTATTTTTTATCTTGCAATCATCTAAAATTTATGTGTTAAAGTGAAGCCTCAGAGCCTCAGCTGGATAACACACAGTGGGTAAAATTTTCAAATTTATCCAGGAAGCAAAATGTCTCACCCTGGCTTTGCTTCCATGACAAATCCATTTGTGGGTGGACGTACTAAGCTTGTGCTCTGTCTGACATTTCCAGGGCATTATATGCATGAGAATCTATGACTTGCAATGAAATCCCTGCTTGGAGAGACATAAGTGTGCCCAGTCAGAGACCAGCATGGATTCCAATCTTTGCTTGAAAATTCTAACATCGCAAAAGCTATATTGATCAGTGACCCTGTGAAATGAAATTCCACAGGCAGCCAATTTCAATTTCTAGCTGGGCCTGGCTTAAAGCTGCAGCCCTGAGGTTTTTCGATGAGTTAGATGGCAAGGATCAAAATCAATCAACCAATCAATTGACCAGCATTTGTTAAATGCTCAGTACTATGGATACAAAGGCAAAAATGAAAGTTCTTGCCCTAAAAGAGCTTCTATTCTATTTGTGGAACACAACATAAAGCCATCTAGGTGGTGCAATGGATATAATTTTGGGCCTGGAGTCAGCAAGACTTCTTTCCAGCCTCAGACACTTATTAGTTGTATGACTCTGGCCAAGTCACTTAACCTCTGTCTTCCTCAGTTTCCACAACTATAAAATGGAGATAATAATAGCACCTTATCTTTCAGGGTTATTGCAAGAATCAAATGAGATATTTGTAAAGTATTTAGCCCAGTGCTTGGCACATAGTACACAGTTAATAAATGCTTTTTTTCTTACCTTGCCCCAAATAAATACGAACTAATATGGGTTGGGGAAAACAGAATATTAATAGTTGGAAAGGCATTAGAAATAAAACTGTTGTATAAGGTGGAGACTAGGTGGCATGGTGTATAGAGTACTGGAGCTGGAGTCAGGAAGACATCTTCCTGAGTTCAAATCTGGCCTCAGACACTTACTAAGCTGTGTGAGCCTGGGTGAGTCATTTAACCCTGTCTGCCTCAGTTTTTTCATCTGTAAAATGAACCGGAGAAAAAAATGGCAAACCACCCCAGTATCTGTGCCAAGAAAACCCAGATGGGGTAACAAAGAGTTGGACATAACCGAACAACAACATACAAGGGAACTTATAATAAACTTTGAAAGAAACTTTGAAAGGAATCAAAGTTTCTAAGGGGGAAGGTGAAGAGGAGCAGCATGAGGGACAGTCAGTGGCAGTACAAAAGCAAGGCAGCAAGGGATGGAGGGTCAATGTGTGAGGAAGGAATTGCAAGGCTAGTTTGGCCTGACTGTAGAACACATGAAGAAGTGTAATGTGTAAAAAGCTTCAAGAGAAAGGTTGGGGCCAGGTTGGGAAGGGCTTTAAATGCCAAGCATTCTATTCCCCCTCACTGGGTGGGATGAGGCCCAGCCACTGACCTGGCTCTCCCTATAGTGAAAGAGGTTTTCAGGGAGAAAAGAAAACGTATTATTGGTTTCGAAGCTACTGGCTGTGGTTTCCTTCTGGTAAGCCAGGAAATCTGGAGGCTCAGAGTGAAGTCCAGCTGTCAGTAGCTAATTACCTGCTGCAAACTTGTTCAAATCACCCAATCTGTGGGTTCAGCTTCATTCACACAATGGACACTAATTTGCAAAAAAAAAAAAAAAAAAAGTTACTAAATAAGGCAGCTAAATAAAATCAGTCGAGGAAATGTTTAAATTTAAAGGGGCTTGGTGAGAAAAACACAGAGGAGACCCTAGAGTCCAGGGGTGGGGAACCTGCGGCCTCGAGGCCACATGCCACCTCCCTAGAGGCTGCAGATTCCCCACCCCTGAAGATCAACTTTGCCATTATTCCCCATCCTTCAGAGGAAGGGGGAGGAACAGGAGGGAGCACTTGCCCTAAGTTTCTCTTTTCTCCCATTCTCCCTCCATCCCACTCAATTATGCATGAAGATTTAAGCCAGAGCATGCTGGACTGGTAGGAGGACTAGGTATTAACCCCAGCTTTGCCACGAACTCACTTATGAGCAAATCACTTCTCTAGGCTTGCGTTTTTTAACTAAAAATGAAAGTGGGAATGGAATAAGGATTTGTATTAGATGATCTCTAAGGTCCCTCCCAACTATGACAGTTAATGAATGTAAGTTAGCCCCCTGATCATCGCTATACCTACTTTCTCTTTTTCTTGATCAGGGGAGTCCTAAACTTCTTTTCTAGAATTTTGTAAACTCTATAGCACTATAAAACCATGAATGGGATGGGAGAGAGAGTGGGGAAGATTGGGCAGAATCTCAGGTTGCTGCCCTGCTCAAAGGATTCCTTCCGTCCTGATAATAATGGCGTTTGGCTAAGAAAAACATAGAGAAGACCCACAGGCTTGGGGAGCCTGCAGCCTCGAGGCCACATGTGGCCTTCTAGGTCCTTACATTTTGACTGAGTTCAAGTTTTACAGAACAAATCCTTTTATTAAGGGGATTTATTCTTTAAAATTTGGATTCAGTCAAAGGGCCACACTTGAGAACTTAAAGAGTCACATAGAGCCTTGAGGCCACAGGTTTTCTACCCCTGCAAGGCCTAGACCAATATTGTCATTATTTCCCAAGCAAGAAGAGAAAGGGGTGTTTTTTCCGACTTCTAAAAAATGTTAATAAGACAAATTAGGCATTCAATGTTACAAGTAGACTAACCTTACAAAAATTGAGATGTTTCCAAATGATTAAGAGTAATAATGTTCAAATCAATCCTTCCTTAATGGAATGGAAAAATAATGATAACATTAAGAGCTAGCATTTGCACCATGGAATGCTTCAAAGTGTGCTTTAAGGTTCACCTAATTCCTTTGGAATGACAAACTTTATTTTCACGAGCCTCTGTCCAGCACCTCATAGGAGTTCCTTCTGCCTGAGAAGAGCAAGGAAGGTGAAAACCTCATCTCCTCTTTGATGTACCATGGCTTGTGGTTGGGGCCAGACCAAGAGATTTGCCCACCAACGGAGCTGACAGAGTTGGGCAGGGAATCAACTGATGTCAGCCTTTCCGAGCTGCCCTTGAGCTGCCAGGATGAGGTAGGGAGGACCATAATTACAGCTGTCAAATACAGTTGTGACAGGTTGTCAGATCAGCTGCAAGCCTATGTATTAGTCCTCCGTTGTGCCAGTTAATACATACCAAGGTGAGTCACACTGGACCTTTCCAGTTGGGGGTGTGGATGTTGGCATATGGTTCTACTGTTGATCTACAGTCTAGCTGCACAGATTTTTAATGATATTGGTCATTTTCAGCTTTATCTCTAGTCAGCAGACCCAATAATATATCCCCTGGTGAAAGAATGATGTGCATTTTTATCTTCTCTCCTACAGCATGGGTCTTCCTCTTCTTTTCTGCCAGTTTTGAGAAGGGGCCAACGTTCAACACCCCTTTGACAGCAGATCTAAGAAGGATAAAGCTGGAGGAGGTGTGAGACTCCCTTTAGGCTGCCTGCTAATTGGCTTCCCTTAATACTGGTGGATTTCAACATTCACCTTGATGCTTCCACAAATACTCTAATCTTACAATTTCTCAGCCTCTTCGAATGCCATGGCTTGCTCTTAAACTCTACCTCGTTAGCTTATAGAGAAGGTCAAATGCTGGATCTCACCATTACCCACAAGTGCCGATAATTTCTTTATTAGAGACTCTGACACTCCTCTATCTGATCATAATGTCCTATCATTTCATCGCTGCCTATGCTTCATTCTTTTTCAACCTTTCTTGTTTTGAGTCATGTCTGATTCTTTGTGACTCCATTTGGGATTTTTTTGGCAAAGATACTGAAGTGGCTTTGCTATTTCCTACTCCAGCTCATTTTACAGATGAGGAACCTGAGACAAAGAGGGTTAAGTGACTTGCCCAGGGTCACACAGCTGGTAAGTGTCTGAGGTCAGATTTGAACTCAGGAAGAGGAGTCTTCCTGACTTCAGGCTCATCACTCTATGCACTATGGTGCCACCTAGTTGTCCTTTCCTCAGCTTATTCACCTTCATTGAGATTTCCAAGCCTTCCACCAATTCATTAGTTAGTTGCTCTGACCACTTCTTTTTCAAATCTCTGCCCTGTAGGAAGTCAATTCAATTCTACACTGCCCTCTGTTCTCAAATCCTTAATTCTCTTGAACTGTCACTGGTCATCTCTTGCCAACCTCAGCTTTGGATCACAAAATGGCACCTCTGATCTACTCACAGGCCACCAAATGGAGTTAGACCAGAAAATCACACAGCCATGCTGACTAGGGCCATTATAATTTCATGCTTATCCAACCTAATCTGGACCCTCACTGCTGCAAAGCAATCTCTTTATTCCCAACTACTCAGTCTCCTATTTTGCTTCCCCAAGAAGCTATACCAAACCTCCCCTTACTTCCTCAGGCTTCCCATAATTTGTTCTACACAACACTCTCCAGCTGAGAACTTTGCTTCTTATTTTACTAAGAAAATTGAGGTCATTTAATGGTCTTATCAAATGAACTCCTTCTTTTCCCCTTCCCTACATCTCAAAACCTTGACATCATCCCATACTTTCATCCCCTTCTCCTTAAGAAAGATGTAGCCCTTCTTGTTGCCAAAGCTATGTCCTCTTCATGTCCCTTTGATGCTATCTCTTCTCATCTCTGGAAGTTCAAAACCTATTCCCCTCTGCCTTCAAATATGACCAAGCACTCTTAAGGGGAAAGAACCCAAAACTTTACTAGATTCATTAGACTCAACCATTCCCTCTCTCCCTTTCTCAGTCAAATTCCTAGAAATAGCTATCTACATTTCCTGCCTGTACTCTCTTTCTCCTTTCATTCACCCCTGAAACCTTTATAATCTGGTGTCCAAACTCATCATGCAACTGAAACTTCCCTTTCCATAGTTATCATCCATTTCTTAATTGCCAGATCTGAGGATCTTTTCTCAGTCCTTATCATTCTCACCCTATCTGCTATATTTGAAACCAATGACCACCATCTCTTCCTAGACACTCTTTCTTCTTTGTGTTTTTATGACCTGTCTACCATTCTTTCCCAGTCCCTTTTGTTGGTTCCTCATCCATATGCCCTCTAACGTGAATGAATCCCAAGCATCTGTCATAGGTCTTCCCTTCTCCCTCTGCATCCACTCACTGATCTTTATCAACTCCCATGGTTTTCATGATCATATATATGAATATAATTCACAGATTTATATATCCAGTCCCATCCATTCCCCCTGAGCTTCAGTCCCACATCAGAACTTGCCTACTACACATTTCAAACTGAATGTCTCAGCAATATCTCGAATACAATATGTCTGAAGCCAAACTTATTACCTTTACTTCTAAATTCTCCCCTTCTATAGAAGGTGCTACCAACCTTCCAGTTTCCCAGGTTTGTAATTTCAGCATTCTCCTTAACTTCTTAATCCCTCTCACCTCATACATCCAATACGTTGTCAAATATTGCCCCTTCTACTTCCAAAACATTTCTCATCTCCAACCTCTTCTCTGCTCACACAGATTATTGTCACAACTTCTCCTTTGGTGTCTCCCTACTTCAGGCATCCTCTACACTACTGCCAAAATGATTTTCCTTAAGTATAGATCTGACTATGTCACTACCCTATTCAAGCAACCTTAGTGGCTCCCTATTACCCTTGGGTTAAAATGTAAATTCATCATTTCTACTTTTAATGCCTTTCACAACCTTGCTCCAACATATTTTTCTGGCCTCATTGAACATTATTTCCCTCCCACACACTTCCATCCCTTCAAATTGGCCTTCTCTCTGTGTCTTTGCACTGGCCAGTCCCAAAGTCTAGGATGAACTCTTCCTCACCCCATCCTTATTGAATCCCTCTCTTTCTTCAGGATAAACCTCAAGCACCAACTTCAGTAGAAAGTCTTTCCTTATCCCTCAGGCTATTGGTGCCTTGTTTCTCTCCCTAACTACCCTGTGTTTATTTTCTTTGTATTTATTATGAGCACTTGGAGTCAGGAAGACATGAGTTCAAATCCTGCCTCAGATACTTCTGTATCTAGCTGTATAGCTATGGACAAGTCACTTAATTTCTCAGATTCAATTTCTTCACCTGTAAAATTGGGATAATGATAACACCTACTTCAGAGGATCGTTGTGATGATCAAATGAGAAAAGCACTCTGAAAACCTTAAAGTCATGTATAGATGCCAGTAATTACTATGTATTCTTTATATGAGTTTTTGTTATATCCTCTGCTGGAATGTAGGTGCCTTGAGAATGGAATATTTTACTCTGTTTATATCTCGAGCAGCTAGCACAGTGCCCCAGACATGGCCAATTACTGAATACATTATTGTTGATTGATTCATTGTTAATTCAATTTTCCCCTAGTGGAGGTAGGAGGTAGAAATGGGACTATGAATTGGAAGGAAGAAAAGTGGAAAATGGAAAAGAAGAAAGGAATTCAGAGAATAATGTCAGGGATTGGGGGCAGGGTAGCATAAGGGAATTTCTTAACCCAACTTCTACAAAAGCCCAGGGAGAATTTTGCCCACCAGTGGGTTCAAATGCACGAGGTCAAATAAAGTAAATAGTCAAAATGAAAGGAAAGGACATTCATTAGCATGCTAAGGAAGACCACTGGCTGGTTGTATCTTCAGACTCTAAAATTTCAGCCTTGGTTTCTATTTCTCAGGTCCTCTTATAGTACACAGGCAATCAGCAGCATTCTATGGCAATTACTAGAGCAATGGGGTATGGTTCTGCCCTATAAAAAAATTGAATTGCTAGAGTCCCATACTGGAAAGTTCATCTATTTGTCATGGTCACCTGTTTATGCAACTAGGCTATTGGTGCTCAAGTCCTAGCTTGGAGTTCTCACAGATGATTGGCCGGAAAGCCCCTCCTAGAGAAAAGAACAAGATTGCCATTTTACTCATACCACATATTTCCAAAATAATACGTCTTTTCTCTGTCCACAGAAGCAGAGAATTAAGAAGAGAAAGGAAAAAAGACATATCTGTGGGGGGAAAATGATCTGAAGATTTTGAAACTCCTGTCTTAGAGTTTGAAAGAACCTTACTATTCACAATATAATTTTTACTAATACCTCCATAGGCCGGCAACCAATCATATTCTTATCTGTTTTAAAAAAAATCATAACCAAAATTTCCTATGGGAAAATATCATCACCCTCTGCTAATTTAACATGGCGGTGGGCATCATACCTCCTCTTCACATCCCCAGGAGGGTCTGTTTGCATGAATAGCCCTGATTGCTAATAGCTGCTGGGACTGCCCCATTCTTCTGCTCAGAGTTCATTGATCTCCTGAGATCCATAGGGTGGTCTGGTGGTGAAAATCTATAGCTTGACGATGCCTGACATGCTTTTTTTTTTTTTGGTGGGATGGGCCCTATACTCAGAAGACATGATTTAATTGAACCTGGAATAAGCTAATCATCAATGAATGGGGGGGGGGGGGGGGAGTAGAGAGAGAGAAATACAGGATGGGTAATGGGACAGAGAATAAATACAAATCATCAAATCTATCTCTTAAAAATTTTACTCTTTTTCTTGCCATCCTCCATCAGAGAGGATGACCACAGAGAGAAATATTTCTGGGGCTAACCGTGCAGGCTTCCCCAAATTATCCATCTGAAAGGGCATAAAGGGTGATCTCCACATGAGGCCTCCAATTGATTCAAATGATTTTGCAAGAGCAAATCATCTGTAGGCTCTCTCAGTTCACGGAATCCTGCAGCTGCTAAACCCTCCAAATCATTCCCATTAGGCCATACCCTCATTAGCCATTGTTCTAAAGTTTCATTGCCTTGTTAAAAATTTCCTTTTCAACCACCCACATTCCTTAAAAGTGTGTCCACTCTCTAACTCCCCCATAGTAGAAGTCCTTCCTTGAGAACTAGAAGGGGGGAGGAGAGTAATAAAGATAAGGTTGAGTCTCTTTTACCACCTGCTCTGATTCCCAATTATGTTTACCCTTATTAGCCTGTTTTATAGCCCTCAATTTCTTAGGCTTCAAAGCATTCTCCAGAGAAACCTCTGAGTCAGAAAGCTTGCTTTCCTCCAATAGCCTAATTTGTCCCTGCCTCCCTTATCACTGACCTCTTTATCTGTTTAATCAGCAAATCCAGTAGATGGGCCCTCTGACTTCAGTGCATTTTTTAAAATTAAAAGCTTGCTTACTGCTGTCTATATTTTCTTAATCCTTCAAGACAACTTATATTCTTTTTTCTTTCACTAGCAATATATTTCAATAGATGTCAACAAGAGACATTGTTTTGGCATTTTTGCTTTCCTCTAATATACATATTAACAGCTCTTTCAGAATAAAAGATACTTTCTCAGTATTCCCAAAAGGAGGTTCTCCATATCTGTTCCTAACCAGCCCATCACCCAGGACTCCCTTTCTTCCACATCTTTCCCCCATTTTAAAATTAATTTAACCAAAAGGCCTTTGCAAAAATGAAAACAAATCAAAAACCCCCTCTTCTCACACCACCAAATACTGTGGGCTAAAGCCTAAATTTTGCTTAGTCCAGCAGGTTCAAGGTTTAAAAAAAAATGTGACAAGCCTTCATGAACCTCAAAATCCAATTAAAAATTACTTTATAGTTGAACATCAAAGGGATATAATTCAAGAATAAAAAAAGATACTAAAATTCAGTCACAAATCAAGAATTCAAAGAAGTGACCTGAAGGCAGAAGAAGCTCAGGAAAAGACTTCTGAAAACCATCCCCTCAATGCCCATTAATTGAAGAATGGCTATACAAGTTATGGCATATGGTTGTGATGGAATACAATTGTGCCATTAAAAAATGATGAGCAGGATGTTTCCAGAAAAACGTGGAAGATATATATGAACCAATGCAAAGTGAAGTAAGCAGAACCAGGAGAACATTGTACACAGTAACAGCAACTTTGCGCAATGATTGACCGTGAACGCCTTAGCTCTCAGCAATACAATGATCCAAAACAATTCTGAAGGACTCATGGTGAAAAATGCTATCTACCTCCAGAGAAAGAACTGATGGAGTCTGAATACAGATTGAAGCAAACTTCCTTTATTATTTTTTTATTTTTTGCTCTGTGTTTTCTTTTGCAACATGGCTAATGTGGAAATGTTTTGTGTTGACTATATATATATATAGCCATATATATATATATATATATCTGTATATCTATATACATATATCTATACATATATATCTGTATATCTATATCTATATATCTATATATATATAAATAATCTATATCAACTTGCTTGCCTTCTCAAGGGGGGGGGGAGAGAGGGAGAAAGAAAATTTGGAACCCCAAATTAAAAAAAAATGAATGTTAACATCTTTGTTTATATGTAATTTTTAAAAAATAAAAGTTTAATGTTAAAAAAAAAAGAAAAGCTTTCCCTCCACTCCAGTCATTCTGTATCAGGTTACCTGATGTGTAAGCCAATGGGATGGAGTGAGTTAAGCAATGGGGCTAAGCAGAGGGGCATCTAGCCACAAGAGCTGCAACATCTCCAGGAACCTGTTCAAGTTCCTCTCACGTGTGAAGTCCTTTATATACAACACTCAACAACTCTGTGAGGTAGGGGCTATAATTCTTCCAATGTAGATGACAAGGGAATTGAGGTTCAGAGGTTAATTGACTTGACCAGGTTAACATAGTAAGTGTCTGAGGCAAGATGAAAACCTGTCTTCCTCACTCCCAGTCCAGCCTGTTAATTCTTCCCTTCTGCTTTCTAGAGGGTAAATTCTTAGAGACAAGGACTTCCCAGAATATGGGAAAAGGTCTCTTGTGGGTAAAGAGAGACTGTGTGGAGGAACTGGCTTAAGAAACAGAAAGATCTGGGTTCAAGTGCTGCTACTCTCACATCCTAGTTGTGTGTGTGATTCCGGCCAAGTTAAGTTTCCTAAACCAATGCATTCAGGGGTCCAGACCAAAAACATACCCAGAGGTAACAAGGTTCAAGTGCACTTCCTGATGGCAGAGCCTTCTTTCCAGCCCATTCAGATAATAAAAATCGTTGACATTTCAGTGCCTTTAAGGTGTTGCAAAGCATTTTACAGATATTATCTTACTTTATCCTTACAACATTCCTGAGAGGAAGGTGCTATTCTTATGCCCATTTTACAAATAAGGAAACTGAGGTAGAAAGTAGTTAAATGACTTGCCTGGTGCCCATAACTAAATAAGTATCTGAGGCTGGAACTTAGGTCTTTCTGACTCCAGGCTCATCTATCTATCTATCTATCTATCTATCTATCTATCTATCTATCTATCTGTCTGTCTGTCTGTCTGTCTGTCTGTCTGTCTGTCTGTCTGTCTGTCTATCTATCTATCTATCTATCTATACACACACACACACACACACACACACACACACACACACACACACACACACACATACATGGGCAGGTCCTTTAATGGGTGGGGAAGATCTTTATTCTCATTAGCATTATAAGCGCCAAAGTCAAGATGACTGGTAATAGCCCAGGATGCAGTGGATGTTGATACCTGACCAAGTTCCAAGTGCTTCAACCACCTTCATGGCCCTTGGAACAAATTGTTCTTGTGGACCCATTCTGCAGAGGGGGAAGTGGAGTCTTCACATGCTTGAAGTAGACATCTTCCTAACTCACTGACAGGTTTCAGGCCTGTTGGTCACCCTCAACTTGATTTAACCCATCTTCTGAGATAGTTTTACTGGGGTATGGCTGACAGGTGGACACCAAAGGTGGATGAGCAGCCCTGAAAAGGGCTCAGCATCCTTCACATCAGAGGTGTTAGGCCTCCTTGAACACCTATATATAAAAAAATATATGAAGGATGGTAAATTTATTTTTTAGTATTCTATCAGGGCATAATTATTTTGATCTCATCTTTTAACTGTAATGCAAGTAACTGGTTTTTTTAATAGGGTCATAAGTATTGCTTCTATTGCTTTTTATATCCTAGACAGATGTAGACTTTAAATGTGTGTATAGAGTATGTTGGTTATTTATTATGCATCATTATTTATTTAGAGGAAAATTTCTAATTGGAATCGTTGTGATGTGGTGAAGGTTGCTTATTTGTTGTGGTTGTTAAAAATATTAATTCAAAATAATAATTAAATAAATTCAAAGTATCTTTTGCATAGAACCTATTCACCTCCTGGGTGAGGGATGACCTCCTGGAAACAACCTGGTATAATCAAAAAAGCATGGGATTGGCAATTGAAAGACGATTCAGCACTTAGCATCTTGGATAACTGAGGTGAAGACAGGTTAATTCAATTCCATTCAACTCAACACAACTGTAAGTATGTAAGTATGTATGAGAGACACTGTAGATACAAGATAAGGACAAAACAATACCGATTTCAAGGAATTTGCATTTTAGTAGGAGAGCAAAAAGGGATTCAACTTGGACATGGATGGGTGTAATAAAAGGCAAACTGAGGCAGTAGAGAGAGCACTGAAAATCAGAGCGATCAGGAGAGGCTGCACACAGTAGGTCCTATTGGGGCTGAGACATAATAGAAGACTAGAATACTGAGAGGCAGAGAGGAGGAAGGCGTGTTTTCCAGGCATGGGGGATGGATTGTGTGAAAACACAGAGGTGGAAGATGGAGAGGTGGGAACCATTCAGAAAACAGCTAACAATTGGCCAGAGTATTGGATTTAAGAAAGGAAGTACGATGGGAGTCAGGTTATGGAGGGTCTTAAAAGGTTAAGGTGAGCAGTTAGTATTTTATCCTAAAAGTACTAGGGAGCCACAGAAAGTTTTTGAGTAGGGGATTGTGACATAGCTCTGTGACTGAGGATTAAAATTTTTGCTGTTATGTGGTGGATGGATTAGAGTGGGAAAAGACTGGAAGTAGGGAGAACAATTAGAAACTGCTACAGTAAATTTGGGCAAGAGATGATGGAGGTTTAAATTAAAGCAGTGACCATGTTAGCAGAAAGAAGAGGGTAGATGGGAAACAGAATCGATAAGACTTGACAACTGTTTCGCTTATGAGGCAAGGAAAAAGGCAGGGGTTGGGGGCAGCGAAAGGAGAAAGGCATAAGTATTTATATAGTACCTACTATGTGTCAGGCACTACTCTAAGCACAGTAAAGGCACTTTACAGATATTATCTCATTTTATCCTTACAACACCTCTGTGAGATAAATGTTATTATTCCCATTTTATAATGGAGGAAACTGAGGTTAAGTGACTTGCCCAAGGTCACAGAGCTAGTAAGTTTCTGACGCTGGATTTGAACTTAGCAATGCTTCATCCACTCTGATACCTAGTTGTCTCAAGTGTCTAAGGTCACTCCATAGTTATAAACCTGAGGGACTAGAAAGATCAAGTGTCCTTAAATGGATTCTCCAGGAAAACTGGAGCAAGGGCAAGTTTACAGAGAAAGATGTTTGGGACTTACTGAGTTTATACTGCCTACAGGGTAGCCAGAAGGTGAGATCTAGCAGGTATCGGGAAAATGGAGTTTAAGGCAGAGCTTGGGGCTAGATTTATGAACTGGGGAGTCATCCATAAAGAAATGATACTTGAACCCACAAGGGCAGTGTGAAATCACCAATTACCGAAGAGATGAAAGGAAGTGAGTCACACAAACTCTCTGAACCCTAGAGGTTTCTTGTGTAGAAAATATTGTTGATATTTAATTAACTTCAAGAGAGAAAACATTTTTTAAAGAACAGGCCAGATAGAGATACATAGATGAAAAATTACAATCCCCATCGTCAAAGAGCATACATACAGTATGCACAGTTATGATCATATTATTTAGTTTACTCCCACATTCACCATCTACAGAGATAGAATTCTATGATTTAAAGCAAGAAGGCACCTAACACTCTCATTCTAAAGATATAGAAATGGATACAGAGAGATGAGGTGACTCATCTAAAGTCAAATAGGTAGGATTTGTATTTAGACTTTCTTATTATCTTTGCCCCCAAACTCTCTCACCGCCCCCCCCCCACCTTTTCTATTTCTATAGAGGGCAACACCATTCTCCCAATCCCTCAAGTCTACAACCTAGGTGTCACCTTCTACTCCTCACTATGGCTCATCCCCCATCCAATTTGTTGCCAAATCCTGTCATTCTCAGCTTTGTGGCATCCCTCTAGTATGCCCTCTTCTCTCCTCTCACACTACCATCACTCTGGTACAGGCCCTTCTCACCTCATATGTCAGTTGCAATAGCCTGGTGGGTCTACCTGCTTCAAGTCTTTCCCCACTCCAATCACCCTCCATTAAGCCACTAAAGTGATTTTCTTATGTGGAGGTCTGATCGTGTTACACCCCCCCCACACACACACACATATACATACCCCCACTCAATAAATTCCAGTGGCTGTCCATCACCACTAGGAGCAAATACAAAATTCTCTGTTTGATCTTCAAAGTCTATGAAAAACTAGTACCTGCCCTACTTTTCTAATCTTCTTATATCTTATTCTCCACCACAGCACTCTTCCATCCAGTGATACCAGTCTCCTTACTATTCCACAAACAAGACCTTCCTTCTCTCTAGGCATTTTCTCTGGAAAATGTTCATGCCTGCAATACTCTCCCTCTTCAACTCTACCTACTGCTTTTCCTGACTTCCTTTAAGTCTCAGCTAAAATCCAATCTCCTCTCTCCCAACTTCTCTTAATTCTAGTGCATTCCCTCTCAATTATTTCTTATTTATTCTCCAAATATCTTGTTGGTGCATATTTTGTCTCCCCTATTAGATCGTGAGTTCCTTGAGGGCAGGGATTATCTTTTGCCTCTTTTTGTATCCCAATTGCTTAGTGTCATGCTTGGCATATTGTAGGTCATAAATGTTTGTTGATTGATTTCTGACTCAAAATTCAGAACTCTTTTCACTAGAAAGTACTGCCCTGGATAAAGGCAAAACCTTTAAGTGTGAAATAAGACTGGAAAGGTAAATTAGGACCAGATTATGAAGGGTCTTAAATTGTAGGCAATAGGAACCATTGAAGATTTTTTAAGAGCAGACATTTTTAGAAGATTTTTCAGTGGTTTTCCAGTCATGTCTGGCTCTTTGTGACCCCATTTGGAGTTTTCTTTTTTAAAAAAATTATATTAAATTTATTTATTTTTAGTTTTCAACATTCATTTCCATAAGATTCTGAGTTTCAGATTTTTCTCCCCATCTCTCCCCTCCCCCACCCCACATGTCGTGCATTCTGATTACACCTTCCCCTAGTTTGCCCTCCTTTTTATCACTCCCTCTCTTATTCCCTTGCTCCTTACTTCCTTATAGGGCAATATAGATTTCTATACCACATTGCCTATATATCTTATTTCCCAGTTGCATGTAAAAACAATTTTTAACATATATTTTAAAAATTTTGAGTTCCAAATTTCTCTTCCTTCTTCTCTCTCCATCCACCCTCATTGAGAAGGCAAGCAATTAAATATAGGTTATACATGTGTCGTTATGCAAAACACTTCCATATTAGTCATGTTGTGAAAGACTAACTATATTTCCCTCCATCTTGTCCTGCTTCCAATTTTTTCTATTTTCAACTTTGACCCTGTCCCTTTTCAAAAGTGTTTATTTCTGACTTCCCCCTTCCACAATCACCCCTCTCTACTATTCCTTTCCCCCCATCCCCTTCCCATTACTTTCCTGTAGGGTAAGATACCTAACTTAGTGTATGTGTTATTCCCTCCTTAAGCCAAATCAGATGAGAGTAAGGTTCACTCATTCCCTTTCACCTCCACCCTCTTCCTTCCATTATGAAACCTTTTTCTTGCCTCTCTTATGTGAGATAATTTACCCCATTCTTTCTCCCTCTTTCTCCTACTCTTCATATATTCCTCTCTCAACTCCTAGTTTTATTTTTAGATATTATCCCTTATATTCAGCTCACCCTGTGCCATCTATCTATCTATCTATCTATCTATCTATCTATCTATCTATCTATCTATCTATCTGCCTGCCTGCCTTCCTGTCTGTCTGTCTGTCTGTCTGTCTGTCTGTCTATACTTCCTCCAACTACTCTAATACTAAGAAAGGTCTCATGAGTTGCAAATATAACCTTTCCATGTAAGAATATAAACAGTTCAACTTTAATAAATCCCTTATGATTTCATTCATGTATCTGAAAGTCAAATTTTCTATTCAGCTCTGGTCTTTTCATCGTGAATACTTGAAAGTCCTTTATTTCATTGAAATTCCATTTTTTCCCTGCAGTAATATCCTCAGTTTTTCTGGGAAGGTGATTCTTAGTTTTAATCCTAGCTCCTTTGACCTCTGAAATATCATATTTCAAGCCCTTTGATCCCTTAATGTAGAAGCTGCTAGATCTTGTGTTATCCTGATTATATTTCCACAATACTCAAATTGTTGCTTTCTGGCTGCTTAAAATATTTTTTCCTTGACCTGGGAACTCTAGAATTTGGTTACAATATTCCTAGGAACTTTTCTTTTGGGATCTCTTTTAAGAGGCAATCAGTGGATTCTTTCAATTTCTATTTTACCCTCTGGTACTAGAATATTAAGGCAGTTTTCCTTGATAACTTCTTGAAAGATGATGTGCATGCTCTTTTATTAATCATGGCTTTCAGGTAATCCAATAAGTTTTAAATTATCTCTCCTGAATCTATTTTTCAGGCCAGAGGTCAGTGGTTTTTCCAATGAGATATTTCACATTTTCTTCTATTTTTCCTTTCTTTTGTTTATGTTTTATAATTTCTTGATTTCTCACAAGGTCATTAGCTTCCATTTGCTCCATTCTAATTTTGAAAAAATTATTTTCTTCAGTGAACTTTTGGACCTCCATTTCCATTTGGCCAATTCTGCTTTTTAAGGTATCATTTTCCTCATTAGCTTTTTGGACCTCTTTTTTCATTTGGATTAGTCTATTTTTTCAGGTGTTATTTCCTTCAGTATTTTAGGGGGTCTCCTTTAGCAAATTGTTGACTCATTTTTCATGATTTTTTTGCATCACTCTTATTTCTCTTCCCAATTTTTCCTCTACTTCTCTTACTTGATTTTCAAAATCTTTTTTGGTCTCTTTCATGGCCTAAGACCAATTCATATTTTTCTTTGAGGCTTTAGATGTAGGAGCTTTGACTTTGTTGTCTTCTTCTGGTTTTATGTTTTGATCTTCCTTGTCACCAAAGTAAGATTCCATAGTCTGAATTTTTCAAAGCTATTTGCTCATGTTCCTAACCAGATACTTGACTTTCTAACTCTTTGTCTAGGTAGAACTCTGCTTCTAGTGGGGGTGAGGATGGGGGTAGGTGACTTGTCCCACAGAATTTTGTATCATTTGCTTGATCCTCCACTGTCTGTGGGGCCAGAGCTCCAGAAACAGCCATCAGCATCACTGCTACTGCTGCTGCTGCTACTGGTGCCCCTTCCTCCTCCATCCCAGGGCTGGGGCTGGATCCCACTCAGACTAGGTGTTTGCCCATTGACCATCTATGCTGTTTTTGGCATTTGTGTGTTGAAAAATCTGGAGACTGCCACAATTGCCAGTGATTCAGTCCTCTGATACCTACTCTGACCCCATTTGTGTTGGCATGGCCCAGACGGAACTGTATTCTGCTCCACTTCCAGCCCAGTGCGAAAGATGCTCCCTGTTGACCTTCAAAGCTGTCTTGGGCTGGAGATTTATTTCACTCCATCATTTTATAGGTTCTGCAGCACTTGAATTTGTTTATAGTCATTTTTTACAGATATTTGAAGGAGTTTGGGGGGAGAGCTCAAGGAAGTCCCTGCTTTTACTCCACCATCTTTGCTCCACCCATTTGTGGTTTTCTTGACAGAGATACTGAAGTAGTTTACCATTTCCTTCTCCAGTCCATTTTACAAGTGAAGAAACTGAAGCAAACAGGGTTAAGTGACTTGCCCAGAATCACACAGCTAGTGTTTGCATCTAGATTTGAACTCAGGAAGATGAGTCTTCCTGATGCCAGGTCCCACACTCTATCCACTGTACCCATTAGAAGTTTAGGAGGATTAATTTAACAGTATTTTTGCTTTTTTATATAAGAAAAATAGAACCTTTGAAAGCTTTTGAGGAGAGAACTAACCAGAGAGAGACAAAGGCATCAGGAAGATTACTTTGGCATCCATGTAAAGAATAGTTTTGAGATGGAAGAAATGGAAGGTAAGACAATCAGTTAAAAGACTACTATAAAAGACTGAGTGAGGAGTTATGAGGGAACTAGTGTCATAGCAGTATGAGTGGTGATGAGGATTATGGGTGCATACATAGCTCATGTATTGTGGAGATAGAATCAACAGAAATAGATAACTAATTGGATTTTGAAGGTGAAGGTAATTAAGGTTTTGATCTTGTTTCTTAGTTTGAAGTGACTAGAAGGACCAGCTAGGTGGCTCAGTGGATAGAGCACCATGCCTGGAGTCAGAAAAACCTGAGTTTGAATCAGGCCTCAGACACTGACTCTGGGCAAGTCACTTAACCCTCTTTGCCTCACTTCTTGATTTGTGAAATGAGCTGAACAAGGAATTTTTTACAAGTAAATCTCAAATGGGGTCATGAAGAATTGAGCATGACTGAAACAAATGAACATCAACAAGAAGGAGGGGTTGAATTAGGAAGAGAAATGATGGGTTCAACTTTGGACATGTTGAGCTTCAAGTGGTAGTAAGACATTTTCGTAGAGATAATAATAAAAGCAAGCATTTATATAAAACTTACTATATGCTAAGTGCTTTACAATTATTTGATCCTCACAACAACTAAAAGAGGTAAGTACTATTAATATCCCCATTTTACAGAAGAGAAAACTGAGGCAAATAGAGGTTAAGTGACTTACCCAAGGTCACCCAGCTAGTAAGTGTCTGAAGTCATGTTTGAACTCAGGTCTTTCTGATTCCAGGCCTAGCACTCTATCCATTGTGCCACCTAGCTGCCCCATAGACCCTTAGAAATGTGGGAGTAGAGTCTGTGGACAGACGAGGCTAGATATTTGGGGGTCATTTGCATAGAGGCAATCATTGAAGTTTAGGGAAGAGTGTAGAGAAAGAAGACTGCTATAGGGAATACCCATGCTTAGGGGGCATGAGAATGGCCATGAACCATCAAAGACAGAGTTTTGAGGCTTGAAAGAGAAGAGATGAGATAACTTACAATGACCTACAGTGACATTATCAGCTAAGACAGGGGAGTTGGGGTCTTGAGAGATAAGGTACGGGACACAACTGCTGGGACCTAGTTAAGATTAGATAACACAAGTGTAATGGACACATTACACTGATATCCTCCAGCAATAGTTGGTGCCTCTGGAAGAGCAGAGAAAGCAAATGGTGGAGGTGAGCCTAGGCTAGAGATTAGCTGAGCAGGAACAATGGCGGGACCAGAAGTTTAAGACCAGGAGTAAGAGTGGAGATGTGGTTGACCATAAGGCCAAGATTGACTGAAAAGAGAGCAGAACAGGAGTGATGACCTGAGTGGGGAAAGACCAATTTGGGGATGATTGTTAAGGTTAAAGGTAGATGAAATAAAATGGAGGTGGAGGTCACTGGAGTTGAAGAGGTTGAACTGAGAGATCACCATGAGTAGTGTGGTCAGAAGGTGGGGAAATGGTATATGAATGTGAGGGAATATGAATGTGCCATAAAAAGTGACAAATATGATGAATTTAGAAAAACCTGGAAAGACTTGTGTGGACTGATTCAGAAAGAAGTGAGAAAGAAGAACCAGGAAAATCACATTGTAAAGGAAAACAACTTGGACAGACTCAGAACTCTGATTGACTCAATGACTAGTCGCTACTCCAGAAGACTGATGATGCATCATGCTTCCTACCTCTTGGCAGAGAAGTAATGAACTAGAGATATAGAATAAGAAATACATTCAAGGCATGGCTGGTGTGCTGGTTTGTTTTACTTGGCAATACCTATTTGTTATAATAGAAGACTTTTGGGAGGGAAGAGAGAAGAGTTATTGGATAAGGAGTGGGAAGGAGCACTAATTGTGATGCAGAGAGTGACAGAGAGATCGAGTGAGAGAGGGAGGGGGGAAGAGAGAGACAGAGAAAGAGAAAGAGAGAGAGAGACAGAGAGAGAGAGACAGAGACAGAGAGAGAGAGAGAGAGAGAGAGAGAGAGAGAGAGAGAGAGAGAGAAGGAGGGAGGGAGAGAATAGAAACAAAAGACTATCCAGGAAATATTTAAAAATACACAAACGAGAACAGAAGGCAGTTCAGAAGGGGATACCAACAAGCAATGAAGCATCAGTAGCTAGCTTTAGTGTAAAATATAGCTTTAGCTATAGTGTAAAATTTATCATATACTTTAAAATAAGCTCTATGTAGTAGAGATCCTCAGTTTCATATACGATCTTTTTTCTGTCCGTATTCATGTTTATTGATGTTTGTCAGGTTCTTAATAAAAAAGAAAATTTAATTTAAGAAAAAAAGAAAATGACAGTGATTTATCTGCTGAGTTATTGAAGAAAGCAGAAAAATTACCTGGAGTACAGTAAGATAGGTATTGATATGAATCTTGATAGAGAGCAGGAATGAGGGTTAATATGAGAAGTTATTTTTAAAAAGGAGAGAAGAGTCAAATCTCCAAAGTACTGTGATATTCTATATATGACCTTGGGCAGGTCACTTAACACCCCTGGGCCTCAGTTTCCTCATCTATAAAATGAGGCTATTTCGGTCTCTAAGGTTCCTTTCAGATCTAAGCCTATAATCCTATGGGATCCTGTGAGCCAATAAGTTGAGAGTTCAAAGACACCACTACCCAATATTTTAAATGCCAGCCACCCAGCCCCTATCCTTCTTCCCAGACCCTGCTGGAGGCTCACCTACCTCTGACTTAAGATGAGGGTTAAAGACCCTGTTCTCTGGGGATATAGTCCTGGAGACCTGAATTCTTTTCCTGTGATCCATCTTCGAAACAAACAAACTTTTTTTTTTAAAAAAAGAAAGGTTATTTTTTAATTTACGGAATAAAACAAGCATTTTCATTACATAGTACAATAAAAAAAAAAGATCACACATGAAACCACAAACTTGCTTTTAAATACACAACAAAGTTATGTAAATTTCCTTTTTTCCTTCCCTTCCCCTTCCCCCACCCCAGAGATGGTTGTGATTAGACACAATTATGTATGTGTGTATACATTTATGTAAAATTATTCTATACATACTTCTACTTATCACATCTTTCTCTGGATGCAGATAGCTTCTTTCTTTAAATGCTCGTTATAGTTAATTTAGGTATTTATAATAATCAAAATGACTTGATTGCTCAAAGTCATTCTTAAAAAAATAATGCTGTTACTGTAAACAATGATCTCTTGGTTCTGCTCATTTTGTTCTTCATTATTTTGTGCGAGTCTTTCCATGTTTTTCTAAGATTATTGATCTCATCACTTCTTATGGCACAGCAGTATTCCATCACAATCATATACCACAACTTGTTTATCCATTCCCCAGTTGATGGACATCCCTGCAATTTTCAATTCTTTGCCACCACAGAGATAGCTGCTATAAATAGTCAAGCTCTTTTTCTATCTCTGACTATGATTTAAGGGTCAAAACCTTTAACGTTCAGCCATCAGTACTGAGCATCCACTTTGTTACAGAGACCAGTGGAGGAGAGAAAGGATCCAAAGGATATAAAGATTCTGGGCTAGCCTCTGGTTAAGGAGAATGAGATATTTTCCATATGTTGGTTTGAGTTCTTGGGTAAAACCTGTGCCTACCTCCCTTTCTGCACCAATGAAGTTGATAGCCTAGGCTTTTCTCCAACGTGTCCATAACAACCCTGAAGCTGAATTGCTCAGCTTGGGGGATTCTTGGAGTCCAGATCTAGCTGTAGCAGGCATCTGAGCAAAATCCTCATGGTCCCCAATACTAGTTCCTTTTTTAATCTGTCCTCCTTGTTACTTTGAAACCTGGAAGAAGGAAGACTGTATGGAGGGAACAGATGCACTGCTCTGAGAATCAGAAGGCATCCCTGCATTCATAGATGATGACTTTGGCAGCTTGAAAAAAGTTGAATGAGCTTGCTGTACGTAGACAAGAGGTCAGTATCTCATAGCTTCAGGGAACTTGGAAATGCAGAAAAACCAGAGAGGATTGGGGAGGGAGCTTGCAGGAGCAGAGAAAGGAGTTCTTCTGCCACCAGGAGGCAGAATTTGCAGAAGGAACTCAGAAGGGATTTTTTTTTTCCTGAAGAGCCACAGGAAACGAGTAAGGGGGTTAAGCCCTGGGTTATAATTCCACTGCTAAATTAGGATGCAGAAGGGAGGTTAGGGTTACAGAAAAAGTGATAGGGGACTGTGGCTTCCTTTTAGGTAGGTTTAACTAAAACTGCTGTCACTTCTATGAATGTTTGCCTCTGTTCAAGTTTGGGATCTGTATATATCAATAATTCTGTATTTAAGGAGAAGGAGTAGCTGGAACATCCCAACCACAACAATAAAAAGCTAGAATCTATTCCTGATATTGCCATAGACTAGTTCTGTAGCTTTGAACTTTGTTTCTGAGACACGTTTCCTCAGTTGTCAAATATGGATAATAAGTACAGTAGAGGTAATTGGAGCAACTCCCAACCCTCAACTGTTGGGCATGATTCTAGAGAAACACATTTTCTGGCTCAGTGCTGAAGGACTTGTGCTTTAGGATGATAAAGCAATCCCCTTACTGATCCCTAGATCCCCATGGGAGAGGGAAAAGGAGTAAGCTAATACATCAATGAGGACTGGGCATTTAGTAGGAAGAGTTATCCACTAAGTAGACTTTAAAAGGAGAAGCAACTTCAGTTATTATCCTCTCTTTTCCTCTCTGTTGAATACGTAGAGCCTACCTGAGCCCCTCTTTCCACCTTTCATTCAGATTATAGACCAGAATCTCACACCATTTACCAAGATAAGCTCTAAAAGGTGTTACATCATAATGAAAATTAGAGAAGCCAGGAAGAAATTATCTGTCAGAACTGTGGATAGGGAGAAAGCTCATGACCAGACAAGTGAGAGATAGATATAGACCCGAGAAGGTAGAGAGGATCAAACAGAAGGTAAAACAGACAATTTTGATAACATGAAATTAAAAAACTTAAGCACAAATAAAATGAAGGCAGTTAAAATGAGAAGAGAAGCAGGTAAATGGGGAGGGGGGATTATTGCAGCAAGTTTCTCTGAAGATCTCATTTTTGAGATGTATAAATATCTGACTCAAATTTATGAGAATAAGCTACTTGCCAACTGATAAATGGTCAAAGGATATGAACAAGCAGTTTTCAGAGGAAGAAATCCAAGCTATCAATAGCCATATGAAGAAGCATTCTAAATCACTAATAATTTAAAAAATTAAAATTAAAATAATTCTGAGGTCCTACCTCACACATACTAGATTGTCAATATTAGACACCCACCCCAAAAAAGAATGACAAATATTGGAGGGTCTTCTGGAAAATAGGTACGTTAATGTACTGTTTGCGGAACTGTGAACAGGTCCAGCCATTCTGGAAAGTAATTTGGAGCTGTGCCCCAAAAGCTATTAAAATGGGTACATCCCTTTTACCTACTGATTTGCTAGGTCCATATCCCAAAGATATCAAAGAAAGTGGAAAATGACCTATAGGTACAAAAATATTCATACCAGCTTTTTTTTGTTTGTGGTGGCAAAGAATTGGAAACTGATGAGGAGCCCATTAATTAGGGAATGATTGAACAAGTTATGGCATATGAATGTGATGGAATGCTACTGTGCTGTAAGAAATGGCAAAGAGGACTGTTTCAGAGAAACCTGGGAAGATTTGTATGAACTAATGCAAAATGAAGAGAATCAAATCAGGAGAAATTTATACAGTAATAGCAGTATTGTAAAGACAAACAACTTGTAAAGACAAACAACTTTGAAAGATTTAAGTGCTTTACTCAGAGCAAGGACCAATCATACTCCAGAGGACTCATGTTGAAACATGCTACCTGCCTCTTGATAGAGAGGTGATGGACACAGAATGTTGATCGAGACATATTTTTTTTAATGGAACCAATGACAGACTTTATTTTGCTTGACTACACATATTTATAACAGGGATTTTATCTACTTGCTAGAGGATGAGGAGGAGAGGGAGTTGGGAAGGAAAGAAGGCATTTTCATTTTTTCAAAATTTTTATTTTTAATTTAATTTTAATTTTTAAAAAGAGGTTCTGGGTCTAGGTGAAGGTTGACCAGTGTGACATGACCTCCTTTCAGAGAAAAAGGTCACCCTTGCTAGAAGGAGGAGTCAAACCATGTCCTCCCCGCCTTACCAGAAGAAATGGACCCTGAGTGAATTATTTGGAATGGACAGGCATACCTCATTTTATTGTACTTTGTTTTATTGTGCTTTGCAGGTATTGCATATTTTACAAGTTAAAGGTCTATGGCAACCATGTTGATCAAGTCTATCAGCGTCATTTATCCAATAGCATGTGCTCACATAGTGTCTCTGTGTCACATTTTGGCAATTCTCACAATATTTTGAACTTTTTCACTATTATTAAATCTGTTATGATAATCTGTGATCAGTAATCATTGATGTTACAATTGAAATTGTTTTACGGCTCCATGAACCAAGCCCATAGAAAACTAGAAACTTAACTAATAAATTGTATGTTCTGATTGCTCCACCCATCTTCATATCTCTCTCATTCTCCTCCAGCATCCCTATTCCCTCAGACACAACAATGCTGAAATTAGGCCATTTAAAAATCTTAGAATGGCCTCTAAGTGTTCAAGTGGAAGGAAGAGTCAGTGGCAAACTTCACTGTTATCTTATTTTAAGAAATTGCTACAGCCTCCCGAACCTTCAGCAACCACCACCCTGATCAGTTAGTAGCCATCAACATTGTGGCAAGACTCTCCATCAGCAAAAACATTACAACTCCCTGAAGACTCAACTGGTAGTTAGCACTTTATAGCAATAAAGTATTTTTAAATTGAGGTGTGTACATGTGGTTTTTTAGACATATTGCACACTTAAGAGACTACAGTATAGTATAACCATAACTTTTATACGTAATGGATAACCAAAAAATTCATGTGATTTGCTTTATTGCAATATTAGCTTTATTGAAATATCAGCTTTATTGTGATGATCTGGAACTGAACCCACAATACCTCTGAGGTAAAGAGCCAAAGTGAAGAGGAAATGCCTATTCAGCAGTCCTCCAAAATCTTTCATGTTTTAAGTATCACTCTTCTGGGAGAAGATAATAGAAGTTATGAGTTACTATGTCATGTTTTAATTATTCTGTCAATGCAAACTTTTGTATTTTAAATATTTCTTTTATTAATCATCAACAAACATTTATTAAGAGCCTTCTCTATGAGGCTCTGTATCAAGTACTGAGGATACAAAGAAAGACAAAAACATGAACCCTGACCTCAAAGAAGGGAGGAGACAACATTCAGTAGTCAGCCAGTTAACAAATATTTATTTCAAGCTAAGTGCCAGGCCCTGTACCAAGTTCTGGGAATGCAAATATAAACAATGAAAAAAAGCCCTTGTCCTCAAAATGCTTACATTCTAATGGGGGAAGATAACATGTAAAATGAAGCTGAAAGGAGAGGAAGAAGAAAAATGAAGGTGGAGAATTAGGTAGAGGAAGTCAGAGTACAACCTGGAAAGAAATGAGAAATATGGCTGACTCGGGTGCCCTCCTTCAGTGAAAGTTCTAGGAGAAGTCATCCAATCAGATGGAGAGGTCCTATCAAAGAGTACTTTTAGGGTGTGAATTATAAGTTTAAGAGGTTTCTGGGGCATAACAGAGGAAGTCTTGAGTGCAGTATGGAGGGGAATGATATGTATCTATGCAAACACCAATAAACATATAAAATATATACAGGGTAATAGAAGATAATCTGAGAGGGAAGGCACCAGCCTTGGTGGTAGTAGTGGGAAGGGACCAGGAAAGGCCTCCTGCAGAGGCACAATTTGAATTGAATCTTAAAAGAAGCCAAGCTATCCCCAAGACATGGGGATAGCCAGTGAAAAGGCATAGAGTTGGCCATGAGGGATGGAGTGTTACATGCAAAAAGCAATAAGGTCAGTGTCACTGGACAATAGAATTCATGGAAAGCTGTAGAACCACTAGAGTTTATTAAATGGGAGGAGATGACATGGACAGGACTGTGCTTTAAGAAGATCCCTTTGGCAGCTGAGTGGGAAATTGGGGAAAGACAAGACAGCAAGCTGTTAGTAGTCTAGATGTGTCCAGCCCTGCACTGGGCTGATGGCAACATCAGAGAAGAGAAGGGAATATACACAAGAGATATAGGGAAAGTAGACATGACTTGTCAATAGATTGAGTATGTGAGATGGGAGGTCAGGGATGACACCTAGGTTACAAGTTTGAGTGACTGGGAGGATGGTGGTGTCTTCAACAGTAAAAAAGGAAGTTGGAAAGAGATAATGTTTGAGGAGAAACATAATGAGTTCTGTTTTAGAAGTGTTGAGTTTAAGATGTCTATGAGTTATCCAGTTTGAGATGCCCAGTAGATAGTTGGTGATGTGGGAGTGGAGGTCCAGAAAGAAGTTAGAGCTAGATAAAAAGAACAAGAATCATCTGCATAGAAATGATTCAGGAAATAAACAACTGTCTTTCCTGATCTATTTTGTACACTGAGTACCTTTTCAGAAGTGACAATTCCTTTTGGAGACATTTTAGATGAGTTATTTTAAAGTTTTAAGGGACTTTTTCCTGGAATTCCCAAGGTAGGGGCACAAAGAATGAGGGATTGACTCTGATCTTTGTAGCTGGGATCCTTCAGGACTAAATCCAGTTTATGAGACTCTAAAGCAGGGGTGGGGAACCTGCAAACTCAAGGTCATATGTGACCTTCTAGGTCCTTGGGTGCAGTCTTTTAACTGAGTTCAAGTTTTACAGAACAAATCCTTTTATTCAGGGGATTTGTTCTGTGAAGTCTGGATTCAGTCAAAGGGTCACACTTGAGGATCTAGAGGGCCACATGTGGCCTTGAGGCTGAAGGTTTCCCACCCCTGGTCTACAGATAGATAGGGTCTTTAGGAAAAAAGGATGCCCTGCCATCTGGACTATGGGGCTTTACATAATCTTTGTGCTACCTCCCTCATAGGTTTTTTAAAACTATGAATTAAGCAAATGTCATCAAACATGAACATTTCAGGGATAACAAAAGAAACTATGAATTTTCATTATATATAGCTTGCTTTTTAAGTGTATATTAAATTTAGCACGGTAATAACAATAAATCACCCTGTTTCTCTGTATCTCCTTTTGAACTTCCTTCTGATGTCTTGCATACTTTAAATGTTTTATTGATGTCCTTTTCTTTTTTCCTTTTTTTTTTTGCATCTCTATCACAACCTATGAAATCTCGTATCCCCAGATATAAACCCTCTCTTATCCTAAATAAGTATAGTCAAACAAAACAAATGATCTCATTTGACCATGGCTGAAATTTTATGTATTTTTCTAAAGGTCTAGTCTGTCTAACATCCCTGTCAAGGGGTGTTAAGCATGTCTTAAAATTATTCTTTTGAAGTCATGTTTAATCATCACATTGATCAGAGTTCTGAATTCTTTCAAAGTTGTTCTTTGCATTAATGTGATTATTATATAAATTGTTCTCATTCTGCTCACTTCACTTTGCATCAGTCCATATAATTTCCTGGGTTTCTCTGAATCCATCCCTATGACAAGATAGTAGTCCTTTATGCTCATATACTACAATTAGTTCAACCTTTCCTCGATTGATAGGCACCCACTTTATTTACAGCTTTTTACTACAATGAAAAGTGCTGCTATAAAGAATTGTGTACATATTACTTCTCTATTTGACCTCTTTGCATTGTACATCTAGTGGTGGTAAAACTGGGGCAAAGGGTTCTCACAGTTTAGTGACTTTGGGAGAATATTTCCAAGTTGTTTTCCACAAGGGTTAAACAAATGCCTAACTTCAGCAACAATGCATTAATGAGCCTATCCTTCTATGGTCCCTCCAAAAGTTGTCATTTTTTTTCTTTTCTCATCTTTATTAATCAGATGGGTGTAACGTGGAGACCTTCACCTCTCTCCCCTATGGTAATTTTCCTGGGAAAATCTGAGATCCCTCCCTCTCCTCTTAGAAGAACTGAAATTGTACAATGAACAAAACCCAATTGTTAAGCCTGGTTACATTAAAGGAGATTCAGCACTCTACTGTAGTTTTGGGATCTATTTTTCTTCACCTGCCTGCTTTGTCTATAGCCAGGCAATCCTTAACCTTTTACTTAAGTAGGAAAGTTTCCTTTATTCTTAAAAAAATATTCTAGTCTGTAATTCTCTTATTATTGATGATTTGGAGTTATGTGATTGTTGAACTACCTCATTCATATTCTTCAACCACTTATCCATTGAAGAATGGCTCTTGTTCTTCTTAAAAATACATTTTATTGGTACATTTTGTCTTTTATATCAAAAGCATTTCTCCTACGCACCCCTTCCCAGCAAACCAAACTCATATAACAAATAACATTTTTGAAGAAAAATTAAAAAGAGGAAGAAGAGAGAAAACATCAGTAAGATTTATCAATACATTGAAAAAGTCTGAAAACTCTACACTCATGGACCTCTTTTCTCTGCAAAGAAGTGTGATGAGAGTGTCTTCTTATATATCTTCTTGCAATCATACTTGTTCTTTGTAATTTTGAAATATTTACTTTAATTATTTTGTGGCTGTTCTTTCCATTTACATTGTCATAGTCATTATTTCTACTGTTTTCTTGACTCTGGCTATTGTTTTGTATATTTGTATCAATTCCTTAAATATTTTAGTTATGAGAAATTTGCTGCAGATATATATTTCCTGTCAGTTGCTCCCCTTCTAATTCTCATGCATTGATTTTGTTTGTGCAAAATCTTTCCAAACAATTTTAAATACTTTAGAACTGATGGATGAAATGACAAACCACAATTCCATTGGACCAAGGATGAAGGATGCCCATGTTCAAACAGAGAAATGATGGACTCAAAATGCATAATGAGACATATGTTTTTGGAAATGATCAATGAGAGAATTTGCTTTGCCTGACTATGCATATTTGTTACGAAAGTTTTCTTTTTCTTTTCCTTTTTTTGCTTCAACTTGGAGAAGAAAGAAGAAATAAATACTTAAAAAAGTTGAAAACATAATAAAACTAATTATAAAACAAGATCTTTCAGTTTTATGTAATCTAAATTGTCCATTTTATATTCTAACATCACCTCTATCCCTTGTTTAGTTAAGAGTTCTCCATACCTATAGTTGTGAGAGATATTTCCTTACTATTTGATTGTTTCTGGATCTTGTATACCTAACCTGAACATAGGAGATTATCCTTTTTATTTTTTATGATCATCTGTGTTCTTTGGTCAAGAAATCTTCCTCTTACCCATCATTATGAAAGATTGTTCTTCTCTTCTAATTTGCATATTATAATCCAAGTCAGGTATCCTATTCATTTAAAACATCATGTATATGATGCAATTGTTGATCTAAATCCCATTTCTGCCAAATTACTTTCTAATATTCACAGGAGTTTTTGTTGAATAGGGAATCCCTACAACAGTAGTTGGTGCTTTTAGTTTTATTGAACATCATACTACAGAATTTCATTTCTTCTGGGTTTTTGTACCTAATTTGTTCCAGTGATTGACTTTTATATATTTTTAAATAGTACTAATCATTTTAATGACTACTGCTTTTTAGTATAGTTTGAAATCTGATACCACTAGGCTCTCTTCCTTCTCACCGTCTTGGAATGGGTGCCTGGGCTCAGGTTTTGTCCTTGTAACAGTTCTAATGCCAATGTAGCTGTTCTTCCATAATTTTTCATGGGAAGCCTGGGTCCTGCTGCCCTTCTAATCTTACTTCTGCAGCCCTTGTCTGGGATGGGAACCTGAGCCCAGACCTGGTTTCTACCTCCTGCCCCTCCCCCAGTGGGCTAACCTCTGGCATCTGTTTTATTTGTCTCCTTGTACAGTCATCTACTCATGGGGCTACAGCTTGGGCCTTTTTCCCGATGCTTGTAGCTTTAGCTTTGTTGAGATGGAGGCCTTGATCTGGCCCTACCTATCTGGGCTCACATTGACTTACTTCACAGATTGTTATGAAAAAAGCAATTTGTAAACATTAAAAGACTATGGAAGGGTGCTATTATTAGAGTTTTCTGTAAAATGAAGAGGTTAGTCTAAAATGGAGGCCCCAATGTCTCCTCCAGATCTGGCATGATTGATGCTTTCAATGTGTGTACATGTGATCATGTAGATAGGGGTGGTTTTAGATGGGGCAATGTGTGAGGGTTTGAGGATTCCCATTTGTAGCTCTGTGTGATAACGTGTGGGGGTCATATGTGAAACTCTAGTTTTATATTTTGTACTGACATGACTATGTGATGGATAATTTACTCATTTTCCCCAACTCCGAGAGACCATATAAAAAAGACAAGGAAAACTAAACTTAACCTGTGACCTTAAGAGAGCAATGGGCCGTTTCCCTTAAATGTTGAGGGTCACTAGCCAGTGTACTTGTGTGTAGCTGTCAGTGAATGATGGCAGTGTGGCAACCAATTTATTGCTTGAACTTGTACTTTTCAAAGCTTTCTTATTTTCCATCCTTATTACCCTCCCTGATCTATCCCATTATCCTCCCCCAACTACCCACCCAAACACAAATTCAGCAGCTCCAAAGAGGCAATGTCCTGAAAAGCAAAGAATGAGGAATTCTTAGAGGACCCAGGTTTTAAATCCTGTCTTTGTCACTTCATCCCTGTTTCATCTTGAGCAGCTCAACCTCTGCTTGCCTCAGTTGTCTCATCTGTAAGGTGAGGGAACAACTATGAGGTCTCTTCCAGTTCTAAGTCTATGAGATCCCTTTAATATGCCCCACCCCTAGACTTGGGGATATGGTTGGAAGCTTGATGGCTCATTCAGGTGTAAGCAATACAGACACGCAAACAGCCTGTCCGCACCGGTTGAGTTACTCATAGTCCCTGACACACTTCCCCCACCTCCCCTCCACCTACACACACACACACACACACACACACACACACACACACACACACACACACACACACACACACACACACACACACACTCTCACTTCACACATATTCATCCCACTGCAACCCCACCCTAGGTCCCTCCCTCCTCACCCCTTAGTGGGAAATAGCTTTGTGAATTGGAAATGGCTTCATTAAGCCGCAAGACTATTAAACCAGGAAGAGGAAATGAGCCGTTTCTAATCTCCACGTTCATCCCTAGCCCTCAGGGACCTCTACTACGCTGCTGAAAACCCGCGCTGATTCCAGCTACCAGGAACTCGAGCCCCAGAGATCTGCTCGGTTTGCTGGAAAGGCAAACTGTTTGAATTCCGGCTCCGATAAGTTGCACAGAGCTCATCCTGGACCATCGTCTCACTCCACCACTTCCCCCACCCACCCATACCCCCTTGCTGGCACGGATAGAGGTTCCCCAGGGTTCAGCGTTTTAAGGAAGCTGTGGTACTGGGGGGTCGAGGTGAGGGGAAAGGGGGTAAAGCAATTCTCAAGATTTATTTCAACAACCCCACACCCAACCCTCATCGCCCATGACTGTCCTGGAATGATGGAACGAAACTAGCCGAGTGTGTGTGTGTGTGTGTGTGTGTGTTCTCTGCATCCCCTGATCTAGGGGCTGGCTAGAGGAGGGAGAGATAGGAGATAGGAATTCAGAAAGTCTCAGGAACGAGGGTATAGGAATCAGAGGGTTGTGTGTTTTGTTTTGTTTAAAATTAACAGTTAAACATCTAGCAAATGTAAAGACATTCTCATCTCCTACTCCCATCCTCACCCCAAGTCTCACTTGGCCAGAGCCTAAAATCATTTCCTGATGCTTTCATTTCCCATGCCCCGTCGGAAATTCTGGAAGAGCACACTAGCTCTTAAACCCTAATGGTTTAAATCATAAGGAAAGGTGATTTGGATATGAACCATATGGGTGCAGCCATTACCTTGTCTGAGCCTCAGCTTTTTCATGTCTGATGGGTACCCTCGAACCTGGGCTAACCTGTACCTAGTCTGTATATAGGAGATATACCTACCTCTCCAGATTAGGGGCAAAAATCAAATGCGATACTGTCTACGAAAGCTCTTTGTAAATTGTAAAGTGCCGTATAGACATGAAGTCCACTTGCCTTGCTCCCCTGTCCCAAGCTCTTCATAGTTGGGCGGGAGGGGGGAGTAGGAGGAGAGAATGAAGGGCCAGGTTCAACAGATGGGGAAATAACTGGGGCGGAAGGGAGGAGCTAGGAGAGAGGAGGAGGAGGTGAGGGAGAGGAAAGCGAAGGGGGTTGTAAGGACGTTTGGGAAAGAGGGGAAAGACCCAGAGCTTCTCTTGGGGATGGGATGATTAAGGAGTAGGAACATCCCCTTTCTTCACCCCGGTTCTTGACAGATCCCCTTCCTCTGGGGTGGAACGGGTCACTAGACAATTAAAATGGGATTCCTGCCTTGATGACGTCCGCACCGTGAAGGCCCCTCCCGCAGCAGCATAAAAGGCTGTGAGGTTCCGCAGTCTGCTCGGCAGTTAGGGGGTGGACTGACAGATCCACGGCTCTGAACTCCCAGGCACCGCAGCACGCAGACTACTGCGGGAGAGTCGGGGAGTAAGGAGGACTTGTCCGGTCCCGGGAACACTGGGACCCTTCCAACCATGCCAGGAGGTATCCCGTGGTGCTTCGTGGTCCTCTCCGCCGTGTGCCTGGAATGCCTGGCCCAGAATTTCGGACAGACTCGTTTCATCTGCACTTCGGTGCCGGTAGATATGGACATGTGTACCTCGGTTCAGAGCAGCGGCAGCGCTGAGGACCTCAAGACCAATGTGTTGCAGCTCCGTGAGACAGTGCTGCAACAGAAGGAGACCATTATGAACCAGAAGGAGACTATCCGGGAACTGACCACCAAACTGGGCAGGTGTGAAAGCCAGAGTTTGCTGGAGAGCGGGCCCAATGAAGCCAAACCTGGAGCGGGCAGAAAACAATCAGGCTCCGGGAAAAATACCATGGGGGATCTGTCCAGAACCCCTGCTGCGGAGACTCTCAGTCAACTCGGGCAAACTTTGCAATCTCTCAAAACCAGACTAGAAAACCTTGAGGTAAGTGCTCCATCTTCTCGTAACGTGGAGCTGTCCGTGCTCGGGCTAACTCTTCTACAATTTTCTCCCTTCTCCCTGAACCTCTTTACAGACAGGTCTCTCTTCTACACACACAGACACACGCATATACACACACGCCAGTGTTGTCCTTTATTAGATGTTGTCTGGGTGATTCCACAAGGTTTGCATGAAGTTTCTTTACGGGCTCCAAAGTGCAGAGGCTTAGATTGATTCTCTAGAAGACTATCTCGGCAATAAGCTTCCCGAGTAGCCTAGCCGCTGGACAGCTCCATCTGGCACCCTTTAGCTCTGCTTTCTCTCCAAGCGTTCTTTACTGTACAGCTAATCATTTTGTTGTTGTTCGCCCCCCCCCCCCCCTTCTACTCTGTGTCTCTGCAGCAATACAGTAGACTCAATTCTTCAAGCCAGACCAACAGCCTTAAGGACATGTTGCAGAACAAGATCGATGACCTAGAGAAGCAAGTTTTGTCTCGAGTAAATAGTCTGGAGGAAGGGAAGTTGAACCCCAAGAATGAGACTGAGGAGAGGGTCAAGATAGAGAGCACTCTAACATCCCTCCATCAAAGGATCAGTGACCTGGAGAAAGGTAAACATTACTGGGGACAGTAGGTATGGGTTATAGACTCGATTTTGAATTGATGATCTCGGTGCAAACTAATGCTGCAGAAATATCCCTTCATCTAGATAACTGCTGCCACCATTCTCTCCTCAACCCCACCACCCTCATTTTTACTTTCCATCAATCATTTAAGCTCCTAATCTTTTCTCCATAGTACCAGACCCTAAAATTATCCAAATATTAGCACTAATTGCTGTTGACAGCTCCAGTGAGAGAGAGTAAACCTTCTCTGGTCAACTTATTTTTTTCATCCTGAATTCTTAAAATGTATCAGAAGCTTTATTGCCAATTTAACCCAGTTTGACCTGGGAAACCCCACCCAGTATATTCTGTTCTTGGCACATTTCATCATGATTACAGATGAGCTCAACCAACATTCTAACCTAGTCCTACCTTCTCACTAAGATTCCACCTGGGCTATATAATAGCATTCTGAGTTTTCCTGCTGCCTTCATGGGGTTCTATTGGCACTTCCCATCCATTCACAATGCCTTAACGCTCTCACAGACACAATCTGCAGTTTTTCGCTCTATATAACATAATCCAGGGCATATTTTGCTCTCCCAGAAGATTGTGTTTCTCAAACTTCAACAAACTGGGTGATTATTACTCTCATCCAAACTCCACGTACCACGCCTTGGGCATATTGATTAGCAGGAGCAACTCTTTGCTTGATGTCAGAAATCAAATAAGGTTGTAAAAGGGAGAGAACTGATTCCCAGAGCTCGTGACACGTGATAGAGATTAGACTGCAAAATGTGCTGGAGGGATTTAAACACTGCCATCTTAAGGCCTGTTATGTAACTGGAGGGGGGGGGGGGTGAAATAGATCATTAGAAAGAGAGAAAGCAGGATAGGGAGGTGGGAGGGAAGATTCCGAGAACATGCTCAAGAAAAAATGAAACAACAACACAAGAGAAATGAGAGATCTTGGAGTCAGCCAAACCAAGTAGGGATCTGCAGACCTACAGGGAACGATGTTTGAATGGAAGAAGTACAGAGGGCAGAGAGATAGATGGAAGTAGGGGGTGAAGAAGGGTGAGGAAAGCCACTCAACTGAGTGGCTTGCTCACGTCCTTCAGGCTTGCTGGGAGGTAGGAGGAGGGATGCGGAGGCGGGATGTCCTCGGATCTTGCCCTGCCTGCTATGCCTCTCTCAGGGAAGTCATCAGGCATTTCCCAGTTTCCTTAGTCCAGAGTGAGTCCAGTCTCCTGTCTCTTTTCCACTGTGCAGATGCACAAAGATCTGAGATCCTGATTGTATGTAGCATGTAGTCTGTAGTGTGTATATGTCAAGGCTCATCTGTTTATACACAGACTGAGAAATGGTTGTAATCAGTCACTACATGTACACACCAGGACATATTGATGCAGGGAACCATGAACTATGCAAACATAGGCGTATGCAGGAACTATGAAAATATAGACATACTTATATGTAAGGATGCCTAGGTTCATATATCTGGGATTGGTGTCTGTTTACTCAAGGTCTGACTATAAAATACTGTGACTCATTTCTAAACAAATCAACTTATACATCTAAATCACTGTTGTCCCTTCCAAGTAGTTACCAAGATGGTTATATACAATGGTGCTCAAAACATTTTGGATATTCCTCTTTGGTACTGTCTTCACAGCCAGGCATACATCTTGGGAATATCCTTGATGCTGGAAAATGCACCCCTTTGAAGGTGAATTAGATTTTTTTTTTTTTTTTACAAATAGTCGAGTTTGCCACAGCCATATCTGATGAATAAGGTGATTGATAAACATGGGAAATACTCTTTCTAATAACAAAAGGAAGTGTGGCTGTAAAGCAGTGAGACTGATTTGCTTCTAAACTAGCTCTGAAGGCAATTTCCAAAGAGGCATTTTGATCTGAACCAGTATCCCTGAAGTAGCTGTCTAGCCTTCTGACCAAGTGCTCTGGAAGCGGACAATCTTCTTTTGGATATAGAAGCTCTGGTTTATTTGACAATAAACCATTCTTATTCTTTAGTAGTCACACTTTTCAACCACTTTTGCTCAAAAACAGGCATTTAGAGGTATTTTGCATACCCCATTCTTATACATGTTTGTAAATGAATTCTAGGTATACAGATTGTTCCACTTACCTGCCTGCAGAGTACATACACACATACATACATACCTAGTATATGCTCAGCTCCCCTCTATTTTTCTCCCAGGTCAGAAAGACAACAGGCCTGGGGACAAGTTCCAGCTCACTTTCCCACTGCGGACCAACTATATGTATGCCAAGGTGAAAAAAAGTCTTCCAGAAATGTATGCCTTCACTATCTGCATGTGGCTAAAATCAAATGCCTCCCCTGGAGTGGGGACTCCATTCTCCTATGCTGTGCCAGGCCAGGCCAATGAACTGGTTCTAATCGAATGGGGGAATAACCCAATGGAGATCCTCATAAATGACAAGGTAAGAGTCCCCAAACCCCCACCATTTCCACACATTGGACTTATAAAAAAAATTCATAGAATGTTTGAGTTGGGACCCTCTTCTTTTACAGATAGGTCTAAGAAATGAAATGACTCAAGGTCCTACAATTAACTAATAACAAAGAAAGAAGGAAACTTCAGTATATCAGGCAGATCATTCAGCTTAAAGATCTGCCAGGTGGGCTGACACTTCCAGAACCAGACACTGAACTGAGTGGAATCCATGTCTTGCATTGTTACTGGAATGACTGGGTTTCAGAGGAGCATGAAGGAGGGGACCTGCTCTTTCTTGTTAAGTGGAATTCCCTCTCCTTTAACTTAGACTTCTTAGAACAAAGTGTAAAAGAAACCATCAAATGAAAGCTTCCCAAGAATAGGGTATGTTGTATATGGTGCATAACATATACTGAAAAGGACTGAGGGAAAAGAAGTTAGTGGTCTTTCTAGAGCTTAATGGAAGGATGTGGAAGAGACCAAAGAGAGATGGATTTGTTTAAAATCCCCTCATCACCTTGAGGTCAATATGATTCTGGGCCAATCCTGGGCTGGAGTCCAAACTCCAATAATTCCAGGCTAGACATTGGACATTACCAATACTAAATATCCTGGGTCAGTTCCAGAGTTGTGTTAGGAAGGAGAAAGAGGTCCAAACAAATGGATTCCTCTTGCTTTCCCAAAGTAGTCCCAAAACCTAAGACTGACCCCTGAACTGATCTTACCTTTGAATCCTGTGGCCTAGAGATATCCAAGAAGGGTGTTAGAACCCTCGGAAATTCTCCAACCTGATCCCTGTTTTTCCCTTCCTCCCATCCCTATTTCCCAGGACAGGGCTAGGCCAGTGAGACTGACCCCTCATTGTCAGTGTGGTGGTTATTCTGATGGATTTGGAATCAGCAGATCAGGCTTAAGTCCTGTTGCTGATTCTTATTAGCTGTCTGACTATGGGGAAGTCACTTAACCTATCTATAAAATGAGAATAAAAATGCAAGTGCCATCACCTTTTTACACCTTACAGGTTTTTTTTTACACCTTAAAGCAATTAATAAAAGAGAGCTGTTATTCTTCCCTGAATTCTTTTCTATGACAGTCACCAATACTCCCTGGAGTTAGTTTATCAGCCATTAAATATTCACCTTTCCTAATGCCTAAGGTTCATATTAAAAGGTTAGAACCTAGGCTGGGAATCTTAGCATATCTAAGAATTTATCCTTATATTTTTCCTGATTGTATGAACTTAAAGCAATTGTTTGTCAATTTAATCCTAAATATGAAAAATAATAAATTTATAATAATAATATCATTCCCCCTCCTCTCACTTCAGAGGAAAGTTGGAAGATTAATAAGATCACAGATGGGAAAAGGGGCTGTGCATTTAGACTGCAGTGCCATCTATGTTGATGCGCCTGTTCAGTTTCTCCAGCACTTCTTCTGCAGAAGCTTAGGACTCAGAGAGCTCAAAACCTGGGCCATCTAATCATTAAAAAGCAGAAAATCCGCAGGGAGAGGCAATCCAGGAGGAGGAAAATGGAATGGATGGAGAAGGCATTGGTGAATTCCAGCCCCAGCCCCATGTCTAGCCAAAGCCTTTGTTTTTCCAAGTTGCTGCAGTCAACATTCTGTCTAGAATTACATGTTTTTGAAAATAGATGGACCAGGGCTCTTGTGAGGCTGTCTTATTGTGGATACTTTGATAGTATGGATTAGGATGATGAGTAAAAGATGAAGAAAGGATACATACCAGGAGGCCTGTCAGGTCCATCTCCAACCATCCCTCCCCCTCCTCTACACTCACACATTTACCTTGATGGCCAATTAAAGGGACTTGTTATTTGGCAATGGACACTTTGTATATGCTGTAACCTAGGATGATGTGACTGATGTCTGTGTGTCTTAATGTCTGGGTTAATACTTTCAGACCTAGATGATGAGTTTGGGGAAAATATGGCATTTGGCCACTTAATAAATGACTTTTGTAACTAATTTAATAATAACTGATATTTCTATAGTGCTTTCAATTTGACAAAGCACTTTACTTATATAGTCTCATAACAATCCTATGAAATATGGGATTACTCTTCTCATCTTACAGATGAAATAATTGAGGCCAAGAGATCTTAAGTGACTTGCCCATGCACCCACCACTGACTAGTAAGCAAGGACAGAATGTGAACCTAAGCCTTCTCAATTCTACATCCATCACTCTTTCCATTACACCACACTGTTTCTTATAATAGAACTAGAAGTCATCATAACACGAATAACAAAGATAAATGAAAGCTCCATGCCTTGTCTTTGGAAGGGAGATGGTTAATCAACATTTGCTGAATTGATGACTTAAACAGTAGTATCAAAGATGTACATATTGTTAAGCTAAGACCAAATGGATGTGAACTATGAAAAGGAGTAGCAAAAGTACTATTTTCCTTTCCTGCCTCAGGTGGCCAAGCTACCATTTGTTATCAATGATGGTAAATGGCATCACATCTGTATCACCTGGACCACACGGGATGGTGTCTGGGAGGCCTACCAGGATGGCACTCAAGGAGGCAATGGAGAGAACCTGGCACCCTACCACCCAATCAAACCACAGGGTGTGCTTGTGTTGGGCCAAGAGCAGGTACTGGACAAATGGGGACTGGGCTAGCTGGGAGGGCAGCACCTGGGGAGGGCCCTGAGATATCCATGAAAGAAGTTTGGTCAGAAGATGGGGCTCTGTGCTAGAAGAAAAGAATGACAAAACAGTGGTGAAAATAGAACCATTACCTTCTGGGAACTGAGGGCCACACATCATAGCTAAAGGGGAAAAGAGAGTTAATAGGTTTAATAATATCATCCCCATGGTGATAGTAATGGGGATAATAATATTCCCAGTGATTCACATTTCTCTAGAACTTTAAGGTTTACAAAGCACCTATATCATGACAATCCTATGAAGAAAGTAGTGTAAATATTATCTCTGTTTTAGAGATGAGGAAACGTAATATTCAAGAGGTTAAGCAACTCCTGATTTTGATGACATTTATAAGGAGTTCAAGTCCACGTAAACTGAGGCTTCAGTGTTTCTGGTAATCATTGCTCTCATCATTTTTATTATCATTGCATCAGGAAGACGAATTAGAATCCTGCCTTTGCTATATACTGGTTGTGTAACTATTGGGAGGTCTTGAAATCTCTCAATTGTCTAAGGCTTTAAGTTAAAGCTGTATAGATGAGTGACTGATCCCCAAAGTGGAAGGAATTTCCATACTGAAAGTTCCCCATACTAAAGAAATCACAAATCTGAACCAAAAAAAATTATTATTATTATTACCTTGATTTAAAAATAAACAAATGAACTTCTAATTCATGGCATCAACTTAGTTCCACGTAGAAAAAATGTTTCATAAAATCATATTTTATTCTTTAATTTTCACAGCTGAGTGAAAATTTCCTGATGTAAAGATACAAAGATGCAGAAGCTGCAAGCAGGAATGAATTAAGCCAGCGCATAAAGCAGAACACTTTACCACGAACTACTGAAAAAAAAATTCATATTTTCTCATTAACTACTTCAATTATAAAAATTACCAGCTTGATTCCTCATTTTGATTGGTTCTGATACTAGAAATTGATCTGGCTATTATCTTATAAATTAAATGTTTATTAGTAAGTGATTTACTTTTTGGTGGCATCTAGTGGGGAGTTCCCCAGTCTATAAATTCTTTTCTGCTCATTCCAAACATTCCAAACATTCATTCCTGGCCTGAGGAATTAGAATGGAGGAAACAGAAAGATAGGGACACAGGAAATGACAAACAAAGATAAAACCTTGAACAGCCATTGTTCCTGTTAGATCTACCCATATACCAGGTTCCAGATTCTAGCTCTAGAAAAGCTAGATTCTATTACATGATCTCCTATAGGAAAATACACCAGGTTCAGGGAAATGACTAGGGCCATTTCTATTCCACAGGATCCCTGTGGAATAAATAGAAGGAGACCCAGATAAATAACAGAGACAAAGACAGAGGCAGAGACATACTGCCAGCCAGAGTTAAATTCACAGATAGAGTCCAGACAGGGGAAAGACAAGCTTCTCTCTCTCTCTCTCTCTCTCTCTCTCTCTCTCTCTCTCTCTCTCTCTCTCTCTCTCTCTCTCTCTCCCTCTTTCTGTCTTCTGTTTCTGTCTCTCCTATTTCTCTGTCTCTGTCTCTTTCACACACGCTAAATATCTCATGTTTTGATATAATTTTAACCTTGAAAATACTGTAAGATGCCAAATACAGAAATGTGGATAAACAGAAAAAAAATACACAATGTACATATATGCATGCACATTCACACAGAAAGACAGTCTTCACAATTAACAGAAGGAAAGATAAACAAGCAGAAACAGAAAGGCACACATAAGGATGCACAAACAGTGTTAGGATGACCAACATTCCTGATGAGGCAGCAAGTCAGAGCTGAAATTTCCCAGGGTCACCCACTTCCCTGACCCTCACCTTAACCAATACCTTCCACCTCTATGTTCTCTTTATTTCTTTGAAAGGATACTTTGGGTGGTGGGTTCGATGCCACACAAGCTTTCGTTGGTGAACTGGCTCATTTCAACATCTGGGACCGAAAACTCACCTCTGGGGAGATCTACAACCTGGCCACCTGCAGCACCAAAGCTCTGTCTGGGAACGTCATTGCCTGGGCTGAGACCAACATTGACATCTATGGCGGGGCTACTAAGTGGACATTTGAAGCTTGTCGTCAGATCAACTAACTGCTTTGGAGCTGCCTCTCTCCCTTCTTCCTGCCTGCCCCACCCTCCCATTTCCACCTCTCCTCCCTGCTTAAGCAGTTCTAGCCCATTTGTCTTTTCCTCTCTTCCTTCCTGAAAAATCAGTTAAGGATATTTCTGTCCCCTTCCCCAAAATACTCCTCCTCGTTTTGTTTGTCTCTCCCCTGAAGCAGAGTCACTTGTCTTGTCAGTCCCCAAAGAACAACACATTTCTCTTTAGGAGCCTTGGACTCAGTTCCTCAGGCATCCCCTGTCCACAGTAAAAGCAACGGCACCAAACTTTTGAACCATGCAAAAGTAGGTGAAAAGTTTCTTTGTTTTGGGGGGGTTTTTTTTGGTCAGGGGAAGGGGGCTTTTCTTTTGGAATGAGGCTGTTTTCCCTTCCTTCTTATTTTTCTTTCTGGCTTTGGGAAATTTCACAATTGGTCGAATTCCTGTATTTGCCAACTTTGTTAGATGCCTGAGTGCCTTTGGGCTGGTGCAACTTCTTGAGCACACACATTTGTCTTCATTTGCAACCCTTTTTAAGAAGGACATATCTCTATATTCATATAATAAATGTCTTTTATGCAGTTTCTTAAAGGCCAGGGCACATCGCCATAGAGAATTTTTATTTTGTATTAAAAATGAATTCTCTTTGACTGACTCCCTGCTCCCGTTGGGAGAGAGAGAGATGATTCTGGTGGAGGAGGAGGAAGGATATTATTGGCCTCAGCATTCTGGCTAACCCTGTTGGCAACCGTTGGCGCCTGACCTGTTCCTCAGCTCTCTGTATCTGAGGATACACCAAAGCTAGGGAAGCCATAATGCTCATTTGTGCTTTGTGCCAGGCTCTTTCCCAAGACCAGGAAAGTACTGTGCCCCTTTCAGGAAGCACTGTGGGAGCCCATGGGAAAAGCCCCACTCTCTTCACCTCACTACATTTTATGAGGCTGCAACTTGCTTCTTCCCACTAAGCTGGCAGGCCAGTCCCAGGTGCAGTGTTCCAACCTTGGTAATCGATAAGAGAGGAGTAACCCATCTCATTTCCCAGGGAGACCACATCTCTACTTCCTCATCCTCCTTCATACTTTGTTGAGTCTTAGGATCATAGTATTTGGACCTAAAAAAAGACCTTAGGGATGAGCTAGTCCAACCCTCTCATTTTATGGATGAGGAAATGCTCACAGAGGTGAAGCAATTAGCCCAAGGTCACTCAGTTGTGCATAGCAAAGCTTGGATTCAAAACTCAGACTCAAATTGTGGTGTTCTTGCCACTACACCATGCTACTTAGAGAGTAGAAGGTCTGACTAAATTAATTTAATGGGATTTCCCTCACCTCCTCCATTTTATAAGAAAACTGATATGTGGCTAAGATCCAGCCCCTTTCTGATGGGGCTCCAAACCCCACCAGGCAACCCAGGAAGGCTTCTTACTTGGACATTTTTTTCTCTTGCCTCCCAATATTTCTAGACCTAACCTGCAGGAGTTATATGAAGCCTTCATAAAGCAAAGATGATCTGGGTTAGATTTCTAAGACAAGTTTCTGATTTCTGAGACAAGTTTCCACTGCTTAGTTCCTCCATTCCTTCTTTGGTTTTGTAGAACCCAAGTCCAGCAAAGCCAAACTTCCTTCGGTTGTATGGCTCACTGAGGCCTTTTCCCCACTTTTGGATGTTATCTAAAAATTCTTCCCTTGTCCTTCTAAGTAGGAGGGGAAACTATGTGTGTGTGAGTGTGTGTGTGAGAGAGAGTGTGTGTATGTGTTCAAGAGTTGGGAGAACCATGCCCATGTTTAGTGTGAGCTCTGCTTTTCCAGCATCTGGAAGCTGTGTACCCTGAGGGCACCTCCCAATGCTATTGCCAGAGTCTTATGAAAAATGGGCTTGTACATGTTTCTAGAAATTCAATTATTACCACCTGGCTCATCTGCAGCCCCAGACATTTCTACAGCAGATACAGGTGTCTAAGTCTTATGTTTCCTAATGGGGTCACCTGTCTCCTTAAACACAGGTTCATTTCATGTCTAAATATGGGTGTGTGTGAGGGTGTGTGTGTGAATGCATGCACGCACCTTATGTATATGTATGTACTTACGTATGTCTGCTCAGCACATAGCCATTGGTTCTGAGATACATTTCTCTTATTTAAAGGGCATGGATTGGATGACAAGATGTATGTTGTTACAAATGGTGACTGGCATTCTTCCATGGTCATGTTTCCTCAAAGCCTTGTGGCTTGTGACACCCTTGGGTTTGAAGATGGCTTCTGTGTTTGCATGTTTTTCTGGATGTTGTGTTCCTTGCTGCCTTGGTCTGGTGTGTTCATTCCTTTGTCTGCATGGGTTCTTGAAGAATTGTGTTGTTTGCTGAGCTCCCTCTCAAATGTTCTGTGATCTATGTGTAGCAATCAGAAATGGCTGTATAATCCAGGCTAAGGGATAGATAAAATCTTCTCCCCAACACACACTCACGCACACACACAAACACACACAAAACACATACATATGCACACAAACACAGAAATGAAGGTGAGACCAAGCTCAAATGATACCCAAAGCAGGGAGAGAGAGCTTGGAATTTTCCCTCTAGTCCAAGAAGGACCTGCTCCCTCACTTCTCTCTTTGTGGAGCTGTTGTATAATGTTGGTGAAGGGCCCAAAGTGTACTCGGTGCTGTCCTACCTGCACCTACCACCAGCCCCAACCCCTACCTACTGGACCCCAGACCACCCTCTGCCTCAACTAGGCAAGGTGGGAGCTGTCCATTCAGGACCACAAGCCATTCTCTGTCTCTAGTCAGACAGAGCTTATCCCTTATGCTTATGCCTTTCCAGCATCTCAATACATTCTCTCCACACCGTTACCTTTACTCCTCCTCCCTTCCACCACCATCCCCCACCCACCCCAAGGCTTTGGAGCTGTTTAAAATGGCTCTAAAACATCCTCTAACCCATCTCCCTTTCCTCCAAGCTCTCCTAGAGATACACAGGATGGCCGGGACTGAGTCCTCAGCACCCTTCTTCATCCCCTAATTGGGGTCAGTGCCAAGCTCCTCAGCTCCCTCACTGTGTTTGTACTTGGCATGCTGCTTGCCCCAGGTAAGGCAGATGACAAAGCCACCAATCTAATCCACTCAGTTTCCATATACTCCTTAATCCGATTGATGTTCCCTCTTGCACTGAATAATACATGCCTCTCTCAGGTAATGCCATTTTATAAAATAAGGAGATAAAAAAGCACTGTTGAGACAGTGTTTGTTTTTGCCTAGCCAGTGTCCGACAGCTCCCAGAGGCATCTGAATTGGGAGAACTGTTGAAATAGCCTTTCTGGTCTCTTGGGAGCTGAGATCCCACTTGGATTTTAAGCCTTCTTGCTTTTGATAACACAGTATTATCTCTCTTATTGTAAAAGAAAAAAGTTTATTACCAAACAAAAGTATTTTTATGAGAAAAAAAAGACAAACATATAAATTAACATATAATTTCTCCCTTGAAAATATTTTTCAGGCTCTACCAAAACTTAGACTGGTATGTGTGTATTTTGGAAGAAAGATAGTAGATTTTGTATGTTTCCCTCCATTTTGCAGACTCCCCATTTATTTTCTAGGACTGCAAAGGTCATCTCGTCACCAGCCCTGGGACCTTAGGCCAAGGGGTTAGGAGTATTTTGGAGGGGGGAGAGGAGGATATTTTAGAGCCATTTTGAACAGCTCCAAAGAAGTTCTGCCTGTTTATCAAGAGTAGTGGGGACCAAGACAAAGAAGAATTTAAGGTGAACCCTTTGTCCCAGAGCTGTTTCCATTTAAGTGGAATGAGATGGACATTTGAATGTCTATTTTTTCCCCTTAAAAAAGTAAAGAAATTGGGGCTATTGTTTGAAACAACAGCAACAAAAGACAAAAATTCAAAACACAAAAGAAAAACAAAACAAAATAGAAGTTAATCTTTTATAATCCGCCATCACCAAAAAACTTAGCTGAAAGCCCTCATAGTCTGATCTGTTAAAATACTTTACAATTTACATTAGCTCAGTAAAGGACTGGAAACACATTGCTTCAATAAGCAGTGAACTTTAAGTGTAATTTGCTGAAGGGGGAACAAATCACTGAGGAGAAAACAAATTCAACTCAAATAGTCCCAATTTTGTCTGACTTGCAAAAAACACAACAGCAGTCCCACAAAATAGCTAACAACCCCCCAACCCTCCTATGGTTGCTCTTGATACAATGTATATACTGTATAGTGTTAAAGAGAATCTGTGTATCTTACTTTTTCATTATTTGCTAACCAAAGCTGTACATTTTTCATATATGATCTGCAGCCGTTTGGGTTTCAAATGGGTCAGAGTCATGGGACTTGCCACCTCCCATCAGCAGTTCTGGAAATGCACTGTTTCTACTGGTATTCTTGCTTTTCTTTCTTTCTTTTTCATTTTCTTGCAGAAACTACATGAATTGTTGAGTTTATTTTTACACAGTAAAGAGTGAAGAAAGACTGTGGTCTCTTTTCTAGCGTATTATTTCACTTTCCTAATGAACTTGCAAATAGGCTCAAATCAGGTTACAGAAACCTTTTCATACATTATTTCACTTGATCTTCATCACATCCCTATAAGATATTCAGGGAAGGTAGTATTACCCCTTGATTACAGGATCATAGAATTTATAGCTAGGAGACACTCTAGAGATCAGCTAATTCAACATCTTTATTTCACAGATGAAGGAAATGAAATCTAGAAAGAAGTGATTTACATGTAATATTCAGTTTAATTCAACGAACATTTATTAAGCACCTATTATGTACCAGATGCTGAACTAAGGGATGGTGGCTTTTGTTTGTTGGGGGGGGTGGGGTTGTTTTGTTTTCTTTTATTTTTTTAGTCAGACCTGTGACTTCATTGGTGAAAAAGAACTCTTAGTGAAGAGACTCCTTTTACCACTACAAGTCAACAACTGTTCTGCAAAGCACACTTTTCCAAGTCTCTCCTAGAGGTGCTGAGTGGTTATGCACCCTTCCCAGGGTCACACTGTCAATATGTGTCAGAGAAACGACTTGAAAGCCTGTTCTTCCTGACTTTGAGGCTAGCTCTCTATTAACTATTACATGCTGCTTCTCTACTGCAGACACAAAGACGAAATGAAATAGTTCCTGGCCTCAGACAGCTTACCTTCTATGGGGGGGGGGGGGTAACAACATGTGTACAAATAATAAAGTACAAATGTGTGTGTATACATACATGTACGCACACACAAAGGGATAATACAATCTAAGTATCATGGACTGACTTTACAGATGAGGAGACCAAGACTCAGAGAGATTAAGTGACTTGCACAAAGTCACTGAGCTAGGATTGGAGCTCCATTTTTCTGAATCTTTTCCACTATTCACATGGAAGTAATGGAAGAGCAATTCTCCTTATTTCTATAAATTTAAGTTTACAAAAAGCCCATTTCTACTAGCTTCACAAAAATCCTACGAAGTAGAGGTCAGAGATCATTGTGCCCATTTTATATATGAAAAAATGGAACCCTAGAAAGATGGAACAACTTACTCAAGAATGCACAGCAAGTCAATGGAAAATCTTGGTTTCTGATTCCTAGTGAGAGTACTCTTCTGAGCATTTCTTATCCTTGGATAAAGGGATGCTCCCAAGACTTCACTAATGGCAGCAGGGCTAGCATGCTGGTTTGCCCCAAGAACTTAAGCACCCCATTTACCTTTTTCCTTTGATCAGGGCTAAATGATTTTTAGTCAATGTTCTGGTATCTCTTGCTCTTGGTACAGAGAACCTTACTTGGTTCTCTATACCTATTTCCAGAGTGCAATAGCCCACTATTTTCTACATTTAGGTCAGAGGAAAGGAAAGAAATTCCTTGGGGGATTGTAGATAGCTTATGATCCTACATAGCTCATGATCTTTCATTATATGGCTGCCAAGCATACAATGTCTGGGGTCTCAAAGCCTTTCAGCTAGAGCTAAGGAATATCAAAACTAGATGGAACCTTAGGCACTATCTAGACTCACCCCCTCATTCTAATGATAATAACAAGAAGATATCTTTATATAATACTTTCAGGCTTATAAAGTACTTTCTTCATGACAATCCTGTGTAGTAGGTGTTACTAGCATTATGATACTCATTTTATAGATGAGGAAATTGTGGCCAAGAGAAGGGAATGTCAATTCCCTTACACAAAAGTCATACAAACTGCATTCAAATTTTTAAAAACAAAGACCCATAGTATTCCCTTAATACATTTAGGGAAACTGATTACAAGGTGATGAATTTGGTGGCAATGGCAATCTCTGAAAATCAGAATCTTTTGAAATAGGCACATTGTTATGAGGAGACGACAAGGTTTCAGAATTCTAGTAATTCAGTCCCCTCCTTCTCCCCTTTCTCTTCCCCACCCCAATCAGTGATTGTCTTTACACCTTTTAGTGGGTTTCATTGTGGTTGTACCTGAAAGCAAAGTAATGGACTAGAAAATAACAATTATATAAAAGTATTGTGGATTTGGAAATGATTAATTTGTTAGATTCAAAGGCTAGTTATTAATAGTTTGAAATCAACTTGGAAAGTGATCTCTATTGGAGTGTCCCAGAGATCTGTGCCTTTTAATAATTTTAATAGTTTCATCAATAAATTGGATGCAGGCATCTCAAATCTGCTTATAACATAAAACTGAAAGAGATAGCTCATACATAGAGTGATCAACCTAGAATCAAAAGACATTGGGCCAAATCTAGTAAGATGAAAGTTACAAGTGTTATAGGCTAGACCTAACTTAGACCAGTCTAGTGGTTTGGGTCAGGACTAGACCAGAATAAGACATTTTTAGGACATCTAATAGTTGACTAAAAGATGTTTACTAAGCACTAACATGGAAAAGATATTCAGCAAGGATACAGAATTGATTCGGTTGGACATGAACTTCCTGTCTCTGAATTTGCCACGGTGGTTCAACAGTGTGCAGGGCAAAATTCCTGACTCCCTTTGTGCACTGACTTTTGGACTCAGAACCCTAAGAACCTCCATCAGTAGTTCAAAGCTTAACTCCCTGATCCAGCTAATTTTCAATGATGGTTTCAACACATTTGGAGGAAAAACTAGCCTACTCTTCCAAGCAGGACCTTAGAAAAACCTATCCCTGCCCATGTGGCAGGGCCAAAGGAAAGACTAAGGACTCTAGTAGACACTGCTCTTACCAAAATGGGGATCAATGTAAAGTCTTATACCTGGGTTCAAAAAATCATCATCATATAAATAAGACAGAGGAGACGTGATTAGAAAGAAATTTTCTGGAAAAAATCTGCTGTCTTTAGTGGACCCCAAGCTCAACATGAGTCAAGAGTTTGGTATGGTAGTCAAAAAAGCTAATGTAACCTGTAACTGCATTAAGAAAAACATAGTGTCTAGGATTAGGGAAGTGACTGTCCCTCTGAAATCTGAGCTGCTCAGACCACATCTGGATTATGATGTTCTCTTCAAGGTACTAAAGGATAAGGAAGGACATCAACAAACTGGAGAGTAGCCAAGATCAATCAATCAATCAATAAGTATTTATTGAGTGCCTACTATGTTCCAGACATGATGCATCACCTCGATGGTGAAGGGCATCAAGATCTTGCCGTTTAATAATAATCATTTATATGGTGCCTACTATGTGCCAAAGACTTTACAATTATTATCTCATTTGATCCTCACAACAGCCTTGGAGGTAGATGGAATTATTCCCATTTTACAGATCAGGAAACTGAGGCAAATAAAGGTTAAATCACTTGCCCAGGATCACATAGCTAGTACATGCCTATGGTTGGATTTGAACGAAGGTCTTGCTGACTCCAGGCCCAGCATTCTATCCATTGCACCACCTACCTGGCTGATAACAATGAGGATGTTTAGTTCAGAAAAGAGAAGACATATTCACTATCTTCACCTACCTGAAAGATTGTCATATAGAAGAGGGGTTACACTTGTTCTGCTTGGCCCCAGATGGGAGAAGCAAAAGCAATGGATAGAAGTTGCAAAGAGGTAATTTTAGACAAAGTAGGGAACAAATGCTCAATAATTAGAGCTGTTCAAGAGTTCAATGGGCTATCTCAGGAGTTAGTGAGTCCATCTCAGGAGTTAGTGAGTCCATCTTCACTGGAGACCTTCAAGTATCAAGGGAAATCTTTTTTAGCCCTAGGTTAGACAGCCTGTGAGGTCCCTTCCAACTCTTGCTTAGAGTAGTGCTGTTCACCTGTAATCTTTGTTCCTGAGGGAAGCCAGGGCTGATGGATCACTAAAGTTTCAGAGTTCTGAACTCTAGTGGGGCTAAAGTCAATTGGGTGTTCTCACTAAAATAGTGAATGTTAGTGGGGAATACCAGGCTGCCTAAGGAGGGGTAAACTGCTCCAAGTCAGAAAAATGGAGCAAGTTAAAGCTTCCATGGTGATCACTATTAAGATAGGGTTACTTTACTTCAGTTTAAATGAAATAAGAAGACTCAGAAAACAACAGCATTAGTTACCATCATATATAATAGAAGATGCAGCATGTGCAATGGTAAGCATGCCAGATTTAGAATTAGAAAATATCTGAGTTTTGAAATCCAGTTCTACAACTTAATAGTTATATGACCCTGGGCAAGCCACTGTAACTTTCTGAAATAAGTTCCTGGAAAATAAGAATAATAATATTTCCTCTATCTTCCTCAGGGAGTTATTGTGAGGCAAATATTTTGTAAACCTTAAGGTGCTAGCTAAATAATTAATAAATAGCATTTACATGATGCTTCTCTGTTTATAAAACACTTTCCATACACTGTTTCTTCCCAATAAGAGGTGGGCAAGGCAGGCATTACACAACAGATAAGGAAACAAAGATCTTGAGGGTGTCACTTTCCCAGGAACACACATTTTGTAATTGGCAGAACTGGGACTCAAACTGAACTCTAACTCTTATCTCACAAGATGGTCCATGTATCTTAACAACCAGATTCCTAAGACTTAAGAAATATGAGGAATGAGGGAAGAAGGGAAAGCTAGGGCTTAGTAGCAGATCTTGCCTTGAGTAGTTTCAGAGGTCCAAAAATCCATTCCTTAGTGAGAATGGAGTCTTCATCAAGCTGCATTGCTTGGCATGACTGACTCCCACCCACCTCTGCATTGCCACTCCATCCCTACCCTTGGAGTACTGACTTATGGGAGCCTCAGACCCAAGAAAAGCTGGGGGTATTGAGGAAAGGGAGGACAAACTCTTTTACCTTTGCTTTCTCTACTGCCCAGGAGATCTGTTGAGGCTGAGCTTCTCCTTTGTATAATTCTCCAATTCTGTTTCTCAAAAGCAGTTTCTGGTTCAGGTCTTTCTTTCCCCATGTCTTAATAATTAGCTTTCCTGTTTTCCCTGGTGGCAAAAGCCCTGGGCAGTGTCCAGGTTCATGGTACTCTTCTTGTCTTACTCTCCTTGTCACTGGTGAAGTAGCTTCTCAATGAATTTGACAGTCTGGCAGACAGGTCAATTTTCCCCAAACTTACTTGTCAAACATTCTTCTCAGAATGGACACTGCAAATAAATTGTTCCTAACAACAGTATTCTTAAGACTGGAGAATCATCTCTTCTCAATTCCTCCAAGGAAGAAAATTTGCATTTTGAGGAATCAACTCCTGGTTCCATTGTTCAGGGTCCTATCCTTTGGGGTATATGAACACAAATAACATTTCCTGACAGAAGAGAATTGAAGGGTGGAAATTGATGAGAACTGCACGAGAACACGTTTTGGCTCCTTAGCCTAGCAGGAGGAGATCCCTTGCCCTAGCAGGTGAGATCAGGACGTGTTTAATACTGGTGTTCTGGGAGAAGGACAGTTAGGCAGGCAGGCAAATAGTATTTAATAAGTACTTATTATATACCAGGCACTGTGCCAGACACTGCGGATATAAATATAAACAACAACATAGTCTCTGACCTCAAGGACCTTACATTCTAATGCTGGAAGCCAATATATAAAAGGGAGCTGAAAGGAGACAAGGGGAGGGAAGAGTGGTTACCCTAACAGAGATATGGTGGTGAAAATGCAACAGATAGAGTTGCTATAAATAATTTTGTATGTACAGGTCCTTTTCCATTTTTTATGATCTCTTTAGGTTACAGGTCTAGTGGTATTGCTGGATCAAAAGGTATGCAGTTTGACTGCCCTTTGGGCATAGTTCCAAATTGCTCTCCAAAATGGCTGGATCAGTATACAACTCCACCAACAATGCATTAGTGTTCCAATTTTTCCACATCTTCTCCAACATTTATCATTTTCCTGTCATATTAGTCAATAGGATTTGTGTGAGGTGGTACCTCAGAGTTGTTTTAATTTGCATGTCTTTAAATCAATAGATTCACCACCCATCTCCAAAATGGAGACCCTGGAAGAAGCTCAGTCATGGAAGAGGAAGCCCAAAATAATGGAGGGATGTTAAAAGTTAAGAAGACAGCTGAGTTGTGGTCGTGAAGTCTGGAGAATCAGAAACACAACTAGGAGGGGAATGAGAAGGTTCATTTGTCTTCTATTTCCCTTGGGCCAGAATCCAAAGTAAAGGAGTAGGTATTTTCTCAATGAGTTCTCAGGGGTCTTCTGGAAGGGTCTCTATAGATTTCAGGGAGGTAGATGCAGTTGAGGATCAGAAGATGAAGCATGGTCATCAGATCTATCCTCCCTCCCATAAACTGGGGAGATATCCTTACTTGTCTAATGGGGCTATGGTCATCAAGTATCAGTGAGGCTGCCTTCTATCAGATAAGTAGTTATCATTAAAAAATCTTTCAGGAAATGGAAAAACTATTACCTCCCCCAGACAACTCATTCCACTTGTGGACAGCTTGGATTGTTAGGAATTATAAAGAATTATCTGTTTCTCTACCACATTTCCACCTGTCTCTTTAAGTGGAATAGGAGATAGAGTACTAGACTTGTAGTCAGAAGGGCCTGGGTTCAAATGCTGCCTCATATACTTATTAGTTGTGATACTCTTGGCAAGTCACTTAACCTCTATCAACTTCAGTTTCCTTATCTGTAAAATGGAGATCATAATAGCGCCTACCTCACAGGATTATAACAAAGATCAAATGAGATAGCATTTGTAAAGTGCTTTGCAAACCTTAAAGCAATATAAATGCTATTGTTCACTTATATTCAATTCTTCATAACCCTTTTGGAGTTTTCTTGGCAAAGACTCTGGAGTGGTTTGCCATTTTCTTCTGCAGTTCATTTTACAGATGAGGAAACTGAGGCAAACAGAGTTAAGTGACTTGCCCAGCATCACACAGATAGTGTCTGAAGCTAGATTTGAACTCAGAAAGATGACTCTTCCTGACTCCAGGACTGGCCCTCTATCCACTTCACCACTTAATTTCCCTGCTATTATTATTAGCTATTACTATGACCTCTTATAGTTTTGTTCTCTGGCTCCAACCAAAAGAAGTGAAAATCACTTTCTACGTGACAGCCATTTAATATTAAGATACCTATCCCTTCGTGCATCTCCTCCCCTGCAGTCTGTTCCACTCTAGTTCTCCAAACTAGGCATTATTCCTCTATTTGAATAAATCCATTTATGGGCTATTTTCCATTCCTTCACCATCCTGGTTGCTCGTCTCTGCACATGCCCAAGAAGAGACATATAAACATTCCAAGTCACACAACTCCTTTACCCCAAAAGAAGAAATGTCAACAAGTATTTAAAATCAACTCATATTTATTGAATTCAAGTTTATTTATTGTTCTTGACTGACACCATACCAAGTGTTGTGGAGAAAAGATATGACGTATTGCATCCACCCTCAAAGACAGAAAGATAATTGCATAAATGATAAAATAAGAAGATTCTATATGATAACATACACTCAGATGATAAGGAGAGTGGTGTAGACTCTAATCGCTTTTGGTCCAGGGTAGGGATGCTCCATGTGAAGCAAGTGAGGGTAGAGATGGGACCGAAGGTTTTTAATAGGTAGGCAGGTAACCAGAAAGGCTGAAAGAATAGCAAAATCAAAGTCTCAGAATGGAAAATGAGTCTAATGTGTGTTTGGGAAGATGGTAAGTAGACTGGTTTGGCTCATGCATAGGGTATGTATGGAATCATAATGAAAAAAATTGGAAAAGTAGAATGGGGTCAGTCTTTAGAGGGCTATGGAAACCATGGAGGTGGTAGAATCAACAGGTCACTGTATTTAAGTATATTTAACTGCTTGCACAGTGTTATGCATTTGGGACACAAAGGCAAAATACAGTCCCTACCCTCAGGAAGTGTATGTTCTTTTCATTTTGTTTTGAAACATTCACTTTTATAAGATTTTGAGTTCCATTTTTTTCTCCTCCTTCCTTTCCTCCCCTTCACCACTCTCTCATCCCACCACCCCAAGATAGCAAGCACACTGATATAGGTTATACATGTACAACCATATTAAACATGTTTCCACATCAGTCAGATTATGAAAGAAGAAGCAGAACAAAAACAAGGGGAAAAAAAGAAAAAGAGAAAAATAATATACTTCGATCTGCAGTCAGACTCCATAGTTCTTTTTCTGGATGTGGATAGTATTTCCCATCATAAGTCTCTTGGAATTGTCTTAGATCATTATATTGATGAGAAGAGCTAAGTGATCATCATACAATGTTGCTGTTACTGTGTACAATGTTCTCCTGGTTCTGCTCACTTCACTCAGCATCAGTTCATGAAAATCTTTCCAGGTTTTTCTGAAATCCACCTGCTCATCATTTCTTATAGCATAATAGTATTCCATTACACTCATGCCACAACTTGTTCAGTCAATCCCCAATTAATGGACATTCCCTCGATATTCAATTCTTTGCTATGACAAAAAGAGCTGCTACAAAGAATTTGGAACTTTTCATTTTTTTTATGATCTCTTTGGGCTACAGATTTAGTAGTGGTGTTGTTGGATCAAAAGGTATGCAATATGACTGCCCTTTGGGCATAGTTTTAAATTGCTCTCCAAAATGGTTGGATCAGTATACAACTCCACTAACAATGCATTAGTGTTTCAATTTTCCCACATCTTCTCCAATATTTATCATTTTCCTTTTCTCTCATATTAACCAATAGGATTGGTATGAGGTGGTACCTCAGAGTTGTTTTAATTTGCATTTCTCTAATCAATAGTGATATAGAGCATTTTTATATGATTATTGATAGCTTTAATTTCTTCATCTGCAAACTGCCTGTTCATATCCTTTGACCATTTATCAATTGGGGAATGACTTGTATTCTTATAAATTTGACACCATTCTCTATTTGCTTGAGGAATGAGGCCTGAATCAGAAACACTGGCTGTGAAAATTGTTTCCCAGCTTTCTGCTTTCCTTCTAATCTTGCTTGCATTGGCTTTGTTTGTGCAAAACCTTTTCAATTTAATGTAATCAAAATTATCCAATTTACATTTCATAAGGTTCTCTATCTCTTGTTTGGTCATAAATTCTTCCCTTCTCCATAGATCTGACTGGCAAACTATTCCTTGTTCTCATAGTTTGCTTATGATATCACCCTTTCTGTCTAAATCATGTACCCATTTTTACCTTATCTTAGTGTGTAGTGTGAATGTTGGTCTATGCCTAGTTTCTGCCATGCTATTTTCCAGTTTTCCCAGCATTTTTGTCAAATATTAAGTTCATATCCCAGAAGCTGGAGTCTTTGGGTTTATCAAACAGTAGATTACTATCATTATTTAGTACTGTGTCTTGTGTACCTAACCTATTCCACTGTTCTGCCAATCTATTTCTTAGCCAGTACCAAATAGTTCTGATGATTGCCACTTTATAATGAAGCTTTAGATCTGGTTATAATATAGTTTTAGATCTGGTATGGCTAGGTCACCTTCCTTTGCTTTTTTTTTTCATTAATTTCCTTGATATTCTTGACCTTTTGTTCTTCCAGTTGAATTTTGTTATGATTTTTTTGAGCTCCACAAAATAATTTTTGGTAGTTTCATTGATGACACTGAATAAGTAAATTAATCTAGGTAGAATTGTAATTTTTGTTATATTAATTTGGCCTGCCCATGAGCAATTGATATCTTTTCCAGTTGTTTAGATTTGACTTTATTTGTGTAAAAAGTGTTTTGTTGTAATTGTGTTCATACAGTTCCTGGGCTTATCTTTCAGGTAGACTCCCAATTATTTTATATCATTTGCAGTTATTTTAAATGGAATTGCTCTTTCTATCTCTAGTTGCTGGACTTTGTTAGTATTATATAGAAATACTAATGATTTATGTGGGCTTATTTTGTATCCTGTAACTTTGCTAAAGGTGGTAATTATTTCAAGTAGTTTTTTAGTTGATTCTCTAGGATTCTCAAAATCATATCACCATATCATCTGCAAACAGTGGAGGTTTTGTTTCCTTGTTCCCTATTCTAATTCCTTCAATTTCTTTTTCTTCTCTTATTGCTAAAGCTAACATTTCTAGCACAATACTGAATAATAGTCATGCATCCTTGTTTTATCCCTAATCTTATTGGGAAGGCTTCTAGTTTATCCCTATTATATATAACATCTGCTGGTTGTTTTAGATAGATACAACTTTTTGGGGGCACAAGTAATCTATGTAGTTTATTCAATAATGAACATTTAACAATCAACTTCAGAGACTGTGTCAGAATAGTTAAAACTCAAATCCACCGGTCAAAGCAGTGGCCAATCCAATTGGGTTGCTCAGATGTCCAGAATTACCAAGACAACCCTTTGTGACTTTAATCAATCAACTGTTAATTGATGTAATGGAGAGCTTTTTGACAGGACCTGAAGATGGTTTTATTAGCAAGCCATACACAGAACCTTCATTTATAATTCAATGATAACGACAGAGGATTAGACAAAGACTAACAAAAAAGAACACAGTTTGTGTACTAGTTTGTTTAAATGTTTATATTATGAACCAGTGCTGTCAACCAGACAAAAAAAGATTTTTTTTTGTTTTTTAAAGTATTGTTTTATTTTCAAATATTTTACAGATGATTATTGGTTTTCATTCTGAAGTTACTTTTTTTCATTTGTATTAATTTGTTTAGTCAGCATTCATTTCCACAAGATTTTGAGTTCCAAATTTTCTCCCCATCTCTCACTCCCCTACACCCCAAGATGGGTTGCATTCTGATTACCCCTTCCTCCAGTCTGCCCTCCCCTCTATCAGCCCCCCCTTTCTTGTAGAGCAAGATAGATTTCTATACCCCATTGCCTGTACATCTTATTTCTCAGTTACGTGTAACAATAATTTTTAACATTTGTTTTTAAAACTTTGAGTTCCAAATTCTTTTCCTACTTCCCTCCTCACCCACCCTCATTGAGAAGACAACCAATTCAATATAGGTTATGCATGTGTAGTTATACAAAATACTTCCATAATATTCATGTTATGAAAGACTATTTTTCCCTCCATCCTATCTCGACCCCCATTTATTCTATTCTTTCCTTTGACCATGTCACTTTTCAGAAGTATTTGCTTCTGGCAACCCCCGGCCCCAATCTGTCCTCCATTCTGTCACCCCCTGTCTCTTATCCCTTTTCTCCTACTTTCCTATAGGGTAAGATATTCAGTTGTGTGTGTATGTTATTCCCTCCTTAAGCCAAATCTGATGAGAGTAAGGTACATTCATTCCCTTTCACTCTCCCCTCCATTTTATAAGCTTTCTTGACTCTTTTATGTGAGATAATTTACCCCATTCTATCTCTCCCTTTTTCTTCCCAATATATTCCTTTCTCACTCTTAATTTTATTTTTTGGATGTCATCCCTTCATATTAAACTCACTCTGTGCCCTTTGTCTATATTACACACATACATATATACATATATGTATGTGTATATATTTGTGTGCACAAATGTATATGTATATATCTGTATATATGAATGTCTGTATGTATATATATATACACACACACATGCACAAATATTTCCTCCAACTACCCTTATACTGAGAAAGCTCTCATGAGTTACAAATATCATTTTTTCCATATAAGAATGTAAACAGTTCAACTTTAATAAGTCCCTTATGATTTTTTTCCTGTTTAATTTTTCATGTTTCTCTTCATTCAAATACATTTGAAAGTCAAATTTTCTATTCAGCTCTGGTCTTTTCAGCAAGAATGCTTGAAATTTCTCTATTTCATTGAATATCCATTTTTTCCCCTTAAGGAGGGAAAAGTTTTCCTGGGTAGGTGATTCTTGGTTTTAATCCTAGCTCCTTTGACCTCTGTAATATCATATTCCAAACTCTCCAATCCCTTTAATATAGAAGCTGCTAGATTTTCTGTTATCCTGATTGTGTTTCCACAGTACTCAAATTGTTTCTTTCTGGGTGCTTGCAATATTTTCTCTTTGATATGTGAACTCTGGAACTTGGCTACAATATTCCTAGGAGTTTTCTTTTGGGAATCTCTTTTGAGAGGTAATCTATTTTATCTTCTGGTCCCAGAATATCAGGACAGTTTTCCCTGACAATTTCTTGAAAGCTGATGTCTAGGCTCTTTTTTGATCATGGCTTTCAGGTAGTCCAATAAGTTTTAAATTATCTCTCCTGGTTCTATTTTTCAGGTCACTGGTTTTTCCAATGAGATATTTTACATTGTCTTCTATTTTTTCATTCTTTTCATTTTGTTTTATAATTTCTTGATTTCTCATAAAGTAATTAACTTCTATTTGCTCCATTCTAATTTTTAAGGAATTATTTTCTTCAGTGAGATTTTCAACCTCCTTTTCCATTTGGCCAGTTCTGCTTCTTAATACATTCTTGTCCTCATTGAATTTTTGGACCTCTTTTGCTATTTGGGTTAGTCTATTTTTAAGGTGTTATTTTCGTCAGCATTTTGGGGTTCTCCTTTAGCAAGCTGTTGACTTATTTTTCATGATTTTCTTGCATCACTCTCATTTCTCTTCCCAAATTTTTTCCTCTACTTCTCTTATTTGATTTTTAAAATTCTTTTTGAGCTTTCCCATGGCCTGAGACCAATTCATATCTTTCTTTGAGGCTTTACATATAGGAACTTTGACTTTGTTTTCTTCTTCTGGTTGTATGGTTTGATCTTCTTTGTCACCAAAGTAAGATTGTATCGTCTGAGCTTTTTTAAGCTATCTGTTCATTTTCCCAGCCAAATACTTGATTTTCTAACTCTTTGTCAAGGAAAAACTATGCTCCCAGTGGGGGAGGGGCAGTGTACTGTCCCAGACTTCAGGGGTTTTGTGTAATTGTTTTCAGAGATATTTCTAGGGGCCTGTAAATTTTCAGTTCTTCCAAGGTGGTATGATCAAAGGAAAGGTGTTTAGTCCTCTCCTGGCCAGTACTCTGGTCTATGAGTGACCTCAAGCACTCTTTTCTGCCTTGGAACTGTGATGAGGATTCCCTCTCCACGGTAGCCACAAGCTCTACCACACCAGTGCTCCTCCTCACCCCAGGACCACTATCCAGGACTGTGATCTAAACCCAAGCACAGGCAAAACGGGAGAATCCTGCCTCAGTACCAGCAAAGATATTTCAGCAATCACCCTCTGGTTAGATGCTTGATTCCCACATTGTCTGTAGGCTTGGAGCTCTGCCTGGGGCTAGGTCCAGACTGCACTCCTTTCTCACTCAGGACACACAGAATTTTCCCACTGACCTTCTATACTATCTTTGGAATTTCTGGGCCAAAAAATCTGGAAACCATCACAGCTGCCAGTGATTCAGTCCCCGAGGCCTGCTCCAGTCCTGTCTATGCCTGCTAGACTGCACTCTGCTTCTAGCCTAGTGTAGTAGATCCTTCCTGTTGACCTTCCAGGTTGTCTTGGCATAGAGATCTGTTTTACTCCATAATTTTGTGGATTCTCCTGCTCTAGAATTTGAATAGATGCAGAGAACTCCATTTATTCCTATGCTCTCTAGTGTTTTTCAATAGAAATGGGTGCTGTATTTTGCCAAAAGCTTTTTTCTATATCTATTCAAATAATCACATGATTAGTTTCATTCCTGATATGTTAATTATGCTGATAATTTTCCTAATATTGAACCAGCCCTGCATTCCTGATAGAAAAAAAATCCCACCTGGTCCTATTATATTATCCTAGTGATAAATTGCTATAATCTCTTTGCTAATATTTTATTTAAACTTTTTGCATCAATATTCATTAGGGAAATTGGTCTATAATTTTCTTTCTTTGTTTTGTCTCTTCTTAGGTATCAGCACCATATTTGTGTCATAAAAAGAATTTGGTAGGACTCCTTCTTTGCCTATTTTTCAAAATAGTTTACATAGTATTGGAATTAATTGTTCTTTAAATATTTAGTAAAATTCACTTGTAAATCCATCTGGTCCTAGGGTTTTTTCTTTCTCTTTCATTGATGGCTTGTCAAATTATTTTTCTAAAATTAAATTATTTAAGTATTTTATTCCTCTTCTGCTAATCTGGGCAATTTATATTTTTGTAAATATTCATCAATTTCACTTAGATTGTCAGAGTTACTGGCAAAGAGTTGGGCAAAATAGTTCCTAATTATTGCTTTAATTTCCTCTTCATTGGTGGTGAATTCACCCTTTTCATTTTTTATGTAGATAATTTGGGTTTCTTCTTCCTTTTTTAAAATTAAATTAACCAAAGGTTTATTTATTTTATTGGTTTTTTTCATAAACCATCTCTTAGTTTTATTTATTAGTTTAATATTTATTAGTTTAATAGTTTTCTTACTTTCAATTTCATTAATCTCTCCTTTGATTTTCAGAATTTCTAATTTGGTATTTAATTGGGGATTTTTAATTTGTTCTTTTTCTAGCTTTTTTAGTTGCATGCCCAATTCATTGATCAGGAGTGTATATTCTAATGGGAGAAGTATCTTGTAATTTAGGTACATGCAAGATAAATACAGATTAAAGAGAGGAAAATAATCTGTAAGGGGAGGCTGTAGCAGGTAGAAAAACTGTTCTACATCTTTCTCCATTCCAGTCTATATTCCACTCAGAATTAGTCTTCAAATTAGCCCAGTTCTGCTCATGTCATTCCCCCCATTCAAGAAATTCCACTTGCGACTTTCTATCACCCCCAGGATCAAATATAATGTCCTATTTGGCATTCAAAACCTTTGTAACCTGGCTCCCTCCTATTTTCCAGTCTTCTTATACTTTATTTCCCCATTTCAACTCCAAGTACCCTGAGATAGTGATGCTGACCTCCCTGCTAATCCTCATACAAACCACTCTATCTCCAGACTCTGGGCATTTTCACTGGCTCTCCCTTATGCCTGGAATACTCTTCCTCTGCCTCCTAGCTTCCTTGTGTTCCTTCAAATCACAGCTAGTCATATATAACCTGTACTGAATTGCTTGCCATTTTAGGAAAAGGGGAAGGAAAAGAGAAAAATTTGGAACTCAAAATTCTGTAAACATGAATGCTAAAAATTGTCTTTACATATAAGTGGAAAAAAATAAAATACTATAAAAAAATCAAAGTAATATCTGAAAGATAATTTTTTAAATCACAGCTAAAATTTCATTATTAGAAATTTTTCTGAATCTCCCTTAAAGTTAATGTTTTACCTCTGTTAATCTCCATATATATGTATATATTTATATACATATATACACACATCTTGATTGTATATAGTTTTTATATTGTCTCCTCCATTATGTGAGCTGTTTGAGAGTAGGGACTGTCTTTTGCCTCTCTTTGCATCCCCAGACCTTAGCACAGTGCAAGGCACATGACAGTCTATTCAATAAATTTTTATTGACTGGCTATATAGGATCAGTTGTCCCATCAGAGCCCAGTCACCACTGGTGAAATCAATAACTATGTTTTTTACCTGACCATACACTTCTGGAGACCAGCTCCTGGGAACACTATACTCACTCGTCAAAATAGTTTGCTTTCAGACTGGCAGACAGACAGGAGTGATGACCAAAGAGCCAATTTTCTGGAGATAAAAGTAAGGCTGTCCTTTGAGCCAATAAGCTTCTAAACAAAACATCAAACAGTGAAACCCCAAAACCCGAGAGAAGTTGGTCATCCAGCGATGTATCCTACTCTCATACCAAACAGGTTTTTAATGACTGTAGAAAAAGGGGATGAGATATCTGAACCCAGTCAGGTACAGGATTGTCAATCTGCCAGTCAAAAAAGTATTTATTAAGCCCTTACTATTTGCCAGGTACACTGTTGATTATCAGGGATACAAAGAAAGGCAAACTTAGTCCCTGCCCTCAAGAAGCTCATACTCTAAAGAGAAAGACAATGTGTATACAACTATGTGTGTAATAGATTGTAGTTGTTTATATGGATATATGAATGTACATATTTACATGCATATACATATATGCAGTGTCAATGGCATTAGACTTCTGATTCATGGGACAACCTCCATGAAGCAGGAGGGGAGAATTCCCCAAAGACCAACCACTGTTGCTCCGTCCCACTCTGAAGAAGTACATCTGCCCAATTGTCCTATTGGCATTATTGTTATTCAGTTGTTTCGGTCATTCCTGACTCGTCATGATTCCATTTGGGGTTTTCTTGGCAAAGGTACTAGAGTGGTTTGCCATTTCTTTCTCCAGCTCACTTTATAGTTAAGGAAAATCTGGTTAAATGACTTGACCAAGGTCACCCAGCTAGTAAGCATCTGAGGTCCAAATTGAACTCAGGTCTTCCTGATTCCAGGCCTGGCATGCTTTCCACTACACCACCTAGCTGCCGTCCTGTCAGAGTTAGGGTTTGGATTTTGTCATACTGGATTTTCTTAATTTTATAAGTCAGGGCTTCCCCATAGAGGAAATACTTAATGTCCCAACATCTCTAATTCTTGCATGGTTGCCTCCTGTCTTTACTGTAATAATTGCCATTGACATCGCACTTTAGAGTTTGAAAAAGAACTTTACATTCTATCTCAAGTATCATAAAAACCGTATGAATTAGATACTACAGGTAGTATCCTTATTTTGACAGATGAGAAAATTGAGATACTGTGGCAGAGATGAGCTCAGAACTCAGGTCTTCCTGACCCAAGTCTGGCACTAAATAATTCTGCCTCCCTCTTAGACAACCCTAAATCCTCTGAGGGGAGTCCACCATATGTTTGACTTCTATTCCCAATTATTCCTTCAGCTGACATGCTCCCAGCACTACTTATGAGTCTTTCCGCCCCCATCTGAAGGGAGAGATTCTGGAGCTGAAGGTCACAGACTATCAAGAAAGAAGGGAGGAGAAAGTAAAGTGATCTCAGAACCAGAACTTTGGGTTCCATTTTCTCAGTCTTTTGGCAAAATCAGGCCATAAGGGCTCTGTTGATTTCAGACTTCATGCTCTATCTGGGGCACATCCCTGCCATGGGGATTCAGAATCTGAGAATTCAGAGACAAAGTATGAGAAATTCCAGGTTAAAGTTCTGAAGCTACTACTTATGAGCTGTGTGACTTTAGGTATGTTGTTTAATAGCTCTGAGGCCCCAGTCCCATCAGGAAAATGAAGAAAATAATTACTCTCAGATTAGTTATAAGGATCAAGTGTGTGAACAAAATATGTGAAAATACTATAATTTTTGTTGATGTTATTCCTGATCATTTAACAGGACTGTTTTTCATGGCTCTTCCGAGTCTGTGGCCACCCACGCTTTCCCCACCTCCAAGCTTCTTACATGTTGGCCTTCTTAGCATTCTCCAGCAGTCATCTTCTGTGGAATTTGGTTCAAGGTGATGAGATGAGACCAGGGCAGTGACTGCTCCATTAGTAGCCTGGAAGAGAGGGAGGGAGGGAGAGAGAGAGAGAGACTGGGTTTTTTTGTATTTGTATCTCCAGCACCTAGCTCTGTGTCTGGTTCCTCACAGCCTCTTAAGTCACTGGTTGATTGATTGGTCGGAGGGAAAAGAGGAGGGCCATGGCAGCTTGTGGTGTCAAACTCAAATAGAAATAAAGTGAACTACTGGCAGGATATTGACTTGGAAATTGACTACATATTAATGCTATATTTTTATGTTTTCATCAAGTCTTTTCAAATTACATTTCAATTTGGTTCCTGGGAGTGTGGCATGGTTTCACATCTCACCATAATAGATAAAGTGCTGGGCTGTGAGTTAGGAAGCTCTGGATTTGAATTCTGTCACAGATATTTACTAGCTGTGTCTTCCTGGGTAAATCACTTCACTTTACTGAATTTCAGTTTCTTCATCTGAAAATGGAAATAATGATAGTGCCTATCTCACTGAGATAGTGTGAGGATCATAGATTTAGAGGGGAAGGGGCCTTGGAGGCCATTAAATCCAATCTCCTAGGCTATATACTAGGTGGCACAGTATGTAGGGAATTGGGCCTAAAGTTCAGGAAGACCTGAATTCAAATCTGACCTCAGACATTTACTAGCTATATGACCCTAAGCAAGTCACTAAACTTGTCACTAGTTTCCTCAGCTGTATAAGAGGGACAATAATGGCACCTATTTCCTAAGGGTATTGCGAAGATTGAATGAGACAATGACTGTAAAGCACATAGTACATAGTGAGTACTTAATAAATGCTTATTCCTTTTTTCTCCTTTTACAGATGGGGAAACTGAGGCTTATCAATATTAAATAACTTGTCCAAGGTTGCCCAGGGAAAAAGTGTCAAAGGCAAGATTTAAACCCAAATCCTCTTATTCCAAATTCAGTGCTCTTGTCATTGGTCCACACAAATGAGATAATGTATCTAAAAAGTTTGAAATACTACATAAAAGTCAATAATTATTATTAACATGGCCTTCCCATGGCCTTTCTTTAGCTTTATCTAGAGGAAGATAAATGTCAAAATGTTCCCATCCCCACCTTCCCCACAGTGATGGAATAGAAATATTGCCATAGGATAATTCCTACTTTGACTTATGAGACCTACTTGACCTGAGGTCAAAGAGGTCAAATTATCACTTCCCAGGATGTGACCTTCAGATCACTGAACCCAGTACCCTAATATTCCAATGAGTCTGTCACTGATCAGAGGGCTCCCTCCATTAAGGCAGTCCTTTGGGATTCTTATCTTTGTCCTCCCATGAATCTGCCACAGAAGATCCACCAAGGATTATAGGATGATCTTCTTTCATTTCTTGACATTGCAATGGGGCACCCAGGCTGTCCATGCTTTACTTGGTCCTTCTTTTAAACATGCCTTTTGTGGGCACTTAGCCTAGTTTAAAAATACTTTTCACAGGACTCCTTCCCATTGTTACTTCCTTTAATACTTCAAGTTTCCATGATTTCAGCTAGTAGACCATAAGCTTCTTGAGGTCAGGACTGCTTCAATGTTCATTTTTGTATCTCTAGGACCTAGCATGGTATCTTGCACATAACATGTGCTTAACAGATGTTTATTAAAAGAAAATTAAGTCTATGGGGGTCCTTTCCTCACATATATGTGTGTATATATATATATATATGGAGTTTCCATCCCTCTCTACCTTAATAAAAGTTCTTTATGAGTTGCTATGACTCGTTACCTGATGGTTACCCCTCTGTTGATGAGGCTCTCCCAACCTAGCTACCCTAAAGAGACTTATGGTTCATCACCAGGCCAGTACTTAAAGCCTTTCCAGAGCGTTTGCTCCACTGGTAGAAACTTAGAGAACCCAGTCTCCTCCACATGACAATGAAGCATTAGGAGAACTTCAAGGAGACAAATTATTTCAAAGTTTAAAAATAGTTTGCCTTTGGGATATAGTTCTTTCCTCACTTCCCTCCTTTCCCAGGGCCTAGCCCAAGCCTAAAGTCATTTACAGTCATCATAGCTTGCCAGTGAAAGACCTTAATTTTAGAACAGTCAAAGTCATCTGCTGCATTGGGGGCATTGCCAGTCGTCTTGATTTTTGTTTTGCCACTAGACTTCAATGACGCTGAAGGAAAACAATGAGGTTGATGACTTTGCTCAGCTCTGCCTCACTTAAATCCAGTTCACCTGTAAGTCAAGACAGCACCAGAGTGATGTCATTGGTCCTCTTTGAGAATGAAGGATGAACAACACCTTCCCTATGCTTATACTCCCAGAGATTCTGGATCCATAAGCACTTCCTACTTGCAGTTGACTCATCTCTTTCTGGCCATCCTCTCCTTTTCCTTCTCCTACTTTCTGACTATGAAAGATTTCTTACCTCCTTTCTCGGCATTATCCCCTCACACCCTCCACCACCCACCCCAAGAGTTATGGGCTCTGTAGAGCTGTGTACTCTGGGAGATTGTTTCATCTTAATTTCCTCCACTCTTCTCTGGGTGACCCCTGTTCATAGACTCAAAGGAGGGGGAAATGACAGTTTTAATGCTTCTGTGATCTGATTTCAGACAAATCATGTTGGAACAGGTCTCTTGCCCCGAGCCAATTTTACTAAAGACAGAAAAAAAGCCCAGAGGTGGGCAAAAGAATCTGATACCAAACCACAAAGTCTACCATACTTGGACTAGGGCATTTAAATGAATCCTACAGGAGCAGCTATGAGGGCAGTGAATAGCCATCAGAGATAGGGGGGAGGATGGGTTATCCTTTTTTTCCTCTGGGGAATCTCCTTGATTCAAGGAAGATGACACCAAGTTTGAGGCAAGGAGGAAATGAAAAGTCTTCAGTGGGGGCCCAGAGAAATAATTCTATGTGAGTATATGAAGAGAGAAATAGTGGAGAGTGTGGGAAGAGGGATATTAAGGATCAAAAAAGCAGGAAGAAAGCAGAGTCAAGTGTCAAGACCTCAGCTCAGTAGATGTAATCACAGATGATATAATATTAATATGTTAATAAGGTATTAATACCTTATTATTCCTTTTTAAAGTGTGAACAGCCAGTTCTCTGATTGAATTGGAAAGGGACAGTACCATGAGCCAGGATGAAAATTGGCTATACCCATGGAGATTTTAAATAGCTAAAGCTGCCAACAGTTAATGGAAATCAAGCAGTTTGAATCAGTGCAGATGAGGAGTGCTTTGTGGAATGTGACCATGCTGCAGCAGGCAGGGCAAGAGGATTTTTTTCTCCTCTTCCCCCTGCCCCCTTTCCTCCACAGTCCACCAACCACTCAGTAGATCAGAAGCAGCAGCAGAACTTGCCCAGAGGAGAACCCCTTCCAGCATTTGAAGTTATTTCTAGATAGGATTAAAGGCACAGCTGAGGGAGCACAGACACACTCTCCAGACAGTCATGGATGTAGTTGCTCAAAGGAGGAGGCAGCTTCCAGGAGCTTTCATGCCTCCCTTCAGTCTTTTCTCTCCCAGAACACATCTACCATCCTGTAGCGTTACATTATCTTCCCATTCCCCATCTCAGACATAAGCTCTGTCCTGCTTTGGTTTCAGGCATCCAGAGAGTGCCCTGATGCTGTTATGGCATTTTCCTTCCTATAGAATGACAGGGCAGGAAGGGGCTGATTTCTGGCTTTTGAGGGGCTTAAATGGGCTCTTTTCTTTCTCCCAAAGGCCTTTGGAATCACCCTCCAGCAAATAAATTGCCCCCACACCAGGAGAATGGCGCCTGAGCTCCCATATATGTTACAGATATTGGAAAAATATATGGGAGAACCTCTTGACAAAGAGACGATAGAAAATAGAGGGGCAGAATGAGATATGAACAGTATATGGATCTATTTTGCATGACTATGCAAACTTGCTACAAGAGAGGTATTTTTTAATGGAGGGGGTGATGGCAATGCAAGAACAAATAAACCTTGAACTGAAAGAAAGGAAGAAAGGAGAAAAAGAACATAATGTAAGCTTGGAGAAGAACACAGACAAACAGGACAGCTTTTGGAACGCACTGAATTCCATCCAAAACCAAAAGCTAAAGTAATGAGATTCATGGTTTCTTATACAATACTCATTTTCTGTTCTTCTTTGTTTAGGAAAATGTTCAGGTTTGTTGCTATTTGTCAAATTCAAAATCATGAAAAAATATGTAAATTAAATGGGATATGGGAGAGTGGAGGAGGGTGTCAGCATCTGGAGATTTGAAACCTAAAAGAATAAGATGTGTGTGGGTGGGTGTGTGGGTGTGTGTGCGTGTGTGTGGCCTCTGCCTGCTGCTGATAGAAATACAATGTATTGTGCTTATTAAAATGGCCTTATTCCCAAGGAAAGATTTTAAGGACTGGGGAAGCAGAGAGGGAGCGTAAGAGAACATTGTCATTCTGGAAAGGGAGTTAGGGGGGTGAGGGAGCGGAGGGTGAAGAGGAAATGTTTATAGGGGAAAGAGGGCTAGGGTTACCATAACAACAAAGTAGAGACATAGCAATCGGTTGGGCGGGTGGGGAATGCACTTAAGAGCGCTACCCAGCTGGAGCATATGGCGGGATCAGCTTGAGGAGAGCTCCATAGTACCTGACTGGTCTTAATTCAGGGGGTGTCTAGTTCTTGCATTTTCCTAAGCACTGAAACCATTACTGCTCTTCTTTGGGTGCTTCTTTTGGTGTCTAAAACTTCTGCCCCACAAAAAAAGAAGAAAACTTATAGGAAGATTTAGAGTTGGACCTTAGATCTCATCCCAGTTCAATTCTTTCATTTTAGGAGTGAGGAAGAGAGGCTTTAGGCTGGCTAAATTACTTGGCCAAGGTCACACAAGGTCACAATGTCAAAGCTGGGATTCTCACTCAGGTCCTCCCATTCCAAATTCAGCATGCTTTCTCCTTCACCACACCATCTCTTGGTAAAAAAGAAAAGAAAAGGGACCACTTCTCCTGCACCAAAATGCAGTGTTCCATTATCTTGGAATGTTTTTTAATCATTATTATTAACAATAGAAAGAATCTCAGTAACTCACATTTCTATAACACTTCACAGTTGACACTGGGATAGAGGCAAAGGAACTAAGTCTAGGCTGAAAACCCCTTGCACTTTATTGAAGATAAGTGCACACTGCATTCAAAGCTTAGCATACAATTGCAAAATTAGTGCAGCATGTGAGAGAGTATGAGAGTGTGTGGCCAGGCAATTCAACATAGTTTAATACATCATTAATGCCTACTCTATCCAAGTCAACAGTATGGTTAGTAAGCTTGCAGCAGCTCAGCTATGTTGGTCTAGGGTTTCTTTCCCATTTCTCATTATGCTTATTTGGTATGTTTCTGGCTGCTAACTCTCCAGGGAAGGCAATCGAAAGGAAATGTGGCAGTCTGGTGTTCCTATAGGTCCATGGCCAGAAAAGAAACAGCTTAATGTAGGAGAAGGGGTACTGGAATAAAAGTGTGACAGGCTGAATGCTGCCTTGTAACCTCTTAGGCTACCATTTATCCTCTCTGGATTTTCTGATCTGAAAAATCAAAGGGCTGGACTAGATAATCATCAAGGTCTCTTCCACATTTAAATCCTATGATTCTATGAGCCTAAACCTAGTTTTCCCCAATCTCTCAGAAACAGTATTGAGTGGTAGACATCACATATGAAAATAAGTGGTCAAAGTGGGAAAGCTTGATTATTTTTTTAATTTAATTAAAAAAATTTTTCAGTTCTAAATTCTTTCCCTTCCCCTTCCTATCTTCCACCCATTGAGAAGATAAGAAAAACAAAACTGTTACAAATATGTATAATCAAGCAAAACAAATTTCTAAATTAGCAATGCACCCACCTTATTCCACCTCCAGAAAAAAAGAAAATATTCTTCAGTCTGCCTTCTGAATCCACCAGCTCTCTCTCCGGAGGTGGATAACATGTTTCATCATGAGTCCTTTGGATTTGTGGTTGATCATTGGGTTGATCAGAGTTTCCGAGTCTTTCAAAGTTGTTTATCTTTACAAAATTTTTGTTATTCTACAAATTGTTCTCCTGGTCCTGCTCGCTTCACTTTAGACCAATTCATAAAATCTTCCCAAGTTTCTGAAACCATTGCCTTCATCATCTCCTACAACACAGTAGTATTCCATCACATTCATATACCAGAACTTGTTCAGCCATATGCCAATTGATTGGCATCCCCTCAATTTCCAATTCTTTGCCACCACAAAAAGAACTGCTATAAATATTTTTGTACACGTACATCCTTTTCCTCTTTCTTTGATCTCTTTGAGGCATAGATCCCAGTATGACTGAGTCAAAGGGTATGCACAAGTTAATAGCTTTTGGGGCATTGTTCCAAAATGCTTTTCAGAATGGTTGGACCAGTTCATAGCTCAACCAACAGTGTATTAAAATACCTGCTTCTCCATCATTTCTCATTTCCCTTTTTGGTCAGCTTTGCCAATCTGATGGGTATAAGGTGGTATCTCAGAGTTGTTTTAATTTCATTTCTCTAATTGTTAGTGATTTAGTTCATTTTATGTGGCTATGGATAGCTTGTATTTCTTCCTATGAAAACTGCTTTTTCATATTCTTTGACCATTTAGCAATCGGGGAATGAGAAAGTTGGCTTATTTAAAAGCTTTGGATACAGTGCATAGAGCGCAGGGCCTAGAATCAGGACAGCTCATCTTCCTGAGTTCAAATCTGGTCTCAGACACTTACTAGCTGTGTGAGCCTGACAAGTCATTTAACCCTGTTTGTCTTAGTTTCTTCATCTGTATAATGAACTGGAGAAGAAAATGGCAAACCAAAGAAAATCCCAAATGGGGTCACAGAGAATAGAGATGACTGAAAAAATGACAGAATAAAAACAGTAATGTAAATGGCAAGGGATCACTGGGTCAAAGGGTGCACAGAGAATTGTCTCATTCTTATGTAATTTCAAATTCACAGTCAGAACAATTGGATCAATTCACAGCTCCACCATCGATGTTTATCCATCTTCACACACACACATACCACATACACACACATACATACATACACATACACCACACACTCACACCATACACACATACACATACCACACACATATACACACCATACATACGCACACCACACACATCACATACCTATACCACACACACACACCACACACACACACACACACACCACACACACACACTGACTTTTCCTGGGGGTTTTTGGTTACTGTTGTTCTGTTCTGTTTGCAAATTTTCAGTGTCTGAAGTGACACCTTGTTGATATTTTCATTTCCATTTTCCTTACTGTTAAATTTCTGAAGCATATGAAACAATATATTGTCATTATTGGTAACAGTAAAACCACCACACTGGAGGGGTTTACCATTTCTTTCTCCAACTCATTTTACAGATGAGGAACTGAGGCAAACAAGGTTAAATGACTTGCCCAGGGTCTCACAGCTAGTAAGTGTCTGAGGCAGATTTGAACTCAGATCTTCCTGACTCCAGAGTAGGTTGAGGGTAGCACTCCCCACCCCTAAATGGGCAGAGGTATCAAAATTCTTAACTAGAACTCTAAAAGCTCATGGAGGGAAGGCTACAAGCTGAAATGTACATCAATAAGCTGTATATTTACAAAATAAAGATAGCTGCTGCTGAGATGGTGGGGAAAACTGGAAAGGCTCAAAACTAGGGCTGGCTCTGCATACAAAAAAAGCGCCCTATTAGAGAAAACCCTGGATCCAAGACAGCAAGTTTACCATTGCAATCAAGCATCTCTTGTGATAACTGTGTTGTCTTTATACCTATTCTTCTGGGCCCCAGGAGATGATGAATCCCAGACCTTTGGATCTTGGAACAGCAGTGCCAGGTCAAAGACCAGAGTCACTCACATTGTCCTTCTCCCCTAAACAAAAGTCCTTAGCATTAAGTACCTTCTATCTCTCACAATATAAAGGAGAGTAGCTAGCATTTCAGGCCTCCATGGATTATTTTTTCTAGGCTGGGGTGTTTTCTCTGCAAGGAGTTCCTTCTCTTTCCATCCCCTCCAGCAGCTTTGGGGAAAGCTTTTTCAATCCTCCTGAAATAACAAGCCGTACAGATGTGGTGAAGCACAGAGGGCTGTAAGGGGCAGGAAGAGGTCTCCATGGAAAGAAAGAGAAAAGGTACCCTTGGGTCTCTTGTCAACATCCACCAGGAGCTCAGCTACTGGCCTTGTTAAATGAGCAGCCACCCCAAGCACAGCAAAGGTGAGCAACCTTCTGTAATCCCCAGCGTGTCTTGAATACTGAGCTGCACCTAAGGACTGGCTTATTCTTTTTTCATTTTTGTAACAAATAAGATCCTTTGTTTTTATGTTTATTTAAAAAAAACTATTGATATCTTTTGCTTTTATATCCCCTTCATTTCCAAATGTATCCCTCCATTCCCAGAAAGACTTTCCCTTCTAATAAAGAGTAAAAAAAGAAAATCACAGCAAAATTAACCAACTTATCAACTGCTTCTGACAGTATGTGCAATCTAGGGTTCCCACCTCTCCAATAAAGAGAGATGGTTGTTATTTAAGCCTTTTTCAGTCATGACCCCATTTGAGGTTTTCTTGGCAAAGATACTGGAGTGGTTTGCCATTTCCTTCTCTACTTCACTTGAGAGATAAGGAAACTGATGCAGATAGAGTTAAAGTTTTGCATAGGGTCACACAGCTGGTAAGTGTCTGAGGTCAGCTTTGAACTCAGGAAGATAAGTCTTTCTGATTTCAGCCCTGCACTCTGTCCATTGTGCCACTCAGCTACCTAGTAAAGGGAGGACTCAAGTCCATTTTCTTATCTCTTCTTCACTACCAAGTTTGGTCATTATAATTAGTATTCAGTTCCTTTTTCTTTTCTTTTTTTGGTTCTTTCTGTTTACATTGTTGCAATCGTTATGTATATTATTTTACTGGGACAAATTACTTCACTTTGCATCAGTGCATTTATATGTCTTCTCATGCTTCCCCGTCATCTTCATACTTCTAATTTCTTATGTAGAGTGAAATCAAAGAAGTCCCAAAAAACTTCACTTACTTCAGATCTAAGCTAATCCTAAAAAAGCAATCGCTTCTGTTTTTTGAAAGTACTATGCTACAAGAAATGATGAGCAAGCAGCTGGATTTAGGAAAACCTGGAAGGACTTACATGAACTGATGCTGAGTGACGTAAACAGAACCCAGAGGACATTGTACACAGGAGCAGCAGCATTATGCAAAGATCACCTATGATAGACTTAGCTCTTCTCGGCTACAATGAACTAACACAATTTCAAGACTCGTGATAACAAATGCTTTCCACATCCAGAGAAGGAACCATAGAGTCTGAATGCATATCAAATATACTATTGTCACTTTTGGTTTTTATTTCTCATGGTCTTTCCTTCTTGTTCTGATTCTTCTTTTAAAATACGACTAATGTGGAAATATGTTTAACACGGTTCTACATGTATAACCTATATCAGATTGCTTGCTGGCTTGGGGAGGGGGGAGAAAAGAGAGGGAGGGAGAAAAAATTGGAACTCAGAATGTTACAAAAATGAATGTTGAAGCTGCCTTTGCATGTAATTGGGGAAAATACTATTAAGTGTGAAAAAAAAAGTGCTATGCTAAAGTCAGGAAGACATGAGTTTGAATTCTGCCTCTGACATTTAACTAGCTATGTGATCACTCCACTGAGGTTTAGTTTCCTCATGCTTAAAATGGGGATGATATTAGCATCTACCTCACAGGGTGATTGTAAGGTTGTCAAGTTCTAATAATGCACATAAGGTGCTTTGTAAAACCCTGAAGCACTGCATAGATGTTAGTTACTATTGCTCTGCAAAAAGTCATCACCAAGAATTTACAGAATGCCTGTTAAATGCCTCGCATTGTGTTAAAAACCAGGGATACAAAGAAAGGCAAACACCCCCCATACTGTCAAGGTGCTCACTGCCTAATGAACTGGAGAACTCACAAGATCATTTTTTTTTTTCAATTTTACAGTGGGATTCATTGGACATAGAAGAGCTGAAAGTAAATTAAAAAGAAAGTTGAAACACTCTTTTATGGGTCATCTACCTCCAATCACCTTCCACATCTCCCTACTACCCTCCCAGTATCTGAGAGTGGCCAGTGACTTTGTTTGTATTCATTTATTTTAAACTTAAATACTAAAACTTAAACACACAATAAGAAGAGAAAAAGAAACCTATTATAAACTTAAGTACAAAATAAGAAAAGGGGAAAAAAAGCATTGCTATGTGCAGAGCAAAACAGAGGATTCAATATATATAGCAATAAATTCCCATTTCAAGAACGCCTATATAATAAATACTACGCATTGTGTTCAGAGCTGTCAGTTTTTTCTTTCCTTCCATGTAAGTTTTCTTTCGTTCTCTGCTGTGCACTTTCTACTTTGTTCTTTCTTCCCCTGCCTCCTCCCTCCCCCAAGAAGGCTACAATTAAGCTTGGATGTATTTATGCACACATAAATGTACATCTATACACATCCATATATACACACATATGCACACATAGACACATACATATACTTAGATATCTATAATCGTACTCATATGTAGACATCTACATTCATATGCAAGATTGTACTGTACTTGTTTGTTTTCTGTTTCTCTGAGGGTGAATAACATCTTCCTTCATAACTCGAAATCTTTCCATATTTTTCTGAGCCCACCAACTCATCATTTCCTACACCACAGCAATATTCCAACCTTATATTGTCCAGTTATTTTAAAGTCTAAACCAATATTGATTAATATGACTGATGTATTCCCTATTTTTTTATTAAATCTATTTTAGCTTTAACTTTAAGATTATGATTACTACCGCCAATATTTTTCCCTAATAAATTCTACTCCTGATCTTTATTTTATGTTTGTATGTATCTCTTATTTCCTACCCCTCCTGACTCCTCTACTTAACTTCTACTCACTACCCTTACCTCGTATTACTCAACCTATCCCCCCTCCAAAGATGCCTCACTTATCCTCTCCCCCTTTCCCCTTTATTCCCTTGTTCTTATATGAATTCAGAAGACTTTTCCCTATTTATCCCATTCCCATTAATCTAGGCACTCTTCTAGATCTCCCCAATCCTAATTCCTCCCCCTCTTATTTCTTTATAAATTTAGAAGACTTTTATTCCCCTCTAAAAGTATATATTGTTCTCTCTTTAATCCAGATCAGATATGAGTAGGATTTTCTCTAAAAATCCCTCCCTTATCCTCACCCCTCTCCCTATCTACTTAGCATTTTATTTCTTTCTGAATTTAGAAGACTTTATACCCTTCTAGATAGATATAGTAGATATATTTATTTATATATAGTTCCCTCTTTAACCCATTCCCAATGAGAGTAGGGTTACAGAACTACCAGTCCTCCTCCCCCAACTAATTCCTCTGTGTCAGTTCTATCTCTGGCACCTCATTTGTATAAGATAATTACACTTTTTACTTTTTCCTAAATAGTTTCGCTTTTTAGAATCAAATCATACTCAGGTCTACCCCAGTCTTTCTTATGAACTACCCAATTACTAATGACAGTCTTAGAATATATTTTACATTCTCATATAAAAAGTAAACAACCTGTCTTTATTGAGTCCCTTGTAATGAGTCTTTGATGTATACTTTATATTTCTCTTGGATCTTCTATCTAATTTTCTATTAAGTCCAGAGTTTTTTGCAACAAAATCCTGAAAGTCTGACAATTCATTGAATGTTCTTTTGTTTTCATTCAGGATTATGCTTAAATTTTCTGAGTATGATTTTTTGGCCACAATTCCAGTTCTTTTGCTCTTCAGCATATAGTGTTCCAACACCTATGGTTTTCTAGTGTTGCCACTACTCGGTCTTAGGTGATTCTAATTGTAGTTCTGCCATATTTGAATTGTTTTTCTTGTTGCTTATAATATTTTCTCCTTGAGCTGGGGGTTTCAGAATCTAACTATGATATTCCTTTAGGTTTTCCTCCCAGAGTGTCTCTTCAGATGGTAATCAATGGATCTTTTCTATTTCTATTTTTCCCTCTCATGCTTCAGGACAATTTAATTATTTCTTGTATTATTGCATCAAGATTTTTTTTTTGATCATAGCTTTCAGATAGTCAAATTATTCTTATGTTTTATCTTCTTGATTTGGTCTCTAGAACAGTTGTTTTTCTTATGAGATATTTCACATTCTCTTCTATATTTCATCCTTTACATTTTGTTTTATTATTTCTTGGTCTTTTATAACTTCGTTGGCTTCCCCTTGCCCAATTCTAATTTTCAAGGAGTCATTTTCTTCCTTAAAATTCTGAATCTCCTTTTCCAGTTGGTTGATTTTCTCTTCATAATCTTCTTGTTTTTCTTAAATTGTTTATTTTTTAAATTTTTACTTCAAACTCATTTGATTTTTAAAGTCTTTTTAAATTTCCTCTATGCATTCTTTTTAGTCAGGTCACCATTCAAAATTACTCTTTGGGGTAGAAAAGGTCCTTTTTTTTTTTTTTTTTTTTTTTGCTTCAGAATCCTCCTCTGAAGATGAACCCCTGTCTTCTCTATTCCTATAGTAACTTTCTATAGTTGGGTTGCTTTCTCCTTTGCCTGCTCACGTTTTAAAAATATATAGCTGCTTATTATTGTAATCACCTCTACTCCTAGGGTATGGAGGATGCTGCCTCTGACCTTAGATCCTCCTTCAGTTCCCCTTCTGGCCTGAACTGAAACCAATAACTGCACCCTCCAGTAAGGGACCACAGCCAGCAGCATCCCCGCCCCACTGCCCCACTACTTCTGCACTCACTGGGTGTGGGCTGGTTCCATCTCTCCAGGGCCAAGTCTTGGCAGCACAGCTGGGCCTGGTGTCACTTCTCAGGAAAGGTTCCTTCAGTCTTCCCCACTCAGATGCCCCACTCCCCACATTGTCCTGGAGGTGAAAATTCCTATGGCTAAAACTGAGGCTACCTCCCAACCCAGCTAGCCTTAGGGCTCACCATTTGCTGTTTCAGCAGAACTAGCCAGGAGGTGTTTACACTTCACGGGGATCAAACCTCAGTCCTAGGATTTTTCTTCGGATCTGTATCTGCATTGTCCAGGAGGAATACTGTTCTGCCCCAATCTCCTGTTTATGTTTACCACTCTACATTCACCCTGAGGCACTATTTTGTCTTGTTTGTGGGGAAAATCTGGAGAGCTTGAAGTTTTCTGACCTACTCTGCCATCTTCCCAGAAACCTCTCAAGATCTTGAGAAAATGTGAATATTTTCCATTCTTGGCATGAAGAATCTGAACAGTGCCCTGGTCTGTGTTTATGTTTGTGAGCCAGAAGGTTGGCAGGAAGGAAAGAAGGAAAGGAGAGAAGGAGGAAGGGAGGGAGAGGAAGACAGAAGGGAGGGAGGGAGGTAGAAAAAAGAAGGAAGGAAGGATGGAAGGAGGAGAGAGAGAGAAATAGAAGGAATGGATGTTATCTCAACCAGTCTGACTGAGAAAGAAAGGCAAGATATACAATATGACAATAATTTGTATGTCTAGTGCAGGATTTTTGTTCTTTTTTTGTTTTTTTAAAGATGAGAAGTATTTCAGTGTATTTAGAGGAAGGAAGGAAGGGAGAAAGGAATGGAGGAAGGAACTCAGTATGTAGAGATTGAAAATTAGCACAAAAGAAGGAATGATAGGAGAGGCCATCTGATGGAGAAGATGGGAGTCTTTGGGTTCAAGGGTATGGCAGAAATACTTATAGGCTAGGCTAGTATCTCTTTAAAGAGTCAAGGAAACCATCCTTCATTTTTGATTGGCTCATAGGACTAGAGTTAAAATGGATTTGTGACGAGGTGCCTCCAGTGCCTACATCTATATTGCCCTTTTCATCTGCTTCCTTAAAAGCAAATTGCACGAGTCTATATAAAATACCATTCCTACCATATTTCTCCAGTGTGACCTATGCTTACAAAAAAAGAGTCTTTCACAGCTCCCTATTGTCTATAGGATCAAACAGAAACTCTCTAGCCTGGCATTTAAGGCCATCTCATTCTAACCCACTTTTATAGCCTTCATTCACAACACTCCTCTTCATATTCACATTAAGTTTCAACCAAACTGTTCCTCAATCTTGTCCTGCCCACATGTACTTCTGCTGACTGTTCCCCATGCCTAGAATGCAATCTCACCCTAATTTCCATTTCTTAAAACCCTTCTCTTCCTTTAAAACTGGATAATCTCTTCATAAATTTATTAGATTATGGATTTGAGTGGGACAAAGGAATTTTGACCTTAGAAATCATTTAATTCAAAGATTCTTAATCGTGTGTGTGTGTGTGTGTGTGTGTGTGTGTGTGTGATGGACACACTTGGCAGGCTAGTGAAGCCTATGAACTCTTCAGCATAATGTTTTCAAATATATAAAAATGAATCTATAGAATTACAAAAATAACCAATTACATTGAAATAGCTACGAAAAAAAATCTAAACATGTTCATGCACCCCAGGTTAAGAAGCCCAGATCTAACTAATTTCTTCATTTTAGTTGTGATGTTTTAAAATGTCACAGTAATTAATCATTTTATTAATAACACTAGTATTTTATTAATAAAATAGGTCAGTGGAACTCTCGAATGACAAAGTCCCTGATGGTGGGAAGCTCACAGCTTATATGACTTTGAAAGAGTGGGTGTTCCTGAAGGTGGCAATCTACTCTGATTGGTTAACAACTAACGAGAATATGAATATTACAGTGAGAAGTGGGCTCACTCTAACAGAATGACATCATGTCACTCTTGGATACTCTACACCCAGACCACCCCCAAACTTAGCCAATCTAGATAAAGGACCTACCTCCCCCCAAACTTGCTCAAGTGGAAAGCAATGGGCAGGAATTCATCTTAGATCAGAAGTCTTGTCTAGTTGAATGAAATAGCAATACCTAGAAACAGAAGAATATTTATCCTGTCTTCCACCAGGCCTGTCCTTAAGAGATAGGGCTTCGGACAAAGAAATAGGACAGGGAAAAAATCACAAGTCTCCTCAATTTTAATAATTGACTATGAATATGAGCACGAAAGAATCATTTCTTTCATAGTAATGATGAAACTGAGGCCTACCAATTTCAAGTGACTTTTCCAAGGTCACACAGGTTAATAAATGGCAGAACCAGAATTTGAACCTGGACCCTTCGATTCCAGTTGTAAGTAGTCTAATTTCAAATAGTTTGAATAGTTTACAGTTATGATCCTAGCTTGCTTTCCATTATATAGCCCTGCTTTCCATGTAACCTTCCTGTGTTCTCTCCTTCCTAAAACATTTTAATAGTTTTTTTTGAATTTTCTCTTGTCATATTGTACATTATTTCATAATTACTTGTGTATACGTCATATCCCTCTATTAGGTTGCAAACGCTTCATAGGTAGAATATATGTCCTTTCTATCTTTATGTGCATGGTGCCCAGTACAGGCCTTGTTATTGAATAATTTTCAGTTGTGCCTGACTCTTCATGATCCTATTTGAGGTCTTCTTGGCAGAGATACTAGAATAGTTGGTCATTTCCATCTTCATCTCATCTTATAGATGAGGAAACTGAGACAAACAGGATTAAGTGACTTGCCCAGGGTCACACAGTAAGTGTCTCAGGCCAGATCTGAACTCAGAAAGATGAATCTTCCTGACTCCAGGCTTGGTACGCTATCCACTGCATCACCTAGCTCCCTCTCTAGTACAGCCCCTAGATATCACTATATGTTGAGTTGAACTGAGCAGAGGAGAAAAAAATCCAAAATAGCAGAGGTACCCTTTCCATTCTCTTTGCCTGGTCCTTCCATTAAACCACAGCTATGGCTAGTCACAGTGCAGATGGGGCCAATCTTGGATGAAAAAGAGTAAGGTGTCAGGGGAAGAGACCTGGCTATAAGAGACAAGCCCTCACCAGCCTTATCCAAGCAGAGTAGAGCAGCAGCTGCAGGGATAGTCCTTGCCAAGGCCAAGAGAAGATTATGTGGGGGCCAAAGTCAGGAGACTCCAGAGATGTGGCATATGGAGCTCTGGGAAGGATTCCAGAAACATAGGGGGAAGGGGAAGGGAGGAAACACACTGCATGAAGGAGATTAGCAGCACCCTTTAGGCGATAAATCTCAGCGTAGGGAGATTTGATAAATGTGCAAGGAAGGTTCCACCAGAGGCTTATTACCACTGTCCCAGGCTTCAGTGGCATCTCAGTCCTATACGTTCTCCCTCCCTATAAATAGTCACGATAGCTCATATATATTTTAAAATAAACCTTTATTGCCATCTTTTGTTTTCACGTTGCCTAAATTTTCCCATGTCCCTTCTCATCACAGAGAGTCGCCCCTTATTTAAAAAAATAATAATTTTTTTTAAAGATGGAGAGAACCTCCTATGCACTTATATAGTACTTTGGAAATAACTTTCCCTATAATGGCCCCATTACCATCTTCATTTTACAGATAAGAAAAATGAAACTCAGAGAGGTTGTTTTTCTCCCAGTGTCACATAGCTACCAAGTATTAGAACTGGGATTTAAACCCAGGTTTCTTGACTGCAGAACTAACATTATACCATACAACCCCTCTAGCAAGAGCCTGAGAATACCCCTGCCATCACCAGAAGAAGAATAATTAATAATTATAGTATCTCACATTTATATAGTACTCTTAGTTCCATGGGGGATTTTTCTGTGATGTGGTTAGTGCAAGGATTATTTTTCCCATTTTATAAATGAGGACATGGACTCATTACATTAGTAAAATGACTTACACCAGTGAGAGGTGAAGTGACTTAGCTAGCAGATGTCCAAAGCAGGATTCAAATCCAGGTTTCCAAACTTCAAGCCCAACACTCTTTCCACTGTACTTCTCAGTAACGCAGCTCAAATCCTGCCTCTTATAGGTACTAGCTGTGTGACGCTGGGCAAATCATTTAATTTCTCTGAACCTCAGTTTCTCTAGGTGTGAAATGAGGGAGTTGGACTCCAACATCCTTTTCAGCTCTAAATCTATGGTCTCCTGTTCACTTAAGTCTTCCAAAAACCCAGGGGCAGCTATATGGTACAATGGGTAGAACAGTGGTCCTGGAGTCAGGAAGACCTGAGTTCAAATGTGATCTCAAACACTTACTAGCTGTGTAACCCTATGAAATAAATCCAATAACTTTTATTATTGCCATTTTACAGACAAGGAGAATGACCAGGGTTCAGTGGTTTGCTCATGGTCACACAGTTAATGTCAGAGGCAGGATTTAAACCCAATTCTTCCTGATGTCAGGTCCAGGACTCTCTCTACTATGTCATGCTGCTTTTCATCATGGTAACCATGGTACTCATCATTACTGTCACCTAGGTTACGATCCCCATCTCCATAAAAAAGAAAGCATCACTGACCTAGTCCCAGAGCCATAACTAGAGCACTTGTCCTAAATTTAATTGTCTGTGCCCACTGTACCAAGTGGTCTAAGGAACTGGGGTACAGGGAAGCTTGGAATCACCAGAGAGAGCAGTAGTAAAAGTGGCATGCCCCATCCTCCTCACTGAGTACAAGCCCAACCCTAAACTTCCTCTGCCCCCCTTTCTACTGAGCCCCCTGAAACCTTCCCCAATTGTTAGCAGATTCTCCTTCATCCTAGATCTCTTCCTCTCACCTTCCTTCCATCTTATCGTACCCACTAAGCCTTCCTTAGTTTTCTCCTAAAGGCACTGTCATCCCTTGGCACCCTCTCCAAGGCTGGCTGTTCCCTCCTGTACACCCCCAACACACAGGGCCAAGAGAAGGAGTCAGCATACTCGCTGCCCCACCATTGCCACTTTCAGACCCCCACCTCTGTCACCGTCATTTGGCAATCACTTCTCATTTGAAGTCATGCCATGCTCTCAAGATTCGTGATGCTCTCATCTGTGGATCACCAAGTTATACTCTATCTTCCAAATAAGTTCAGTTCCTTTTTAATAGTCTTTCACTACTCAATCTCCTGTCCCCTTTTTTAACACTCTGGCTTTCTAGTTCTTTAGCCTCCTCCACTCCTGTGATCTCTATCCTCAGTCTACCTCCCCTATACTAACTAAATCTGTTGCTACTTATAGCTGTGTTCACCCTGCCTCTCCCCATGGCAGCAGTGAGTGTGAAGCCAGCTCCATGGGAGGAAAGGATGCTGGAAAAGCATGTGGCATCGTTCTGAATCACATCCATGTGTACTGACACCACACTTTCCAGGGCTGGGCCCTGAGTAGATGAGCAATTACAAGGGCACAGAGGGTAGACCCATCTAACAGCTTGCCAATCCCTCAGAGAAAGTGAGTGACACACCAACCTCAGTTGCCAGATGCTTGCTCCTGTGTTGGCATTTGTACACCAAAGGCATTTCTGTAAGGAAGGGGATTTAAACTCCCTCCTCCATCCCCCTACCCCCACCAATTCCTCCATTCCTGGTTCAAGTCATGTGAATGCTCCCATTCAGTTGTATCTTTCTGATACTGGGTACTGTTGCTATAAACTGGCATTCCCGATCATTCCAGCCTCCCCAGGATAGGGTCATTAATGAATGGTAACCAGGAAGACTGGGCCCCAAGAGAGAGGTGTATTCTCTTCCTAGCATGCCAACTGATGCAGTATCCATAGCATGGGCATCCCTGGAATCTGAATTTGTTGCTACTGAGGCTCCCTGCTGGTCACCCTCTGCTATCTCTGAAGTATACCAGGCTTCTCACCTTTTGCAGGGAGGGAGTCGGGGAATCCTCTTAGGACAGATGGAGGAAAGTACAACGGACAAACTTAGCCTCTTTCAGAAGGAAATCAGACATTTACTTGAGTTCTGAATATAAGTGAGGTTTTATTTTTTTTCTTTTTTGAGACTGGGTCTCCTTATGTTGTGGCAATCAGATAGAAAGAGAGCTAGACATGGAGTCAGAATGACTCTTCTTCCTGAGTTCAAATCTGGCCTCAGGCACTTACTAGCTGTGGGACCCTAGATGAGTCACTTGACACTGTTTGCCTGAGTTTCCTCATCTGCAAAACGAGCTGGAGAAGGGAATGGCAAACCATTCCAGTATCTTTACCAGGAAAGCACCAAATGGGGCCACAGAGAGACATTAGACATGACTGAAACAACTGACCAACAACTCCCTATCCTACCCAAGATGGAAGTAGTCACTCACTGCCTGATCCCACTACTAATTAATATGGAAGCGTTATTCTGCTCCATTTTTCCTACCTTATCCGGTTTTCCCCATCCCCTTTTCAGGCAGCCTGGGGACCCTCTGCTGCTGAGGATCTCATTGTATTAGCTATGGACTTGAGGCAGGTGCTGATTTGCCTTTAGCCCTATTGCAACTCAGAACACCCAATCAAGAGATCTACCAGCCTCAGCCTCCATCAGAAGTAGGAATTATAAGCATGGGTTACACACTTGGCCCCACTTATGACTTCTGGGAAAAGAGTCCTGAGGTCTTGTGTCCTTTTCTAGTGTCATGAATTTCTAAGGTTATACCTAGAAGAAATTGTTCCATTCTGGTCCTAAGCTGGGAACACTGGACTTAAAGTCAGGAAAACCTGAGTTTAAATCCTGCCTTTGACATTTTCTAGCTATGTGACCCTGGGTAAGTCACAACCTCTGGTCAGTCTTGGGTTCCTTATTAGTAAAATGGATTTAATGATCGTACTTTCCTCCTAGGGCTGGGGGGGGATTAAGGATTAAACAACGATTAGAAAATTAAACAAGATAATATCTATAGAGCACTTTGTAAACCTTACTGTGCTATATAAATGCTAACTTAGTAGTAGTAGTGGAGGTAGAAGTAACAGTGTCCCATTAGGATGGATGGGGTAGTGTAGGGTAGTAATCAGAGAACAAGAAGAACTTAGAGCATGGTTTGGAATCCTGCTTCTGACACTAAACTTGTGACCAAGGGCAAGTCACTTCTCTCTGACGCTGTTTTCTCATCTGAAAAATGGGGATGATAATTCCTGTAGTACTTACCTCTCAGAGATATTTCAAAGCTCAGATGAAATATATACTTATATGTGCATTTAAAGTTCTACATGAGTATATATAGGTACAGATACATAATTCTACATAAAGTTATTAGCATTAATTGAATCTTTTAAGGTAGAGCAGCAGGATCATGGCATCCTGTGGCCGCTTTGTCCAGTTGCCTAACCCCTTAGGAATGAATGTGTCTGGCCTGCTTAGGAGAGGGTGCCCTCTCATTTGGTGTCTCTGCCACCAGATATGTTACTGTCCTGAACCTCCAATTATGTTCCGCAAAAAATAGTACCACTGTGGACATTCATCATGTAGGAGGTGTTTTGCCAAATGTTTGAAAGGAAAAAAAATCCCTGTTTCCTTGTTTATTTTTTTCCTTTTCTATTTTTTGAATATTTTTTTCTGGATGACAGAAACAAACTCTGAAGAGTTTGGGGGGAAAAGATCCATTTGTAAGAAGAAAGGGGAGGAGGAAGGCAGGGAGGAAAGACGTCACAGGAAAGGAGTCAGTGCAAGGAGAGGGGAGGAGAGAAAGCTAGTGGGCAGAGTAAAATAAGGAGAGAAGGGCCTGTACAGCCTTGAAGCCTTGGGGAAATGTTAAGACTGAAATTTCTTTATACCAGCAGGCAGGATGTCCTTGCCATGAAGTCAGAAAGACCTGATTTCAAAATCTTATCTCCGATACTACTTGCATTTACCTAAGGCTAGTGATAATCTCTGTAGGCCTCATTTTCCTCACCTATAAAATGGGAGAGTTGGCTTTGACAAGCTCTAAGGTCCCTCCCAGCGCTAAGTCTATGATCCAATAGGCCCCACTTTTTCCACCTTCCCTCATAGATCATGCAGAAATGTCCAAGCTGTGCCCTTCTACTCTCTCTCCTCCCCACCTTATCTTTCCTAGGTTCTTCTCCTTTCTCTTTACTCTGACGTCTGGCCCAGAACCTCACACAGGAACTGTAACGGGCCTTTAAATGCTATCCTATCTCGGGTGGATTGGGACCCCAGGCCAGACCTCTCATTCCTTCTGTCCTAGGAACACAAATGTGGGAGGAGGTCAGGAGGTGGGGGGCTGCTAAGAAGAAGAGGAAGCATTCTCTCCTACTTAGGAGCTCCACCGCAGTGGCGTCGGATGCTTAGTCTTAAGTCTTAGATGAATTGGGCTTATCCATAATGTCGGAGGACCCAGTTTGGAACTCTGGTTCTTTTACTTCTTTCTCCCTTTTGGGGTCTTGGGCAAATTTCTCAGGGGTAATAATAATTCATATTCTATACAGCCATTTAAATTTTGCAACAGGGCAGTTAGATGGTGCAGTGGTGGCTGGAGCGCCAGGCCTGTAATCAGGAAGACTCATGTTCCTGGGTTCAAATCTGGCCTCAGACACTTACTAGCCGTGTGACCCTAAATAAGTTATTTAACCCTGTTTGCCTCAGTTTCTTCATCTATAAAATGATCTGGAAAAGGAAATGGCAAACCACTGCAGTATCTTTGCCGAGAAAACCCCCAAAATAGGTCACAAAGAGTAGACATGACTGAAAACCACTGAACAAAATTTTGCAAAACTCTTTATGCAAGCTACCCTATTTGAACTTCATAATACTCAGTGGGGTGAGTTGTCCAAATGTTATTTCTTCTGTTTTATACATAAGGATATACTCTTTTCAGACTTTGTCAATTTTTATGATTGAAAAGGTAAAAACCAAAGACAAATACGAGACTTGCAAATGAAAATGAAAAGCAGCCTGCTGGGACAATGTATTTAGGTAAGGCAAGATTGCCTCCGTGCCTTGGTTCCCAGATGCTTATTCTTATATAAGCAGTACAATAACTGGGAAACTCTGCATCCCAGAACTGCCTTGTGATTATTAGACAAATATGTACTTAGCCACCAACAATCAGAATGTGGTGACGTATTGGGTAATCACCATGAGATAGAGTTAATGAACTTACTGATGGAACCCAACTCTGAGCCAGGGCGTCTGGCTTAAGCAAAGACTTCGGTACCAGGTTATACCTGTCTGTCACCTGGAAGAGATGGTTGGGGAGAGAAGCTATACCTCTCTACATTGCTACCTGCTGCCTGGGAAGTAGAAACCCCTCAGAGCCCATCCAAAAAGAGCAAAACTGGCCAAGCTTCCGCAACTCCTGAGCTAAGCGTCTCTTCCCTTTCTGAAAGAGCACAGAACCACTTTACCCCACCCCTCACCCAACAGCTCACCTCAAAAAAGAAATTACCTGGTCTGCCAGGTACTCTCTAGTGGATTGGTGCTGCCCAGAATCAGAAATATCAGAGCTTAGCTGTGGAGCACCAGCCCAACACAGAAATCCTACCTATCCATGAACTTTGTGAGAACAGTTGCTGGGAAAGAGGACGGAGAGATCCACGGTTCTTGAGTTGTGTGTTTCCTTAGCCACATACATTCTTTATACGTATGCTTTTTAAAATCATTTTAAGATGACTTTAAGTTAGTGCCTGCTCTTCGCACAGATACCATGTGTGATTGGGAGAAAGTCCCCTGTCATTATGGGTGGAATGTTATATAATTACTATTCTTACCTTGCCTTTTGAATAAATGCTTTTCATAAGAGTTAATTGAGTCTCCATTTTCTTATCCATAACCATATGGGAAAAAATGCTACAGGTCACTTGTAATTACAGAAATGTATTGTAAAGCAATTCTGAGGTTCCACCTCATACCCATCAGATTGGAAAAGCTGACGAAAAAGAAAATGACAAATGCTGAAGGGGCTGCAGTAAAACAGGCGCGTTAATTCATCATTGGTGGAGCTGCAGAATTGCTTTGGCCATTTTGGAAAACAATTTGGAATTTTACCCTTTGACCCCATGATATCTGTGTTAAGCCTATACCTAAAAGAGATTAAAGGAAAAGGACCCACATGTACAAAACATTTACAGCATCTCTTTTTATGTGTCAAGGAGCTGGAAACTAGGGGCTGCCTGTCAGTTGTGAATGACTGAAAAAAGTAATGTCACACGAATATAATGGAATATTAGTGCACCATATAAAGGATGAAAGGAATGATTTCAGTGAAATCTGGGAAGATTTATATGAAATAATGTAGAATTTAGTAAGCAGAACAAGGAGAACAATTTTTGCCTCATAATTCATAAAAACTTCTCTCTTTAAAGTTATCTCTTAATTGCCAAATCTGATGGCATTTTATCAATCCTTATCACCTAGATATCTCTGCTACATCAGATTCTCTCCTCCTCCTCCTCCTCTTTGGGTTCTGTTTCCTAGTTCTCCTACATTTTTCACCACTCCTTCCTGGTCTCTTTTGCTGGTTTTTCATCCAAATCATGTCCCCTACCTATTGATGTTCCCTAAAACTCAGTCCTGGGCACTCTTCTCATCCCTTTCTACCTCTTGTGTTGATCTCATCAGCATCATAGACTTAGAACTGGAAGGGACCTTGGAGTCTATGAATCCAATCCTCTTATTGTACAGATGATGAAGCTGAGACACAGTGGAGGACAAGTGACTTACAAAGAGGCACACAATAAGCATCCAGGGTGGGATTTGATCTTAAATATCCTTGCCTCCAAATCTAGTGCCCAGTCTGCCATGTTCTGCTGTCTCTTTGATTTAATTATCATCTCTGGCAGATGACTCACAGACCTATATATCTAGACCCAGTCTCTCCCCTAAGTTTTATCATCACATTATCAACTATCTACAAGATATTTCAAACTTAACATCTCCAACTCTACATGTCCAAAATAGAATTTGGTGTCTGAATCCAAATCTACCCTGTTCCAAACTTCCTTGTTTCTGTCAAAGGCACTTCTAGTCACCCAGGATTATAACCTTATTATCTTACACTGCTCTCTCTCACTCCCTCCAAAAACCCAACCAGTTACCAAATCTTATAATTTCTGCCTCCACAGATCCTGAGTTTGACTAGTTGTGTGACTCTGGGCAAGTCACTTACCCTCTGTCTGCCTCAGCTTCCACAACTCAGTACTTACCTCCCAGGGGCACTGTGAGGATTAAATGAGATAGTATTTGTAACAGCACTTGGCACATAGTAGGTACTTTAAAGTCCTTCCTTTCTTGTTTCCTTCTGCCCTTTTTCTTCCTTCTTTCCTTCCTTCTTCCTTTTTTTTCCTTCCTCCCTTCCTTTCTTCTTTCTTCCATAACACCACTCACTTTAAGCCTCTTCTCTTTCCTCATGCAACTATCATCTTAGCTCAGGTCTTTCTCATCTCTTCTCAACTAGTTTATTGAATTGGCCTGCTAACTGATCTCTCTGTTCAAGCCTCTCCCAGCACAGGTAATATTCCTTAACTTACCAGTGTCACTCTCCTGCTCAACTTCAGTGGTTCCCTATTAATTCTAGAATTGAATACAAAATCCTCTTTTTACTTTTAAAGCCTTTTTGTTACTTGACCCCAACTCATCTTTCTGACCTAACTGTACATCATTGCCCCTACTACCCTATGGGATCCAACAAGACTAGCCTTTCATCTTTATTCTTCACACAGGGCATTTCAAAGTGTCATCTTCATGCCTTTGCACTGGCTGTCCCCAACGCCTGCAATATTTTCCTCTTCACTTCCACCTTAGAGAATCTCTCCCCTCCTTTTTTTTTCAAGGCACACCTTCAAACACTTTCTTCTTCATGAAGTCTTTCCTTATCCCTTCAATTGATTGTGCCTCCTTCCCTTGTAATTATTTGTATTTATTACACATATATTTGTATATGTACTTGTCCCTGCCCCACCCCCACCCCCCACAGCTATTCCCCTGCCCCCACAATGTAAGCTCCTAGAGGAATGGGGATTGTTTTATCCTTTGCATATATATTCCCAGAACCTAACATAGTGCCTGGCACATGGTGGTTTCTTACCTACATTATTGTCAATTGATTGATTGTTAATTTAGTTCCGAGTGCTCCCTTGTTCCTCTTCTGGGGGTGGAAGGTAGAAGAAATTCGATTAAGCATTAGAAGGCAGAGGGAAAAGTGGAAAATGGAAAGGGAGAAAGGGATTCAGAGAATAATGTGGGGATCCAAGGATGGAAGGAGAAAATGGGGGATAGAGAGAAAAAGCAGACATGTTCATGGTACCCCAAACACATTTTCAGATCCCTGTCTCAGAAGATTAAGAAGCTGAGTCTCATATATTCTCATACAGAATCTCATATAGAAGCAACTAAGTGGTGATGCAATGGCCTAGAGTCAGGAAGACCTGAGTTCAAATCTGGCCTATATGACCCTAGATGAGTCACTAAACTTCTGTCTGATTCAGTTTCCTCAACTTTACAATGGGGATAATAATAACACCTACTTCCCAGGGTTGTTGTAAGGATCAAATAAGATAACATTTGAGAAAAGTGCTTAGTAGGCTTGGTACATAGTAGGCACTACATAAATGCCTATTCCCTTTCCCCATATAGATTCATAGACTCATGGAAAGGAAGAACTAGAAGGAACCTTAGAAATCCCTTAGTGTGATATCCTTCCCCTCATTTTACAAATGAGAAAACTGAGGCCTAGTGAAAAGAAAGTGACTTGTCTAAGGTCACACACAGCCAAGATTAAAACCTAGCTCTGCTAGGTTTTAGAATTAGAACTAAGCTGGAGATCTTTCCACTACTTCCTGCGGAAAGATCTTTTTGCTGATTATTTCTAAGCATCAGGGACAGATTAGACATTTGATGTACTCTGTTTATATAAGCCAGAAGACTATGTATAGAAACTACTGATACAGACAATATAGTATTATTGATTTTGTACTACTTGTCCTGCCATATGAAAGAACCATTACTGAGAGGCTGGTGGGCTGAGGGGAGATAGAGACAGTAATGCTGAGTCACATCCAAGAAGACAAGCTTTATCCAGCATCCTCTGAGCAAAGGAACAAAAGCCTAGGGCTGGAGGAAATGATTATGACTGAGGGGAATAGGAAGGAAGAAAGGAAATTAGAAGAAAGGGTGTGGACAAATAGTTTCAAGAAGCCGATTTGGTGCATGCCCCCCCATCTTTCAATCTGATTTGATTCAACAATTATTAAGCTCCTTCTATGTGCAAAATATTGTGCATGAGGTTGATGATACAAAGACGAAATAATTACTCCCTAGAGGAGCTCATATTCTTCTAGAGGGCTACAACTTCTACACAGATGAGTGTGTAAGGGTGAGTCCCTTTCCGATTTCAGTAGCATTCCAGGGTGCAAGGTGATCGATGGGAGTAGATCATTCTACACCCTAAAAAGGATGCACAGTTTTGAGTAGGCTTACTGACACCTCAAAATACGTGTTGTTGAGTAGTTCATTGTAAGTGAAAACACTAATGAAGACAATGAACTTGTACATAGATTGCCTCTGCACTTTTACTAAGGTCACTCATTTGCATAAGATCAACAGGAGAAACTTAGCATAAAAAAAAACAGCTGGGGAGCCCTGAACCGCAGAGCTTTCTGATGATTATTGGACAGGTGACCATAGCCTACAGAGATGAATTTTGGGGAAATATATTGGATAGTAACCATGAGTTAGACTGATGTCCCTCACCAGTCATACCTCCTTCATTGTCTCTATAGATGCTTCTTATGAATTGAAAATATGCTGAAGTTTGACAGGGGTAAATATAAATAAATATGACTAAGTACATAATATAGCTTGAGTACATAATTATAAGTAAATACAAAACAACTTGAGAAGGGAGAAAGTATTCATAATTAGGGAGATAAGAAAGAGCACAAGAGGTTATACTTGAGCTGAGCCTTGAAGGACAGCAAGGATTTGGAGGAGAAGAGGAAGAACATTGCAGGCCCTGGGGGAGAATCTGCACACAGACACAGAGGGACTGTACTGGAATAGGCCAGTTTGGCCGGAATCAAACCAAGTAAGACTTGCCAAGTGAGTCTTTCATCCATTAGCTGGCTTCTAAATAAGCTCCTGAGAATGCTCTGTCTTCCTGCAACTAAGGAGGAAAGAGACCAAATGAAGCTGTCCCCAGGAGGAAAGGAAGCACCAATTGGAGTCCCCTGCTGCCTTGTCACAATCCATATCCTAACTAACCCTGGAAGCCAGGATGGCCTGCAAGGAAGGTTATCTCCACAGAGTTGGCTACCTACAATCTCTTCATATCTGGCCACTAGACCAGTGGCTATTAATCTGGATCTCTGAACTTGGACGGGGGGGAAAATTTGCATTTTTATTTTCCATTAGCCTATTAGCATTTCATTAAATTATTCAAAAACACTATCTTGGGAAGGCATAGACTTCACTAGGCTTCCAAGGGAGTCCATGACACCAAAAATGTTTAAGACCCCCTGCCCTAGTCAATTGGGCCCAGACTTGTTGTTTCTGACTATCAGAAGAGCTATCCCGATCCCTGCCGTCCTCTCCTCTCTTAGGTAGCAGTAGAGTCAGACAGCTGGTTAGACAGCTGGTCAGACAGGCAGTTCTAGGATGTTAATGAGTAGAGGATGAGCAGAACTTTTCCTGTCCTTCCTCTTCCTCCCTCTAAACTAGTATAGTTTCCTAGAATTGGAGCAGACTATCTTGGCAAGTTTCAGGAGAGTAAGAACTTGAGCAGCTGTTATTCTTTTTCTCCATGGAAAGTATGCATATCTAGCCTCCTGAGAAAGGATGACAGCAGAGGTAGGCAGTTGTGAACAACAACAAGAACATTTATATAATACTTCAAGAAATGCAAAGCACTTTATTGATATTATCTCATTTTATCTTCACAATCACCCTGGGCAGTAGGTGTTTAATGTCCCCATTTTACGAATGAGGAAACTGAGGCAGACAACAGTTGAGTGACTTGCACAAGGTCACACCACTAGTAAGTGTTGGAGACCACATTTGAAATAGGTCTTCTTGACTTCATGTCCAAAGCTCTATCTATCTATGCCACCATATTCTCTAGATATGTCTAGGGTCCAGAGATGAGGCTGGCTGATGTCCAATGACTGTGACATCCATGACCTGGGTGGATTTTTGCCCACAAAGTGACCTGGCTCTGGGCTCAAGCAGACTAGGTTCAGACCCAAAATGAAAGTATTCAAGTTTTTCTCACCTCCTCTGGCTGGTAGAATCCTAGAGAACATTTCAAATAAATCTTAATTATAATTCATATTTCTCTTCTCCCGAAAAGGGATTAAGAGTGTCCCTTCAAGAAATCTATTCACAACACAAAATAGCTGATCTCTGGTACTATAGTTTTGTTTAGTTATTTTTCAGTTGTGCCCAACTCTTCATGACTCATTTTGGGGTTTTCTTGACAAAGATACTGGAGTGGTTTGCCTTTTTCTTCTCCAGCTCATTTTACAAATGAGGAAGCTGAGGCAAACCAGGTCAAGTGACTTATCCAGGGTCACATAGCTAGTAAGTGTCTGGAGCTGGATTTGAACTCACAAAGATGAGTCTTTCTGATTCCAGGCCTGGCACTCTATACACTGTGCCACCTAGCTGCCCTGATCTCAGGTATCAAGCAGATATGCATTACCTCTATCAAGAAAAAAATGCTTGCAACACAAAAGCCTCATAAAGACATGGACATTTGTAACTCCTATTATATTTTCTTGAGAGGAAAGTATTCCTAGGCAGCTTGTGGGACTTCTCAACAGATTATTCCACATTCACCTTGGACCAATATTGTTGGAGCACCGATTGAAGGGCCATACCTTCTGGTCAACCAAGCAGGCATGGCTCATCCTCCTGACAGCCATGCTCTCCTCAAAGAAGTCCTGCATGTGCGGGTACCACCTCCCACTGTCAGGCAACCCCTAGAAACTTCCAACTTCAGAAGCTCCGGAGGTCTAGCCAACAAGGCTAGAAACATCCATCTTTCAGGATCATCATCTCATCACCTGTGTTTAGGGGAAAAGCAAAGTGAAAGAAGACAGCCAGAATTTGCAATACAACCTCAGGCTCATCCATGCAAACATATGTTCTTGCTGCCCCACAGTCATCATTGCTACTGCTGACATAGAATGTGTCCCAAAAAGGAAGCCACCTCTTCTTGTCCCTTAGGGACCCCGAAGAAGGTGACTGACTCAGTAGTCAATGCTTTTCAGCATAGTTTGGAGTCATGGAGTCATGGAGACCAAGGAATAAGTGAAGATCAACTGGTTGCACATGCCCTTTTGCAAGGGGTCAGAAAACACGTAGGGAAGCAGTTAGGTGGCACAATGAATAGACTACTGAGCCTGAAGTCAGGAAGACTCATTTTCCTGAGTTCAAATCTGGCCTCAGACACTTAAAGTTGTGTGACCTTGGGCAAGTTACTTATTCTTGTTTACCTCAGTTCCTCATCTGGCAAATGAGCTGGAGAAGGAACTGGCAAACCATGCCAGTATCTTTGCCAAGAAAACCCCAAATGTGGTCACAAAGAATCTGCTCAGAACTCACTTCTCTGGAAGGTCCCAACATACTACCTGACCCCATCCTCCAAGCTCAGGATGATAAAGCAGGACCCCCAAGGCAAATCTCCAAGAGAAGTATCACTTTCTCACCACAGCTATTTCTCTGGGTAATCTCCAACCTTTTAAGATTAATCTGCTAGCGAGGGATAAGAGTTAAGGGGGCACAATTTCATCTTCAAAGACCACACCCCTGGGACATAATAATAGGCAGTATTTATAAAGTGCTCTCAGGTTTACAAATCATTTTAAGAATTCTGTCTCATTGGAGCGTCACAAAAATCCAGTGATGTAGGTGCTATTTTTATTTTCATTTTGCTGATGAAGAACCTGATGTTGAGACAGATTAAGTGACCTGTTCAGGGTCACCTGAGGCCACATTGGAACTCAGGTCTTCCTGACTCCAAGTCCAAATGCTCTATTCACTGCACTGCCTCCCTCCATATACACAACCTTTGCATTTTTCCTTACCTAGTAATGTCCTCCTCCATTATCCTGTCCATTCTCCTTTCATTTCTGTTTTTGCTTTTCTGGGGGGCAATCAGCCCCAGACCTTTCAATCTTACTCAGTCCATGGAATCATAAAATGGCAGAGCAGGAAGAGATCTAATTCAGCTTTTCATTTTACAAGCATTAAACCAAGATGCAAAGAGATAAGTGATCTGCCCAAGGTCACACAGTTGGGTAAACCAGTACTCAAACTCGAGCACTTTTGACTCCAAAGCCATCCTCTTTTTCATCAAACAATGCCACCGCTGCCCAATTTACTCTTTTTTTCCTCAAAAAGAGTTCAGATCTTTTGCTATAAACCTAGAAATGCTACCTATATCAACAAAACAACAAAATTAGAAGTACAAGCCTTGGCAAAGAGGAGAAAAAAATTATCCTTGTTTTCAGGTAACATGAGAATATATTTAGAAAACCCCATCAGTGAAGAAAGTGATTGAAATGATGAATAACCTCAGTAAGGTAGTAGGATGTAAAATCAATCCACAAAAGACATTAGTATTTCTACACAGAGCTAACAAAATCTAGGGAAAATGATAAGAGAAACACCTGGGTTCCAAACCTCCTACCTGGAATCCTGTACCCTTCTCTCGCACACATGTTCCACCTCAGGGAAGCACATCTTTAAGGTCTGCTTTCCCAAATATTTTCTTCTCTTGTCCTATTTCAGGTCCCACTGCCCAGTCATTCAAAGCACACAAAGCAAGGATCATTCTCTACACTTCAGCCTCCCCACCCACCCACACACACTGCCAAAAACTCCAAAATTTCTGCTAATTATAACTAGATCTGGAAGAAAGGTTGGTTTAAACTGCCCATCTTCTAGCCTGGTGGCTCCTGGGGAATGAAGTTTTAAAATAGCTTATCTGATGGAATACTATTATGCTATAAAAGATGATGAACAGGATGATTTCAGAAAAACTTAGAAAGACTTACATGAACAGATTCAGAGTAAGCAGAACCAGGAGAATATTGTACACAGAGACAGCAACATTATACAATGAATAACTATGAATGACTTAGTTCTTCTCAGCAAGACAATGATCCAAGACAAACCCAAAGGGCTCATAATGAATAAGGCTATCTGCCTCCAGACAAAGAACTGATAAGTGTCTGAATACAGACCAAAACATACTATTTCTCTCTCTCTCTTCCTTTCTTCTTTTCTTTCATTTTATTTCTTTCTCTTTTTTCTTCCTTCCTCTTTCTCTTTCCTTCTTTCTTTCTTTTCTGTTTTCTTCCACAAAATGACTAATATGGAAATATATTTTTCATGATTGCACATGTATAACTTAGATTCCTTGCCCACTCAAGAAGGGGGGAGATGGGAGGGAAGAGCAGAATTTGGAATTCAAAATTTAAAGAGAATGTTCATTATTTTTGCATGTAATTGGTAGAAAAACTAAATATTATTTAAAAAAAAGAAAAAGTAGTCTGTCTGGTGTAATGGAAAGACTTACTGGAACCATGGTTTCAAGTATTGACTCTACCACTTATTAAATATATATGATGTTCGGTAAACTACTTCCCTTCCCTGAGCCTCAGTTTTCTTATTATAAAATGAGGAGGTTTGACTAAATGATCTATAGAATCCCTTTGAGCACTAATACTTGGGGAATAATGAAATTTGGCCTTCCAAGGGCTCTAATTCCCTTGAGTGTCTACTTTGACTTCCAGGGCTCATTCTTCCACCATATATGTCTGTTGTTACCTGCTAAGGTCTTCCTTGGTTATATGAAGAAAGAAATCCCTCAGCTATTGGCTTTGTTGCATCTTCCTCATTCTCTAAAGTGGAGATGGCATTTTTTCATCTAAAGCTGAAACACTCAGCCTTCTCCCAAAAATAAAGGATCATTTTCTTAATACCAATATTCTACCTGTGCATAGAAAGCTTAACAGTGTTGTAGGCATGTGCCTAAAGAATGGAAAATAAGGCTCATGTGAAAGGGTAGAGAAGGGGTACGTGGTGAGTGTGGACAGACTTCTCTTTTGCTGTTTGTCCTTCATTTTAGAAAAGGACCAATGACATCATGGGGTAGCATCTTGACTTATGAGTGAATAGGATTTAAGTGAGGCAGAACTGTGCAAGGTCATCAGCCTCACTCTTTCTTCCAGAATCATCAAAGTCCAATGGCAAGACATAAGTCAAGAGGACTAAAGATGGCCTTGGCATCTTCAGTGTCTGACCAAGCTCTAAGTGTTCCACTATGCCTGCTTCAGCCACCTTCATGGTTGTGGGAACAAATTGTTCTCATCCAACCATTCTGCCATGAAAAGTCTTCACATACCTGGGTAGACATCCCCCTTAACTCACCAACAGGTCTGAGTCCTGTTGGTTACCTTTAACCTGGTTAAGCCTATCTGCCAAGATGGTTTACCAGGATGTGGTCAGTGTGCACACTACAGCTTCTTGGAACCACAGGTGAGAGTTGAGTGCCAGGTGGACATCAAAGGTGAATGAGCAGCCCCCAAAAAGGCTCAGCAAGCCCTCACCTAGAGGTGCCAGTCCTTCCTGAACATCTCATAAATTCCACAGGTTTCTCTACACTTTACAACCAGCAATTATAGATTTGGAGCTGGACAGGACCTTAAATATTATCTATTGCTGTTCTCTCATTTTATATCTGAGGAACCTGAGGCCACGAAGGATGAAGTAACTTAAGTGTCCAAGGTCACACAAAATTTCAAAAATTTAAATCTTTTCTCTATGTGACTTATTTAGAACAAAGAATACTAGAGTTCTGCTCACTTCAAAATTGGTCACATTCAAGATAGATATAAAGCTTGGGAAGACCCAAAGTCCTTGTCTTAATCATGAGAGTTGTCTGGACTCAGTCTCCTGCTTGAACTCATGACTCATGGTTTGATTTCCCAGAGGGTTGGCTGACTACCTTATGTTCTAGAAGTAGCCCTGTGGGTCACTACTTTCCTAATATAACAGGTCCTGAGCCCTAACTGGTATGCTCCCTATCAACAGTCAACCAGTAGACAACTAGCTTTTAGCAAAGGCATTTACTAAGGCAATATTATAAGTTGTTACAAAACATCCCCTTAAAAAACCTTTGGTGTTCACTTCCTCATAAATGAAGAGTCCATGAGAGAGAGAGTGTGCACAAACTGAAAGTACAGTGGTAGTGAGGTGTGCATGGAAGGAACACGTGATCAAAGCAATTCATAATTCTGAAACTGTATGGCTTCAATGCCTAAATTTTCCTTTGTAATTTAGATCTATTGCCCCTGGTTCTGCCCCCTGGAGTCAAACAAAATATGTCTCATCCTTCTTCCATCTCCTTCAAATACATGAAGAAAGCTATCATATCCCCACCGAGGCTTATCTCCTCCAGGAGATGGAGAAAAACATGCTCTGTTCCTCCATGCTCATGTGATCTGAACTCAATATCCTTCACCATTCTTATGATCTTCTTCTTGATGTTTTCCTGTTTCTCCATGTGCTTCTCAAGCTAGGAATGAAACACTCCTCCAGATGTAGCCTGATGAGGACCACATTTAGAGGGACTTTGCTGCTGTTCAGCTGTTTCAGTTGTGTCTGCCTCTTCATGACTCCATTTGAGGTTTTCTTGGCAAGGATACTGGAGTGGTTTGCCATTTCCTTCTCTCGCTCATTTGACAGATGAAGGCACTAAGGTAAACAGTGTGAAGTGACTTGCCCAGAGTCACACAGCTAGTAAGTGTCTGAGGTCAAATATGAACTCAGGTCTTCCTGATTCCAGGCCCAGTGCTCTGTTCACTGCAACATTTAGTTGCTACTGAAAGGGACTATTACCTTCTAATTTCAGGAAGACGACAGATTGGTCATGTGGCAATATTGTGAAATATAGACAGTCCTTGTGGTGTACTAGTATGTTTTTGATGATGAAAAATCAAGAAAGGCCCCACACACCGTGGGTGGGTACACTGGGGTGAGTTTGTGGGAGGACATGGACAAAAAGTGAATAGAAAGAGAGTATGGATAGGTTGCAATCTACATCACATCATGGGTACTCACATGAGTGACATCATAGAACCATTTGAGTATTTGAGATCAAAGGCCCTAGGACTCTTCTAATTAATAGAGTTGCCAGGTTTAAGGCTACGGCCATGCTAGGAGTGTGATCAGTGGGAATAGTAAGTAATGTATCAAGGATGTACTGGAACCAGATCCTACCAGCTCACGAAAGCAGGCTGCTAAATTTTCAGTGTGAGCATTTATACCTCTGAAGTCAGCAAGTGCTATAAATCAGGGTTTGATTTGTTATTTTGTTGATTGTCTAGACTTAAGAAAGTAATAAAATGTTAATATTGTAGATTAAACTTAAAAGTGGGTCATGAACTTTTGGAGAGGTTATTGTTAAATATTTACCAGCATATCCCCATAAGAAAAATAAAAGGAGGAGAACAGGCTGGATATGGCAATGGCTGCCCTAATTGATAGGGGCTTAAGGCTTTTCACAGAGTCTCAGCGTCAAAAAAGGATTTCAGGAGTCATATCTGAACCAGTCCATTGAGCAAGCATCCCTTATAAAATATTCAAAAGTGGTCATTTAGTTTTTGCATGAAGACCTCTGGTGAAGGGAAATCCAGAACCCCTGAAAGAGCTCTGACTGTTAGCAAATTGCTTTTGACATCAAGCCTAAATTTGCCCCTCTGATATTTCCACCCATTCCTGCAAGTTCTGCCCAGTGGGTCCAAGAAGAAGGAAGGAAACAAGCATTTATAAAGTGCATGCTATGTGCCAGGCACAGCACTAAGGCACTTTACAAATATTATCTCATTGGCTCCTCACAACAACCCTGGGGGATAAGTGTTATTATCATCCCATTTTAGAATTGAAGAAAATGAGGCAGACAGAAGTTAAGTCACATAGCTAGTGTAAGGTAGAATTTGAACTCAGGTCTTCCTGACTCCAGACTCAATATTGTACATTTACCTGACTTAGAACAAATCTACTCTTTCTTTAGGGTGAAACCCCTTCAAGTACTGAAAGGTATTTATCTTTTTTCCTGCTCATTTTATCCAACATGGATTTTTTGTTTCTTTTGTTGACATTACAACACAATCGTTAATATCCTCCCCACTCAAAACTTCCTATAGGGCCTTCCCTTGAAATAGTGGAAAAGAGCTTAGAAAAATCTGTCAACACAGTGACCACGTCTTACAAGTTACAACAATAGCCTCCACCACCATCACCCATCACATGCACACACACACACACACACACACACACACACACACACACACACGCCTTTACTAGGAGGAAGGAAAGATGTTTCTTCATCTGTCTGTGGAACTCATGTTGGTCTTTGCATTTAATTTGAGTTCAGGTGCCTTTTTTTAGCACTATTTTCATTAACATTATTGTAGTCAGTAGGTGTATCGTATATCTAACTCCACTTTCTTCCCTCTGTATTAGTTCAAACAAGTATTGCTTTGAAATCATTGTATTTGTCCTTTCTTTTTAAAAACTATTACTATTATCTTTTAACATTATATATATGAATATAAGTATATGTGTACATATATATACATACATACATACATATATACATATATGTCTGTATCTATATCTATCCTTTCCCCTCTTTTTTTCTCTCCCAGAGAGGCAGCTCTTACAACAAATAACAAAAGAGGAAAAAAACCATTTTTAACAACATTGACAAATATATCATCTAAGCCTGACATTATATTCAAGATTCCACACTCATAGTCCCCCCATTTCTATAAAAGAGTGAACTAGATATAGTTATCTTATCTCTTCTTTGGGAGTCAAGTTTGGTCATTATAATTTTGTAGTACAGTTATCCCTTCCACATTCCCATTGCAGGTCAGCATAAAAAATTAAACAGGAATTTGGGGGGAGTTTTGTGGAAAGCACAGAGACACAGAGCTTATGGCCAAACAACCCAAATTTTATAATAAGATACTGTAAACATCCCATAAAAGAAAAAGAAAAAAAAATTCAGACATTTTTCAATGGCACAAAGGGAGAGTCAAAAAATTTTCCATGCATTTTCCAGATTGTGTGGGTGCAGCACCCCTAATCTCCACAATGTGAAAAGGGTAATTGTATTTAGTTTGGGGATATTTGCTATTCTTTCCATTAATATTGTTGCAGTCATGTTTGTATATTGATTTCTTGGTTTTTCCTATTTCATTTTGCATTACCTCATGCCTTCCTATGTTTCTCAATATCCTTTACATTTCTCATTCCTTTTGGAGCAGTAATATTCCATTCCGCACAGTGATATTCATGTATTGCAACTTGGTTAGGCATTCCCCAGTGGAGGAGGAGGATCTACTTTGTTTATAATTCTTTGCTACTACCAAAAATACTGGATGAGAGCTAGCTTTTCTCCTCTAAGCCTTCTCCTCTCCAAACTTCACAACCCTAATTTCTTTAACCAGGCTTCACATGACATAATATCAGGACCTTTCACCATCTGAGTTTTCCTTCGATAGATGGATAAACAGACAGACGGATAGATAGATAATAGATAGATAAACAGCATCCTTCCTAAAATGTGGTGGTCATTATTTTAACAATAGTTATAATAAAAATGCTGTCTTACATTTCATGAAACAGAATCACGAGCTCTCTTATAGCTTTAAGGCCCATGCCCTGGATATTAGAGCAGTAATATTTGCCCGGCACTTTATTCTTGATCTCACCTCCCCACAGAACAAGCATGTGAATCAATAAATTAATACCCAGAAAATATTTTATTCAGAAATTGGAATAAACTTCCTGTTTGAGTATACATTATTACAAACCTTCATTAATGTGTCTGAATATGTATTATTCATAGTTTCTTTAATGTATAAAGCTGGCTGATTTTCATTCCTGTTTCTAAAATAAAATATTCTCTGGATATGCTTTAGTTTCACCTTATTTAACTTACATATGTAAATGATGAAATATTGAGCAAATCTTCCAGATCTAAGATCACAGGATCAAAGCATTTAATGTCTTTTGGAAAAATATCAAATTATTTTAATTAACAGATATCTATTCTCTTTGCTTTATTTCAAATTAATTTGTCCCTCCCACTCCTCCTCTACACTGAGCAAATTTTTAATCCTCCCAATAAATCCCTCTTAGTCTAGCAAAACAAATTACCACATTAGCCATATCCAAAAATATATCTCCTGAATCTTAAGTTTGTCACCTTTCTCATCAGAAGGAGAGTGGTGTGTTTCATTTTCATTCTTTTGGATGCCTTGATCAGAGTTGTTTTCTCTCTAATGTTCTTGTCATGTAAATTGTCCTCCTAATTCCTCTCTCTTCTCTATGCATCGATTCACAAAGTTCTTCCCAGTTGCCTTAGAAAATTGTCCATTTTATCATTTCTTATGATACAATAAGATTCTATTGCAGTCATATACCTACAATTTGTTTAGCTGTTTCCCAATAAGAGGACAGTCTTTTAGTTTCCAGTTTTTTGATTTCCACAAAAAGAGCTGCTATAAATATTTATGTACATATAGGTCTTTTTCCTCTTTCTTTAATTTCTTTATCAGAGCATGTAGTTTGAAGTTAATGTATGATAGTATTTCTCAAAGCACTTGATGGCTTGAATTGCTATTGATATGGGTGGATCTCTACCCATAAGCATGAGGCAAAGTGATGGGTCAAGCCATTATTGTTATTGTTAATATTATTACGGCAGGGTTGCTGCTAAGACATGTGTAGCAATTCCAAAGATGTAGCAATCCCACATGTAGCAAGTTTATTATGGCTATTTCACATGTAAAAATCCCTTGTGGTGGTGTGGTTATAATGGTGTAGAGCCACAGTGTCAAACTCAAATAGAAATAGGACTACTAAACTTATCCTTCTGGGCTACCTATTAACTTTGAAAACCACGTATTGATATTATCTATGTTTTATTGCATTTTTATTTATTTTGTTAAATATTTCCCAATGACATATACAATTTTTTAAAATTCATTTGTTTAAAAATTTAACTCAAATTTTTGGAACTTAGCAAATCTTCTCCTTTCCTCCTGACCCTCCCACGGCCCTTCAGAAGGAAAGCAATATGATATCAATTATACATGTGAAGTCATGCAAAACATATTTCCATATTAGTCATGTTGCAAAAGAAAACACACACAAAAAACCAAAAAAAATAAATAAAGTTTTAAGCATGTTCAACAATCTGTATCAGGGTTTATCACTTCTCTCTCTGGTGGTGGTCACATTTTTCACAGAATTGTCTTGAATCATTGTATCAATCAGAATAGCTAAATCTTTCACAACTGATCATCCTTACAATGTTGCTATTACTGTGTACAATGTTCTCCTGGTTCTGCTCACTTCTCTTTGCATCAGTTCATATAATTTTCCCAGGTTTTTCTGAAACCACTCCCTCATCATTTCTTATAGCACAATAGTATTCCATAACAATCATATTACACAGCTTGTTCAGTCATTCATCAATTGATGGGCATCCCCTCTATTTCCAATTCTTGGCTACCACAAAAAGAGCTGCTATAAATATGTTCATATATATAGGTCCTCTTCTCTTTTTCTTTGATCTCTTTTGGGATACAGACCTAGTAGTGGTATACACAATTTCATAGTCCTTTGGGTATAGCTTTTTTGTTTCCAGAATGGTTGAGAACTCATGGTTTTGAAGAGGAAATAGATGAGGAGCCTGGGAAACAGCTCACAAACCTAGTTCAGCATAAGCACTTAATAAATACTTACTGAATGATTGATTTACTGTAGAGTTCCCCACATCAGTCTCCAGACAATTCCCATTTTTCTTCCTCACTGAAACTGTCTTCCTTTGTGTCCAGAATTTCATTCTTGAGCTTCTCCCATTCTTCCTGCGATGACTTCCCTAAAGCATTTTAATCCACATGATCCTTTCTTTTAACCCTTTGATAACTGCTTTCCCAAAATTTAGGGTACATGTCAGGCTATGACTAGATTTCATTTCCTCTGTCACAAACCCTGGAATGGAGTAGTCACTTCCCTCCAGAATTCACATCATTTCCACCCAAGCAACAAGTTCCTCCCTTTTAAGTGAGATCCAACTTCAGAATACAACTTTCCCATTTCTCCAGAGGTGGTCTACATAAGTGAACTCCCCCATTCCTATGATATCATAACCTCTGTTCCAGACTTGTGACGTTTCCCATGCTTCCCATTCATTACCTCTTTCTTTCTTGGTGGTCTGTAGTACATATCTTTCTTCCTTTGTTTAGCTGTCATCCATCTTCATTAGGCTTGTCCTTCTGGTTCCTGAATTTCCTCACATGAGTATAGCTTCTTAACCTACAATGCTCTCTTATACCTCTCCCCTTTACCTACCAGATTTCTTTCACATAAGATGTACCCACCTAGAATCATGGCCCAGTCAGAGTTTTCATCCCTCCAAGTCTCAATGCCACCTGAAATTTGCCACCTTTCATTAGGACTTCTAGTTTCTTTTGTTCATTGCCTCAGCTTTGAGTATGTGTATACAAACATTTGAAGTCATGGTTTATACTACTGGATCTTTTCTTGGATTTTGTCTCCTGTGAATTTCTGAGTGTGTCAGAAGCTATTTTTCTTTTTCTTTTTTTGTGACTGCTTTCCATAATACCCAACTTGGAGGATATACATAGGCAGTCTTTTCCTTCTCTGATCCTTTTTAATTTAAAGTCCTTTTGGTTAATTTGCAAGATAATAGGAAAATACCTCCTTACTAGTCTTTGTTAGGTGTACTCCATCTCTGGTCAGGAATCTGTCACCCCTATATTGTAAGTCATAGTTCAGAAATCCTAATTCTATTATCAGATACCATCTTCTTAGCCAGCTGTTCACTTCCCAACTTAATTTTTCGCTTCGGCATCCCTTTCTTTCAATGAGTAATAGTGAGGAAAACACAACCTGCACCCTTATGGTCTTTAGTTTCATGCCCAAGATTTTGTAATCATTGGCAATACTTTTTAGGTTCTTTTGTAAATGTAATTTTGTGCCCATGTGAATCACCAGAAGCAAAGAATAGTCATTGGTTTTGACAGGTCTTTGAAAGAGCTAGTTGTGTCTTAAATAAGCAATGCCCTTGAAAGACAGCAGATTTCTCTTTTGTTGTTATTGGGCAATGAATGTCTCAGAGTATCTCTGACTTTGGAATCTCTGACTGTGGAATCACCAACAACTATTTTTCTTCTCCTATTCCTCTGACTCTTACTAGATGATTTTTCACCTGGTACCTTCTGTGACTACACTGTATTATTCTGTGGAAGATATTCATCCAGCTCCATCCTCTTTAAGAAGAAACTCAAACCCAATTTTAAGCTATTTGCTTTCCCTTTCTTCTCAGTTACATTCTTTGAATAATCCCACCAATGGACATCTCCATCCTCCCCTTCAGGTCCCTTTTTTTTTCTCATTGAAGTTTCCCTTTGTAGCTGGATGGCACAGTGAGTAGAGTCAGGAAAACCCAAGTTTAGGCCCAAGACACTATCTGTGTGACCCTGGGCAAGTCACTTAACCCTGTTTGCCTCATCTATATCAAATGAGCTGGAGAAGTAAATGGCAAAATCACTCCAGTATCTTTGCCAAGAAAACCCCAAGAGGGGTCACAGAGTTAGACAAGACTGAAAAATAACTAAACAACAAATCTGTTTCTTTAGGACAACTTCATTCTTCATTACAACATGAAATGTTCTTGGAATCCCTTCACCTTCTCTTGGACAGAGGTCAGTCTATACTTGAAATAAAAATAACAGTCACTTGCCTCTGTCAGAAATACAAATATTGCACACCCAGTGCTAATCCCCGTATTTTCTCCTATGCTCTAGTAATGGAAATTTTAACCCATCTTTGATTATTTGTAGGTGTTTATACCTCACCCCTAAACATCTAGTTAAGGCTTTTGCAGTCAATTATTACCTCTTAACTTGACAACTCTGGTCAAATTCCTATCCTTGTACTCAGCAATTTCCCCATCCACATCTACATTCACCTCCCTGTCAAGTCTTGCACCAGCTTCTAGTTTCACTGGTGTACCCCATCCACTTGCTAAACTCACTTAACTTTTCCCATTTACTTTACCTGGTTTTGCCAATTACTTCCTTGAGTGTACCTAATAGGTTTCCACTCTCTAATATGCTTCTGACAAACTGGGAACTAAACTACCCACCCCTGGGACTCCAGACCCAGACCCAGACCCTCCATTCTACTTTTCAGTTACCTCCATGCCTTCACTTTCCCCAACTTTTCCAAGTCTAGCTCTGGAAACACTAATCAAATCAAGGATACTATTCTTGGAAAAGACACGTTAATCAACCATACAAGATGTCCCCAAAATCTCAGTGCAGTGGCACCCTTTACTATTATTTTAATCAACATTTCCTCTCACTTCCAAGTCCAAAACACTCCTCCCTGGTTACCACTCCTCTATATGTGTTCTTTCTTTATTAGAATGTAAGCTTCTAGAAGACAGAAACCTTCTGGCTTGTTTGCATTTATATTTTCTCAGTGCCTGACTTGATGTACTTAATGAATTTTTCATTCACTCATTCATTGATCCTCCTTAATCCTTTTTTAAAAATCCTTTCTAATGCTTGATCCAGCTTCTCTTTCAAAATCCCAAGTAGATTCTGGACCATTATCTAGGCCTAGAGGTTGTTCTTCAAATTTTCCTCACTGTCTCCCAAGTTTTGCCAAAATTCTCCTCCCCAAATTCAACCTCTGACCTACTTCACTACTCCAAACCTCTCCACCTATATCATCTCTCTTTTCATCTTATTCAGCTCAGATCCTTCACTCTACTTCCTCTCCTCCCACAGAAGCCAGAAGTGAACCACATAGTTAATATTATTCAGTTCCTCCAGTGGTTTATAATATAATAATAGGATACATATTATTGCATTATATAATAACTTAAATATAATGGGTGATGTAATTACATTATACAATAGCTTTAATATGTCATATCATATACTATGTTATATATATGTTATAATATCCAGTAATATTATTCCGTTCCAATCAGTCACTGGAAAAGGGTCTCACACGTAGAGTTGTAGCTGTTCAGTCATGTTTAACTTCATGACCCCCAGACCATAAATCTGCCAATACTTTCCATGGGATTCTCCTGACGAAGCTACTGATGTGTTTTGCCATTTCCTTCTCTAATGGACTAAGGCAAACAAAGCTTAAGTGACTTGCCCAGGGTCGCAAAGTTATTAAATATCTGAGACTGAATTTGAACTCAGATTTTCCTAACTGCTCTATCCACTGAGCTGCCTCTACATTTAGGGTACCAACTACTAACTTTCCCTTTCATTGGGCCATTTTCACTGTAGATATAGGGGACCACATAAGACTGAATGACAGCTAGCTTCTGCTTTTCTTTTTTTCGTGGGTTATTGTGGCCAAAGAATTCACCCCCAAGTTGCCAATGTACTTAATGATAATGAGATTCTCCATACTTTGCTAGGCTGGTTCCTGAAAAGCTGGCTCAGTTCATTGGCAGAACCACCCTCAAAGTCATTCATTATGGTAAAATTTGCCAGAGCTTATACTCTTCTGGTATAGCCTTAGAGCACTCCGGCTTACCTCCATGCCATGGCAAGGAATTGGAGTAAGGCTTTGTGGATATTATAGAACACCCTAAAGTCTGCAAAGCATTTTCCACACGTCATTATTTCATATAGGCCTCTCAACAACCCTCTCAAATAAGGACTGCAGATATTGTTTTCTCCATTTAACAGTTATAGAAACTGAGGCTCAGAAAAGTTGTGAGATGGTCACTATGGTCACTCAGGTAGTGTCAGTGAGGAGATTCAAATACAGGTTTCTCTGATTCCAGGTCTAGTCCTCTGCCTACCATGCCACATTTCCTCTCTTAAGATGTGTCCAGTCTTCATCCATGTGCTTGACATATCAAAGAGTCTAAGTAGAGAAATCAAACAGCATTTATCTCCTTCCTTCCACCTTCAGGGAAAGGGAGGCAAAGACTGATGACACTATAGCAGTTTTCTGGCCCTACAGCCCCAAAGCTTTGCTAGGCCAAGAATGACAGCAGGGAAGGGAATTAAAGTCTATCCTAGGGTTCAGCAGAAAAGTCTTTCAGCTGAAGTTTCCCAAAGAGGCAAAAGGTCCCAAACTCAGGGATCTGAGCATCCGGGGTCAACACTGTGTGCATATTGGAGTTAAGAACATTAGTAGTGGACTCTGTCCTTTGACAGTTTTCTCTAATCTTGTCTCCTAAAGCATTGTTCATCTACTCTGAGTAGAGTATTCACAATTTGTTCACTTGTCTGCATTCCCTGAATTCTGAAGCCAGGGTTGAATAGAAGGGTGGTCTTGACTCCTTTCCTCATCTGATTGGACCCTCGTTGCCTAACTTGGCAGGAGTCCAAGTCTTGTATGGCAGGAATATTGGATCAACACCCCTTTTTATCCATCATGAGCACATGGGAACCCTGTTCTGTCACCTGTCCCATGCATAGCATCAGAGAATCAAAGTTGGAATGGATTTCAGAGGGCACTTAGTCACTTAGCCAGTTACCTGAATAGGAATCCCCAAGATAAAATTCTTGACTGGAAATCATCAGATTTGGCTTGAAGAATTCCCAATGTGTGGTCTAAGAGAAGCAGAGTTGCATATAAAGTGCAAACACCCAGATTTGAGTCCCTGTTCCAATACTTACTAGCTATATGACTTTGGGCAAGTCCCTTAACCTCCTGAGCCTGCTTTCTCACCTATAAAATGGGGAGAGTAATACTTGTACCATTTACATAATGCAGGGGCTGTTGTGAAGACAGCACTCATTTTCATTTTTCATTCAATAAGCATTTATTAAATTATGTACTATGCTTAAGTCACTGTGCCTTCCATGGCAAAAATGAAACAAAGATGACCTGAACGGACAAAAATGAGACAATTCCTGCCCTCCAGGAGTTTAGGGGGACAACATATACACAGATGAGTCAATATAAAGCAGACTAAAGAATGTTAGCAACCACTAACAAAAGGGAGGATTGGGAGAATTCTTTTTGTAGGAGGTGGCCCTTGAGTTAAGCCCTAAAAGGAGCTGGGGATTCCAGGAGGTAGAGGTGAGAAGCAAGTGCCTTCCAGGGGAGAGGGGTGGTGTGGGAAGCTGGGGAAGCTGCCTGTGTAAGGGAATAGAAATAAGCTGGAGTGTTAGAGGAAGTGGGACAGTCTGCCTGCAGTGTAGGTTGGGTGAGGAAGAGTAATATGAAATCAACCTAGAAAGAAAAACTGGAAGCAGAATGTGGATGACTCTAAATGCCTGACTGAAGAACTTGTATATTACCCTGGAGGCATTAGGGAATCACTAAGCCTTATAAAATGGGGGAGGGACATGGCTGAATCTGGATTTTAGGAGGTCAGTTTGGTACAGCAAACGTTCTTTTCTCCATTTTTGTTGGAGTCTAGAGGACAAATCATTCATCTTTCTATTATCCTTTTCTGAGTTAATTTTTTTGTGTATATTACTGTGCGCACTGTGCAGGTGGCACAGGGAGATAGAGTGACTGCTGTGTAGAAACAAATATTGGGAGCACTGGGAGTTGCGCTCACCTTCTGTAGGCATCCTAAAAGAGACTGAGACAACTCCATCGTAGAAAGAACAACAAAATGATGTACTTTATTGTTTCCACATGCTTTTGGTTTCTTCTCTCTTTTATTCTGTATATGTGTATAAAGAGAATTTAGAATAATATATCATATATAACATGCTATATAATATATAATACTATATATAATATATCAATATACAATAATAATATACAATACTATTATTAATCATAATTAGTAAAATATTAATAATATAACATTATAATGGCAATATGTTATAATATAGAAAATAATGTGTAACATTCAATATAGAAGATAGTCTGTTATATTCTATAAATTAGCCTACATATTATATAGAAAGCGTTAGTCTATATATTAAATAGAACATATTGTTCTATATATTATATAGAACAGGAGTTGGGAACTTGCAACCTTAAGACTGTGTAGGGCCTTATAGGTTCCTGGGTGTGGCCTTTTGACTGAGTCCAAGTTTTACAGAACAAATCCTTTTATTAAGGGGATTTGTTCTATGAATTTTGGATTCAGTCAAAAGGCCATATTTGAGGACTTAAAAGGCCACACGTGGCCTTGAGGCTCCAGGTTCCCCACTCCTGATATAGAATAAACTGTTTTTATATATTAAATTATTAAATATAATATACCATATTATTATATATTAGTTATATTATATATAATTATATTCTATAGAATATACTGTTCTATATACTGTATCTAATATGCTTTTCAATGTAGAACATACTGTTAAATATATATTATATAGAATATACTTCTCTATATATTATATGGAATACACTGTTCTATATATTATATAATATATAGACTATACTGTTCTATAAATTATATCGAATGTGCTGTCTGAATGCTATATAGAATATATTGTTCTGTGTATTACATGGAACTTATGAGTCTATATTTTGAAAGCTTTCATTCTATATAATGTGGGGATTATGATTATTCAATATGGTAATATCCAGCCAATCAATAAATATTTATAAAGTGCTAACGACGTGGAGACTAGTATTTTCATTTTTATGGAGTGATGTTGCGTTGCAAAGTTTGTAGACAACGCTCTGTCCACAATGGCTCCAGTTCCAATAGTTTATTTGCTAAAATCTCAAGGATTTGTGAGGTTTGTCATCCGTTAGTTTATAAAGGAAAACAAGAGGGGACAGAGGGGGCTTGGCCCCAGCTCCAGTCTTGTTTTCTCCTCCTGTTCCCCTAATCATTTCTCTGCTTTCTGTTCTCCACCCACCCATCCCCACCCACCACCAGCCCAGTGGATACATAGAGGAGACACAAAGAAGGCAGACAGGGCTCATAGTGGGGACAGGTCCAGGAGAGCAGGAAATGAACAAGATCAAACAGGAACAAGGCTTTTGTCGCTGCTGTTGCCGGTTTTATTTACGGAGCTGTAATCCCTGTGTTGGCTGTCCTTTGGATTCTGCTCCCTTCTCCCTCTAGTGTTTTTTAGTTACCTTCCCATTGCCCTCTGTGTTCTTCATGCCTAGCAAGAATTCCATTTTATATACAGAGCCGGCTGTATTGACTCACCATTCCCCAACCATTAGAAAACAGGGTTTCTAGCACTTTCCATCTTGTGTTGAAGGTAATGATGATGTCAGCCTGTATCTTCCACACTGAGCAAAAAATGGCTCTCCTGGGGTGGGCACCTACAAGGGAGAGCCTAGACCATTCACCTCAGCTGTCAGGTATGTCCTGAGTACTGGATTCTGCTATACTGTCAGTAATAGAGTGCTATCTATGGCAAAGGTTAGTTTTTGGCTAATAGACTCCTCTGATAGTCTGCTAACACCTATGGATACCTTCTCAGAAAAATGTTTTAAAATCATTCTAGGAGATGCTAAATTTTGGTTATAGATGAGTGAAATCAAATCATGTGTACAGATCATATTATCTTGCTTAGCTGATATATCTTCCTCACATGGAGGAGGCTAGGGAGCTTTCTTCTGGGAGAATCTCAGTAACTTGTAAGAGAAGAGCTTCGGAGACACTGTGGAGCATGTGTAAACATTCTTTAGCTAGTTCTGATTGTCTAACCATGTGTTGGGAAAGAGGCTTTTCGAATCACTATGGAATCATTCAAAAAGACCTCTTGGGTCTCCTTCATTCATTGGATCTACGGAGAAGCAATGCTATAAAAAAAAATGGTCTTCTCCCCTCTGAGTAACAGACCTCCATTTCTTAGACGTTTTGTTTGCTTTTTTCCCTAGGTGGTGGGAGTAGAGTCTTGTACCCTGAGAAGCTGGAAAATTTATTAGGAGGGGACTCTAGTGTCCTGACTTTCCAGGGTCTCGGTTCCATAGCCACTGTAGCATCAAAGGTCTGAAGTGCAAGAGATGACCTTTAGTACTTCAGCCTTGCAGAAGGATTTTTCTGGGAGTCAGGTATCATCAAGGCATGAACTTAGTGGGATCAGTACTATATAAGAAATGACCTAGATTTTGAACTACTGCACTGGAGATCATTGCTCATTCTTAAAAAGGACCAGTGACACCAGGAGAATGATGTCTTGACTTGCATATGAATTGGATTTAAGTAAGGCAGAGCTGTGTAAAATCCTCAGCCTCCCTCTTTCTTTCAGTCATCAAAGTCTAGTGGCAAGACAAAAATCAAGAAGACCGGTGATGGCCCAGGATGTAGTGGGTGACCCTGGCCTTTCTAAATTAAGGTTTTTCTCCAGTCTCAATTTGTCTGAGGCAACACTCATTTGATGACTAAGGGTTAAGTGAGAATTGAGACAAAAGATGGCCTATTCTGCCATCACAAAAATATCAATTTGGGAGGGGAAGATCCTCAAAGTTTCTGGCGAGAACAGAAAACAATTGCTATTTACACTTATTCTAACTCATCAAAACAATGACCCACAGAGGCTTTGGTTGGGGCCTATTATTGGCCATTCAATGGAAGATCAAGGGAAGAACACACCTTGGAGGAATTGCGGGAAATGTTTATATTTTGTTCTGGCTATATTTTCTTGTAAAAGCTATTCAAATATGATCAAATGAGATAATATTTGTAAAAAGTCCTCCCTTCCCTGGACAATTTTAAGCGGTCAAATGGAATTAGGGTGTTAGTCACTGGCCTAGCCTAAAGAAGCTTAAGTTGATGGTAGTAGAAGAGTGAGAAGCAAGATATTCTGATCTCCTAGAACCCTGAGGGAAATATGGTAGGCCTAGTTCTGGGAGAGAGAGCCAGAATGCCTATGGAGTATAATTCTAACCAACTGAACATGTCTAAATATCTAGTAAGGTGCTAATTTTTTCCAATCTGTAATAATATATTACAGTTTTTACCATTCCATTGCATAATCTCCATCAATCAATAAGTCTGGGCTCCTTATGACCTTTCTGTCATTTCCAGTGTCAATTACCTCATCCCAAGTTGCTATAAAAAATCCCTCTGTTTCTATAAATGAATCTTCATGACTCAGTTATTTGTCCAATGCTTATCTGTTGACATATTGTTGGTTGAGTTCATGTGGATATTGCCCATGGAGCACCTTTGGATTCCACTCTTGGATCTCAGCCACTTCATGGATTCCATCTGGAAATAAACCACCTTCAATTACATTTGACAAATCCAGGGGTATATACCTGTTGTTATCCTTTACTAGGACTTGGTGAAGGGAGATTTGCTGGCTTCAAAATTATTTCTGTAAATGTTTAACCCGTTTATCATGTGCCCTGAGATTATCTGTCAAACCTCTTCATTTTTTTGGACAAGGAAGTATTAACCTTTATGTAACTACGTTGGCATCATGAACTTTGTGTTTCATTACCATCATCGTCATCATCAAAATTACTATTATGTCATTAAAAGAAGGCTTATCTTAACACTAAGTTCTACTCTCTGTTGGAACATGAGCCCCACACATTCTTTTGCCTTTTCTTTATATCCCTGGTGCCTGGCATATCAATCATTTTTCAGTCTTCATGACCCCATTTGGGGTTTTCTTGGTAAAGACAGTAGAGTGGTTTGCCATTTCCTTCTCTAGCTCATTAGATAGATGAGGAAATTGAGCAAATAGGTGTGTGATTTGCCCAGATTTACACAGCTAGTAAGTGTCTGAGGCTGGATTTGAACTCCGAAAGATGAGTCTTCCTGACTTCAGAAACAGCCCTCTATTCACTGTGCCACCTAGCAGCTAGCCTGGCACATAGTAGGTGCTTAATAAATGTTTATTGACTGAATGACCCATCACGATAGATGATCTCACACAAGGATATTCTGTTTCACAAGGGAAATTTGGGGATCCCTGCTGTCATTACCTAAGGTTTACTCTCGCTCCTTCTTTGTGAGCACCTGAACAATAGCATGGCATTGGCAAAACAATGATTTTGAGGACAAAACACTCATTTGTTATTCTTTCATAGTTGATGTTTTATGGACTACTGCACAAGTGGATAAGATAACGGCTTATTTATGGCATTCAAAAAAACCCAAATGTAGGTTCCTCCTGTGGAGACTCATTGGGAACAACCTCAGCACAACTACATCCACAGACAGGACAGCAAGGATGATGTGAAACTCATCTTGTATCCACAGGATTTTGGTCTCTATTTTGAAAGCTGTCTGTTCCATGCAGCGTGAAGGTTATGCATAACTGGTATGGTGATACATATTTTAAAAATGTTCCGAAGATTTTATGAATCAGTATTACGTCTGAGTGATCACAAGCAGCAGTTCAGTCTTTACAACAGTCCAGTGCCGGGACATCTTATTGCTTGAGTTCTCCTGAATATTTTGAGGTACTTAGAGGAACTAATGCTGGACCTAGGGAACACAGGATATCATGCTTAGTTCACGTTCGGTATCCAGGTATGCAGTCTATATTAGGTTCAGTCAGTCAATAAACATTTATTAAGCCCCTACTATGTGTCAGGCATGGTACTGAGTACTGGGAATAAAAAGAAAGCCAAAAGACAGATCCTACCCTTGAAAAGCTCGCAATATGATGGGGGAGACAATATGCAAATACTTATGTACAATCTATATACAGGATAAATAGGGAATAATCAACAGAAGAAAGGCATTAGATTTAAGGGAAGTCCCTGGGGATCCTGTCTCCAATAATGCAAGGAGGCTCCCTCTTCTCACACTGTTCAGCTAATTAAATCCTCCACTCCAGTGCCACTAGGAAGGAATTTATTTATGGATTAAGCTTAGGACCTAAAAAGGTACTCAACATACAATATGAATCAGATATAGGACAGGTAATTTATTCCTACAAACACAAGAAAGGCTGCTCATAAAAGGCTCACAAAGATATATGGACAAAATTCAGTATGATCTCGTAACTACTGTTACAATCTACTAGAAGACTGAAATTTAACCTCATCAGAACATTCAACAGTTTGCAAGACTACTCATTAAGCGTCTGACATTTCACCTTGGCTTCTTACTATGGAAACAATGCTTGGCAAACATTTCTGCTGGCAAAACAGCAAGGTTTGGGTCAATCTGCATGTTGGGGACTTTCTTCTCTGATATAGAAGCTTTCTCTACAACCAGTCTGCTACTTCCACTACCTCAACCAATTGGTCTTCTCACTGAATCTGGAACCTTGGAACCTCTTGAATTCTCTCATAAGGGAGGTCCCAATCCTGGTCACTTCCATCTGGATGACAACATAACAAAGGGGAAGGAGGAGGTGAAAAAGGAAGAGAAGGAGGGGGGAAGGAGAAGAAAAAAGAAGGAGGAGGAAACAGAATAATCAGAACAAAAACAAGAAGATCAGATTAAGGTTTGCCAGGACGGACATGTGATTTAGCTACCATGTACTCATGTCTCCATAGAGATTCATCCATGTCAGAGAACAGGTCCAGCTTCTCCTCCTCGACCCGATTCTTGGGAAATCATTTGAAACAGATCTGCAAAGATTTACAGACAGAAAGGAAGAGGAAAGTGATGGGTTGAGTTCTTCCATTTTGTATATTGTCATCAGTGTCTCTACTTCATCAGCCAATAAGGGAACTCTTAAATTTCACAGTGCAAACACAAGCCACCCAAAGTTTTCCATGCAGACTCCTGAAATCAAGAATTACAACCATGAGCATGCTCAATTGGGGGAAAGGGAGAAGAGGATGTCCCTGGCTAAATAGCATGGCTTGTTAGGTTAGAGCCAGACCTATACACATTATAACACGTTTGACAGCAGCACATCTTGGACATTCTGTAGGTGCTGGTACTCTTACTATTCAAGCTGCTGTACATCTCTTTTATTTGTACTATGCTCCTATTCTAGGGCTACCTATGCCTCATTTCTCCTGTCTTCAAGCTCAGAGCTATTTAGTAACAGTTTTAAAAACCATTTAAGTACTGGAAGGTCCCCCTAAACTTTGAAACTTTGACACAAAGGGGTGGGATGTGGTAGGAGTAACTTCTGTTTTACATAGACTAGACTGGTTTCCCATTAAGGCGTCTATCATTCATTCAACAAGCATTTATTAAGAATTTATTACATGCCACACACTGTGGTAAGTGCTGGCAATGCAAAGAAAAAGAAACAGCTCCTGCTTCCAAGGAGCTCACAATATAATAGAGGAGACAATACGTAAACAACCATACAGCTATGCAACTATATATAAACAAGCTATATCTAGGATAAATTGGATATCTTCTCAGAGGGAAGGCACTATGTTTGAGAAGAAACAGGAAAGGCATCTTGCAAAAGATGAGACTTTGAAAAGATGAAAAGGCATGGAGTTGAGAGATGGGAGATGTCACATTCACAAAGCAGCAGGAAGGCCAGTGTCACTGGATCACAGAGTATATGGGGGGGGAGGAGAGGGAAGTAATATGTAGAAAGATTGGAAAGGTAGGAAAGAGGTAGGCTTTAGAAGCTTTAAAAGGCTTTAAAAGCCAAACAGAAGATTTTATTTTTGATCTGGGAGGTGAAAGGGAGTCACTGGTGTTAACTGAATGGTGGGAGAGGGTGACATAGTCAGACTTACACATTAGGAAGATTAATTTGACAGCTGAATGGATGACAGACTACAGAGAGACTGGAAACAGAAACTTGCAATAGTCCAACTACTGCACTAGTTCAGGCGTGAGGTGATAAGAACCTACATCAGAGTAGTGGTAATGTCAAGGGGAAAGAGGGTCATATACAAAAAGTATTACAAAGGTAGAGACAACAGTAGCTGGTAACTGATTGGATTGGTGGGGGAAGGGGGGAGGTAAGAGGAAGTGAAGAGTCAGGGATAATACATAGGTGGTAAGCCTGAGTGCCTGGAAGGTTGGGGGTACCCTTAACAGTAATAGACAAGTTACATGTTTTGGGAAAAAAGATAATGACTTCAGTTTTAAACATGCTGAATTTAAGATGTCTAGGGGACATCTAGTTTAAGATATGTAATAGGTAGATAGAAAAGTGAAACTGGATGTATGAGAGAGGTTAAGGCTGGATAAACAGATCTGAAAATCACCTGAATAGAGATGTTAATTGAATCCATGGGAGCTGATGAGATCACCAAAAAATAGAAGAAGAGAAGAGGAACCAGAAGAGAGTGTTGGGGGACACCCACCCAACGTTCACAGACATGACTTGGATGTAGAACTAGCAAAGGAGGCTGAGAAGGGATGATCAGATAGGCAGAAGGAAAACCAAGAGGAAAACTAAGAAAGAGGAGAGGCACAAAAGCCTGGAAGGAAGAGATTGTCAAGAAGAAGGTGATTGACAGGGTCAATGACTGCAGAGAGATCAAGAGGGATGAGGACTGAGAAAAAGTCATTCATTATATGTGTCAATTAGAAGGTCATTGGTTAGTTTAGAGAAGTCAGTTTCAGTTGGTAAAAAAATAAGTGGCTTTAAGGTGTGCCAAGTGCTTTACAAATTCTCTTTTATTCCTCAAAACAACCCTATGAGGTAGGTGCCATTATTATCCTCATTTTACAGATGAGGAAACTGAGGATGAAAGAAGTAGCCCAGAGCCAAACAGCTAGCAAATGCCTGAAGATTCAAACTCAGGTCTTCCTCGCTCCAAATCCAACATTCTATTTGCTGTGCCACATAGCTGCCTAAAAGAAATAAACCACTTTGAGTTGCAGTCAACAAATTCAACAGAATGTACTGCATTATCCTTACAGTCACTTGGTATAGTGATCTTTGCTTGTTCCAAAAGTTTTTCCTCAGATTTTTTACTTGTTTATCATGTACTCTCAAAATGTCTATCAATCCTTTTCCTCCAGTGAGGAAGAGTGCATTTTTCTATAGCTGCCCTAAGTGTTCAGGTTCTCTGTTTTATTAATATTGACAGATTTGTTTTTTTAAAAAGAAACATTTCAAATATGTAGTGGTTCATTTTAAAATTCCAAAGGGGCATGTGGTGAGCATTAGTTGCTTGTTACCACCACCACCACCATCATCACCATCATCATCTTTTTCAATGGATCTTATATCAAAATCATCCTGGGACAATTCACTATCTTATCATTATTCTTTTATATTGAGAGTTCTATGGACTATTTTCAACACAAGCGGATAAGATAACTGATTTCTGTAGCTAAATAAAAGTATGAGGATATGAGATCATCTTCTGTAGACTCACTGACACCATCCTCAGTAGGACTCTAGCAGCAGAAAGGACAGCAGGGATAACATGTACCTCTCCCTGGACCCACATGATTTTGATTGCCTCTGCTAGGTGTCTATATTTTGAAAACTGTTTGTTCCATGTAGCTTGGAAATTATGAGAATTTGGTACGGCAACAGCTATTTAAAAAATGTTGTTCTTAAGGATAAATTTTTCATCTGGGAGACTGAAAGCACCAGTGCAACAAAAGCAACTAGTAAGAGGCAGGGAAGATGAGGGTAGACTTATGTATAGAAAATCCCTAGAATTGATTCTGCCATTGTGGTCATCAATAGAATAGACCAGAGGTAGTGGGGTGGCCTTCACGCTCATCATCTACCTCAAGAAGTAGTATTGGTGGTAATGTGACATTGAGCAAATCCTTTAACCACTTTAACTAGAATTATCCATGGTAGAGGTGGGGGTGGGGGAAGTCAAAGGGCTCAATGGATAGAGCCCAGGCCTGTAGTTCAAATACAACCTGAGACACTTGCTAACTGTATGACCCTGGGCAAGGTCATTTAACCCCACTTGCCTTTAAAATGAGCTGGAGAAGGAAATGGCAAACCATTCCAGTATCTTTGACAAGAAGATCCCAAATGGGGTCACAAAGAGTCAGACATGACTGAAAAACAACTGAGCTTTAACCACTTGAATTCACATTATCTATTGGGGAATGGGGGAGGAGGAGGGGAGGGATTAGTTGATATTACAAATAGAAAAAATACTGGATGTGATGAGAGGAGAAGATGGGAATTAATCTACGGCAGGGGTTCTTAACCTTTTTGAGTTATGGACCCCCTTTGGCAGGCTGGTGAAGATTTCTCAGAAGGTTTGTTGACTACATTCCAGTTGAAGAAAATGTAAATTTCAGTTCAAGGTTAGTGAAAATTAAGGTGCCACTTTTTTCCTTCCTCTAGGTTCACAGGCCACCTGTCCCCCCAAATCTATCCCTGGACCCTAAGTTAAGAACTTCTGATCTAAGCGACTATTCTTACCCTGTTGTTATCAGTTACTCTCTAGTACAAAAGCTCCCACAGATGGTTAGGCATCTGTTTACTTAAGGCTTCTGATTTCCCAGGATCATAGAATGTTAGAGCTAACAAGGATCTCAGAGCTCCTCAAATTCAATTTCCTCATTTTACAGAGGAGAAAAATGGGAAATAGGAACTAATCTCCTCAAGGTCACCCATTTAGCAAGTGGTAGAGTTGGAGCTCACCCCCAGGTCTCATACTTCCCAATGCAATGTATTTTCCACTGCCTGGATCTCCTTTTTTCCTCTCTGGGTCTTTCTATCCCCAATAACTTTCCTGGAGAATCAGCATGTGGTACCATGTGTTACCTTATCTCTGAGTGTTATGTATGAGGCTCTGAATCCCAACTGCTCCCTTCCCCCATTGCCTCTTCCCTTTCTTTGCCTGTCTCTTCTGCCCCCACACTCCTGTCGGGTAGGGGTTCCTCTGGCACCCCCTCCCTCGCACACACTTAGCTCACTGGCAGCCCATCTGCACCAAAACAGCAAGCAACAGATGCTGAGATGCACAGTGGTGCCTGAAATGAGGTCAGCCTGTGACAGATTGGAACCTTTACCTCCCCAGCTTGGCAGCTCCCTGAGACCAGGTATATGGAATTTTGGGTGGCCCAAGGCTGGCCAGCCCAGAGTGTGGGCCCCTCTACCCTGAAATAGACAGAGTCCACAGGGTTGCTGCTTCCCTACCCCATCTCTGCATTGGGGTGCAGGATAAGCTCTGTATAGCATGCAGGAAACAGAATGGGAGATGCAAGCAGTCCTCCCTTAGACCTCAGATTAGGGCAGGAAAGAGGAAGGAGTTTGAAAGAGCTTCTGGAAGAGACTAATGGGTCTGGGATGTGGCCAAACCAGAGAATGAAGATCCTGTCCCCTGAAAGCTAAGCCTTTGGGCACAGCGTCTTGGGCTTTTAGCGACTGCTCTTCCTTCCTCCCTCTAGAAAGTATCATTGGCGCTGATTACTGTGAGCCACCAGCCTCCTGCCCTGCTGATTTCTAGGGAAATTCATCTCCTTTTCTCCTCTGTTGTTCAGTTGTTTTCAATCATGCCCAACTCTTCACGACCCCATTTCAGGATCTTTTGGCAGAGTATGTATGTGACTCTGTGATCCCTCTGGTTTTTTCTTGGCAAAGATACTGGAGTGGTTTGACATTTCCTTCTCCAGCTCATTTTACAAATGAGGAAACTAAGGCAGTTGGGTTAAGTGACTTGCCCAGGATCACACAGCTAGTAAGTCTGAGGCCAGATTTGAGTTCAGGAAGATGAAACTTCCTGACTCTAGGCCTGGCACTCTATCCTCCACTGCACCACCTAGCTGCCCCTAACTTCCCCTCTATACACATTCTCTCTCTGAGTGTCTCTCTGTGTCTCTCTGTCTCTGTCTCTCTCTCCTCTCCCTTCCTCCTTCCCCCCTCCCCCCCCCCCCCCATTGCTGCTGCCCAGCTGGTCACACATTCCTTATAGAGAGAGAGAATAGGGCGCAAATAGCCTTTCCTATTCAGTAATAGGTTCAAAAATCCAAATTTCCTAATTGTGAGTTCTGTATTCCTACTTGGCTCTGCCTCAGCTGAGGCATGGTACTGGGTAAGAATAGCAGAGGAAGAGTTTCAGCGAATACAGGTATAGAAGGATGAAAATATCTCCAACAAGGGGATGAGAAAGGGTTTAATAGGATACTTAGGTGAAATCTTTTAGAAAGAGAATGGCACCGCGGGACTCTCCTATCATTTCCAGGACCCAGACCCTCCTGG